>NC_090939.1:12832808-13480231 GCF_040938575.1 Ambystoma mexicanum
GATGGCACGCAAATCAATTATAAAACGAAACGGAATAGCATTATCGCCTTTTTTGTACACGGGTAGGATCGGACTATTGCACAAACTTCCTGTAATCTCCTCAATCACCCCACAATGCACAAAATCGGAAACAATGCTCTTCAAAGCTCGCTCACCTTCAACCGAGATCTTATACTGCGGAATGCGTGGCAGCTTAATACCATGTTTCAAGACTATTCTAACAGGCTCAATCTGGATAACACCGACATCATTGTCGTCAGTCGCCCACAAACACTCCGGGACATTACTGAATTATGGTGGCAAAGGTCTAGTCAAAAATTGTGAAACAGAAAACTGCTGTGGTGAAATCGTCAAACGCACTCCATCAGATGAACAATGAATTACCGCATTTAATTCCTTCAACAGATTCAACCCCAACAAATTCTCTCCACAATTCGAAGTCAAAAGAAATGGACAATGGTCCGTAAAGGGACCCAAAGAAATAGGTACCGGCGAAGAAACCGGACAAATGACTGGTGTGCCAGAAAACCCTACGGAGACATTGGTTTGCCCTGACAGTGGAATGTTTGGAACCCGAGAATGATCAATGGAGCACTTCTGTGCTCCAGTGTCTATCAAGAGCTGATGTTTCCTATTTCCCACTACCATTTCAACGTAGGGACCTTTCTGACTAACAGGAATAGGTGTAGGTTCCAAACCCTGCTCCGGGAAATCCTAACGAAACAGAATATCATCAGAAGGAAGCTCCTCAGAGAGGTAAGCAGCAGAAGGGTGATCGAATATGTTTCTAGTATCCGCACTCGAAGTCTGATTGTCCTGTGAAAAAGGTTGCTGAGGATCCTGCGAAAACTGACCTCTACCAGGCCCCCCCACCCCGAAGCGACCTATGGGTCGTCTACCCATACTCCCAAATGTGTTATTCGACCTCTGTCGAAAGACGGGGCATTGTGCATGCCAATGACCCTCCTGGCGACAATAGGCACACTGGTTAATGTTCACAGGACCCAAGGGCACATTCCCTTGTGGAACATACTGACCTCTAATCCGCGAACTACCCCCTCTCGGGCCTCGAACAATTTGTTGTAACAATACTTTAGTCTTTAAGTCTCCTTTTCTCTTTTCTACTCTATCTTTTTCATTATTGACACAGTTCTCGTAGTACTGAGCCATGTGCAGTACTTCTGATTGGGATTTCGCCTGCCAAGCGCTCCCGAAGACATAATCTGTGACTGGATGTCAGGCAGCAATCCACGCACAAATTTGTCCACAAATAACCTTTTCCCAGATTCTGTGCCTAAATCCTGTCCACTGAAGTCCGAGAATACTTGTTCGAACCGATTAAAGAACTCGGTGGCACCCTCAGATTTTCCTTGGACACAGGCCGTAAGCTTGTCCCAAATAATTCTTTTTTCCGGAATTATAGTTTTTAATTTCGCAATGATTCTATCAGGCAAAGTGAGTATCACCTGAGGCGGTCTCTCACCTGCTGGCCTTTCCCCGTCAAGCCTAGTTATATTAGCCCACGTATCTCCCAACCCAGGTGCATCATCTATTGTTCTAACCTGTTTCCACAAATCTACGGGCAGGAGTACAGGTCAATATCGCCTAGGGTGAACACTGAGGACTGCAAGACGGACTCTATCTCTTTATAGAATCCTGTCGGATTTTTCCTAATGTCGGGAATAGATTGCCTAATAGTGTTTACTTCCTGTCGCGAAAACGGGACGTGAACAAACTGTGATACATAATGTGCAGGAATGTCCACAGCAGCTATACCTGCTGCAGCATTAGCAGCAATCTCAACTTTTGGGACAAATGTCGGAGGTACCTCTCACATAGGCAACTGAGATATAGGCAACTCCGTACGCTTACTAAGCAACAGAGCTAAGTCGAGCGCTAAAGTAGTCGAAGAAGTGTCAAGTGAAAAAGCTCTCTTATAAATACCCATTAACTCTGTGGGACAACTAACCTTCTTCCTCACACATTCATCCTGCAGGTACTCTACCATTACCTGAATCACCTTCCTATGCATTTCTAGCGTATATTGACTATATGTGTCATATACCTCAACCAGAGTTATCAATAAATCCGAAATCCATCTAATCGCATCTCTTGTACAAATTTGTGCTTCCTCAGATGCCCATTTACAACACGGAAGAAATCGTTTCTGTACATACATACTCTCTTCTTCGTCATCCTCATTTCGTAACTTCTCCAAATCTCTCCTATACTCAAACAACCTCTCGACATGCTCATGTACTTTCTCCACAGTATCTCTTGATAGTGCTAAAGTATTCAGATCCCTCAGCCCTTGTGGGAGATCCACATTATTTAATTTACCCCACATTACGCATAAATAATTCCCTAAACCTTCAATAAAAACATTTTTCTCAGGAAAATTATCCATACTAGACAGTGTGGCAAAAACATTAGCTCGATCATCTCTCTCCATACAATGCTTAGCCCATGCAAACAAATCCCGCTTTTTATCTGTAGGGACAGTATTACGAGTAACAACCTTCGACCCCGCACCCCGATCAACTATAGTCGGTACAGAACCACTCGGGAGTGGAGGTACAGGCAGATTCAATGGAGGTGTTATTACTAGTGCAATGGGAAGAGGTAGTAGAGCAGGCGAAGGAACAACAGCCGGAAGAATAGGAGCAACAGGTTGAGCAGGGAGAGCAGGAAGAGGCAAAGCAACAGGAAGAGGATCATACGGAGGTGGTGCAGAGGCACCAGGCCTTCGCTCGTTTAACAATTTGTCAAGAAACTCGTCAGAAACATGAAGGTCTTTAGAAGGATAGATTTTCTGAATACCGAGTGAGAAAGCCCTATCCATATTCCTAACTGACTCAGACTGTTTGTCCTGATTATATAACAACGCCTTTTCAGCGTTCGCTATATGACGGCGCGCATGTTTTTCCCTACTCTTAAGCTGCTGCAACTCTTCTTTTTTCCAATTCTGTAGAACATCAAATGCTGCGGGTCTGGCCTTTTTCTTTAACAAGACCGACTCTAAGTATTCAATACGAGGGATCTCAAAACTAGTGGCCACTGCAGTTTGGAGGCATGTCTGGTTTGCCTGTGCCAAATATCATTAAATACTACACTTCCAATGCCATGTTTATAATACATAGTAAACGCCGGCGACCACTCCTGTGGTGCCGGGCGGCTAAATTCCAAAGATTGTCGGTCGCTGCGGAATAATGCCCTAAAGCAGCTAGACAATTTCCCAGGCATCTCTCAAAAACATGGTGTTACCTGGTCAATAATTGTGTCTGCAGATACAATGCGCCAAATTCAAATTGTCAGGGTTAAATTAAGAGTCGGGTCACGACTCACCTGACCAAACCTAAGGAGGACCGTACGGTTTATCAAAGAACTTACCTAACAAATTTTACCTTGTGTTTGGTGATTTCGGCAAATCTGCCCGCCTCAAAAGTGGACCCTCGTCAAGATGCCATCCCAGACCGCACGGCTATCGTCCAAGGATCGGATTGTGCAGCGCTGTAGAGGTGTCGCGTCTCGTTCAGTCGGGCCCGTAGTATCACACCGTCCGATCCCGGTCCGATAGCATGCGTCAACCTTCAATGGTCCGGCATCAATCTTGAGGGTCCCTATTCGGGCGCCAACTGTGAAAAGAGAAAAATAATATGAGGCCGGGAAACCCAAAGAAAACACACCAAACACCGGTTACAAAGGAACATACAAAGTACTTTATTTTAAGGTCAAGCAATGACAAAGTCAATGACAAATCGGATAGCTATCGGCCCTCAGTACAACACAACGAACTTCAACGGGGTTCGATGTATTCAGTGAGAGACTGTACATTGGGACATTCAGGCTTTTATACATTTCTTCAGCCTGTTGTCTAACCCCTTCGCTGGTTAACCATTCCATGAATGTATTACTGGTCTAGGGTCTCTGCCAGGTCAATCTTCTAATATATATACATCAGTATGCGCATAGATCAGTTCCGTCGATACAGGTAATACATTTACACACAGGTCAACAGAAGGACAAGGTCTCAGTTCATGACCCTAACAAGTGGCCTGTAGGCAAGTTATACATTAGCTGTACGGAGGTCATGTCGACCAGATTCTGTTCGGAATGGCATCGTCCACCATTTTGATTTACAGGATGACTTTTACACAGCAAGAGAACCTAAAATGGCGGTTTGATTCAAGATGGCGGCCTACATCAATTTCTAAGGTCAACACCTTGCCGTAGAGAGTTATTCGCGTAGTTTTAAGCAACTTGGCGTAGGCCAATATACATACAATCGTTTACAATAGGAGGCATAATTTAATATCCAGTTTGACACAGGAACAAAAACAATCTTAAGCCAGATAATGGGCCTCATTACACGGATGGCGGTAAGGATTTACTGGTACCGGTAAAATACCGGTACCGGTAAATCCTTACCGCCTTACTACGAGGTCCCTTTGCGGGTTGGGGGATTTAACGCCTGCTTTTTGCAGGCGTTAAAATCCAACCCGCAAAGGGACCTCAGAGCTAATTAGGGCACAGCAAAATTGCGGTGCCGTAATTAGCGCCTTCCCCATTCCCATAGAGCCCTATGGGGCAGAAATGGGAATGGGGAAGGGCAATGGTGGAAGGGGGATTTACCACCCCTCCAACCTTGGAATGGGGCGGTAAATCCCCTTGCCGCCAAGGCGGTGCCGGTATTTTACCGGCATGAGCCATGGCGCTAATAGCGCCATGGCTCACCGGCTACCGTGTAATGAGGCCCATTATCTTCCTACAAGAAACCATGTGTCTGACCTCTTTTACAGTTGAGGGTTATTATACCTTCAGTGAGGCAGCCAAGCGTGGCTCCTTGGGAAGACCCTCAGGAGTACTGGCTATTTTAATCAACACCGCATCTAGATGTTCTACTAAATTAATCGGTACACAAAGGGGGTCTGCTCTGACGTCTGAAAGTTCTGGGGACTACTTATTGACTGCAGTAGGCCTAGATTTATTCTGTCATGTCATATACATGCAAAAACACTTTAAATGTGGTAGTGCTCATGAAGTTAAGAAATTCAGACAAAAATAGATGTCAGTATTACAGCTTTTGTTTTATTTTGCTGTTAAATGCATTTCATAGTCATGCATTTATAGTTTTTTTTTAGATTTCTTTGAGAAATAGAAAATACATAGGTACAGTGTATTAAGGGTGGTTAATTTATAGTCTTAACCAATCCTTAATATAGCTGGTTTAGCAACTGAATTGCAAATATCCAAAGATAAAACAAAGCAGTGCTTTGGTAACAATGTGTAACCACCACCTATAGTGACAAGTGATAGTATAGATATTCAATACAAGACCACCAAACTGAAAACAATAAATTATATAACAATAGATTGTATGTAGCCAGGCTAAAGGGTGACCTAACACGTGGTTGATTCTTCTTGAGATCTTGTTGTATTTTCATATGGATACGTTGTGCTGTTGTTATGGTGAGGGCCATTAGGTCCCTACTACATTTTGTTGAAATTTTACTGAAACCCAACATATATTCCTTGTCCTCTAGAAATAGTGCTGGTTCGTTTCTAACTAATAAACCCATTGGTACAAGATTTGCTCTGAGAAATTCTCTGAGAAAGTGTCCGTGTACTTCTGTCCGGAAGCATTTTTTCTTTAAATTTAGTAGGAAAGCAAAATAACCTTCATTGTGAAGTGTTGAATGAACAAATAAGAAAAATTAAACAAGCAAACAAAAACAAAACTAAATGGTTGCGTACACAACTATACATTACTGATAACCAGAATATGATTGGTCATCTTTTAAGACATGACACAAGGCATGTATGGTCATTTTTGCATACATTAACCTCATCCCCTGCCACTGTAGTGGAGTCGGTAATTTCTGCTGAGAAATGGTCAATCTTTATAAAGAATGAATACTATCTGCCTGACCGTTTTAGAACATTCAAAGGCTCCGAACCTAAGTTACCTCTGGATATACAATCTCTGTGGTCCTGTGGAGATATTACATCTGCCATTGGGCAACTAAATAATTCTAGGGCCCCTGGCCCTGATGGTCTCCCACCCTGTGTGTACAAATTTGATCCTAATTTTTGGGCTCAGATACTTAAATTTCGATTTGATTTGATCACAACAACTGGGACTGTTCCTTTGTCCTGGTGCTCTGCACATATTCCAATATACAAAAAGTGTCACCCTGAATTCCCTCTTAATTACCGCCCAATTGTGCTTACTGATGCTTCCTCAAAGATATGTTCGCTTTTATTGTTGAATCAATTACAAATATATATTGTCCAAAGAAATCTGCTCTCGCCAAATATGGTAGGATTTCGCAAATACATATGGTGCCCCCTGAATGCTACTATTTTAGCTCACCTTCAAGCTCAAACTACTTCATCTAAAATGGGGCCTGTTTATATGGCCAGTCTCGATCTCACTGCAGCTTTTGACAGCGTCATCCGAGAAGTTCCCTGTCCAAAATGCTAAAATTAGGAATTCCATCTTATCTGATAGCTTTAATTGCCTTATTACACTGCAGGCCGGAGGTGATGTTCCCGCCTGGTCTGACCTGGCGGGTTTAACACCGCCCCTCACATTCAACCCACCTAGACACCCAGATGCCAAAGGAGGGCTTCTGGTCAGAATCCTGCCAAAGGTCGGCGAACGAAGGAGGCAAACCTGGTTTGCCGTGCAAAGAAAGACCCAAGAAGGATGTTAACAGAAAGAAATGGTGATTGAACCCAACCGGAGCCGAAATAAAAAGTATTTGGGCAATCAGGTTTAAAGTTCGAGGCTACTAAAATAGCCTAAAACGTTACCACGTTATATAATATAACCGCGGTAGGAAAATTAAGGTAGGTACCACCCCCACCAGCCAAGTCTTATGTTAAGGGAGCAAAACAATGCTCGAAGAGGCACAGATAAAAAGGGCTAAGAATTAACCCTTTCCAATACTCCATAATAAGATGGGGTGTACTGGATCCATTGTAAAAAAGTGACTATGTAAAGTTAATGGCAACTTTACCCTTTTCTGGGGGACAGTAGAAAAGGGTAAAGTAGTATATAAGAAAATAGAACTAAAAGGGCAGGTCAGTGAAATAAACTGTTTAGATATTTTAATAATACAATGACATATATAAAACCAATATTAAATCGAATATATTCACAATACAAATTTCTAATATCCAGCCAATTCATAGGTTAAACCTCAATTTGGAGCATAGAAAAAATGCTAAAAAATGATACATCATATTTCTCAATCATTAATCACTTTTACAATTGATGTCTCTATTCTCACTCTGTTCTTCCACAGAGATAACTCATCTCGACATGTTTCAGTTCTTTATGTCTTGAATACAGAACCTTCGTCAGGATAAATAGTGTGCATCCAGTTCCTATTGTGCGTCCAGTTTGAGTAAAGTTAAAACCACAAACAATGCACGGCCTGTCCAAATTTAAAAGAAAAAGAGCACTAGTAAGCTATAATTGCTAGAATAAGTCTCAAGAACGTTCATCAATGAACTCAGAACCCACCACCTAAGATCACCAAATTACCTCAGGGGGCTCTTGCGGGGGCGAATAATCCTTGCAATGAATTGTACTGGGGTACAATACTCTTCCCTCTAAATGGCAGATACAGAAATAAAGCACAAAGTCTAGATTAGCCATACGCAAAATGAAAGAAGAGGCATGCTCAAGGCATATTAAGGGAAGCCAGGTAAAAAAGTGTCAAAAAACATCCACCTGTATCAATCGTTCTAGTAGTCTAGGAGAGTAGACAAATAGTTATCCTGCTCCGAAAGCAGGGAAAGGCGTTGCAGTACTTGTAAACACTGGTATCTAAGGGCGTGTAGCTTTTCCCACACGTCCTGCCATCATCTAATATATAGAGAAGAAAAGTTAGAAATTACCCAACTACCGCGGGAAACCTAGGACACACGTGTACCAAGTAAAGACCGAGAGCCGTACTACAAACTCATTAGCTCTATGTTGACCACGGCCCTGCACTACAATGAGCGTAATCACTCGTTTGGAACATAGCAATGGCAGGGGTATTCAATAACAATTACCTGCAGTAGTTATTCCCACAAACAGCCAGAAGTCAGAAGGCAGATGGTAGTCACTAAATCGCTGCAGGAGCGTCACTCCTCCTACACAACCAAAGAGAAAGAATCCCTCAATATGTACAAAAAACATACACATAAACCGCTCGAGCCTGTAACCCTATGGTTAAATAAATATATCAATATACGTCTTTAAATACGTCATGAAAGCAGGGTTAACTAACTACAAAACGTTCGTTCCCACTAGCACCTTAGCACATAAACAAACTCTAGAGCAGTATGGTGTACTAGCTCTACACGACCCACCTGTGCTATAAAACAGGGGTCTCTAATAACTGAAAAATAAACTGCAAAATAAGCCATTACCTGGATAGAATCTCCGGGCCAGGTCCTAGAAATCCACAACTTCGCTTCCACGCCTGCGTCGAGTCAAAAAATCACTCGCGTGTAGCAAAGGAAGACAGACCTCCGTTTAATAGGGCGCTGTAAATTGGACGTCCCGGTTACCATAGTAACCCTGCAGGCACGCGTCTACCTCTACTGCAATCTCCTGGTAGCGTGTGGGATGCATAGACCTGGGCGCCATATTGGAACAAAGCCCAGCGCCTTTACAATGCGGGCATACAGGCTTTGCCCACCTGCCACCAACTATCCAAAACTTGCGTAGGGGTCACTATATGCAGATAAATCAAACTAAAATGAAGTGTTCAGCCCTACATGGAAGGAACATATTGATCACTTAGGATATGTATTGCAGGCTCTGGAACAGGCCCGTCTGACCATCTGGGGTGGAAAATGCAGTTTTCTCCTTGGCCTGGCCTGTCAGGGCTATTTGCCAATAGCCTGACGTGAGGTCAAATGTGCTGAGGTACTTGGCTGCACCAAGCTTGTCCACCAGCTCATCTGTCCTTGGTAAAAGATGGGCATCAGTCTTAGTGACGGCATTTAGAGCTCTATAGTCCATGCAGTATCTCAACTCCTTAGATCCTGCCTTTGGTACAAGCACAACAGGGCTAGACCATAGGCTAGTAGAGGGCTCTATGACCCCACAGAGCAAGCATCTTGTTGACCTCATTCCTTATGTGGGTCCTTACATTGACATTCTGTACCCCCTGCTTTTGACAGGCAAACAGTCACCATTGGGCATATCATGCTGGCCCCAAGGGGTCACGCCTGGTGAAAGTGAGAACAGGGAGACAAACGGATTTAACAGTAATTTGCACGCATCCTGCTGGTCAGATGTGAGAGATTAACTCCTTCCACTTGTTCATCTAAAGTTAAGCCTCTGAGGAGGTCAGGTAGAGGTTCACTCTCCTCCTCCTCCCCCTGAGCTGAAGCTAGGAGCAATGCTCCTATGTCAGGTCTAGAGACATAAGCCTTTAAACGGTTGGTGAGAAAGACTCTAGGAGTCTCCTTAGGATTGCCAGATAGTTCACCTCTCCAAGTTTACCGACAACTTTGAAGGTGTCATGACGCGCGCTCCATGGAAGCTATGGAGCCAATGGAAGGGCTGATTCCGTGCCTCCACCAGCGGTCTAGTCTCCCACGCACTGCACGTTACCGTCATGACGCATATAAATAGACGTCACACGCGGTAGTCTATGCGTTGCAACCTTGCTTTCATCGCCAGGTTCGTACGCTAGTGCTCCTCTCTGACTCCCCTTGTGTATTCCCGCTTGCTCCCTCTTGTCAGTCCGCAGTGATTGCCCGCTCAGCTCCTAGCCCTTGATCTCTCAGGGTGCTTCCTCCTCTCCTCTGTTCCTCCCGCTTTGTAGCCCTTGTACCTTCTTCCGCACTAGTGCTTTTCTCTCCCTTGTTGGGCATACCTCTACGATTGTATGCTCCTTCCCACCGCAGTCTTCTGCAGACCTCTTCCTCATTCCTCGGCTACAGTATCCATTCAAACAGCGCTCAGGATACGCACGCTAACCCGACTCCTGCAGTGTCTTCTGGGAATTGAAGTCCTCTCATCTACTTCAACGGAAAGCCTTCAGCCTTGACATCCGTAGTGCTAACTACATCCAAGCACACCAGGGTTTTTCAGCCACGCTTTTCCCTGGTATTGGGAGCGGACTCCCGGAGGGCCCCCTCTGCCTTGCTGTCTGCCAGCAGGCAGGGTGGCTTCCAGTGGAGCTCGTCCCAAACTCAACAGGAAAGGACTGGACCTCTGGAGAGAAAGGAGGGCCATAGACACAGACAGTTCCTCAGAAGAACTCAGTACAGGTGAGGAGGAGGGAACCAAGGAGGGTATTTGTCAAGCAACCAATACTTCATCGCATGACAGTTTGCAACGCCTAAGGATGGCTAGCTTAGAGCAGTATCAAGAACTGGTTAATGCCATACAGGGGATAACTGCTGAGCTCCAAACCATGAAGGTAGAAAACACCGCCCTTAAGGCTGACAATGCCGCTCTGATACAACAAATGATTCTGAGAGAAGAAGTTCGGGAAGATCTCCCACCTATGTCCTTACCTTGTGGGAAGTATGAAGGGAACCCCAAGATGATTAAGTAATTCCTCGACGCCTGTAGGGTATACTTCACTTTTCGCCCAAAGATGTATGAATTCGACAAGGCAAAGGTTGGCTTCCTCGTCTCAAACCTTGGGGGTAACGCTCTAGCATGGGCCACCCCGTTGGTTACAGAAACTGATGCTGTGCTGAATGATTACAATGCCTTTGTACTACGATTCAGAGAACGCTTTGAAAGGACCGAGACT
Source organism: Ambystoma mexicanum (assembly GCF_040938575.1). Taxonomy (NCBI): domain Eukaryota; kingdom Metazoa; phylum Chordata; class Amphibia; order Caudata; family Ambystomatidae; genus Ambystoma; species Ambystoma mexicanum. The sequence continues at coordinate 12,843,587 of NC_090939.1, forward strand.
TTGTACGCGTCTTATGAAAACATACTAGACCTCAAACAGGGTCTTTTTGATGTACAAACCTATGCCTCGAACTTCCAGAGGATAGCTTGGGAGACAGGATGGCCTGACTCAGTTAAGCAGACTCTCTTCCGGAGAGGGCTACATGAAGATTTGAAGGACAAACTCTCTCGAGTAGCAAGACCCTCCTCCTTCCAAGAACTGGTCGCTCTGGCCCTCCAGATGGAATTTCGAATTTCCGAGAGACGAGCAGAAAGAAGGAAGACCAGACCCAATCCGCCTTCTACACCATCCTCCTACTCGCCAGCCGCTCCAGACAGATCTCTTCCCCAGACTGAAGAGCCCATGCAAATAGGTGCAGCGAGGGGTCCCCTTACCGCAGCAGAAAGAAAGAGACGAAAAGACCTGAGCTTGTGCATGTATTGCGGTTCTGAGAAGCACCTTCTAAGAGACTGTCCGGAAGTACCTCCCCGAAGATCGGGAAACGAAAGACCCCGACCCTGAGCAGGGAGACGGAAGGGGCTTCTCTTGCTAATCCCTGTTTTACAAGTTCACCTATACCATGTACCCCCTCAAACCAACTTATGGTCCTAAAGATCGTCCTGGAATGGACCTCAACCCAAGCAGTTGAGTGTCTAGCAATGCTTGACTGTGGTGCAGCTGGGAACTTTATGGACGACCAATGGGCCAGTAGATACGCCATTCCTAGGAGAGAAAAACCTCAACCCATACCTGTAGAAGGAGTGGATGGTACCCCTTTGTCTTCCGGTCTTATCCGACAAGAAACCACGGAAGTCATGGTTAAGATGAAGACTCACCATGAAACCGTGATATTTGATCTGATAAAGGCTGCCCACTTTCCAGTGATACTCGGGATACCCTGGTTAAGAAAGCACAATCCGGAAATTGACTGGGTAACTAACATTATAGAGTTCAGGTCAGACCTTTGTATGCAGTCCTGTTTGAAGGAGGAAGGGCAACATTCACATCAGGGTGACACAGTGCCAGCGAGGAGTATTAACTCCATTCCTGTTACCTATCAAGATTATACCGACATCTTTGCAGACACTCTTCCCAGACCTCTTCCTCCACATCGAGCCGAGGATTGTACGATCGATCTCATACCCAATGCTGTGGTTCCATTTGGGAGAATGTATCCCTTATCCCTCCCGGAGAAGGAAGCATTAAGAGACTACCTAACCAGCAATTTACAGAATGGCTTGATACAAGAATCAACTTCCTCGGCTGGAGCTTATACCAAAAAGGGGAACCAAGGAACTCAGACCTTGTATTGACTTCAGGGGCCTAAATAGCCAAACCATACGAGATCGATACCCGATGCCTCTGATAAAGGAGATCATGGAAGCAGTACAAGGGGCAAAATGGTTTACCAAACTAGACCTCAGAGGGGCCTATCATCTCCTACGAATCAAACAAGGGGACGAATGGAAGACCGCCTTTCCTACTCCATTAGGTCATTTCGAGTACAAGGTAATGCCCTTTGGGTTGGTTAACGCGCCAGCCCAGTTCCAAAGATTTATGGAAAAGATCTTGAGTGATCTTCTGTTTAAGTCCACTGTAGTTTACGTGGATGACCTCTTGGTTTACTCTCACACTTTAGAACAACATCGTCTACACTTAAGAGAAGTGCTCAAGAGACTCCGAGACCACCACCTATTAGTCAAGCCAGAAAAATGTCTTTTTGAGGTTTCTACAGTTTCGTATCTGGGCTTTATTCTGTCAGAAAACCGCATTGAGATGGACCCTAACAAGACTACATCTATTAACAATTGGCCTGTTCCCAGCTCAGTCAAGGACATCCAGAGGTTCTTGGGGCTGACAAATTTCTATCGGAAATTCATCACGGGCTTCTCCAACACAGTCCTACCTATCACAGCTTTACTCAAGAAAGGGGTGAAGTTCCATTGGACGCCAGAAGCAGATTCCGCCTTTCATCAGCTCAAACAAGCATTCACCTCTGCACCTATCCTCAGGCAGCCTGATCAGTCTCAACCCTTTATCGTAGAAGCTGACGCCTCACAAGGGGCTATTGGAGCAGCTCTACTACAAAGGAAGGAGGATCAACTCGAACATCCCATTGCCTATTATTCCAGAACACTTACCTCCAGTGAAAGAAACTATTCGGTGATTGAAAAGGAACTGTTAGCAATTAAACAGGCGTGTGAGGAGTGGCGCCATTTGTTGCAAGGAGCGAAATACCCGTTTCAAGTACGAACAGACCACAGGAACCTAAGTATTCTCCAACAGATGGAATGCAGGAACTCTCGTCATGCTCGTTGGGCTTATTACTTCTCCCAATTTGATTTCATACTCACATACCTACCGGGTAAAGACAATCACTTAGCTGATGCTCTCTCCCGCAGTCACCAAGAAGGATCAGGGAATTACCCCGAACAGGAATGTCTGCTCAATGGGAAGAGATTCATAGGAACAGTAAATAAATATTTACAACAGGTTCTGGAAGCCCAAAAGACCACCTCTCTTCCAAGAGACCCCTCTCTAACCTACAAAGGAGAATACCTGTTTAAAGATGACTTGCTTTACCTGCCCACCCAAGATCTCCAGAACCAAGCCCTTTCGTGGTGCCATGATCTGCCCATGGCTGGTCACAAGGGACGTACTGCTACACTGGAACTACTGAAGAGGAATTTCTGGTGGCCGAAGATGAATAAGGATGTTGTGGAGTACGTCTCTTCCTGTCCCATATGCGCTCAAAGCAAACACAGTTCGGCTAAACCATTGGGGCTTCTACAACAGGATGAACCACCTGCCGGGCCTTGGCAACATATATCTATGGATTTTATCGTGGAGTTACCCAAATCGGGAGGAAGTTCTGCTATCATGGTAGTGGTCGACTCCTTCAGTAAGCTGGCTCATTTCATTCCTCTTAGAGGCACTCCTTCTGCCACTACCACAGCAGACGTGTTATTAAAGGAAATAGTCTGTCTCCATGGTCTACCTTCCTCAATTGTGTCTGATAGAGGAACACAGTTCACCTCAAAGTTTTGGACAACCTTGTGTAAACAGTTGCAGATTCAGAGAGCGTTGTCTTCTGGCTTTCACCCAGAAACAAACGGACAGACCGAACGCCTCAACGCTACACTTGAACAGTTTCTGAGATGTTTCTGCAACCAGACTCAGGATAACTGGTATCATCTCTTGTCGGTTGCAGAATTCTCGTATAACAACACCAAGCATACTGCAATTGGAATGAGTCCTTTCAAATGTACATATGGGTACGAACCCAAACACATCCCATTTCCTACTGTTCAACCCACTAATGTCCCTACCATAGACCTACTACTGGACACTCTGAAACAAACTCATAAGTCTGCTCAAGAAACCCTGTTAGCCAGTCGCCAGACTTACAAGAGATGGGCTGACAAAAACAGAAGACCTAATCCTGATTGGAAGAAAGGAAGCAAGGTATGGTTGTCCACTAAATACCTTCCCTGGAGAGTCCACCCAGGTAAATTCACTCAGAGATATATCGGACCGTTTTCCATACAACAACGGATCAATCCTGTGGCCTTTCGGCTAAACCTCCCGCACTCTCTTCGAAGAATACATCCAGTATTCCATACCTCGCTTCTTAAGGATTATAAACCTGATCTTTTTTTGAGAACCTCCAGAAGAAAGATACCCAGTGTGGATGATGACGCCCGAGAGTATGAGGTTTCACGCATCTTGGACTCTCGTTACAAACACGGAGTCCTACAATACCTCGTACTGTGGAAAGGATACCCTTGGACGGAAAGATCTTGGGAACCAGCCAAAAATCTACATGCCACCAGACTCCTACGCATATTCCACAGACACCATCCAGGCAAGCCTGGAGGAAGGTCTTGGCGAAGGGGTTATACTGTCATGACGCGCGCTCCATGGAAGCTATGGAGCCGATGGAAGGGCTGATTCCGTGCCTCCACCAGCGGTCTAGTCTCCCACGCACTGCATGTTACCGTCATGACGCATATAAATAGGTGTCACACGCGGTAGTCTATGCGTTGCAACCTTGCTTTCCTCGCCAGGTTCGTACGCTAGTGCTCCTCTCTGACTCCCCTTGGGTATTCCCGCTTGCTCCCTCTTGTCAGTCCACAGTGATTGCCCGCTCAGCTCCTAGCCCTTGATCTCTCAGGGTGCTTCCTCCTCTCCTCTGTTCCTCCCGCTTTGTAGCCCTTGTACCTTCTTCCGCTCTAGTGCTTTTCTCTCCCTTGTTGGGCATACCTCTACGATTGTATGCTCCTTCCCACCGCAGTCTTCTGCAGACCTCTTCCTCATTCCTCGGCTACGGTATCCATTCAAACAGCGCTCAGGATACGCACGCTAACCCGACTCCCGCAGTGTCTTCTGGGAATTGAAGTCCTCTCATCTACTTCAACGGAAAGCCTTCAGCCTTGACATCCGTAGTGCTAACTACATCCAAGCACACCAGGGTTTTTCAGCCACGCTTTTCCCTGGTATTGGGAGCGGACTCCCGGAGGGCCCCCTCTGCCTTGCTGTCTGCCAGCAGGCAGGGTGGCTTTCAGTGGAGCTCGTCCCAAACTCAACAGGAAAGGACTGGACCTCTGGAGAGAAAGGAGAGCCATAGACACAGACAGTTCCTCAGAAGAACTCAGTACAGGTGAGGAGGAGGGAACCAAGGAGGGTATTTGTCAAGCAACCAATACTTCATCGCATGACAGAAGGGTTCTATCCATTTGTCCTGTAAGGCCCTCTGTCTTGTAGGTTCCATAACAAGAACAAGCTGGTCTTGAGTAACCTCAACCATGCCAATGCTTGACCAGCCTTAAAGTTATCACTTGCCTCTGCCATCATATGTGACTTTCTCCTCTGGAGACCTATCACATACTCAGTCACTCTGACTGGCTTGGGGGGAAGGAGCACTCTCCAACCCCCTGGATCAGGGCTAATGGACCTCTGACTGGATGGCCATAGAGAAGTTCAAAGGGACTGTAACCTACCCCCTCCTGAGGGACATCTCTATATGCAAAGAGGTTTGTGGATGGTAGGCAGTAGAGAACCTGTAAGCGACTCCACAGGTTTTCCACATGGTTTGCATGTAGTGGGACATAAAATTGGATCCCCTGTCAGATATCACCTCCTTAGGAAAACCTACTCTGGTAAAAATACCAAGTAGGGCCTTAGCCACAGCTTGAACCGTAACAGTCCTCATAGGTATTGCTTCAGGATACCTAGAAGCATGGTCTACTACAACCAGGATAAACCTGTTACCTGAAGATGTGGGAGGGTCAAGAGGACCAACAATGTCAATCCCAACCCTCTCAAAAGGGACTCCCACCACTGGGAGAGGTGCCAGGGGTGCCACATTCTTGGCTTACCTCTTGCCAGATGTTTGGCAAGTGTGACAGCTCCTGCACAATTTGTCTACTTCTGAACCCATCTTAGGCCAGTAGAAGTAAAGAGAGAGCCTTTCCTTGGTTTTCTTAAAACTTAAGTGACCAGCCAAAGGTATCTCGTGGGCTAACTGCAGAAACTGGAGTCGGTTCACTAGAGGTACTACAAGTCTTTTGCAGTCTCCAGAGGTTGACTCAGTTGGTTCACTGTCGAAGAGGCCATCTTCCCAGTGCAACCTATACTTCCCAGGCTCAGTCCCATTGAGCTGAGAAGCTGCTTGTAGGCGAAGACCTTCAAGAGTAGGAAACTCTCTTTGTCCTCTGCTGAAGTCTGCCCTGTTGGGTCCACCTTCTGCCAGTAAAGACTGCAGCTCAGGATGTTCAACAGGTTCAAGATCTCCAACCAGAGTAAGATCTTCTTCTAGATCTGATTTCTCAGTATCTAGTTGAACCATACAGGGTTGAACCTCACACTCAGCCTCAGATGGTGGAGGAGTCACAGAGGTGACTTTGGAAAATCTTGGGGATGTCCTTCTGGGCACAGGAGTGCTTGCTGGTTTCTTGCTGGCAGACTTGGGTTTCCCCTTGGTCTCTTTCTTTCTTGCAATAGCAGTAAACAAGTCCTGTGGACTTGGGGTGATAGTTTCTTCTTTCAAATCCCCAGGAGAGCCTCTCAAGTTTCTCTCCCTAGCAGACCTTGTGAGCTCCTGCTTCCTTTTGCTGGGCAGCCTGGGGGTACTGAACACAACTCCAAGAGTTTTAAGGTCATTACGCAACAGGTCCCTCCCAGGCATGTTATTTTGCACACTGTGAGGAGGTACCAGCGACGGACTTGTGGAGGGACGCTAACTCGCATACAACAGACGAGCACAACGAACCTGACGGGAACAGAAACGCCGCAGCGGAACGCTACGGCGGGTTTAGCTACCCACCTTACCGGAGTCGACAGCCCAGACTAGGAAGGGGGCGGGAACCTTTTCAGGAAGCAGTCCACGGCGGCCGCGGCCCGCGGCCGAGGACGAGAAAGAAACCCGACATCAGGGACCACCTATATGGCCCGAGTCCCGGCGCTGCATGGATTGCGCTGATGGAAGTGCCTTAGGAACTATCCCCATGCTGCAGGGGCAGGTGGAATTGACGGCAGGGTAACCTGGTCTTAAGGGAGGCGGGACCAAAGCTTCCCAACCAATAACAGATGAGCTAGGCAGGACATCAGCTCATTGGTGGGGGTTTGAAACCAGTGAAGATTACAAAAGCCCGCCTTTCCTAACCAACACTGTCTGTTACATTCACAGGACGCCGAGAAGGAGCACGCAGGCAACCCCGAGTGGTGGGCCTATCCAGACAGCTCGAGTTAGAGGACAACAGCCTTATCCCAAAGGCAATTGGGGAAGGAAAACCTCACGGTGAAGCAACCGCCAGAACCTTCAGTTTGTTATTGATTCGCCACAGCTTTCAGTTATTGACTTTTTGTTGATCAACCATACGGCAATAATAAATATTATTGCAGCACTTGTCTTGTCTCCAGCCTTTATTTCCACAACTGGCGACGAAGGTGGGATATACGGCGGCACGATGTAGGCATTAATTAAGACACTGTCGGAAGGACAGCAACAACTGCAGCAGTTGGTTCAGTTGCAAAACCAACAAGCAGCTGCCGACCGCCAAGCCTTTCAGCAGGCATTACAGTTACAAAGCATGGTGCAATCTACTGCACAGGATAAACATCATGAAACTATTTCGAGGCTAACAGATATGGTGGCTAGCTCTAGGACCCAACCAATTTTCCCGTCCGCATTACTGCAAAAGTATAAAGATGGCGAGGATCCTGCTTTCTTTTTTACGAGTTTCGAAAGGACAGCCAGGAACGCACAGTGGCCCCCCGAACGATGGGGACAATATGTCGCCCCCTTGTTATCAGGCGTCATGCAGGGAGCCTACCAGGCGGAAAACCCCACCGGTAATACTCCCTATGGTGAAATGAAGGCAGCTGTACTGGACCGCCTTGGCCTTGATGAAGAGGCCTACCGAATTCAGCTGAGGGACACCAAGTTACGGCCTGTGGAAAGCCTGCGGCAGTTGTATTACCGAATAAAAGACCTGGTGGAAAAGTGGCTGTCAACTCCGACGGCCGTAACCCAACCGATACTTGATATAATTATCCTTGAGCAGTTCGTAGAAGCCCTGCCAGGACAAATGCAGAGGTGGGTGAGGCAACATCACAGACCCTCCCTAACCGAAGCCATGGACATTGCCTCGGCGTAACCCAACCGATACTTGATATAATTATCCTTGAGCAGTTCGTAGAAGCCCTGCCAGGACAAATGCAGAGGTGGGTGAGGCAACATCACAGACCCTCCCTAACCGAAGCCGTGGACATTGCCTCGGCGTATCAAAAGGCAGGATACCACAAGTTACCACCCACAGGGATAACAGCACGCATAGCAGTACCGATAACTGACGCCCCACTAACCAGAGCGGTCAGACCACAACAGTTGAGATGGAGACAACCCGATGAGGGTACCCGGAGACCAGAAGATAAGAGATCTGGAGTCGAAGACAAGCCTGCTGGGGCCAGTCCAGGATCTCGGCAACCTCAGTGCTTTGAGTGCAACGAATGGGGCCATATAGCCCGATTCTGTCCCAGGAGAAGACCCGCTGAGCCAATGGATATTGGATACCTGCACGCGCTACAAGAAGAAAGCGTACCCGGTCCTTACATCGTGGACATACGAGTCGACGGCAGACCCACACGTGGACTACTTGACAGCGGCAGCCGGCAAACCACCATATCACCTACTGTAAGTAGCAAACCCAACTTACTTAATGTATCCGTACCTATTAAATGTATACATGGGGACATAAAACAGTATCCGATGAAAAATGTGGCTATTGAAATAAACGGGGAACTGTCACCCTTGAGGGCTGCCGTCCTACCTTTACTGCCTGCCCCGGTAGTCATAGGGACTGATTTACCTAACTTTGACCAGGCACTGATGACGAGGGAGGGGAGAAGGGAACTAGGACCCGAGACGGAACCAGGAAGGGGTACGCCTAGTCCAGGAACCCCCATCAATAAAAAGAGACAGACCCGTATGGACTGGTGTCAGGCTTATTATATGACTAGAGCCATCGACTGGAAATTAGAGGATAATGAGGATAGCATTAGGGCAGAAACCCTAACAGACAACACCCGCAAGGTAGCCCGAGAAAGGGCAACACAAGCAGGGGATCCAGATCTTTCCAAGGGACCAGGATTTATGCTTCGGCAAGGCCTACTATACTGAAGATATAAGGCTGATGATGGGACTGTTAAGGAACAACTAGTCTTACCAAGAAAACAACGCACCATAGTACTGCAATTATCCCACAACCATCCCTGTGGAGGCCACATGGCCTCACTAAAAACACAGCAAAATATACTCAAAAGGTTTTACTGGCCAGGACTCTATGGGGAGGTGGCCCAGTTTTGCAAAAGATGCCCTACCTGTCAACTAACGAGCGGAGTGAAACCAGCTAATGCTCCTCTACAAAAGATGCCCCTTATTACAGTACCATTCCAGAGGATCGGCATGGATATAGTCGGTCCATTAGATCCAGCCAGTAGAGGATATAAATACATACTGGTGAAGTCGACTACGTTACCCGCTATCCTGAAGACTTTCCCCTTAAAGGGACGTCAGCCAAAACACTATGTGATCAACTCATACCCTTCTTTGCCCGAGTTGGCTTACCCTTAGAAATCATCACTGACCAAGGGACGAATTTCATGTCGGCTCTACTACGACAGGTGGGCGAACGCCTACAAATCAAGCAGCTAAGAACCTCTGTGTATCATCCTCAAAGCGACTGCTTGGTCGAAAGATATAATAAAACGATAAAGAAAATGTTAAGAAGGGTGACAGGACCAGATGCCCAGAATTGGGATAGGGCGATACCTCTTGTTCTAATGGTCCTCAGAGACACACCCCAGTCCTCCACAGGATTTTCCCCCTTTGAGCTACTGTTTGGGAGACAACCCCGAACGATCCTAGACCTGGTTAAGGAAGAATGGGAGGCCTCCGAAGAAATGACCCTAACCGAATATACCGAGGAACTGAAGGAACATTTAAGCGCACTGCGTGCTTTGGCGGAAGCCAATCTCTCTCACGCCCAGAACATGCAAGAGAAAAACTATAACAAGGGAAGCAGAATGAGGTGTTTCAACCCAGGGGACCAGGTACTCGTACTCTTACCTACCAGCACCAACAAATTATTGGCCAGATGGAGAGGCCCATATAAGATCACGGATGTTCTCAGTCCCGTGACCTATAGGGTGCACCAACCCGACCGAACCAACCCGGACCAAATATACCACATCAACTTGTTAAAAGAGTGGAACAAACCCCTAGTATCAGCACTAGGAACCATCGGCGACATAGAAATCTTGGAGACCACGAACCCTGACACCGGTTCCCTGGACCACGTCCAGTGGGGGAACACCCTATAACCAATCATGAGAACGGAGTTAATAGATAGGTTGCTACCCTACAGAAAAGCCTTTTCCATCTTACCAGGGAGGACCAAAATACTTGAACATGAAATAAAAACGGAGTCCGGACAGGTAGTACGACTCAGACCCTATCGGATACCCGAAGCCCAGAGACGCATCATAAACACTGAGGTGGATGAAATGTTACACCTAGACATCATTGAGCCTTCAGTCAGCGCTTGGTCATCACCCATCGTTCTCGTCCCTAAACCAGATGGCTCAATCCGCTTCTGCATGGACCACAGGCAACTAAACGCCGTGTCTAGTTACGAAGCTTATCCGATGCCACGGATGGACGAGTTATTAGAAGGACTCAGAGCTGCCTGATATCTGAGCACCGCAGACCTAACGAAGGGATACTAGCAGATCCCTTTGTGACCCCAGGATAAGGAAAAGACCGCCTTTTCCACACCGAGGGGACTGTATCAATTTAAGGTTCTTCCTTTTGGCCTACATGGGGCACCTGCCACCTTCCAAAGACTTATGGACATCATCCTAAAACCACATGAGGGATATGCAGCGGCCTACCTTGACGGTATCGTAGTATACAGCAAGTCCTGGGAGAATCATCTAAGTCACTTGGAAACGGTCATAGCCGACCTACATATGGCAGGTCTTCACATCAATCCCCGCAAGACCACGATGGGAACTCGCGAAACCAAGTACCTCGGTCACGTGGTGGGGGGTGGAATACTAAAGCCACAGATGTCCAAAACTGAGGCCATACATCGCATCCCAACACCTGTGAACAGGAAACAAATACAGCCTTTTTTGGGGTTCATTGGTTATTATAGGAGATTTATTCCCGATTTTTCTTCCATAGCCGCGCCACTCACTGATTCGCTGAGACTCAAGGGAAACCCGAACCTGACAAATAATGAAGCCGCCCTAAGGGCCATAGACCTCCTAAAGGAAATGATCACATCTGATCCTGTATTGTGCTGTCCCGACTTTCAGAAACCAGAAACCAGATATCTGATACCGTGCTATCTCAGGAACAAGAAGCGGAACTGCGGCCCATATGCTTCATCAGCCGAAAATTACTGCCCCATGAGTCGGCCTACTCCACGATTGAGAAAGAATGCCTGGCTGTCAAATGGGCGATTGAATCACTCAAGTACTATGTAGTGGGACGCCGATTCACGTTGTTCTCGGACCATGCACCTCTGCAATGGCTTGCCCGACACAAGGATACCAACCAGAGGGTTCTCCGCTGGTTCCTCTCCCTACAGCCCTTTGACTTTCTGACTCTGCATAGACCAGCCAGATTTCAGCTAGTGGCGGACTACCTGTCCAGGTGCTCTCACTGGCCCGATCGGCCAGAATCCGGGGTGAGTATGTGTGAGGAGGTACCAGCGACAGACTTGTGGAGGGACGCCAACTCGCATACAACAGACGAGCACAACGAACCTGACGGGAACAGAAAGGCCACAGCGGAACGCTATGGCGGGGTTAGCTACCCACCTTACCGGAGTTGACAGCCTGGACTAGGAAGGGGGCAGGAACCTTTTCAGGAAGCATTCCACGGCGGCCGTGGCCCGCGGCCGAGGACGAGAAAGAAACCCGACATCAGGGACCACCCATTTGGCCCGAGTCCCGGCGGCGCATGGATCGCGCTGATGGAAGCGCCTTAGGAACTATCCCCATGCTGCAGGGGCAGGTGGAATTGATGGCAGGGAAACCCGGTCTTAATGGAGGCGGGACCAAAGCTTCCCAACCAATAATAGATGAGCTAGGCAGGACATCAGCTCATTGGTGGGGGTTTGAAACCAGTGAAGATTACAAAAGCCCGCCTTTCCTAACCAACACTGTCTGTTACATTCACAGGACGCCGAGAAGGAGCACGCAGGCAACCCCGAGTGGTGGGACTATCCAGACAGCTCGAGTTAGAGGACAACAGCCTTATCCCAAAGGCAATTGGGGAAGGAAAACCTCACGGTGAAGCAACCGCCAGAACTTTCAGTTTGTTATTGGTTCGCCACAGCTTTCAGTTATTGACTTTTTGTTGAACAACCATACGGCAATAATAAATATTATTGCAGCACTTGTCTTGTCTCCAGCCTTTTATTTCCACACACACTTAGAGGTATCTTGACAGTCATATCATTACACTGGATGAGAGCTGGTAACTGGGGAACCATTTGCACAGGGCCTCCAGCTAACTTGGTTAGGTGTTTGGGTGCCTTAGCAACATCCTCCATCTTGAAAAGACATTCATCAACCACAGTTATGCTGGCTCCAGTGTCTCTGATGGCAGGGGTCTCCTGACCATTCACAAGAACACTATATTTATAATACTCTTTAGTATTATCTGGGATTGATTTGTAGACATCTAAGTTCTGTTGTTCCCAAAGACCAAAGGACACTAAAGAAATGCTAGCTGAGACTCTCATGGGCTCAACAGCTAGTAACTGAAAGTTTCCACTGGCTATAGGTACTTCATCCACCTGGGAGAAGGCTAAGGAGATATTGTGGACCCCTGAAGGTTTACCCTTGCATCTGGGATCCCCTTTCACATGGTCAGTTGACCCACAAACAAAGCACTTACCAAATGCTTTATGGAATGGGGGTTTGTTCTGACCTCCATCTGGTTTGGGACCAGATGGTACACTAGCCTGATTGGGTTTTCCCTGTGGCTTACCCTGGTTATGTTTGGGCCGTCTTTTGGATTGGAATTATTGGAATTCTCTTTGTTGTCTTTCTCTGACTGCTTTCCCTCATCCTTCTTCTGAGTTGCCCCAGAATCCGTGTGAGTAGCCCTGTTGGCAACCCACACGTCAGCAACCTTAGCTAACTTCTTAGGATCTATCTCCTTTGAATCAGCCAAGTGCTGTCTAAGCTCAGGAGAGCAGGCATCAAAAATAGACTCCAACATTACAAGATTCCTCAAACCTTCACAAGAGTTCACTTTGTAACCCTTAACTCAACCATCTAAGTTTTTCAAACATTCACACACCCAGGTAGCCCAAGGGGTACCATCATGCTTTTGAGGGTCCTAAACCTCTTAAGGTACTGGGAAGGAGTCTTCCTAAATCTAGCTATTAATGCTAGCTTCACACACTCATAATCCTGCTTATCCTCCTCCCCCAACTCCATTACAGCATCACTTGCAACAGGGGGAAGCCTAGAGAAAAGCCAAGGAATCAACTGATTCCCTGAGATACCCTGAATCCCATAATTGTACTCAAACATTGCTAACCAATCCAAAACATCAAGTTTAGTCTCATACATACCAATCATTTCCTTTGGCACATGGGGTCTCTAAGGGCTGGAAGACATAGAAGACTCTGGGAGAGAGACATTTTCCCAAGACAATTTCTTCATTTCTAGAGCATGAGCCATCTCCATTTCTCTGAGCCTTAACTCTTGATGTTTCATGGCAGATTGTGCATCAATACGTTTCACTTTTAATTCAAGTCTCATTTTCTCTAGTGCAATAAACTCAGGAGTAAGTGTAGGGCCTGTGGGGGTCCCTGTGGACAGAGGTTGTGGTAGCTGAGCAGGCAAGGGGTTGGTAGGAACTCCTATCAAAGGGTTATCTACTTCTTCTTCAACACTATCAGAATCTGAAACATCAGTATCCACATTTGCTGGAGGGGTCGGCCCTTCTGACCCACTCTCCAGACTTTGTTTTCCCAATAACTTAGCAACCAGTTCAGATTTCTTTCCTTTACCAGAGAGACTCCTCTCCCTACACATGGTTCTCAAAACCTCAGCAGTGTAGTTTAAGAGGCCCTCCTCAGTGTAGTTTTCCATATTTGACATGATTTCTCAGTTAATAGAATTAGTGGTGTTTAGCCTTGTGATTAGTTGAACCCAAGCAATAGCAGCACTCTAAGTGTAATCACTGTACACAATCAAGACTATAAGTGGTAATACAAGTTCACCTTTGGTACAAGCCTGTACTACACTGTTAAAGTGGCAGAGCGGAGCAGCCAGATTACACAAAGGACCACAATTACTGTGACTCAAGCAAACACTGACTCAAGGTTTCAGGTAAAAAATATAAGTAAATTTATTTAAAACCATCTGTTCATAAAACACTTCACTTCTATAAATTCAAAACCACACGTAAAATACACCACACACAACCACTTCCGCTTGTTCCAGCAAATTCAAGGCAAGTACATTAGGATTTGACAGACAGGGGTTGTGATACTAACGCGTATCCATGGATAGAAATGCACACGAAGTTAAAACACACTTTGTACTTTTAGAATTTCAAACAAGGGAAAAGGGGATAACATCACAGGCAATCATTTTGTCTAGTCAAGGGAATCGGAGGGCTTGTTCAAAGATACAGATTAAAGTCATTAGGCCTGCGCCAGTGTCAATGGAGCAGATGCTCAGTTGCAGAGGATCACACGTTGAACAGTTCGAGATTCGAAATGCCAAGAGTACTTAGATATTGTCAGATGGAAGGAAAAGTTATAAGAGGGAGGGAAGAAAGTATAAATCTTCGTGGAGGAAAAAGGTTCACCCCGATTCCGGATGGTCAGTCGGAGAGAATGACCAAATGTGCACAGTACCTTATTCCGTTGGAGAAAAGCTGGTGCCACGGCAGTTGTTCCTGGTAGTTCCTGCAGACTCACGGTTCCGGCGGCTTCAATCGTGGGGACAAGAAGGAGGACGTCTGGAGCAATCTACACTACCCAGGGATGAGGCCAGCAGCAGCGAAAAAGACAACGATGAATAAAAGGTGTGCTCCTTTAAATCAGGAGAGGGCTCTTCTGATGGCTATCCGGACCACTACAGCACAGCAGTGATTTCAACCCAGGAGAGGATGCTCTGACTGAAGATAGGGTGAGATGGTTGATCCCACCAGGCTCAAGGGAAGAAGACTCCGGACTGGATTTTCTCTTGTCGTTGAAGTGTAGTTAGCTCAGGACTGCAGCAGGGCTTCACCGGGATCCGGGGTTGCAGCAGCTGTTTTCTTCTCCGCTTCTCTTCGGTTATTTGCAGTTCCAGTGGCGACTCTGACTTCCAGCCCAAGAACCCTGCCTTTTATGACAAAATCCCCTATTCACACAGCCTGGCTGTCAATCACTCAGCAGGGTTTTGTTCAGCCCGGACAGCCACCTCAGCCAATCAACACAAAGTGCGACTTGGGTCTCCAAGGAGACCCTGTGCAGGGGGTGACTACACCCCTCCCTCACATTCAGCCCACCTAGACATCTAGACGCCAAAGGAGGGCTTCTGGGTAGAAGCCCGCCAAAGGTCGGCGAACAAAGGAGGCAAACCTGGTTTGTCGCGCAAAGAAAGACCCAAGAAGGATGTTAACAGAAAGAAATGGCGATTAAACCCAACCGGAGCTGAAATAAAAACTATTTGGGCAAGCGGGTTTAAAATTCGAGGCTACTAAAATAGCCTAAAATGTTACCACGTTATATAATACAACCGCTGTAGGAAAATTAGGGTAGGTACCACTCCCACCAGCCAAGTCTTAATGTTAAGGGAGCGAAACAATGCTCCAAGAGGCACAGATAAAAAGGGCTAAGAATGAACCCTTTCCAATACTCCATATAAAATGGGGTGTACTGTATCCGTGGTTAAAAAGAGACTGTGTAAGGTTAATGGCAACTTTACCCTTTTCTGGGGGATAGTAGTCAGCCCCATAAAATGGAGTCGGTGGGAAGCCTAAGAGACAACCCTGTGTTACTGCACTGAAGGTGCTGTGTAACACACAGAAGAATGGGGCTACTGAAGTGGTGTACTCCAGAGTCCACAATCACAAAAACAGTCAAACTACATATGCCAAAACACATGTAAGAGTGGGGGAAAAGCTCACACTCTTACCAGGTGGAAAAAATAAACTCCAGAAAGCCAGCAAAGTTGCTGAGGGACTCACTAGGTAAGGGACATTAGCCATAGAATGAGAATTCTCCCTAACACACCAAACCAGTGTCCATCCCCGTTCAAGGAGTGGACGGAAGCCCTCTGATTTCAGGTCCCATCAGAGAACAAACCCAGGAGCTCTCATGCAAGATTGCTTCACATACGGAACTGATCAGCTTTGACATTGTAAGAGCAGCACACTTTCCTGTTATTCTGGGATTGCCTTGGCTCTGACTTCATAACCCTTATGTGAACTGGACGGTGGGAAACTTATTTCTCGGTTCAGAGTATTGTGTACATCATTGTCTCACCCAAGGAGCCATTGGTAACCGAACGGTACCTACTTGCCTTCAGGGGAATAGACCCAAGATATTGAGCCATATGAGCAATATCCGTCCGTGTTACTCAGATTTCATGGACGTTTTTTCTACACCTCAAGATGCTGCTTTACCACCGCATCGGAGCGACGATTGTCACATAGAATTGATGCCAAATCAGCCTATCCCCTTTGGATGGATGTATATGCTCTCTCAAAAAGAAAAGGTGATACTAAAGGAATACCTACAGACGAACCTGCGGAATGGCCTGATATCTGAGTCCACATCTCATGCAGGCGCCTCCTTATTTTTTATACCAAAGAAAGACACAGATGAGCTTCGTCCTTGCCTGGATTACCGTGGACTTAATAAAATTACCATTCTAGACCGCTATCCTATGCCCCTTATACCGGACATTTTGGAGGCTGTGAATGAGGCTACGATTTATACTAAACTTGAACTACGAGGAGCCTATCATTTAATATGCATTGCTGAAGGGGACGAGTGGAAGACTGCCTTTCGCACCCCATTTGGACATTACTAGTATCATGTAATGCCCTTTTGTCTGTCCAACGCACCCGCCATATTTCAAAGATTTATGGATCACTTGTTTGCCGACATTCTTTTAGACTATGTGGTAATTCATCTCGATGATATTCTGGTCTTTTCCCTGAATGAAAAGGAACACGTTCAGCATGTGCATGTAGTGTTGGAGCACCTACAGTCTAATCATTTGTACTACAAGATGGAAAAATGTGAATTCCACCCACCTAGTGTGTCCTATTTGGGATATATATTATCAGCCGTAGGTATCACCATGGATCTCTCCAAGGGTTCTGCCCATATTATATTGGCCACAGCCCACTTCGGTTAAAGAAATACAATGACTTGTGGGGTTCGTAAACTTTAACAGATGGTTTATTCCTGCCTTTTCAGATATCATTTTGCGCCTAACACGACTGTTAAAGAAGGGAATACCTTTCCAGTGGGATTCTCAAGCACAAGCAGCCTTTGTCTACCTGAAACAAGCATTCTCCAAAGAACCCATCCTTATAACACCCAACCAGAATAAGAAATTTATCCTGGAAACTTATGCTTCACTTCATGCTATAAGAGCCGTTTTACTACAAGAACATGAAGCCGGAATAGAATCACCAGTTTCCTATTTATCCAGAACACTAAACCCATCTGAAATGAACTATTCTGTACTCGAAAAAGAGTTCTTGGCAATAAAAAAGGCCTTTGAAGAATGGAGACATCTTCTGCTGGGATATCACTTCCCAATTGAGGTCGGTACCGATCACCAAAATCTGAAGGCTCTACAGCATGCTCACACTACAAATAGTAGACAGGCCAGATGGGCTCATTTCGTCTTACCTTATAACATTCTGTTCACTTTCCTGCCAGGTAGGCAGAACTTAAGAGCTGACGCTTTGTCCTGCAAAGACCATCCTACCATCAAATTCCAGGCAGAAAAGATCTTTCCCAAGGTCAGATTCACATACCTTGTTACTGACTTCCTTCAAGCCGTCAAGCTAGACACACAATTACATCTGGCACAATACCAAGATATAGCTATACAGTACAATTTGTCCTCGGAAAAGGGATGTTTCTTTCATGGCCACCAACTGTTTAAGCCTTCCCCGAAACTCTGTTTGGAAACCTTGCACATGTGTCACGATTCCCTTGCTGCAGGTCACAAAGGCATTTCCAACACCCTTGCCCTGCTTAGAAGACATTTTTGGTGGCCCAATATGACTAAGGAAGTACGTGACTATGTGTCCTCTTGTTCCGTTTGCCTTCAGGCCAAGACTCCCCATCAACACCCTTGTGCACTTTTAGCACGCATGCCTATTCCAGACAAACCCTGGCAAGTAATTTCTACTGATTTTATAGTAGACCTACCCCCATCAGAAAATCATACTGCCATTATGGTGGTTGTAGACTTCTTTACCAAGCTGGCTCATTTTATTTCACTGCCAGGTGTTCCCTCTGTTGCCCACATGGCTAAGATCTTTATTAGATCCATCTTTGCCCGCCCGAAGTCATTGGCCCTCATTACAACAACGGCGCTTAACCATGGCGCTATTAGCACCATGGTTGGTGCCGATGTTGTAACAAGTCCACCATGGTGAAATGGGGAAATACCGCCCCATTCCAAGGTTGGCGGGGCGGTATTTCCCCATTTCCCCATGGCCTTCCCCATTCCCATTTTTGCCCCATAGGGCTCAATGGGAATGGGAAAGGCGGCAATTGCGGTCCCGTAATTGCCTGCGAGGTCCCTACTTTAACGGCTGGTCCAGACCAGCCGTTCAGGTTGGGTCCCGCAAAGTGACCTTGTAGTAAGGCGCTAAGTGGTTGACGGCACCGCAGCCTTTTACGGCGCCGTTAACCACTTAGCGCCAGGGTCGTAATGACCCCCATTGTCTCTGATCGAGGCTCTCAATTCACCTCGCAATACTGGAAGATAATATGCTCCCATTTACACATCAGACGTGCCCTTAGCTCAGGATTTCACCCTCAGACCAATGGAAAGACCGAGCGTTTGAATTAAACACTGGAATGTTACCTGCATTGTTTTTTTTGCTGCCCAGGACAACTGGGTTGATCTTCTTCCCTTGGCCGAGTTCGCCTACAACAACTCACGACACACTGCATTAAAGACTAGCCCCTTTTTCTGTACCTATGGTTTCCATCCAGCCTTTGCTCCGGTCTTTGCCTCGTCTCCTTCTCGGATACCAGACGTTGAGGCTCTTATTGCCGATATTCAGCCGGGCCACCGATCAGCCCGGATCACTCTTAAGGATGCTCAAGACCGTATGAAGCAGTATGCGGATCGTCGTCGATCATCTGCTCCTTCCTATGCTGTTTGGTTGTCTTCTAAATTTCTACCTCGCCACTTAGTTCCTTCTAAGTTGTCTCCCCAATATTTCGGCCGTTCAGAGTCCTTCAATTGGTCGGCACTGCAGCCCTACGTCTTCAGCTCCCTCCTTCTTGGTCCCGTATTCACCCTGTATTTCATCTCTCCCAAGTCAAGCCTGCCCCCCCCGGACCGTTTTCAGTAGAGAGTGTTTTTTCATCACCCTCCTGTATCTACTGATACAGTTCCGGAGTATGAAGTCTCGGGAATCTGTGACTCATGCTACCACAGAGGTCGCTTCAGTATTTGGTGGACTGGCGGGATTACTCTCCGGCGGATAGGTCCTGGGAACCCGCTTCTGGGGTTCATACGCCCCGCCTTATTCGCCAATTCCATCGGCTCCATCCCGGTAAACCGGACGGGGCACCTCTGCGAGGGGGGCATACTGTCATGACCCCATATAGGCGCTTGTCTTGTTTGCGCAGTATGAGAATGCATCACATTTATTCTCTTTGCAGCTTCCCTCACAAGATGGCCACCACTTTGCCTCCCTTTGCTAGTACTATATGCATGTTAGCCATTTGAGAAGCGTGCTCACGAAGTTCACAGCTTCCAGTTTATCAACAGTGGGGAGCCGTGAAGCAGTGCGTCGCTACTCCAGCAATTGACGCTTCGAAGTACGTGCTTAGACTATCAGGGAAGTTCTGTACGGTTTCCTTCTTTCTCCTCCCCCCTCTACGCCGTATTTCCTGTTACTTACCACCCATTCTGTTCTGTTAGGAATCTTACGTCTGTTACTCAGCAGGATCAAACGGCCGCTACAGACCTCCCCTTGTCATCTCCATCCGCCGCTCAGACGTCCTGCAGAAACCTCCACTTGCACGAACCGGAAGCGTTTCCCCGCGCTATCGGCTCTCCCTTTCAAGTACTTCTCAGACTAACACTTTCTCCCTTTATTTCCGATGGCAACCTTACCCTGTCTTCCAGAACGTGATACAGACACTCCTCCTGGCAGACTATATCAAAACAGACACTAGCGTCCATACAGGTTAGGATTACTTTTCCCTGCTCCCTCTATCCAGCCTCTATCCCGTTCTTTATACTATCTAGTGTCTCCCTATCATTTAGTGAGCTGGTGATTTAAAGACCAATCCAGATACCTTTCATCAAGATGCAGGGATTCTTCAGCGACTTCGTGACATTTGCTATCGGCTGAAGAACAGAAGACCGGGCACCCAAATCCAGTGTCCAGGGTTTTTTACCCCAGAGGGTTTCTCTGCGGCCCCTGCTGCTCTCTGTACCTTTTATATCAGGCGAGAGAGGAAGGGGTTTCGGGGGGATATCTCAATTACTGCTGCTTCATTTGATTCAGGTTAGTTGTGTCCAAATATATTAGTGTTTGTATGACACGCGGGGGGGGGGATGATAGAGCGGACTTTTGGACTGCTGAAGGCCAAGTTCTGCTTCCTCAGCTGATCCGGTGGGGCGTTGCTGTACAGCCCCGTAAACGTTGGCAAAATAGTGCTGGCATGTGCCATGCTGCACAATATGTGTATACGCAGTAACATTCCACTGCCTGCGGACATGGAGCCAGCAGATGAGGATGAAGATGATGATGGGATGGGTATACAACCAGGGCGGGGTGCCAATGATGGACTACATGCACGGGGAGCACTCATTGACAGAAAATAACAAAAAGGAACAGGTGGAACGAGAAGAAACACCCACACGTAGCCTCCCACCGCACAAACGTACGCACCCACTGCCCAGGCCCCTACTACCTATTCCCACTATGGACCACCCCCACCTCCCAAACCTACCCACCCACCGCCCAGCCCCCAACTACCTATTCCCACTATGGACCACTCCCACCTCCCAAATGTACCCACCAACCGCCCAGCCCCCAACTACCTATTCCCACTATGGACCACTCCCACCTCCCAAACGTACCCACCCATCGCCCAGCCCCCAACTACCTATTCCCACTATGGACCACTCCCACCTCCCAAACGTACCCACCTCCGCCCAGCCCCCAACTACCTATTCCTACTATGGACCACTCCCACCTCCCAAACGTACCCACCCACCGCCCAGGCCCCAACTACCTATTCACACTATGGACCACCCCCACCTCCCAAACGTAAAGGCCCAAGACACAATATGGTAACATGTGAACATTTTGTATCTTAAAGTACACTATTTCTTCCCACGCTTGGGCCCATATATATCCCTCAGAGGTGGTCCAGAGAGCCGCGTGGACCTCCTCCTGGGGCTGCCTGCCTGGGAGTGGTGCTGGTGGAGGGCATAGTAAGGTTCTGTGGGGGTAGGTGGTTCATGATGGCCTGCAGGGCCAGCAACATTGTTTCTGCAATGTTGGATTGCACACTGTTGCCCTCACAGACCCTTCGGGACATCAACATGTTCGAGGTGGCACAACGGCCAATGGCACATGCTACCCTGTGCCCTATCTTCTGGTTGCTCTCCCGCTGCAACCGTGACTCCTCGCCTTGGAGCCTGGACTCCTCCAGGTGTTACTCCACCAGTGTAGCCAGCGTGTTCTGCCGTTGTTCTATGCGCTGGAGACAGCAGGTCAACTCCTGCAGTAATGGTGTTGGGGAGCACATTGAACTTCTGAGCCCCATTGGGCTGAATGTGCCCAGTTGCTCAGGGGTAGGTGAATACCCCTCATTTCCTGATCCAAGTGACTCACTGGCATGAGGGTCTCGGGTGCTATCTGCACCATCAGACTCAGACAGGTCTGGTGGTGTTGCTGTACCTTCCGGTGTACTTGCTGTGGCAGCAGGGGTATTTTGCTGAGGTGCCTGCTGGGCTGCCGACGCTGCAGGGGTGGTGGTTTCCTGAGCGTGGTGCCCTTGGGCCGTCATTACACCACAGGTGTCCACGTTGCCTGCACCGGATGTCAATCAACATCTTGACGATGGCCACGTCCAGTCCCCCTTTACGTCCCGGATGACCCCCGTCGGTCTCAGATGATGTTCCTGTAGGAGATTGAAAGGCAAGCAGTTAGTGGTGTCACAGGATGTGTATGGTAGAATTACATGCAACACACTCCTCAAGCTGCATCAAAATGCAGTTACATGCATTGATGTGTGCTGCAGTCACGTGGGTGTGTATGGGGTTCCACTTTGGTGCATGCCATCGGCTGGCCGGGGGGGCTTATGGGGGTACTGGGTGTGCTAGGGCTGATGGGGACTGTGATATGTGGCTCTTTGTGCATTGCTGGGGGTGATGGGGGTACTGGGTGTGCTAGGGTTTTTGGGGACTGTGATATGTGTCTTTCTGTGCATTGCTTGGAGAAGGGGCAGGTTTAGCTTGATTCACATTAATGTCTACGTATGTTCTGTATTCACCAGCCTCGCCAGGTGTCACTGCTCCAGCCTCTGCTCCACCGACTCCCTCAATGCCTTTGAGGTGCAGCATGCTGCTACACCTTTCTTCCCACGGTAGCAGCTTCAGTGGGGAATGTGGTCCACCTCCTGTAGCACTGCATTGCTGTCTGTGGGCTGGTAATATGTTCCGCACCCTGAGGCTCAGGTCATCCCACCTGGCAGTCCTTGACCGAACAGGGTGTCACCCCCACAGCTGACACCTTCTGGGCAGCTGCAGCCCATATGGCCTTGCGCCTCAGCTGCGTGCTGCGCCTCTGGTCTGCTGTGAATAACTCCCCAGCATTGTTGACCATGTGTTCGACAAGCAGGGTGAGTACGGCTTCACTGAAGTGGGGTTTGCGCTGCCGGCTCAATGGAATGCTGGAAGACATCTCCCTTGGTGTTTTGTGACTGTCACAGTAGCTGTGGGCCTTCTGGTACCAGACGATTGCAGTGGATTTTGATTTATGTAATGGCCGCCGCTCTCTTTCCGGTTTCAGCGATAACGGCATTTCCCGCTCCGGTATTTCTGCAGACATTTGTGGTGGTGCATCTGTCTCCACTGTTGTTACCGTACTGGTGGTGGCACTGGTTCCGCACTTTGCTGATGCGCGTGGCCGCCAAGCCGTAATTCGATCTTGTTTCCGCCACCGCGCGGTGACAGAACCGGTGTTACCACCATCACAGTAACACCTGATTTTTACCGCCGAAACTTGTAATGAGGGCCATTGTGTCTCTATTATTATTTTTTTTAAATGTGTTTATTGGCTTTTTCAACTACTACAGTCAAAGCACACTGTTAAAACTTGCATGTACAACATAATGCAGCCCAGTCCAATAAACCTAAAGTGATATAGAGGGAGGGGCAAAGAGGACACGATAAAGAGGAAGAAAACAACTGAATACCCAACCAGGTTAGAAGCAGTAAAGTTGACATTGTTTGTTGCTTACCCAATACAATAACTCAGCTTTTCTTGTTGGGCGGTCAAGTGTACAGTACACTATGGGACGTTTAGCAGGGGGGGTCTGGCGCAACATATGAAGGTCCAGTGTGAAAGGAGGTGACAGATCTAAATCCCATTACAGCTTTGGGATGAAGTCACGGTGGTCTATCATCAGAGGGGTAGAGGGCAGAATTAACTAGCGACTTCCATGCCCCAAAATTGAGCACCACATCCCCACCATGTACATTTATTGAGTGTCCCCAAGCCATGGTCTCAGCCTTGCACCAGCGCTGCATTTCCTTCAGCCATGTTTCGTAGTGTGGGCCTTTACGTGATGTCCAGGTCATAGTTATGCATCTCTTAGCCAATATACAAGCTAAGTCCCCTTAAGAGATATGTTTGTACTTGCTAGTCCTAGAGTACACACCTAGCACGCATTCCAGAGGATTATATCTCTTGATCCCTGCTGTTTCACAGACATGTTTAACTCGGGACCAGAATCGCTGCGCTACGTCGCATTCTCAGATCATATGCGTTAAGTGGGCGTTATCTTGACCACACCCGGGACAGTTGAGTAGTGCAGCTCTTTTAAACCTAGCAACTCTGGCAGGAGTCATATACGTGCGATGGAGCACATTAACTTGAATAAGTCTGGATCTCACATTCCGCAACACATTTTTCACTTAGCTAAGTGCTCATGCACGTTGCTCATCAGTGATGTCTACCCCTGAATCTGTCTCCCGTTGTGTCTTGAGCTTCGTGAGCATCATCTTTGTATTATCTATGAGGTCCCTCTACAGTCTAGACACTGGCTTCTGGCCATTGTCTAGGTCATACATTAGCATCAAAAGGGTGTTTCATTTGGGTTCTGCGGGCCAATCCGGCCAGGTGCACCTAGCAAATCTGGTTACTCTCATATATCTTACAAACTGCCTTCCCGGCAGACCTTCCTTTAGCATGAGATATGAGAGTTCTCTGTAGCTTCCGTTTTCATACAGGTCTCCCCAGGTTGCAATACCCAATCCCTTCCAACATCATGCAGCTTTCAGTTCCTCTGGGTCCCACTGTGTACTAATCAGGATGGGGGTGTTGGGAGAGGAGGGATGCCGCAGCCTCAGTGCTCTCTGTGTCCTCACCCAGACCAGTATGCTCACCCGTAACAACAATGGGTGAGTTGCACTTTTGCTTCCTGGGTGCTATCAGATTGCTAAGCAACACATGTTTTGAGTGATTTCGTCTGACAACCATTTAGCAACAAAACTAAGTTGAGCCGCTAGGTAGTTATTCTCCAGTCGTGGCTGTTGGACTCCTCCCTGCTCGAAGGGAGAGACAGAATGGGAGTGGCCAGTCTGTGCCTCCTCAGGCCCCATGAAAAGGCTCTTAATGTGCTTTCCAGTTCTCGCAAGAAGGTGACTTCAATTTAGAAGGAAACGTTTGTGAAGCTATATAAGATCCTTGGTAAAATGATCATCTTCGTAATAGCCCCCCCTAGCCATAAGCGAGAGTGGCAGTCGGGACCAAAACACCATTGATCTTTTAACACCCTCCACTGCCCTGAATGTGTTCAAAGCGTGTATCCTCTCTGGGGTATGTGCGATCCGTATGCCCAGATGCCTAAAGGAGTCATGCTCCCACTTGAGGCCCCAATCATGCGTGAAGGTCAACTTAGTGTCATTTAGCCCCGCTAGGGGAAATAGGCATGATTTATGTTTGTTGAAGGTAATCCCCGACAACCTTGCGAAGGCGTCTAGAACCTCTAGCAGTATAGGTAAATTATGATGCGGCTGGCATAGTTACAGCAGTACATCATCTCTGTATAACAAGAGCAAGTGTGTGGGGCCCCCTATTTGAATCCCCGCCTCCCGGTACTCTTGCCTTAGATAAGTCGCTATTGATTCTAATGCCAATGTGTAAGGCATCAGTGAGAGTGGGCACTCTTGTTACATCCCCCTTTGTATGGCCCACTGTCTCAATAAGTGTCGGCCTGTTTTGACTCTAGCAGTAGGGCAGATGTACAGTAATTTAACCAATTGTGTGAAAAACGCTCCGAAACCAAAGCACCCGCAGTGCCGCCTCTACCCACTCCCAATACACTGACTCAAAGACTTTGACCGCATCTAGTGACGCTACCACATATTGTTTGGAGCGCCCGTTAGTTTGATCGATTACATGTTGTAATCTGCACAGGTTTGAAGTGGTGCTATGACCAAGTACATACCCGCTTTGGTCCGAGTGTATTAGTGCTGCAATGCACCGACGAAGCCTTGAGGCCAGCATGGTGGTCAATAGCTTGACATCATAATTGAGCATGGCCAGGTGTCGGTTCAAGTCGCACATTTCCACTGGTTTCCCAGGCTTGAGAATCGCATCGTGTTTGAGAGTTTGCCTGTGTCAAAGGCTTCTTCAAAGACTTTTAAGAGCGTCAGAGCTAATGTAGTTTGAAACGTTTTGTAAAACTATCCCGGGAGGCCATCGCCTCCCGAAGTCTTACCTGAAGCTAATGTGGCAATCGCTTCCTTCAGGTCCAGTGAAGTGAAGGGCTGGTCTAGAAGGTCACGCTGACTGATAGTGAGATGTGGAAGGTCAATCTGTGCGAAGACCTCCGCAATGTCATCAGGTGGTATTTGAGTGCTATGTCTATATAGTCTGGCATAATAGGTAGCACATATGTCGTTAATTGCTGACTGTGCCCTCTAGGGCACCCCGCATTCATCTTGTAGAAGCATAATAGGGGCTCTGGGGTATTCGTTGTGGCACAGCCAGGCGAGCAGTTTCCCTGACCTGTCCCCCTCCTCATGCGTGCGCGGTGTCTTAGTGACATAGTCAAACCTTGACAACCTCTCCCAGGTGCCCCGGCAGCTTGACCGAGCCTCCCCGAGGGTTCGCCCAACGGATGGTGTGTGTGATTGCAGCTTCTCTAGCTTCCTGACCCTGGCCTCCGAGACCTCTAGCTCCGCTCTGAACTGTTTGCGGATGCCACCTGCCCCAGCAATAATCTCAGCCCTAGTGACCACCTTAAGGGTTTCCCAGACAGTCACCCAATTTTTAACACTGGCAATATTTTCATTCAGAAAAAGGTCTAATTTGATGCAGAGTTGTTCCCTGAAAGCTAGATCTGTCAGTGCATCCATGGGCATGCGCCACATCGGGACAGGGGTGTTAGGCATCCCTCGATTCCATGAAACAATAAGTGGGGAGTGATCTGATATGACGCTACCCATGTACTCAGGATTCAGGAATTCATGCAGATGGTCAGTGCCAACAAAGATGTAGTCTATCCTGGTGTGGTGAGTATGTGGGGAGGAGTAAAAAGGGTATTCCCTTAATTCCGGGTGAAGTTCTCTCCAAATGTTGACCAAGGTCAGATCCGTTAGGGCATTGTTAAGTGCTGTTGTGACAGGGGAAGGAATGCACCTTGGTGGTATGGTCCCATCATATACTATATCTCGAACACAATTGAAGCCCCTCCCCCACCAGATGAAGAAAGCATCTCTGCATGGGGTCATTTGTGCGCACAATGTATGGATGTGTGCTGGTATTGCATGGTTTGGAAAATAGAACCTGACTATGACCAGTTCTCTGTTGCCCAGGTAACCCTGAAGGAGAATCTATCGGCCCTCTGCATCCCTTTCGTGGTTCAATAACTGGAATGGGAGTGAACTGGTGATCCACAGGAGGACTCCTCTGGCATACTTAGAATATGGGGACCCAATGTACCATGCCCCCCCAGCTTTTCACCACTACCTCCTGCTCTGCGGCCTTCAAATGGGTTTCCTGCAATAAGGCTATTGAAATCTTTTTGCACTGGAGATATGAATTGACCCTATTCCTACGTATGTATGTGCCAAGGCCCCTCACATTCCATGTCGTGATCTTAATCTGCGCCATAACCTATTTGTGCTTTCTTAACTATGCGGCCGTGGAGCGCAGTGCCCCAAGCTACATCTGTATGTGGCGCCAAGAGTAGCGCCTTGCAGGTCTCATGTACCATGTTTTCCTTGTTGTTGCGACTATCACACCATAGCTGACGTCGTGTGACCCACGACTTGGTATAGGTGATCAGGTAGTAAGCAGAAGGTCTAGCATTAATTGGGTAAAGAGAACTAAGCATAAACAACAAACCCGGAAGATGGGGTACAAACAGTGCCCAACATGTTTAACCTGTTTGGGCCAACTGGTGGCTACATACGAACATGACTTTGGCGGGCACCAGTTTGATGGGTTGACTAGCATCTTGTGTCGACTGTCTGGATGGATCAGGGTAAGTCCCATTGGAGCTCAGCGGGTTTGGTCGCAACAGTTTCCACTGTGAGTAGTTGTTACGATCCGCGCGGCACCATCCAACTCCCAGCGCAGCGCAGCACCGCCCACCTCCCAGCGCCGCGCAACACCGCCCACCTCCCAGAGACATCTTACCTGCGGCGGTGGCCTTGGCCGGGCGCTCCCCTTCAGAGGCCATGGTGCCGGGCTCCCCGGAAGAGGGAGGCGGCGCACGACAGCTTGGAGACTGTGGCCGCGATGGCGCTGGGGTGGGTTGAGCCTCACCACCCGGCGTCCTGGTCACATAGGCAACGCCCACGTGTTGCCGTAGGAGCGGTCCGCTCATCCAATCATGTTGCTGCTCCCCGGTTGCGAGGGTCACGTGATACGCTGCGTCGCTCACGTGACCCAGTGAAGAAGCGATCACGTGACCCGAACACCGGTTCAAAAGAACACGGAAGCTGAGTCTCCGCGCTTCTCAGCTGTTCTCAGCAATTTCGAGTGGCGTTGTGTTTTCTTGGATCTTGAACCTCCGGCTTTTTGAACTCTGGCTTCTGATTTATCTGGACTGTTTTTGCCTGCTCCTTGGATTTGGTTGCCTGAACTACTGTCTAAACGGAATTTGGGACTCTCTGGCTTGCATCATTGGACCTGCTTCTTACGGATTTCGGACTTGGCTTTTGGAACTTTCAAGTATTATCTCCCTCGGATCTTGGACCCCTTTTGCTTTGGACATTTCTTGGAACTGCTTCTGAAACTCCCTGGCTCAAGGGTGTTTGGTTTGGACTTCGGCTCAGCATCACGTCCAGCCCCTAAATGTGGGGGTCCTGAACACCAACTTCCCCGGCTGTCTTCCCGGCCTGGTTGTCCTCCCTGTTTGGTAGGTCCCACTCCATTATCTAGAGTATTGATTATTCCGAAATGTATTGCCTTGTATTTACACTCACCTGCTTTTCCTTTGCAGCACCTGGTGCCCGTGTCCCCGACCCTTTTATCACCTGTGGCCTCAATAACTGGCGAGGGAGTTATTCTCTCCTTCGCTGGTGCTTGGGGACGGAGGTACCCATAGGCATCGCAGAGGTTCGTGTGACAGACTGAGAAGCCTTCTCTGCCTTGGCTATGGATGCCGCCGCCGGGGACCAGGTAGCTGCTCTGGTACAGGCTATTACGGTTCTCAGAGCCGACATGTCTGCCGCTGCGGCCGCTATTCATCAGCGGCTTGACACCATACAAAGCGAACGTCATGCACTCTCCCTCCAGATCCGGAATTTGGGGATAGCATTCCCCAGATGAGCCCACCAGCCCCTGCTCCGACTCCTACCCCGGTCTATGTTCCCACACCGTTTCCCTTGGCCCCCCCTGAAAAGTTTTATGGAGACCCCAGTAAATTCCGTACATTTATTAATCAATGTAAACTTCATTTTTTATGCCGCCCCCTAGCCTTTCCCGATTCCACAACGAAGGCGGCATTCACACTCTCACACCAGGGAGGCATAGCAGCCGCCTGGGCCAACCCACTGTTAGAAACAAACAGTCCCGTATTATATGATTTCGATTTGTTAATCATGGAAATGACAAGAGTGTTTGATACTAGACACAAAGCACAGACCAGGGATCTAGAATTGTTAGAATTGGTTCAGGGTAAGAGTCCACTAGTGGATTACATTTCTCGCTTTAATCAATTATCAGTAGAGACAGCATGGCCAGAGAATAAAAAAGCTGTGGTGTTTTATCGCGGCCTAAATGAGGCAATGAAAGATGCACTAGCAGTAGTTCCTTCACTACCAGCTCAATATCCCGAACTCGTGGATCTGGCACTACAGGTCGATGCCCGAAGGGCTGAGAGAAGAGTTGAAGCTAAACGAACCGTTCCCTTTTCAAATCCCAGTACCAGCGATTCCCCTCCTGAGCCTATGCAAATCGGTGGGGTACGTAGTCCCATCACGGCTACCGAAAGGGAACGCCGTCGAACCTCCAACGCATGTTTTTACTGCGGGTTGAACGGCCATTATGTCCGGGAGTGTCCTCGATGTCCTAAACCTAAGGCAGAGGTTTTTCGGAAAGCCCGTCCCTAAATGAGGGGGTTCGGACGGGTCCACCCTTTTCTTCCTCCTTGCCTGCAACGTTTGCGGGACCCATGCATATTCAGGCCCTTCTCTTTTTCCCTGGCAACACTCCACATCAGGTGTGCTTGGCGATCGATTCAGGAGCCACGGGGAACTACATCGACATCGCCCTCGCTGCCTCGCTTAACTTACCCGTCCTGAACAAACGACGACCGGAAACTGTGCAAGCCGTTGATGGTTCATCGCTCGTCTCGGGCCCCATCAAGCAACAGACAGCTCCATTGACCCTGGTCATCCACGACAAACACAAAGAAACCCTGTCATTTGATCTTATCACAACACCACAGTTCGGTCTCATCTTGGGTCTTCCATGGTTACGAACCCACAACCCATTCATTGATTGGACCCAGAGTAAAGTGTTATATATCCCCATACTGTCAAGATCATTGTTTGGTATGCCCTGAAACGGTGACCTCCCCTTCCCAAGTGTTGGGTGCTTTGGCCCAGTTGCAGCTCACGGATGAGCAGGATATGGAGTCAGATCCTCCTAACCATGTCATAGGAGTCGCCGCTTCTGGCATACCTGCAGAATACAGGGATTACCTGGATGTTTTTGACAAAGGAAAAGCTGAAGAACTCCCGCCGCACAGACCTTATGATTGCCCCATCGACCTCGTCCCGGATGCCGTAATTCCCTGTGGTCGAATCTATTCCGTGTCACCCACGGAAGATCAGGCTCTCAAGGACTACTTACAGACCACCTTAAGAATAGGCCACATTCGCCCATCACAGTCCCCTGCTGCCAGTCCCATCTTTTTCGTTCCCAAGAGGGAAGGGGACCTATGTCCATGTGTAGACTACCGCCGTCTCAACCAAATCACCATTAAGAATCGATACCCGATTCCTTTAATAAACCCCCTTCTAGACAATCTTACTCACGCTGTACTGTTTACCAAGCTCGATCTCAGGGGGGCCTACAATCTTATCCGAATAAGAAAAGGGGATGAGTGGAAAACCGCCTTTTGTACCCGACACGGACTCTTCGAATATACCGTCATGCCTTTCGGACTCTGCAATGCCCCTGCGACATTTCAGAGATTCATAAATGACATCTTCCATGACATCCTAGATATATTTGTCATAGTTTATCTAGACGACATTCTGATATACTCCTCTTCTTTCTCTTTACACGTAACTCACGTTAGAGAAGTACTCCAGAGACTCAGGACCAACGCCTTATTTGCCAAGCCTGAAAAATGCCTCTTTCATGTCACAGAGGTGGATTTCTTGGGGTTTCACATCACTCCTAAAGGTCTGTCCATGAATGCTACCAAGGTTGATGTTGTTTTGAACTGCCGCGACAATTAAGGCGTTGCAATCATTTCTCGGGTTCGCAAATTTTTATAGGAGATTTATTGCGGGGTTTTCCTCCATAGCTGCACCACTTACCCGCCTGACCAGTCCCCGAGAGTCATACACTTGGACGAAAGCACAGGATCTGGCCTTCGAGTCCTTAAAGGCAGCCTTCACTTCCGCTCCCATTCTGCAACACCCAAACCCGGAGCTACCTTTTATAGTGGAGGCAGACGCCTCGTCATTCGCATTAGGTGCGGTGTTGTCGCAACATTGTCCCATCTCTGGGTTACTACACCCCGTCGCCTATCACTCCTGCAAGTTCACCACTACAGAACTACATTACACTGTAACCGAAAAAGAGTTGCTCGCTGTCAAGGACGCATTTCAGGTTTGGAGACACCACCTGTTGGGAGCAAAAAACCAAATTGTTGTTTATTCTGACCACCGCAACCTGCAAGATCTGGCGAACCTGAAATGCGTAAACAGTCGACAAGTCCGTGGGCACCTGTTTTTCTCCGCCTATGACTTTGTCATACGACACCGTCCTGGCATCGGTCATGGTAAAGCAGATGCTCTCTCACGCCTACAAGGTGGAGAGTCTCTTCCTGTGTTCCCCGAACACATCTTAGAAAAAAATCATGTCATCTGTCGATGCACCCCTTCAACCGACCTAGTCAGTGCCATTCGCACTTGGGCTTCTACGCATTCCGATGAAATGAGTGAATGGGATTTAGTGTATCATGAAGAGGACTTTAAATGGACTGTACTAATAGCCCTTAAAGTTATTATTCAGCTCGTGAAAAGAAACTGTTGAGGATGGAGCAAAAAATGATATATACTTTGCACAGTGATGTGACTGGTCTCAATGAATCTATTGAGTGGCATAATATTTAGCCACCTTTTTGCTTTGGTCTAACTCTACCACAGTGACGTTTGCACGTTTCCCATCTAGACTTACGTATGTCGAGTACACTCTTGTGTAGACCTTCTGTCATTCTCCATACCACTACCGACCCACACGGTCATCTACGGACCATTTCCTCTCCGTTCATTCCCCTTTCCCTCCACCTCTGTTAACCCTTGGGCCACTGTCTTGCAGGCACCTACTCTACTTCTTAAGATGGCCGTCGTTTTGTGCCATGTTTTTCCAGGCACACGCCACTTTTCCACTAAAGATAGTGGAAGGAATACCAGGTAACTATGACTACCTGGTAGCATCGGCGGTGGCGAGCCTCCTGAGTCATTCGCGGAGCTGTTCCCGCTGAGCACAGAGCTCCTTTCCTCTGGCGGTTATTTAGCACTGGGTAAGCAAATTTTTGAATGCGCTCATGAACAAGTTCAAGCTAGATGTGTTATGAGCGACAATTAATGCTAGCTCCGCTCGTATGTTTCACTTTCCTTCCAGTGCCGAACGAAGGATTCCCTTTGATCTTTTGCCATTATGGGCTCTTCTAAGGTATACCAGTTTTGCTATGTATTTCACAGCAGCACATCCCTGGGTGTTACCTTCGGGTTCGGGACATAATTGACCTCCACAGTCCACTTTACTTTTCGAAGCGACGTATTGCCCTCATAGTAATTTCGAGCACTGTTGAGCTTCTGCATTTTCACTTTGGGCATAGCGTTTCTCTGATTTACATTACTTCACCGGTTATGTAATGATTCGACTAACTTGTTCGGTGATCCACCCACACGTACCTTCGTATTTCTGGTGAATCCTTGTGACGTCAGCAGCACAGTGCTTGACGTCTGCACATTGGTCTCCCTTTCTGCTGTGTGTGAAACACAATCTCTGCTTTTCTGTAAGCGACTTATAACGCTTATAAGGTATTTTTTTATCTCTTGTAGGATTGACCAAATGGTCTTCTACCTCCTACTATTCTTAGTAGCGAGCACCCACAGGCATCATTTGAGGTATTTGTCCCCTCTTCTTGTATGCCTCTGTTCATGGATTTTGAACTGTTCAAACATCTTGCTACTCATGAGCTGACTATTTGTTTTTCTGTTTTATCCTTACAGATGCTAGGAAGTTTTCACTGTTATTTGTAATATTTCAATTGTAACTGGGTTACATCAATGTTTTCCTCCTGATGAATGTTCCATACTTGTTTTAGGAACAGAAACATGTCGAGATATCTCTCTGTATTGTAACCAGAGATCTAAATTTATGACACATTGATTCCAACTGAAGTAGGGTACTACACAATTTGTTTAATAGGTACCCTCTTGTGCTCTTTCGATACACTGGTTTTGTAACTAGCTAAACAAGTTTGTCACGTAATTTCTGTTTTAGTTTGTCTTTTATTGGATATCGTATGTTTTGTACTGTGGACCACTTCATTTAATTGGTTGTTTTAATTTCTATTATTTATTATTGAAACCTGATTTTAATTGTGACTGGTCCCCGATGTGAAAAATTGTTTTCTATTATCCTGTACCTCTGGCATCTGCACTTTAGCTTTGTCTCTCTTTATATATACAGGTCTACGTGAGCGCCACCATCCATGGTACTTGTTCTGCCCTCTGTTGGGACTGATGACTGTGACTTCCCAAGGCCCACGAAAGAGTCTGTGATGGTGCCCTTTTGTTTGTTTTTAGTTAGGGGGATGATGGTTGATCTTGGAGATCTGGGTGTGCGACGCCTTCTGTGAGCACGCTGTCCCTTATGCTTGACTGCGTTCTTGCCTTAGTGCCCATTGTAGATTTCACATTTGCAGGGCCTTGCTAGACCTCCAAGGATGAAATTACAGCCTGAGCCTGTCCTGCCGCCTATCCCCTGAGTCCGGCGGCATCTGGGCCCACTGCTTCCCAGTAATGCCGCCGTCCAGACGATACCACGGTGAGGGAACTGCACCGGGTCCAGCGCAATGCAATAAGATGCAATGCCATGCAGGACCCCGGGCAGGGCAGTACCCGGCACAGAGATGCATTGGTCCAAGCAAAAGTGTTGGTGTGCAGTGCCGTTGCGTTGTAAGCACCTCTTGTCTTTACCACTCTGAGTGTGCAGCAAGCTGCAGGTGAGCTTATGGCGGATAGGCCCCACCGCTGATCAGTGTCCAAGCAGGAGTAATGTTTGCATGGCTCAGCCGCTCCTTGACTTATCCAGCCGTGAACCTAGTTGTTGCCCCTGTACACTACCATACTGCCCAAGTACAGGCTCAGATAGGAAAGGTGGGTGCCAGCATCCAAGGGCCACTGACAGGAGTAAGAGTTTGATGTGCAAGTACTGGTACACAAGCAGCTCTACCTGGACTCTGGCTGGCCACAGCACAAACCAGACCCAACTTTAGCCCAGGGGCCACTTCCACGACAGAGATCAGATGCGTGATGGGGCAGGGGCTTGCTCATGCACACCAGGTGGGCACAGGCTCCACGCAGGTGGGTCCCGCTGTGGAAAAATCCGGCCACTGCCTCCCCCACCACAGCGTTCCACCGCAGGTCCACTGCATCAGCCGCACACTGCCTCCTCCTCAAAGTCAGGGCCGGGACCATACAATGCAGGTAGGCTCCAGCCACCGCACGAGACAAGCAGCAGATGGGCAACGTGGCCGGGATCCGGCCAGGAAGTTATGCACTCCCGCTCTGTGGGGGTGGAGGCGCAACTGCCCCTCCACCCTAATGAAGGTAAACTGTCACTGCTGTGACTCGGGCGCGCAAACCGCCGTGCCGCTTACCGGATCTTGAAAGGCGATTCCACAATACAGGCTCCTTCCAGCCTCTGGCTACGTTGGGCAGCCTGCCCGCAGCCACTGCATCACAGGCTCCGGATTCTGCAGTGCTCCCTTGCTGACCGACTTGGACAGCGGCCTGGTATGAGTAAGCATTTGATGGTGCTCCTCCTCACTCGCCACATGGATGAGGGTGTGCCGACACCCCGCAGTCTAGCTGTGCTTGACAAGCAGCGCTGTCCATGCCGGCAACAGACCAGCCCAACGGCAAGCCAGTGCAGGCAGGGCTTTGTTCGCTGTGGCGGCTTGTCTATTTAAAGTGAGCGCTCACTGTCCTCGCCATGTACCCAGCACCATAGGACTACTGACTCCTCTAGGAATGACAAGGGGGGCCTCTGCTCCATCTTCAATACTCGGTTTCCCGCAGCGCAACCACCAGTGCTCCTCTCCCGCACAACAATCACACAAGTTGGCACTCTTAGATCGGGCCGCGTGTACCAGCCACCATTTTTCCTGGTGTCTCTCGCTAGGTCCACTGACCTGCACCTCCGCTCCCTCTGCTGTATCTCAGCCAACGACTGGCACCCGCAGCCTGTCACACATCCGTTGCTAGCTGAGGTTAGTCGTTACGTGCTTCAAAAAACACAGTAAAGACTGTGTTACAGGATCATTTACCGGATGGCCACCGAAGCTCAAACGAAACGCAGCCTCACAGCAAGAGCTCCAGGCCAAGCCCTGGCATTGTGTCTCTATTATGGGTACTTCTTGTATTACTAAAACCTTGGGTGCCCCCGATGCGTGCAGTATTAAGGAACAGATGTAGCAACTCCCATTAGTCGTTCGCCCTCCCATTGCACTCATGTTGGAGTACCAACAGTTTGAGTGTTCGGGATGACGGAGGTCTTCCACTGCATCTAATCTTAAGCCATGATATGCATCATATTCATGTTGGCGCGTTTGCCTTTTCTTTCTGTTACTGTGCAACGTGGGCTTTCTTCCCACTGACATTGCATCTCCAGTGGTGTTGGTATTGCATAAGGATCGTTTTGCACCTGCCATTAGTAATTCAAACATTATACTATTGCATATGGTGGTTTGGGAACCGCTATAGGTTGGATAGGTGTCGTTCTACATTGTTCCATTGGTTGGTATGGTGGGAAGTTCAAATGCTGTTAGTGGTGTACTTTCATTCATTCTTTCATTCGTCTTCAGGTTTGGGCTGGAATTTATTATTGTATCAGGGAAGGAGGTAGGGGTTTGGACGGTTTTGGTCATAGTGGAATGCATAAGGATCGAACTAGCGGCAATGGACGGCACTTCAGTTACATTTAAAAATAATGCAGTAATATTGGAGGGTATTTCAGTTCCAATCAAAACTAATCCTGTAGCATTCAAGAGTGTACTCCTTGTTCCAGGTCCCTTTAGACCCCTCGCCCCTTCTTTTCGATGGCCAGCCCAGATAAATATGCCCCCCCAATAAATTCATAATACAAACATACAAATTGTAAAGTGGAGGCCACAGTCATAGCTGTAGGCCCTAGTGATACTAATTCTACTCCTAGTACTATCTGCATTTAAAGAAT
Source organism: Ambystoma mexicanum (assembly GCF_040938575.1). Taxonomy (NCBI): domain Eukaryota; kingdom Metazoa; phylum Chordata; class Amphibia; order Caudata; family Ambystomatidae; genus Ambystoma; species Ambystoma mexicanum. The sequence continues at coordinate 12,879,768 of NC_090939.1, forward strand.
CTCTTAATGGTGTCATCTCCATCATCGTTGCACCTGCGGAAATAAATGAAAATGGGGGAGGGTAAGAGAAGTGGAAAATAGGAAGAGATAGAGAGGTTCTGTAGCTCGTGCTCTAGCAGCAATGCATATACTGTACTGGTTTTCACATGCACAAATATGGTGAGTGCACAGCTACTGATTTCAGGTAGTGTTGTTATTTTCAGTGTGGGTGTCTGATGCGGTACCCTACGAACGTCATAGAGGTGTATCCAATATCTCAGCCCATTTACTTTCACGGCAAGAGGGGTGGAGAACACCACTTCATAGGGTCCAAGGAACCTGGGGATGTACATTTTCGGACAAAACTTCTGACATATATCCATTCCCCGGGCAACAATGGTTGGGCCGGGGTGGTGTCTGCCAGTGAGGCAGTTGTAGTTTCTCTGTCTTCCATTGTGAGGTTTGTCTAACACTTCCTGGTCGCCGCTTATCCCAATATCACCCTCCTCCTCACCTGTGTCTTCAGATGAAGTGTACTGCCGTCATCCCTTCCTCTGTTTATCCTTTCATTTTGTACGGTAGAGATATGGCCATCCTCGGATGGAAGCCCCCCTGTAGCCTTTCTAATGAAGGCGGGTAGGGGATCCCCTCCCGAGAACGCCAGAGAGAGAGGAAAAAGCCTCACGGCAGAAAAAACATCTCAGGGATGTAGTTCATATGAGGCACTCCAGGGGAAGGGCTCGTCTTGGTAAGTAATGGCTTGAAGTCGTTGCAGGCAAATTACGAGATGGTAGAAGTCCTTGTAGACAAAGGGCGAGTCGCTATGTGTCACGACTACAGCCCCTGTAGCTCACTCACACACATCCACAGGCCACAGGCTAATGCCACATTATCACCACTTGGTATCTAAGTATAGAAAGGGACTCGATTGAGCTCAAGCATGGCACACTTGGCACCATTCCCTGAACTCAGTATAATTCTGATCACACCCAATATGGAGGGTTCCATTCTGCCTCATTCTGATCACACTCAACATGGAGGTTCCTGCCTCATTCTGATCACACCCAACATGGAGGGTTCCATTCTGCCTATTGGGAAGCGGTCTAGTCTCTGGGTGTGGCTGGCTATTTAAGCCACACCGAGGCGTGCTCCACCGCTTCGCGTTACTCTGCTCAATGCAGCTGAACGCTCACCGCAGGCGTAGGGGTCCGCTTGTTGAGTAAGGAGAAGGACTTACAGACCTCTCACCTTGTTGTTCCAGTGATTCTGATCAGTCAACGGCAGCCATCTCGGATGCATGCTCTCGAGGCATACATAGACAGCGGTGCAATAGGCAACTATATTGATCAGGGTTTGGCGAGCCACATCGGTCTTCTCAGGCAGACAAAAGCAGCTTCGGAGAATGTCACGGCTGTAGATGGCACTCAGTTGTCCTCTGGACCAGTCAGCCACTGCACCGAAAATGTTACTCTCCTCTGCCAAGATGGACACAGGGAAGACATTGCCTTTGACCTAATAAGTGCCCCCCAGTTTCGGCTGATATTGGGGATCCATGGTTGGAGGTTCATAACCCGCTAATCAACCGGCACACAAGGGTAGTAACCTTCTCCGAGGATTGCACCCGTTCTTGCTACAGCACCTCAAATCTCCAGGAAGGGGAAACGCCAGTCACTAGGAAGGAGGTTATGATTGGTCTTGTAGGCGTCCTACCTCCGGAATATGCAGAATACCAGGATGTCTTCCATAAGGAGTGGGCTGATATGTTACCACTGCATCGTACATACGATTGCCAGATAGATCTCGTCCGGATGCCCAGATATTGTGTAGTCGCATGTATGCACTAACCGAGCAAGAGAACACTCACCTAAAAAATGTACTTAGAGCAATATCTGGCAAACAGTTTTATCTGCCCATCTAAATCTCCAACAGCCTTGCCCCTCTTCTTCGTCCCAAAGAAAGAGGGAGATTTGAGGGCATGCATAGATTATCGATCTCTGAACCAGATTATGGTAAAGAACCGCTACCCTCTACCCCTCATTCCGGAGCTCCTCGACCAGGTTAAAGATGCACAGATCTTCACGAAATTAGATCTACGAGGGGCGTATCATTTGGTATGGATCAGAAAAGGAGATGAATGGAAGACAGCCTTCCGGACCAAATACGGCCTATACGAATACCAAGTGATGCCCTTCGGGCTGTGCAACGCCCTGGCCGCATTTCAAAATGTTATGAATGACGTACTAAGAGACTTACTAGACGTCTGCGCCATGGTATACATTGATGACATCTTGGTATGCTCATCCACTGAACAAGACCACATCAAACACATGCGTGCTGTCCTGGACCGACTTTGACAACACCAGCTCTACGCTAAACTGGAAAAGTGTTCCTTTCAGGTATCCGAGGTAGAGTTCTAAGGGTTTATACTAACCCCTCAAGGTAACCAAATGGACAACAGAAAAGGGGATGCAATTCAGAATTGGCCATCACCAACTTCCACTAAAGGCATCCAGAGTTTTCTTGGCTTTGAGAACTTTTGTCGCCATTGTATACCAGATTTCTCCCAAGTGGTAGACCCAATCACATCTCTGTTACGTAAAAACAAGCGGTTTGAATGGCCCGTTGAAGCAGAAGCAGCCTTTCAAACACTCAAAATGAAGTTCACTTCAGCTCCGATTTTGCGACACCCAAAACCCGACCTTCCTTACACAGTTGAAACCGATGTCTCTAACACCGCTATGGGAGCGGTCCTCTCACAGAGAGACCCGGAAACCGGCCAATTGCACCCAGTCGCGTTCTGGTCCAAGAGGTTTTCTCCGGCCGAGAGGAATTATGCCATTACCGATAAGGAGCTTCTCTCAATCAAGGCAGCCTTCAAGGAATGGAGACACTACCTCTTGGGGGCCCGGCACACGGTAACGGTCATCACAGACCATCGTAATTTGCAATACCTAAAATCAGCAAAGGCACAGTCATCGCACCAACTCCGATGGGCCTTATTCTTAGCGGAATATGATTATGTCGTCACATACCGCCCGGGGGTTGCGAAATGGTAAGGCGGACGCATTGTCACGTCTAGACAGTGAAGACCAAGCACATGAAGAAACGGAACCAGTGGCTATTATTCCCGAAGGTAGAATCCTAGGGGCCCTAACAGTTACTTCCCTTGACAATCTAAAGACGGAGGTGCTTCAACACATGAGTAAAGAAGAGCTCAAAACATGGACTTCCAAGAGCAGTCAGCACACGATCATCAACCAATTACCTTGCTGCAAGGGTCGGATATATAGTCCCACTGTAACACAACAAGAGAAGATCATTGCAACCTATCACGACTCCTTATTAGAAGCACACCCTGGCATAGCCAAAACTATGGCTAAAATACAAAGAGCCTACTGGTGGCCCACATGACGAAGAGATATAGCTCAATATGTTCTTTCCTGTGGCATTTGCGCACAAATTAAGTCACAAAAACAAAAACCAGCGGGTCTCCTACGCCCCTTAGCAGTTCCACCCATGCCCTGGCATACGTTGTCTCTTGATTTTATTACCGATTTGCCTCCATGTAATGGATGCAATACGATACTAGTCATTGTAGACCTTTTCTCAAAAATGTCCCATTTTATCCCTCTGAAGGGATTTCCCACTGCAGTCACCTTAGCAAAAGTATTTTTGGAACAAATAGTACAGTTACACGATTTCCCATAGATCCTAGTATCGGACCGAGGCAGTCAATCCATTTCAAAGTTCTGGCAAAAGAGAAGCAGATTAGCACAAGTGGACGTCCAATTGTCTACCAGTCACGATCCCCAAACCGACGGCCAAACCGAACGGACAAACCAGACACTCGAGCAATACCTACAATGCTTGCTCCATCAATCTGAAAACTCCTGGAAGGATGTACTATGGGTTGCGGAATATGCTTATAACAACTCGCAACATTCCGCTACAGGACAAAGCCCGTTCTATGTCTTGTACGGACGGCATCCACGAACCTCTACCCTTGATCCGCCAGAGACACTCGAAATGCCGGCTGTAAAGATTCTGTATACCACCATTAAGCAAGCTTTCAAGGAGGCGATAAAGCATCTAAACCAAGCCAAGGAGAGACATAAGAAATTTGCAGATCAGCATCGGAAGGACGCAACAACTTATCAAGTCGGAGATAGCGTATGGTTAGCCTCGAAGCACATCGCAATGAAAGCATCTCGGACATACCTAGGCCCGTACACCATCAAGTCAATCAACAATCCAGTGGCCGTAAAATTGAGTCTTCCCACGAAAATGTGCATCCACCCAGTATTCCATGTCTCTCTTCTGAAACCTGTTCAACCTGGCACTCGATTACATGAACCCCCATCACCAATAATTGTGGATGGAGAGCTGGAATACGAGGTAAAAAACATACTAGATTCCAAGATTGTGAGTTCCAAGTTATATTATCTAATCGAATGGAAGGCATATGGGCCACAAGATGCATCCTGGGAACCCAGTGAACATGTTCCCGCCTCTCGGTTAGTGAAAAGATTCCATCACACTCACCCAACCAAACCTGGCCGCGGGGCGGTCACTTTAGGAGGGGCTTTGGTGGGGAGTACTGTCACGACTACAGCCCCTGTAGCTCACTCACACACATCCACAGGCCACAGACTAATGCCACATTATTAACACTTGGTATCTAGGTATAGAAAGGGACTCGATTGGGCTCAAGCATGGCACTCTTGGCACCATTCCCTGAACTCAGTATAATTCTGATCACACCCAATATGGAGGGTTCCATTCTGCCTCATTCTGATCACACCCAACATGGAGGTTCCTGCCTCATTCTGATCACACCCAACATGGAGGGTTCCATTCTGTCTCTTGGGAAGCGGTCTAGTCTCTGGGTGTGGCTGGCTATTTAAGCCACACCCAAGCGTGCTCCACCGCTTCGCGTTACTCTGCTCAAGGCAGCTGAACGCAAACCATCGCTCCGCAGCCCAGCCTGTGGACCTCCGAGTCGTCTCGCCACTCCGGATTCATCAGTCCTCCAGCAAACCTTACCTTTGCGTACCACGGCGGCTCCTGCGGTCCGGATTTTCGCCGTCTCCAGTCTTTGTTCCACGACGGTCCTGTCCTCGTTCCGCATCGGCTCCTGACTCCTCCTCTTGCGGCCCGCGGAACTTCCAGCTCTCGGTCTCCTGTTTCCACAGCGCACGCGACCAGGTACGGAACCCAGCAATTCGGCGGCCCTGAAAAGAAAGAGAAGAGTTAGCAGCAATTCGATTGCGCGTAAGGGCTAAGCATGTAAAAGAACTTGATTACAAAGCAGTGGTCGTATTACACTCGAACTTACCAAAAGACACTGAACATTCCATTGTTGTGGTGCATAGACTGAAATCCACTTGAGTGAAGCAACTCAGGAGGATTGGAGCAGCCCACGTTTGAGAGTGCAACACGCTAAGGGCATCTGAATATAAGATCCCCTGGAGACATCATTCCAGTGAAGTAACTGGTGTCAGCTGAACATTGCACCCCTGCTGTCCAGTGCAGCAGGACAGAGAGCCCCCTAACCCATAACACAAGGTGAGCTCACGTGGAGGGGTGGGACCACGGGTGTGAGGAGGAGGAGGAGGGGGAAGAGATTACCTACTGAAGCCCACATAGAGTTCTAACACTCGGTACCCAATCTGTATTCTGTTCATAGACACCATTGTCCTGGTGGAGCAGTCAGGATCAGTCAGAGATTCCCCACGGTCCGGCATTGAGGTTCGAGGTGCTCCTGCAGAGTTAAGGTGAGCGTAACTCTATGCACCTTCCAAGAAGAGTTCAATATGGAAGGCACCCATAAATCCTTAGGTGGTAGGTACCAGCTGAGTACCCAGGAGGAAGCAGGCAACCAATGTAATGTCCGAAGGGTAGAGAAACAGCAGGATGCGGTTGTGAATCGTACCGGAACAGATTGAGGAAAAATCTGACTGTAAGGAGGCAGACCGGCCCGAGGATATCCACAGCAGAGCAGTGAAAGAAGGACCGGACCGGAGCGGCGGAGAGCAAAGGGTAAGTAAGCAGGAGGTAGAAATGTAGGATAGGCAAGAAGAGGGTAGCAAGGAGAGAGGTAGGAAATTCCAGGCAGTAGGACGGAATCAAGGTAACAAAAAGAATACAGGACGGGACCCGCAAAATGAGCTGCAGGATGCAGCAGTGATTACAAGCCGAGACTCGCAGTAACCGCGCAGAGGAACCAGAAACAGAAACAAACATGAGCAGAGAGAAAGAACGCACAAGAGGACATAAAGGAACAAAAAGTAATAAGGCAATAGGGAGCGGAATGAAGCGAAAGTGAGAGGAAACAGCGTGTAGAACCAGAAGCGAGAGCGAAAGGGTTGCAATGCAACGTTGCTAGGGATAGGCGTGGTTAAGTAGGAAAACAAAGAGGGCTGTCAGAAAATCTAGACCTGTACCACAGGAAACGGACAGTACATGCTGGGATACTCTAATAGCGTCTTACTGTCATGTGTTCCACAAGCGCCAAGAGGGCAGGTGCGTGACATTATATCCCCTCCTAAGGGGTGGACCGCCCGGTTTTGCAGGATGGCAACAGTGGAATCTCTGCACAAGTCGGGGAGCGTGAAGAGGAGACTTTTGCTCCCAGGAGAGTCCTCTGAATGCAGATAGCCTCTCCAATGGGTCAAGTACTCGAGACAACCCTTTTTGTACCTACAATCCATCACCATAGCAACCTCGTATTCTTCAGGCGGTAAGCCAGTGGGAATCTGTACAGTTGGAATGGCCCGTAGGTAGGGATCGGTGTGATGTTCTTTGAGCAAAGACGAGTGAAAAACAGGGTGTATGCGTCTCATATGTTTGGGCAACTGCAAACGGTAGGCCACTGGGTTAATGCGTTCTATGATGGAAAAAGGCCCAAGATACCGCGATGACAGCTTGGATCTCCGCAACCAGCATGGCAGGTATTTCGTTGAGAGCCATACTTTGGTACCTTTTTCCCATACAGGAGACGATTGCCTGTGTGGATTGGTTTGGGTACAATAGCAAAGTCTGGCGTCTAAGAGACTCCTCTTGCAAAATCATGGGCTTCAGTGATGCTGGAGAGAGAGGCATCCACTGACGGAATAGGAGATGTCTGTTTGTTCTCAGAAAGAAGGGCACAGGGATGGAAACGATAGGAACAGTAAAATGGACTGAGTGTGGTGGCGCTGTGTTTAGAGTTATTATAAGAGTACTCCGTAGTAGGGAGCAAGCCCACCCAGTTGTCCTGTTGGTTATTGATGTAGCAACGAAGATACTGCTCCAGGGAGGCGCTAAGTCTCTCGGTTTGCCCATTAGTCTGGGGATGAAACCCAGAGGATAACGCCCTTTCAATACCCAATCTGTTGCATAATGCCTTCCAAAAAGCATGAAGTGTACTGACTTCCTCGGTCAGATATAATTTTGTCAGGTAAACCGTGGAGGCGGAATATATCTGTGGGAAAAACAGCGTCCATTTCTACTGCAGAAGGTACACCAGGCAAGTGAGAGAAATGAGCCATCTTAGTAAATGCATCAATAGTGACCATATTGCAAGTGCAGCCCTCCGAGGGAGGAAGTTCCACAATGAAGTCAGTGGATATGATGCCTCATAGTCTGGTGGGTAAAGTGTTGTGTTGAAGCAGGCCTATGGGCCTTTGAGTGTTGTGCTTGGCACGAGTGCAGATTGGGTAGGAGCAAACGTACTTGAAAACATCAGATGGCGTCCCAGGCCACCAGAACTGTCTCCTGAGAAGCTCCGTAGTGTTAGCGGATCCCTGATGGCATGCTTAGGGATAATCATTGCACCTTCTTAAGTACCACCGTCGGGAAGGATTAAACGCTAGTTGACAAAAAGCAGACCGTCTTGCCTGCGAATGGTGTCTTGTTGTGAGGTGGTAGGTGCTGTAGTGGTAGGTCTGGTGGCATCCTTCACTTTTTGGAGGAAGGTGGTAACTTGACCAATGACTTTGTTTGAGGGAATAACTAACTCAGGCAGGTGGTTGAGTGTGACGCCAGGTATGTGAATCCGAGGGAGGGCGTCGGCCAGTACATTCTTGGATCCTGGTATTTATGAGATGGTAAAATCGTACTCGCCGAAGATATGCGCCCATCTAGCCTGGCGAGAGTTGACACACTCCATTTGCTGTATGACCTTTAAGTTCTTGTGGTCAGTCCTCAGGAGAAATGGATAAGCGGCCCCTTGGAGGAGGTGGTGACATTCCTCACAGGCGGTCTACATAGCCTGCAGTTCTTTTTTCGATAACCGAGTAATTAGCCTGGCTGGGATTAAGAGTCTTAGAGAAATAGGCCAATGGTTACTCCACTCCTTCGAACTCCTGCAGCAGAGCTGCTCCTATGGCGGCTGCAGAGGCGTCGGTCTCAACTATGAAGGGCTGTCCTTGATCGGGCTGACGTAAAATCGGAGCAGAGCAGAAAAGATGTTTCAATTGCAGAAAGGCCTCCTCCGCCCACTTCGTCCAGCTAAACGGAAGTGAAGACTTCTTAACTAGCGAAGTGATGTTTAGCACAGTCTCACAAAATCCAGCGATAAATTTGCGATAAAAATTGGCCAAACCCATGAATTTCTGCACATCCTTGATCGAGGATGGAGAGGGCCAATCCAATATCGCCTTCACCATCCTGGGATCCATCTGAACCCCAGCACCGGACAATATGAAACCCAGATAAGGTGCTGTTAAAGCATGGAACACACACTTATCAGGATTAATAAGAAGGTGATTATCCTTGAGACGTTGTAGAACCTGGTGGAGATGCTTCTGACGTAGTTGGGGTGAAGCAGAGTATACCAGGAAATCGTCGAGGTAGATGAAAGCACTGTGATAGAAGAGATCAGAGAATGTGCGGTCCATAAACACTCAGGGGTCTTCTGGTGATCCCGATCTGCATGTGTTCTTCCCTAGCTGGTCAAGGTGAGGAGGGGATTGGTACAGGCTGGCCTGGAGGAAAGAGTGGACCACGTCCTCTTCTTTGCTCAATGCGTCTCTTAGAGAGACAGAAATCCACTTGTAGGACAGTGGATAGTAAATCGGAGAATGTGGCAGGTCTTGGGGAGCGGGCCAACTAATTGTTAAGTTCTTCCCACAGCCCTCTGCGGAAGATGGTGCATTGTGCTACTTCAAGCCATCCGGTTTCGGCAGCGACCCTCTTGAAATGGGAGATGTAAGTCAGTAAATCAGATGAGCCCTGACGTATGTCTAATAGTTCTTTCGCTGGCCAATTGCGCCGACTCCTGCCTTTTGAAGGCCTGTTTAAACTGCGCAGTGAAGGTACTGTAGTCCTGCAACAGGGGACTGACACTGGTTACCAGGGGGGTTGCCCAAGCCAATGAGTTCCCAGTAAGGTTTGAGATTAGAAACCCTGTGTGTGCTTGATCAGAGGCATAGGTTTGGGGCGAAAAGTGAAGTGTATTATGCAAACCTCCATAAATTCCTTAAATCGCTGGGGTGAGCCATCATACTTCCCGGATGCTGGTGACATAGGGGGAAGTTCAGCTCGCTGTTGATCACGATTGGCCATCATCTGACATAGAGTAGCGTTCTCCGTTTTAAGGGTCTGGACTTCTTGAGAGAGACCTTGGACAGCACTCACTAAATCTTGTATTTGTTCAGCCGTTGCCATGCTAGGGAGTCTATGGCATTGCAAACTGTCAGGTTTGTCTAACACTTCCTGATCGCCGCTTAGCCCAATATCACCCTTCTCCTCCTGCTCACCTGTGTTTTCAGATGAAGTGTACTGCCATCGTCGCTTCCTCTGTTAATCCTTTTGCTTTTTACGGTAGAGATACGGCCGTCCTCGGATGGAAGTCACCCTGTAGCCTTTCTAGTAAAGGCGGGTAGGCGACCGAGAACGCCAGAGAGAGAGGAAAAAGCCTCACGGCAGAAAAAAACCTATCAGGGATGCAGTTTGTATGAGGCACTCCAGGGGAAGGGTTCATCTTGGTAAGTTCTGGCTTGAAGTCCTTCCAGACAAAGGACGAGATGGTAGAAGTCCTTGTAGGCAAAGGGCGAGTTGCTATGCACCTTGAAGAAGAGTTCAATATGGAAGGCACCCATAAGTCTTTAGGTGGTAGGTACCAGCTGGGTACCCAGGAGGAAGCAGGCAACCAATGTAATGGCCGAAGGGTAGAGAAACAGCAAGATGCGGTCGTGGACCATACCGGAACAGATTGAGGAAAAAGCCGACTGTAAGGAGGCAGACCGGCCCTGAGGATATCCACAGTGGAACGGTGAAAGAAGGCCCGGACCGGCGGAGAGAAAAGGGTAAGTAAGCAGGGAGGTAGAAAAGTAGGATAGGTAAGAAGAGGCTAGCAAGGAGAGAGGCAGGAAATTCCAGGCAGTGGGAAGGAATCAAGGCAACAAAAAGAATACAGGACGGGACCTGCAAAATGAGCTGCAGGACACAGTGGCTATTACGAGCCAAGACTCACAGTAGCCACGCGGAGGAACCAGAAACAGAAACAAACATGAGCAGAGAGAAAGAACGCACAAGAGGACGTAAAGGAACAAAAGGTAATAAGGCAACAGGGAGCGGAATGAAGCGAAAGTGAGAGGAAGCAGTGTGTAGACCCAGAGTTGCTAGGGATAGGCGTGGCTAAGTAGGAAAACAAAGAGGGCTGTCAGAAAAGCTAGACTTGCACCACAGGAAACAGATAGGACGTGCTGGGATACTCTAATGGCGTCTTACTGTCCATGTGTTCCACAAGCGCCAAGAGGGCAGGTGCGTGACATCCGTGTGGGGCAGTGCGATTTGTTTCGAAATGCTTCTGATCGCACGTGGGAGTTGGGTTAGGTATTGTTTCAACTCTTCACCCAGAATCGTGGCTGCTGTTTGAGAATCTGATGCTCTTCCTACTGGCGACAGGGGTGTTTGCATGTGTCGACCAGTTACTATTTCATGGGGGGACAGGTGGTGGTCCTTACTGGGCTGTGTGCACAAATGAAACAGTGCCAGGGGCAGACAGTACACCCAATTATTTTTTAGGGTGTTATATAATCTGGAAAGTCTTCTTTTAAGGAGTCTGTTTATTTTCTCCACCATTCTGTTTGGTTGTAGGTGGTAAATGGAGCACATTTGGTGTTTAATCCCTAATAGAGTAGTCACTTCCTTGAACAGTTCATTGGAAAAATGTGTAGCATTGTCCGATCGTAGGGCACAATCCCCATCTCGGGAATACCTCCCTGACAAGAGACATTTTTCACCACACGTGGTGTCTGGGTGGGCACATGGGACGGCCTCAATCCACTGGGAAAATGGACACGCCACCACAATTAGATATCGTACCCCATTGCATCTTTCTCCCATGTCTACATAGTCAATGTGCAGCTCACGGAAGGGACTGACTGTCACGCTCGGCCGCCGTTGGCGGCTGTGGAGATGCTGGCGATGGGGTGGCCATTGATTCGGCCGTCACGCTGCCGGCGTCTGCATGTAGCGGTCTAGTCTTCCGCCCCTCCTCTGCGGAGCCCATTTAACGTCATCCAACCCGGAAGCCCGCGCGTTGCAACCTTCGCGTCAGGCTCCGGGTTGGTACGCTGCAGTTTTCCGTTCCGTGGCTGCTGCCACCGTTCTCTCCCTTTCCTTCTCTTCCCTTCTCATGCCTTCTCCTTCCACTCCTCATTGCCTCCCACGTCCTTCTCGTTCTTCCTCTCCCTCGTCTTGGCTAGCGTGTGTTTTTTCCCCGTGCACTCTCTCTGTGCCCGGTTTCCTGCTGGCTCTCCTCTTTGCTTAGCCGCTCTGCTTTGTGAAGTAGGTCCTCCTGCCTTTGCCCTGCCCAGTGGTCCTGCCAAGCTCTACTACAAGACCTGCAACAAGGGTTTTTTTGTGCTTGCTCGACTTTTTCCCCTACACCGGTCTACCCCGGTTCGGGGGCCCCCTTTGCCCCGAGTTAGAGGGGCCGGGTGGCTTCCTCTCGGGATAGGTCTTATCATCAAACAAGAGAGCAAGCGGTCTGGAGAAGGAGATTTGGAGCAGAACCGGAAGAGATATCCCCAGGTGAGCAGGAAGGAATTAAAGAAAGACGGGGAACAGGGGTGAAGTTGGGAGAAAGTAGGAGTTTATCTGACACTGACAGGGCGGAGTAATGTCCCCCTCAGAGTCCTTAATGTCATTCCTGTGCTGAACCCTTGGCCCGTTGTACACTGGACCACCATTTTTGCCAGGTGTTCCTGTAGACTGGGGATAAACCAATGTCCCTGAAGGACTACTGCAATGTGTTGCTCGGAACTGTGAGACAGAAAATGCAGCTGTTCAAATGCCATGTAGAGTAAATCCACCGACATCACTTCTCTTCCCGTGGCTTGCTGTCTCCACAAGAGATCAGTGGATGATTAGACACACCCACGCTTGTGCCATAGATCCTGTTCTTCTGCGGTTGCCTTGTGCTGCAGTTTGGTAATTTGGGCTAGAGGGAGGGCTGTGTATGCATCTGCATGTTGTTCTGTAGTGGATGTGGTCACAACACATTCTGCTGATATAGGGACTGGGAGGTATTCTGCCTCCTTGGCTGCTGCATCAGCGGCTGCGGTTCCCAATGATATTTTGTCCGTGTTGTGGGTATGGGCTACGTATTTAACGACCGCCATCACAGAAGGTTCTGCATTAGCTGAAATTAATGCGTTGAGTAAGTCAGCCTGTTGCACTGGTGAGCCATCTGCTCGCCTGAAACCACCCCTTCTCCAGCGTGACAGACCTACTTGCACCATTGTGGTGACATAGGCAGGGTCTGAATAAATGGTTATATAGCACCCCTTTGAAGCCCGCAGGGCTTCTATGAGCGTGACATGTTCTGTTGCTTGTGCAGAATTATGCCTGGGTAATTGTTTCATGACTAGTGGTTCATATTCTCCCTCTTCGAGGCACACCACTGCTGCCCCAACATGTTTTTCACCCGTGTCCTGGTCAATGGATGTTGACCCATCAATGAAAAGTACTTCTCCTTTCTCTAAGGGTCTGGCTTTGGCCTTGGGGAAATCGTTACCTTCACCTTCATATGATGTGCAGTAATGCTGTTGTATGTCCTCTGCCGTGCATGGCTCAGTGACGAATGTGGCAGGATTTCCGGTTCTACACCGCAGCCCTCATTACGATACTGGCGCTAAACCATGGAGCTATTAGCACCATGGTTGGTGCCGGTATCGTAACGAGTCCGCCAATGTTCAATGGGGAATTACCACCCCATTCCAAGGTTGGCGGGCGGTAATTCCCCATTGAACATTGGCCCTTCCCCATTTCCATTTTTGCCCCATAGGGCTCAATGGGACTGGGGAAGGCGCTAAGTACGGTACCGCAAATTGTGGTACCGTACTTAGCACCAAGATCCCTTTGGGGGTCCCTACTTTAACGGCTGGTCTAGACCAGCCGTTCAGGTCGGGTCCCGCAAAGGGACCTCGTAGTAAGGCGCTAAGTGGTTAACTGCACCACAGCCTTTTACGGTGCCGTTAACCACTTAGCGCCAGGGTCGTAATGAGGCCCCATACAACATGGATGTGAGGGCTGGAAAGTATTATCTCATATGCAGATGCTCTTTGTGTAGTAAGTGTGGATTTCGATCTAATATTGCAAACAGTGAGTGCTCAACGTAAATGTTACTGAACATCCCATAGCAACCGTGGAACTCTTTTCAATGATGAAGGCTGCAGCAGCGAGGGCTTGTACACAAGAAAACTGTCCCTGCATGACAGAATCAAGCGTGCCATTGTAGTAAGCCACAGGCTTGTGGCCCATTGAACATTTCTCCGTGAGCAGTGCTGTCATGAGGGTACCATTTGAGTGGGGAAAAAAATGTAGAATTCCTGTGTGTAATCAGGGGTGGCTAAGACAGGAGCTGTCGAGATTACTTCTTTTAGGTCATCAAGGTTGGTCATCATTTCTGTTGTCCTCTGAATCGGGTTGCCCTCTTTCTGTGCCTCCTTGAGGCCTTGTAGGAGCGGCCTGATGTATGCCACATAGTCTAAAATCCATACTCTACAATAATTACCGAGCCCTAAGAATGTTTACATGTCTTTCACTGTGAGTGGTTTGGGAGTGGCACACACTTTGGCTGCTCCATCTGCAATTATCCTCTTGCCATCCTTGGAGATGAGTTGCCCCAAGTAGAGCACTTCCAATAGACAATACTGGAGCTTTTTCCTGTCCACCTTGTACCCTTTCTTTGCTAGCAACGGTAGTAGTGCAATGGAATCCCTCTGGCAGCTCTGTTCGCTGTTGTTGCAGACCAGTAGGTCATCTACGAATTGAATGATTGTGCTGGGCACTTGAATGTTCCCTAGATCTTCATGCAGTATCCTACTGAAAATACTGGGGCTTTCACAATATTCATAGCGCTTTCCTCACAGGGTGAATGATGTGAGGTACTGTGAGTCTGGATGGAAGGGCACTGAGAAAAATGCATTCTTCAAGTCTACTACTGTGAAATGCGTGGCCTGTTTGGGAATGCTGCACAAAATAGAGTCCGTATTAGGAACAAGAGGAAACTCTTTCTGCACAGTGTCATTAAGGGGGCTAAGTCCTGAATCATCCTCCAACTGCCTACCGTGGCTTTTTTGATCGGATAGATAGCCGTATTACATGGTGAGCTAGAGGGCACTATAATCCCTTGCTGCAACAGGGCCTGCAGTGTTTCTTGTATTCCATCTTCTGCTTCTCTCGATAGGGGGTATTATTTGACCCGTGGGAGAATAGTGCCTGGTTTGAGGGTCATTTTATGGGTGTTACTTCTTTTAGCATGCCCACATCATGGGATTTCATGGTCCACAAATGTGGTGTGACGTACTGCAAATCACTCTCACAGAAGGGGGTGGCCTACTAACAATGGCCATGAGGGGGCTCTGCACTTTTCGATACTGTACCATGATGTCAGAAGGTATACAAATCTCAAGAATTATTTCTCCATCATTATTGTCATCTTCAAAAAGGTCCTTGCCTGTCACTTCTCATAGAGGTACATTGGGGTCACAACACTGTGCACCATTAGCACCACAGGGGTCCGTTCCTAGTACTACAATCCTTCTAGCAGACATAAGTAAACCTTCCAGATCTAATGACAAGATCTAATGACAAGATTGTGCCAGCAACCACTTCAGGAACCACCATAGGTCGGAAGATGAAATCTGCAAGTACTCTCCATTCATTCCTGGTAATCTGGGGGACAGCTCAGGCAAGTACTCTGATACCATAAACAAACATGTCTGGGATGACAGGGATTCCCCTCACTACCATCTCACTGGCCACAGCATGTATTACTAGCATTGCCCAGATGGAGCACATGCCAGGGGGGGAGGGTGCAGACAATAACCCTGTCTGTGAAATATATTGTCATGTTCAGTTTACTAAATAGATCCCTGCCCAGTAAGTTGATGGGGGAACTCTCAGAGTAGAGGAGGATTGCTTAAACAACCTTCCCTCATACCTGGATGTCTAAATCATTTGTTTATGGAACCGTTACTACAGATCCATAGAATCCCTGCACGTCAAGAGTTTTTCCTGATAACGGGAAGTTTCCTCCACTAATGCACGACCTCTCCGCTTCCGAGTCCACCATAAAGATGAATTGTTTATTTCCTATCTCTGACCCCACCAGTGGTTCCACTTCTGGATGTAAGGTCATTGACAGTACTGGATACACAAGTGCTCTCTGTGGGCTGTCCTAGTCGGGGTAGGTGTCAGTCCCCGGGAACGAGAAGGGGTTCCCCACCACCACCGTTGCTCCCTGGTCTAGGGCTGCTGCTCCGTTGGGCGAAGTAGCAAAGGGGGGCCTGAGTCCCGTGGCCTGTTGGTTGGTGTGGGGTTGCAGCGGTTGCACTGTCTGTTGCTGGTGTGTTGGGTGGTAAGGGCCGGGGATTTGGGGAGGTAACTGCATATATGCCTGATGTATTTCATGGAGGATTGAGGACGTCCCCTGAATGGGCCCTTGGGGGCTACCTGGGAGGGGTTATCCCTAGGGTTGTTGGTTGTAATTATAGTTCCCTCCCTGTCTGCTGCAGAATTCTCTTGAGAAGTGCCCCCACCGCCCGCACGACCAACACTGTCCTTGATCCTTGTCCACTGAATCCCTATCCTCTCGGCCCTTGGAACACACCTCGTCCTCGTTGTGGCTCTGCTTGCCACTGGGGCCCCGAGAAGTGGTGGTTTCCTCCCCGCTGTCCTTGTCCATTGTCTGCCCATACCGCTGCCATCCTTGCTTGTGTTGCGACGGAGGCACACTCTTCCTCTGCCATCTGTTCTGGGGATGGTGCTGCGGATACTGCCGCTACTTTCCCTAGTTTATTTTGAACTAGTTTTGCTTCCTCCGCCTGTCCTCTCTGTCTGTCATGCTCTTTGATCCTTCTGCAATGGTGTACTATGATGCTTTGAATTCCACCACAGCTATCTTATCTGGTGCCTTCTGCACCTCCTTAGGCAATCCCCTTTTCACAATAAAGTAAAACAAAGACGTTGATTGGTGCCAGGCACTGCCCGTTTCTGCTCTCCACATCTCTTGGACCCTAAGAATGTGCTGCGCAGCGTCTTCCTCATCCCCCACTGTGCAATGCATTATTGATTGTAAATCTGGGGTGTCCGTGAACGTCCGCCGCAGTGCATCCCACACTTGCGCGCAGATCTTATTGAATGATGCCCATCATGTGCATCATTACTTAGTGTTACTCCCGGGTACCCCGCTTTAATCTACACTGTCTCTGCCTGATCTCCCACTGCGGCTACTAACAAGCTCTTAATGTTCCCTGGCTAGGGGCACCCCTGCAGTGTGTTTCTCAAAAACATAAATCCATTTCTACTGTTAGTTGGGGGATGGTCTTGAGGAGGTTGTTTTTGGCCGCCTTTTGCTTTTTACGGTAGAGATACGGCCGTCCTCGGATGGAAGTCACCCTGTAGCCTTTCTAGTAAAGGCGGGTAGGCGACCGAGAACGCCAGAGAGAGAGGAAAAAGCCTCACGGCAGAAAAAAACCTATCAGGGATGCAGTTTGTATGAGGCACTCCAGGGGAAGGGTTCATCTTGGTAAGTTCTGGCTTGAAGTCCTTCCAGACAAAGGACGAGATGGTAGAAGTCCTTGTAGGCAAAGGGCGAGTTGCTATGCACCTTGAAGAAGAGTTCAATATGGAAGGCACCCATAAGTCTTTAGGTGGTAGGTACCAGCTGGGTACCCAGGAGGAAGCAGGCAACCAATGTAATGGCCGAAGGGTAGAGAAACAGCAAGATGCGGTCGTGGACCATACCGGAACAGATTGAGGAAAAAGCCGACTGTAAGGAGGCAGACCGGCCCTGAGGATATCCACAGTGGAACGGTGAAAGAAGGCCCGGACCGGCGGAGAGAAAAGGGTAAGTAAGCAGGGAGGTAGAAAAGTAGGATAGGTAAGAAGAGGCTAGCAAGGAGAGAGGCAGGAAATTCCAGGCAGTGGGAAGGAATCAAGGCAACAAAAAGAATACAGGACGGGACCTGCAAAATGAGCTGCAGGACACAGTGGCTATTACGAGCCAAGACTCACAGTAGCCACGCGGAGGAACCAGAAACAGAAACAAACATGAGCAGAGAGAAAGAACGCACAAGAGGACGTAAAGGAACAAAAGGTAATAAGGCAACAGGGAGCGGAATGAAGCGAAAGTGAGAGGAAGCAGTGTGTAGACCCAGAGTTGCTAGGGATAGGCGTGGCTAAGTAGGAAAACAAAGAGGGCTGTCAGAAAAGCTAGACTTGCACCACAGGAAACAGATAGGACGTGCTGGGATACTCTAATGGCGTCTTACTGTCCATGTGTTCCACAAGCGCCAAGAGGGCAGGTGCGTGACATCCGTGTGGGGCAGTGCGATTTGTTTCGAAATGCTTCTGATCGCACGTGGGAGTTGGGTTAGGTATTGTTTCAACTCTTCACCCAGAATCGTGGCTGCTGTTTGAGAATCTGATGCTCTTCCTACTGGCGACAGGGGTGTTTGCATGTGTCGACCAGTTACTATTTCATGGGGGGACAGGTGGTGGTCCTTACTGGGCTGTGTGCACAAATGAAACAGTGCCAGGGGCAGACAGTACACCCAATTATTTTTTAGGGTGTTATATAATCTGGAAAGTCTTCTTTTAAGGAGTCTGTTTATTTTCTCCACCATTCTGTTTGGTTGTAGGTGGTAAATGGAGCACATTTGGTGTTTAATCCCTAATAGAGTAGTCACTTCCTTGAACAGTTCATTGGAAAAATGTGTAGCATTGTCCGATCGTAGGGCACAATCCCCATCTCGGGAATACCTCCCTGACAAGAGACATTTTTCACCACACGTGGTGTCTGGGTGGGCACATGGGACGGCCTCAATCCACTGGGAAAATGGACACGCCACCACAATTAGATATCGTACCCCATTGCATCTTTCTCCCATGTCTACATAGTCAATGTGCAGCTCACGGAAGGGACTGACTGTCACGCTCGGCCGCCGTTGGCGGCTGTGGAGATGCTGGCGATGGGGTGGCCATTGATTCGGCCGTCACGCTGCCGGCGTCTGCATGTAGCGGTCTAGTCTTCCGCCCCTCCTCTGCGGAGCCCATTTAACGTCATCCAACCCGGAAGCCCGCGCGTTGCAACCTTCGCGTCAGGCTCCGGGTTGGTACGCTGCAGTTTTCCGTTCCGTGGCTGCTGCCACCGTTCTCTCCCTTTCCTTCTCTTCCCTTCTCATGCCTTCTCCTTCCACTCCTCATTGCCTCCCACGTCCTTCTCGTTCTTCCTCTCCCTCGTCTTGGCTAGCGTGTGTTTTTTCCCCGTGCACTCTCTCTGTGCCCGGTTTCCTGCTGGCTCTCCTCTTTGCTTAGCCGCTCTGCTTTGTGAAGTAGGTCCTCCTGCCTTTGCCCTGCCCAGTGGTCCTGCCAAGCTCTACTACAAGACCTGCAACAAGGGTTTTTTTGTGCTTGCTCGACTTTTTCCCCTACACCGGTCTACCCCGGTTCGGGGGCCCCCTTTGCCCCGAGTTAGAGGGGCCGGGTGGCTTCCTCTCGGGATAGGTCTTATCATCAAACAAGAGAGCAAGCGGTCTGGAGAAGGAGATTTGGAGCAGAACCGGAAGAGATATCCCCAGGTGAGCAGGAAGGAATTAAAGAAAGACGGGGAACAGGGGTGAAGTTGGGAGAAAGTAGGAGTTTATCTGACACTGACAGGGCGGAGTAATGTCCCCCTCAGAGTCCTTAATGTCATTCCTGTGCTGAACCCTTGGCCCGTTGTACACTGGACCACCATTTTTGCCAGGTGTTCCTGTAGACTGGGGATAAACCAATGTCCCTGAAGGACTACTGCAACTTACTTAGCACCAAGATCCCTTTGGGGGTCCCTACTTTAACGGCTGGTCTAGACCAGCCGTTCAGGTCGGGTCCCGCAAAGGGACCTCGTAGTAAGGCGCTAAGTGGTTAACTGCACCACAGCCTTTTACGGTGCCGTTAACCACTTAGCGCCAGGGTCGTAATGAGGCCCCATACAACATGGATGTGAGGGCTGGAAAGTATTATCTCATATGCAGATGCTCTTTGTGTAGTAAGTGTGGATTTCGATCTAATATTGCAAACAGTGAGTGCTCAACGTAAATGTTACTGAACATCCCATAGCAACCGTGGAACTCTTTTCAATGATGAAGGCTGCAGCAGCGAGGGCTTGTACACAAGAAAACTGTCCCTGCATGACAGAATCAAGCGTGCCATTGTAGTAAGCCACAGGCTTGTGGCCCATTGAACATTTCTCCGTGAGCAGTGCTGTCATGAGGGTACCATTTGAGTGGGGAAAAAAATGTAGAATTCCTGTGTGTAATCAGGGGTGGCTAAGACAGGAGCTGTCGAGATTACTTCTTTTAGGTCATCAAGGTTGGTCATCATTTCTGTTGTCCTCTGAATCGGGTTGCCCTCTTTCTGTGCCTCCTTGAGGCCTTGTAGGAGCGGCCTGATGTATGCCACATAGTCTAAAATCCATACTCTACAATAATTACCGAGCCCTAAGAATGTTTACATGTCTTTCACTGTGAGTGGTTTGGGAGTGGCACACACTTTGGCTGCTCCATCTGCAATTATCCTCTTGCCATCCTTGGAGATGAGTTGCCCCAAGTAGAGCACTTCCAATAGACAATACTGGAGCTTTTTCCTGTCCACCTTGTACCCTTTCTTTGCTAGCAACGGTAGTAGTGCAATGGAATCCCTCTGGCAGCTCTGTTCGCTGTTGTTGCAGACCAGTAGGTCATCTACGAATTGAATGATTGTGCTGGGCACTTGAATGTTCCCTAGATCTTCATGCAGTATCCTACTGAAAATACTGGGGCTTTCACAATATTCATAGCGCTTTCCTCACAGGGTGAATGATGTGAGGTACTGTGAGTCTGGATGGAAGGGCACTGAGAAAAATGCATTCTTCAAGTCTACTACTGTGAAATGCGTGGCCTGTTTGGGAATGCTGCACAAAATAGAGTCCGTATTAGGAACAAGAGGAAACTCTTTCTGCACAGTGTCATTAAGGGGGCTAAGTCCTGAATCATCCTCCAACTGCCTACCGTGGCTTTTTTGATCGGATAGATAGCCGTATTACATGGTGAGCTAGAGGGCACTATAATCCCTTGCTGCAACAGGGCCTGCAGTGTTTCTTGTATTCCATCTTCTGCTTCTCTCGATAGGGGGTATTATTTGACCCGTGGGAGAATAGTGCCTGGTTTGAGGGTCATTTTATGGGTGTTACTTCTTTTAGCATGCCCACATCATGGGATTTCATGGTCCACAAATGTGGTGTGACGTACTGCAAATCACTCTCACAGAAGGGGGTGGCCTACTAACAATGGCCATGAGGGGGCTCTGCACTTTTCGATACTGTACCATGATGTCAGAAGGTATACAAATCTCAAGAATTATTTCTCCATCATTATTGTCATCTTCAAAAAGGTCCTTGCCTGTCACTTCTCATAGAGGTACATTGGGGTCACAACACTGTGCACCATTAGCACCACAGGGGTCCGTTCCTAGTACTACAATCCTTCTAGCAGACATAAGTAAACCTTCCAGATCTAATGACAAGATCTAATGACAAGATTGTGCCAGCAACCACTTCAGGAACCACCATAGGTCGGAAGATGAAATCTGCAAGTACTCTCCATTCATTCCTGGTAATCTGGGGGACAGCTCAGGCAAGTACTCTGATACCATAAACAAACATGTCTGGGATGACAGGGATTCCCCTCACTACCATCTCACTGGCCACAGCATGTATTACTAGCATTGCCCAGATGGAGCACATGCCAGGGGGGGAGGGTGCAGACAATAACCCTGTCTGTGAAATATATTGTCATGTTCAGTTTACTAAATAGATCCCTGCCCAGTAAGTTGATGGGGGAACTCTCAGAGTAGAGGAGGATTGCTTAAACAACCTTCCCTCATACCTGGATGTCTAAATCATTTGTTTATGGAACCGTTACTACAGATCCATAGAATCCCTGCACGTCAAGAGTTTTTCCTGATAACGGGAAGTTTCCTCCACTAATGCACGACCTCTCCGCTTCCGAGTCCACCATAAAGATGAATTGTTTATTTCCTATCTCTGACCCCACCAGTGGTTCCACTTCTGGATGTAAGGTCATTGACAGTACTGGATACACAAGTGCTCTCTGTGGGCTGTCCTAGTCGGGGTAGGTGTCAGTCCCCGGGAACGAGAAGGGGTTCCCCACCACCACCGTTGCTCCCTGGTCTAGGGCTGCTGCTCCGTTGGGCGAAGTAGCAAAGGGGGGCCTGAGTCCCGTGGCCTGTTGGTTGGGGTGGGGTTGCAGCGGTTGCACTGTCTGTTGCTGGTGTGTTGGGTGGTAAGGGCCGGGGATTTGGGGAGGTAACTGCATATATGCCTGATGTATTTCATGGAGGATTGAGGACGTCCCCTGAATGGGCCCTTGGGGGCTACCTGGGAGGGGTTATCCCTAGGGTTGTTGGTTGTAATTATAGTTCCCTCCCTGTCTGCTGCAGAATTCTCTTGAGAAGTGCCCCCACCGCCCGCACGACCAACACTGTCCTTGATCCTTGTCCACTGAATCCCTATCCTCTCGGCCCTTGGAACACACCTCGTCCTCGTTGTGGCTCTGCTTGCCACTGGGGCCCCGAGAAGTGGTGGTTTCCTCCCCGCTGTCCTTGTCCATTGTCTGCCCATACCGCTGCCATCCTTGCTTGTGTTGCGACGGAGGCACACTCTTCCTCTGCCATCTGTTCTGGGGATGGTGCTGCGGATACTGCCGCTACTTTCCCTAGTTTATTTTGAACTAGTTTTGCTTCCTCCGCCTGTCCTCTCTGTCTGTCATGCTCTTTGATCCTTCTGCAATGGTGTACTATGATGCTTTGAATTCCACCACAGCTATCTTATCTGGTGCCTTCTGCACCTCCTTAGGCAATCCCCTTTTCACAATAAAGTAAAACAAAGACGTTGATTGGTGCCAGGCACTGCCCGTTTCTGCTCTCCACATCTCTTGGACCCTAAGAATGTGCTGCGCAGCGTCTTCCTCATCCCCCACTGTGCAATGCATTATTGATTGTAAATCTGGGGTGTCCGTGAACGTCCGCCGCAGTGCATCCCACACTTGCGCGCAGATCTTATTGAATGATGCCCATCATGTGCATCATTACTTAGTGTTACTCCCGGGTACCCCGCTTTAATCTACACTGTCTCTGCCTGATCTCCCACTGCGGCTACTAACAAGCTCTTAATGTTCCCTGGCTAGGGGCACCCCTGCAGTGTGTTTCTCAAAAACATAAATCCATTTCTACTGTTAGTTGGGGGATGGTCTTGAGGAGGTTGTTTTTGGCCGCCTTTATGTATTAAGGGCATTTGTAATTTCATCTTTCCTTTCCCACTTTTGACAACACTTCGCTTTTTCTTTGCCAGTGCTATCCTACCAAAACCTTTCTCTTAACCTTTCGTCCCCTAGGCTTTCCCCTCTCTGTGTGGTCGTGGGTGCCTGCTCGGCCCCACCCTCTGCACCTTCTTCTGTGTCAACAAAGTCACTCCAATACTCTTCACCCCCTTTTCGGGATCTCACATTCTAATACCCCAGGCTGTTGGTTTCTCCCTTCCGTTCCACATGAACAGCTCTTATGGGGGCACTGTCAATCCTGAATAGAAAGTCACCTGACTTCCACTCATCCCTGGGCGGCTGTGGGGGTGTTCCTGGGGGCAACATTGAAACATCTGCCACCTGTGTTGTTTCACAAGCTGCCCTCAACCTGGCCAATTCTGTAGGTGTAATGGCCAATGCTACATCACGGTCTCTTGCGCTTACCCCTATATGGGTGGACACCTCAGGGGGTGCAATATATGCCGGGGGAGGGGCCGTTCTTGGACCGGCCAGCATCGTACCCCCGGATACATAGGTTGGGTTAGTGTACCCTTCTGCAGGTCTGGTGGCAAGCGGATAAATCCCTTTTCTTTTCTCCCCACTCTTCCCAGTCTCCTCAGTCCTCATTTTCTTATTATTGTCTGATGTCGCCTCATTCGGGGGCCTCTGTTTCCTCAACCATTCTTTAGAGGTCCAATAACTCCCTTCTATTCTGTAATGGTCTCCCCTCATACTTTTCAGTTAAGTAGTGTTAGGCAGAATCCTGTGCAGCTCCCTTAGGGACCACAACACACAATTAAGACTACAAGTGGTAGTACCATTTCACCTTTGGTACAAGCCTGTACTACACAGAAAAAGTGGTAGCAATGGCTGAGCAGCCAGACTTATCTCAAGAGCAAATGAGCAGTAGTAGAGATTACACAAAGGACTACAATTACCGTGACTCAAGCAAACACTGACTCAAGGTTTCTGGTTAAGAAATATAAGTAGATTTATTTTTAAAACATCTGTTCATAAAACACTTCACTTCTATTAAAATAAAACCACACTTCACATACAATACACACAACCAATTCCCCTTGTGTAGATAAATTCAAGGTAAGTACATTGTGATTTGACAGACCAGTGTTGTGAAACAAAGACGTTACCGGGAGTACATACGCAATCACTTTTTGACAGTAATGACAGTTCGGTCTTACTAAAGATAAGCGTATCCGCGGGAAGAAATGTAACCGAAGTCAAACACACTTAGCACATGAATTCACACAAGAAAATTGGGGATAAAAATCATAGGCAATACTTTTGTCAAGGTAGATAGAATCAGATGGCACCTTCTAATCAGTAGATAAGAGTCAATAGGCCTGCACCAGTGTCAAATGTAACAGGGGTCCTGTTGCCGAGGATCACACGGTTAGTACAGGTCATGATTCGAGATTGCCAGGAGTACTTAGATATTGTCACAAAGGGAGGCAAAAGTTATAAGAGGAAAGGAAGAAAAGGACAAGCCTTTGGTGAGGAAGAAGGGTTCACCCCAGTTCCTCGAAGTCGGACACAGTACCTTATTCGGTGAAGAAAGCTAGTGCCACGGTAGTTGTTCCTGGTAGTTCCTGCAGACTCATGGTTCCTTTAACTTCAGTCGTGGAGACAAGAATGAGGATGTCTGGAGCGATCTGCACTACCCAGGGATGAGGCCAGCAGCAGCGAAGCAACGGTGAATAAAAGGTAAAACAGGAGAGGCTCTTCAGATGGTGTTACAATGAACCTCTGCAATGTCTATGGGTACCTCCGTCCCCA
The DNA here is from genome assembly GCF_040938575.1 of Ambystoma mexicanum. Taxonomy (NCBI): domain Eukaryota; kingdom Metazoa; phylum Chordata; class Amphibia; order Caudata; family Ambystomatidae; genus Ambystoma; species Ambystoma mexicanum. The sequence goes on from NC_090939.1 coordinate 12,904,376, forward strand.
AGCTCCAGCGAAGGAGAAGAGGGTTGTGAATACGGGCACCAGGCACTGTAAAGGAAAAAGCAGGTGAGATTAAGTACACGGTAAAGAATATGGAAATAACCAATAATCAAGATAATGGAGTGGGACCTACCAATCAGGAAGGGTAACCAGGACGGGAAGACAGCCGGGAAAGAAGGTGTTCAGAACCCCCACAATTAGGGGCTGTACGTGGTGCTGAGCCGAAGTCCAACCAAATCCCCCTTGAGTCAGGGAGTTTCCAAAAGCCAAGTTCCAAGAAGTGTCCCACGAAGAACCGGGTCCAAAATCCAAGAGATATGATCCTTGAAGTTCCAAAAGCCAAGTCCGAAATCCGTAAGCAGGTCCAATGATTCACGCCAGAGAGTTCCAAAATCCGTGTAAGCAATAGTTCAAGCAACCAAATCCAAGGAGCAGGCAAAGACAGTCCAGAAAAACCAGAAGCCAGAGATCAAAAACCAGATTTCCAAGATCCAACACAACGCCACTCGAATCGCCGGAAACAGCTGAGAAGCGCGGAGACTCAGCTTCCGCATTCTTTTGAACCGGTGTTCGGGTCACGTGAGCGACGCAGCGTATCACGTGCCCCTCGCAACCGGGGAGCAGCAACATGATTGGATGAGCGGGCCGCTCCTACGGCAATACGTGGGCGTTGCCTAGGTGACCAGGACGCCGGGGTGGTGAGGCTCAATCCACCCCAGCGCCATCGCGGCCACAGTCTCCAAGCTGTAACGCGCCGCCTTCCTCTTCCGGGGAGCCCGGCACCATGGCCTCTGAAGGGGGGCGTTCGGCCAAGGACATCGCCATAGGTAAGATGTCGCTGAGAGATGGGCGGTGTTGCGCTGCGCTGGGAGGTGGGCGGTGTTGCGCTGCGCTGGGAGGTGGGCGGTACTGCGCGGATCGTAACAGATGGCTATCCGGACCACTACAGCTGTGTGCTGCAATTTCGACCAAGAAGAGGATCCTCTGCCTGTGGAAGATGAGCTCGTTGATTCCACCAGGCTCAAGGGAAGAAGACTCCGGACTGGATCTTCTCTTGTCATTGAAGGGTAGACAGCTGAGGACTGCAGCATGGACTCGGGAGTTGCAGCAGCCGTCTTCTTCTCCGCTTCTCTTCGGTTCTTTGCAGTTCCAGTGGCGACTCTGACTTCCAGCCCAAGAGTTCTACCTTTTATGCCAAAATCCCCCATTCACACAGCCTGGCTGTCAATCACTCAGCAGGGGGTTGTCCGGCCTGGACAACGCCTCAGCCAATGGACACAAAGTGCGACTTGGGTCTCCAAGGAGACCCTGTGCAGGGGGTGACTAAACCCCTCCCTCACATTCAGCCCACCTAGACACCCAGACGCCAAAGGAGGGCTTCTGGACAGAAGCCCGCTAAAGGTCGGCGAACAAAGAAGGCAAACCTGGTTTACCACGCAAAGTAAAACACAAGAAGGATTTTAACAAAAAGAAATGGCGATGAAACCCGACCAGAGCCAAACTAAAAAGTATTTGGTCAAGCGGGTTTAAGTTCGAGGCTAATACAATACCCTAAAACAGTACCACGTTTATATAGTATAATCGCAGTAGAAAAGTTAGGGTAGATACCACTGCCACCAGCCAAGTCTAAAGTTAAGAGAGCAAAAATAAAGCTCAGAGAGGCACAGACAAAAAGGGGTAGGAATCAACCCTTTCCAATACTCCATGTAAGATGGGGTGTACTGGGTCTGTAGTTTATAGTGACTGAATAAAGTTAATGGCAACTTTACATGTTTCTGGGGGACGGTAGTCAGCCCCAGAAAAATGGAGTCAGTGGGAAGTATCAAAGACAACCCTGTGTCACTGCACTGAAGGTGCTGTGTAACACACACAAAAAGTGAGGCTCATGTAGTGGTGTAGCTCCAGAGCCCAAGATCACACAAACAGTAGAAATACACATGGAAAAACACATGTAAGAGTGGGAAAAAGGCTCACACTCTTACCAGGTGGAAATAAATCAACCCCAGAAATCCAGCAAAGCTGCTGAGGGACTCACTAGGTGAGGGAAATTATCCATAAATATGAATTCGCCCTAACACTCGCTCCCCCCCCCCAGACTAAGGGGCAGGAGGATTTAATCCACTCATGGATGGATCTCATACCTCTAGTCGGTTATAAACATCCTAGAGAGACCATCAGCATTTTGGTGGTGACTTCTTACTCTGCGTTCAATGGTACAATGAAAGGTTTTCCTTTGTAAGCTATATGACCTACACGCCCTTTGAGAGACATATTTCTTTTTAAATCTATAGGGGATCTGGTTGACCAGTCCCTCAGAAGTTGGTACAACTCCTGAACCTGTGATAGGCATTTTCAAGGGGTCCTTATAAAGGATTCCCTTAGAACTAGAGGGGCCTCCAGGTTTCCTCACCACCTCTCTTTTGGGAGCAGGTTGGGTCTCAGGCATCTTGGTTGGAGGGGGTGGGGATAAGCAAGGTACATGCTTCCCCTTCCTCTTATATCTAACCTTACCTATTTTAGGAGTTTTTCTCCCAACATTAGGGTTTGGGTTGGAGTCTTCTCTAGTAGGTCCAACAGTCTGAAGGATTTTGGCCTTAGACTTGTCTTTTCTGGTTTTCCACCAGCACTGAGAATTACCAGTTCTCTTAGGGCTAGAGCGTGGTCCTGTTGGTCTATCCACCTCTTCCTCAGAAGCAGGGGAAGTCAGAGACTTTAAAACTCAGGGAACAATGATGGAGCTTGGTTTGGGCTCCCATTAGCCTAACTACTAGCCTGAAATTCGCCTCGGTTAGAGGTCAATTTACTAACACCAGGGCTTGTAGTGGGGTTCTCTGTAGAGGTTCCCACAGGTTGAGAGTGGTCCCTTAAGGTGGCCTCTCTAGACAATTTGGTTTGGTTCTGCTTCTGCATACTGGGAGGCTGTCAGGAAACTGATTCAGCCCCAGCCCCGACACTTGGGGAAAACCAGAACTCATATGCAGGCCAAGTTTCCAATCCCTAGTTCCCGCTCCCGTTCTCACTCTCAGGTAACTGTGCCACGTAATTCTAAGTCCATGAACATCCGCCGTGTAGCAGTTAGACAGTGTTGGAAGTTACCATGGAAACGAGGTCCTTCCGCGTTCATTCACTCACGTGTCTTTTTACGTTAAGCCTTGTTTCCCCCTGTCACATGAACTATGGTTCCTACTAATGCCCGCCCATCCTTGAATCACTGCTTCTGAATTAGTTTTCTACGGCCATTGAAACTTTGTTTGGAACTGCTTTCTTGGTTATCTACCCGGCTACGTCCTACGGAAATTCCTTGTCTTGCTCCCTGTCTGTCTGGTCACAAAAACCCACTTACGACCCTTGGAACGCCTTTTGACCTGCTACGCCTGCTGATTCTCTCAACGTTGTGCTCATTCAAGCAATAGATCACTGCCTCCGCACTCCTTTACTTTGAGACTCTCACCATCGTGTGTACCTGGACTGCCTCCAGGAATACTTTAGGCGTCCACGTGACGGTGGGTGTTAGGAGGAGCATTTCTTCGCCTCACTGGAACTTGGACTGTTTCCTGGGAACTCTGCTAGGCGTCCTCGTGCCGGCGGGTGTTAGGTGGATTTTCTTCCTTTCCATCGACCTGGGACTGCCTTCTGGGAACTTGCTAGGCGTCCTCGTGTCGGCGGGTGTTAGGAGGAGCATGTCTTCACTCCATTGCTGCAAGGACTGTGTAACAGCGGGTAGGTCTTCCCATCTTCCATGCTGCTCAAAACCTACTTCGATCTGCAGACCCCACTCTTGGACATATGGTAAGAGGTTTTGTCTTGTTTTTTCATGTTGTTTGTGAGCCTGCTACTCTTCTTGGTTAACTAAACCCACTCATTATACTGTTATCCACTTCATAGGGTATGCCTGTTTACTTATCATCAGGAACACTGATCTAGTACTGGAACGTTATCTGCTAGTCCAAAGGTACTATTTTCTTGATCTTGCCTTGTCATTTGTTCACATGCATTCATTGGTATTAACCTTGACCTTCCTTTGCAGGTCAGCGGTATCCTGTGGGGTCCATCCATCTTTGGGTCAATTAACTCCTCAGCCGATTATTTTTACATCCCTGAGGGGTACATTGGCAGAAAGAACTCGTTGACTACACGACGGGTTCAACTGCCGGAGCAGAACTCCAACCAGGAATACTACAGAGTTCTGACAGAGGCCTGGGGGTACTGGATACTACTCCTAGAGTTTTTAGATCATTCCCCAACAGGACTCTCCTAGGCACCTCACTCTGAATACTGACAGGAATCCTCACTGTCATTTTGTTATACTGAATGAGAGCTGGTAGATTAGGAACCATTTGGGCAGGGCCTCCAGCAAGTTTGGTGGGGCCTTTGGGTGCCTTAGCAACATCCTCAGGCCTGTAAAATCTTTCGTCCACAAATGTTCTGCTTGTCCCAGTGTCTCTCATGGCAGGGGTGTCCTGGCCATTGACAAGAACACTGTCCACATAATACTCCTTAGAGTTCTCACGAATGGAGTCATACACATCACTATGTTGTTTCTTATCCATACCCTTGGACTTTAAGGATACAGTTGCTTGAAGAGCCAAAGTTCTTCAGCAAACAAGTGAAAGTGAGCACTAGCCATCTGTACTTATCCCTCTGGGGAGAAGGCTAAGGAGGTAGTGCAGACCCCTGCAGGGCTACCCTTACATCTGGAATCTCCTTTCACATGGTCAGTTGACCCAAAACTAAAGCATTTACCAAATGCTCTCTGGAATGAGGGTCTGTCCTGACCTACCTCTGGTTTGGCACCAGGGGATACACTGGCTCTATTTGGTTTCCATTGGGGCTTACCCTGGTTATGTTTGGGGACCTCTTCTGGATGTGGGGTATTTGAATTCTCCTTGTCATCTTTCTTTGGCTGATTTCCCTCCTCCTTCTTCTGAGTTGCCCCAGAATCCATGTGAGTAGCCCTGTTGGCAACCCACAAGTCAGCAGCCTTAGCTAACTTCTTAGGATCCATCTCCTTTGAATCAGCCAAGTGCTGTCTAAGCTCAGGAGAGCAGGCATCATAAATTGACTCCAACATAACAAGATTCCTCAAACCTTCATAAGTGTTTACTTTGTAACCCTTAACCCAACCATCTAAGTTTTTCAAACATTCACTCACCCAGGTAGCCCAAGGGGTACCATCATGCTTTTTGAGGGTCCTAAACCTCTTAAGGTACTGGGAAGGGGTCTTCCCAAATCTAGCTATTAATGCTAGCTTCACACACTCATAATCCTGTTTATCCTCCTCCCCCAACTCCATTACAGCATCACTTGCAACAGGGGGAAGCCTAGAGAAAGCCAAGGAATCAACCGATTCCTTGAGATACCTTGAATCCCATGATTGTACTCAAACATTGCCAACCAATCCAAAACATCAAGTTTAGTCTCATACATAGCAATCATTTCCTTTGGCACATGGGGTCTCTTAGGGCTGGAAGACCTAGAAGACTCTAGGAGGGAAGCATTTTCTACAGACAATTTCTTCATCTCTAAAGCATGAGCCATCTCCATTTCCCTGAGCCTTAACTCTTGATGTTTCATGGCAGTTTGTGCCTCAATACGTTTCACTTCCAATTCAACTCTCATTTTCTCAAGGGCAATAAATTCAGGAGTGAGTGTAGGACCTGATGGGGTCCCTGTGGACAGAGGTTGTGGTTTCTGAGCAGGCAAGGGAGTTGTAGGGTTTCCTAACAAGGACTCATCTACTTCTTCTAATCTAACACTCTCACAATCAGAAACATCAGTATCCACATTTGCTGGAGGGGTCGGCCCTTCTGACCCACTCTCCAGACTTTGTTTTCCCAATAACTTAGTAACCAGTTCAGATTTCTTTCCTTTACCAGAGAGGCTCTGTTCTCTACACATGGTTCTCAAAACCTCAGCAGTGTAGTTTAAGAGATTCTCTTCACTGTAATTTTCCATACCTGACATGATTTTTCAGTTAGCAGATATAGTGGTGTTTAGCCTTGTGGTTAGTTGACCCAAGGTAATAGCAGCACTCTAAGTGTAATCACTATACTTAAAAATCCTATCGCTGTACACCAGTGTTAGGCAGAATCATATACAATGCCCTTAGGGACCACTACACACAATTAAGACTACAAGTGGTAGTACAATTTCACATTTGGTACAAGCCTGTACTACACAGAAAAAGTGGTAGCAATGGCTGAGCAGCCAGACTTATCTCAAGAGCAAAGGAGCAGTAGTAGAGATTACACAAAGGACAGCATTTACTGTGACTCAAGCAAACACTGACTCAAGGTTTCTGGTTAAAAAATATAAGTACATTTATTTTTAAACCATCTGCTCATAAAACACTTCACTTCTATTAAAATAAAACCACACTTCACATACACTACACACAACCAATTCCCCCTGTGTAGATACATTCAAGGTAAGTACATTGGGATTTGATAGACTGGTGTTGTGGAACAAAGACGTTACCGGGAGTACATACGCGATTACTTTTTGACAGTAATGACAGTTTGGTCTTACTAAAGATAAGCATGAATTCACACAAGAAAATTGGGGATAAAAATCATAGGCAATACTTTTTTCAAGGCAGATAGAATCAGAGGGAACCTTCTAATCAGTAGATAAGAGTCAATAGGCCTGCACCAGTGTCAAATGTAACAGGGGTCCTGTTGCCGAGGATCACACGATTAGTACAGTTCACGATTCGAGATTGCCAGGAGTACTTAGATATTGTCACAAAGGGAGGCAAAAGTTATAAGAGGGAAGGAAGAAAAGGACAAGCCTTTGGTGAAGAAGAAGGGTTCGCCCCAGTTCCTTTAAGTCGGACACAATACTTTATTCGGTGAAGAAAGCTGGTGCCACGGGAGTTGTTCCTGGTACTTCCTGCAGACTAATGGTTCCTGGAACTTCAGTCGTGGATACAAGAAGGAGGACATCTGGTCTGATCTGCATTACCCAGGGATGAGGCCAGCAGCAGCGAAGCAACGGTGAATAAAAGGTGTGCTCCTTTAAAACAGGAGAGGCTCTTCAGATGGCTATCCGGACCACTACAGCTGTGTGCAGCGATTTCGACCAAGAAGAGGATCCTCTGGCTGTGGAAGATGAGCTGGTTGATCCCACCGGGCTCAAGGGAAGAAGACTCCGGACGTGATCTTGTCTTGTTGTTGAAGGGTAGATAGCTCAGGACTGCAGCAGGGCTTCACCGGGACTCGGGAATTGCAACAGCCATCTTCTTCTCCACTTCTCTTCGGTTCTTTGCAGTTCCAGTGGCGAGTCTGACTTTCATCTCAAGAGTCCTGCCTTTTATGCCAAAATCCCCCATTCAGACAGCCTGGCTGTCAATCACTCAGCCCGCTCAGCCAATCGACACAAAGTGCGACTTGGGTCTCAAAGGAGACCCTGTGCAGGGGGTGACTAAACCCCTTCCTCGCATTCAGCCCACCTAGACACCCAGACGCCAAAGGAGGGCTACTGGACAGAAGCCCGCCAAAGGTCGGCGAACAAAGAAGGCAAACCTTCACTCGCTTCACGCTCCCCTGATGCACCAACACACACACACACCATACAAGCCCCTCCTGGGCCTCCTCTGTACATATAGAAAAAAAATACACTAACAAAATAAACTAAAATGACAAGCTAAAACAACAATCACTACTTTTCCAGAGCTCTCTAATTATATGGAGCTCCTAAATTTCCTCTTGCATTTATCTCCCGCACTAGTCGAGACAGTGCACTGTGGCGCCACCCTCTCCCCTCGCTCAGGGCGGCTCCCATATTCCTTTTCTCCTTATCCTTAATATATCTTAAAAAAGTAAAAATGAATACAGAATGGCCACAAAACTTCCACAATCGCCAAAACAGAACATGCATTTGCTTTCATTCACTGCATGCTCACCTGTTTCACACTGCTCTACTTAGGTGCACATGATCACACACTGAATGGCCTGTTAGTCCTCATGTGCTTTTCATGTCTTAGTGTCTGTGTGAGGGTGGATAGGCCAAGAGGCCTTTAGGTGCACAGGATCACACCCTGGATGGACTGCTAGTCCTCGTGTGCTTCCTATGCCTTGCAGTCTGTTTGAGAGAGAGTAGGCCCTGGGGCTTAGGTGCACAGGATCACACCCTGGATGGCCTGCTAGTCCTTGTGTGCTTCCCGTGCCTTGGAGTCTGTTTGAGAGAGAGTAGGCCTGGGGGCTTAGGTGCACAGAATCACACCCTGGATAGCCTGGTAGTTCTCATCTGTTCCCATGTCTCTGTGCCTGTGTGAGCAAGGTTAGGCCTAGAGGCTCTTAGGTGCACAGGCACACAACCTGGTTGGGCCTGGTAGTCCTCATGTGCTTCCCATGTGTTGGTGCCTTTGTGAAAGTGGATAGGCCCAGGGGCTTAGGTGCACAGGATCATACCCTGGATTGCGTGGTAGTCCGCGTGTACTTCCCATGCCTTGGTGTTTGTGTGAGAGTGGATAGGTCTGGGCACTTAGGAGAACAGGATCACAGCATGGATAGCCTGGTAGTCCTCATGTGCTTCCCACGTGTTGGTGTCAGTGTAAGAGCGGATAGGTCTGGGGGCTTTGGTGCACAGGATCACACCCTGGATGGCCTGGTAGTCCTAATGAGCTTCCCAAGTCTTGGTGTCTGTGTGACAATGGATATGCCTGGGGGTTTAGGAGCACAGTACCAGAGCCTGGATAGCCTGGTAGTCCTCATCTGCTTCCATGTCTCTGTGTCTGTGTGAGCAAGGTTAGGCCTGGAGGCCCTTAGGAGCACAGGACAACAACCTGGATGGGCCTGGTAGTCCTCATCTGCTTCCCATGTGTTGGTGCCTTTGTGAAAGTGGATAGGCCTAGGGGTTTAGGTGCACAGGATCATACCCTGGATGGCCTGGTAGTCCTCGTGTACGTCCCATGTCTTGGTGTCTGTGTGAGAGCAGATAGGCCTGCACGCTTAGGTGCACACGATCATACTCTGGATAGCCTGGTAGTTCTCATGTGCTGCCCATGTCTTGGTGTCTGTGTGAGAGCAGATGGGCCTCGGGGCTTAGGTGCACAGGATCACACCCTGGATAGCCTGGTAGTCCTCATGAGCTTCCCATGCCTTGGTGTCTGTGTGAGTATGGATAGGCCTGCGGGCTTAGGTGCACCGAATCACATCCTGGGTGGACCTAGTAGTCCTCATGTGTCCTCATGTCTTGGCACCTGTGTGAGCGAGGTTAGGCCTATCGGTCCTTAGGTGCACAGGATCACACCCTGGGTGGGCCTAGTAGTCCTCATGTGTTTGTTTGTTTGTTTATTTATAGGGCGCCCGAAAACCCTTGGGTAGCTGGGCGCACAGAATAACAAGAATGCTTAGAACTTGGTTACAGGTTGCAGGTAACATAAATTGTATACAGTAATTACATTATGTACATTCTTTACATGTAAGGGTGGAAAGGTAACAAATTATATACAGTAAATACATTATGTACATTTTACATGTAAGAGTGGAGGGGTACATGTGTCATCAGGTCACAATGCTCAGGGTCACTGGTTTCAGAGGTCATTGCGTCGAAGCCAGGTGCGGGTATGGTGCCTGAAGCTGTTGTAAGGCTGGTCCCTTCTTAGTTCAACTGGTAGGGTGTTCCAGTACTGGGCTGCATGCACAGGGAAGCTATCACCTCCTGTTTTTTTTAGTCGGAATCTAGGGGTTTGGAGGCAGAAAGAGTTGGCTGTTCTGGTTGGTCGTGCAGTGGTTTTTCTTATTATTCTATCCCTAAGGTATGGGGGGGCTGCATTGTTCAGGCATTTGAATGTTAGTGTGACAATTTTGAAAGTGATCCTATCGCTAATTATTATCCAGTTGTATTTTCTCTGCATGTCCGAGATGTGCTCTCTAGATGGGAGGTTCAGGGCCGTTCTGAGCGCGTTGTTTTGTAGGGTTTGAAGTTTATTGATGATGTATTTATTTGCGCCTGCATAGAGTGCATTGCAGTAATCCAGTTTTCAGAGGATTAGTGCATTGGCTAGGATAATGCAGCTAGCTGGTGAGAGGAAGGGTCTGCATGCTTTGATAAGTTTACCAGTGTAGGCTGTGGATGAGGCCAGGGAGTTCCCTTGTTTCCTTAGGGACAAAGTGGAGTCCAAATAGAAACCCAGGGTTTTCACCTCTTTGGCGACGGGGATTATATTGCCATCGATATTGAAGGAGCTGTAGTTGGAATCAAGTTTTCTTGGGTTGTTGGGTGAGCCTATAACGAGGATCTCTGTTTTTTCATCATTCAGGCAGAGGCCATGGGTTGCCATCCATGCCTGAATGAGGGTGTACATTTTGTTTACTAAAGCTGTATCCATAGTGAAATTGCCCGAAAGGGGGATGAGGATCTGGGTGTCGTCTGCATAATTTGTGTAGGTGACAGCCAGTCTGTCCAATTTGTCGAATAGAGGTTTAGTAAAGATATTGTACATCGTTGGCGAGACACATGAGCCCTGTGGGACTCCACATGTTGTCTGGATAGGGTCTGCCGAGTCTAAGGTGGAGAAGACTCGCATGCTTCTGTTGTCGAGAAAGGATTGGATCCAGGCTATTGCTTCACTTGAGAAGTGGGCGGCTGACGCTAGTTGTTTGCAGAGTACTGCGTGGTCCACTAGGTCAAAAGCCGCCGACAGATCAAGGAGGAGTAGCATAGCTGTGTTTCCTTTATCGTTGAGCTCGTCGATTTGGACCTTGAGATCTATAAGGGCGGTCTCAGTGCCGTGTTGCGGCCTGAAGCCCGATTGACGAGTGCCGAGAAGTTGGTTGGTCTCCAGGTATTTTTGGATTTGGAGATAGGCCACTCTGTCAATTATCTTCAGGAGGAAGGGGACAGTAGTGATGGGCCTATAGTTGGTGGGGATGGAGGGGTCTAAGGTTTGTTTTTTAAGCAGGGGGAGAACCCAGGACTCTTTTAAGCTGCTTGGGACGGTGCTAGATGAGAAGGAGGCGTTGATGAGTTTAGTGATGAAGGGGGCAAGGTCTCTGGCGGCATCCTTGATTATCTGGGCCGGGCAGTAATCACCTTTGCAATTGGATGGTTTTAGAGAGGCAATGATTTTTTCAGTTTCATGTGTGGAAACTTTAGAGAATTTGAAGGGTGTTAGGCTAGGTTTAAGCGTGGGCGTGGGCGTGCTGGGAATTTCGCTAAGCGGGAGCGAGGCTTTTTTTATAGCAATTTTTGTTTGGAGTGTTTTTACTTTATTTGCGAGGGCATTTTGGATATTGGTACACCATTGCTTGTCTTTGGATATGTTATCAGGTGGTGATATGGGGGATTCGAGTTCTCGCAAGATTGCGAATAGTTCCTTTGTATTGGAGCATGCTTTGGAAATTCGGTCGGTATAGACTTCTTTTTTAGCTTGGATGATTGCTTTCTTATAATGTCTAGCACACAATTTCAGTTTAAGTTTATTTTCAGCTGTAGGGGAGTGTTGCCATACAGTTTCAAGCTTCCTTTTTCCCAGTCTCAGTTCTTTTAGATGGGGTGTGAACCAAGTATTAAGGTGGGATTGTTGTTTACTTTTACAGTTTTTCAGTGGGGCGATGGTGTCCATGGCTATGCCCATGGTGCCGTTGCATATCACATGCGAAGTTAGGCCTTGGGCCCCTAGGTGCACAGGATTACACCCTGCATGGCCATGTGTCCTCATGTCTTGGCACCTGTGTGAGCAAGGTTAGGCCTATGGGTCCTTAGGTGTGCAGGATCACACCCTGGATGGGCCTACTAGCTCTCATGTGCTTCTCATGTCTGGGTGTCTGTTTGAGAACAGATAGGCCTGGGGGCTTAGGTGTATAGAATCAAATCAAGGAAAGTCTGCTAGTCCTCATGTGCTACCCATGTCTTGGTGTCTGTGTGAGAGAGAATAGGCCTAGGGTCTTAGATGCACAGGATCACACCCTGGATGGCCTGGTAGTCCTCATGTGATTCCCATGCCTTTTTATCTGTGTGAGAGTGGATAGGCCTGGGGGCTTAGGTGCACAGGATCACACCCTGGATGGCCTGGTAGTCCTCATGTGATTCCCATGCCTTTTTATCTGTGTGAGAGTGGATAGGCCTGGGGTCTTAGGTGCACAGGATCACACCCTGGATGGCCTGGTAGTCCTCATGTGATTCCCATGCCTTTTTATCTGTGTGAGACTGGATAGGCCTGGGGGCTTTGGTGCACAGGATCACACCATGGATGGCCTGGTAGTACTCATGTACTTCCCATGTCTTGTTTGTGTGAGAGAGGATGGGCTCAGGAGGGGGACTTTGTTGCACATGGATGGACCTGTTCGTCCTCATCTGCCCTCGTGTCCTGGCACCTGTGTGAGAGGGTCAGAGGGCATGTGCCAAGACGGCACCCTGGGGCAGGATGAAGGGCGCTGTGCGTGCATGGCAGCGTAAAGCGATGCCATGTGACAGTGGTAATCCAGCCTGAGCCGTCCTTTCACCGGGGGCTGTCACTGGGAAGCCGGCCTTTGTCCTAGGAGCGACCCATCCAGTTATCAGAGGGGGCATCAGTGCTGATGTGTACGGAGTTGAGGCCTAGCCCGGACAGTCCACGAAACCCACACAGCCCCTGGCAAGGCCTGACTTCCGAGCCCTGGAGAAAGGCCATGGGCACCATTCCCATTCCATCACCTCACTTTCCCTCACGGAGTCACAGGCTCAATGCCTCATTTCGCTGCTCCCAGGACGGTAGCTCAGATGGTTTGGTCTTGGTGTCAGCAATATTTATGCAACTTGCAGGTCACAGGTTCAAATCTTTTAGGAAATAAACCAGACTTTTGTCTTTCCAGGCTCGAAAGCGGAATCGTATTTCAGCCTTCCTACTTCATGGGGTGTGTACATATATATACTATCCTAAAGATAGTCTTAAAATTAAATTTCAAACCCTGATTCTAAACACCAGGTGAAGACTGGTCCTTAAAAAATGGGCTTTACCTCAAAAATGTTATATCAACATTAAATCTCTTTATTATACAGTTCATCAAAACATCATAAAAAATCTTAAGCAGTATTAAAAGCACAAACACAATACACATTAATACATTTACATTTGCTCTTGCATATATAATGTAGATTCCACGTGAATGGATCCTCAAAGTATTCAGTTCTTATTTGAATGTTTAATTTTTTAGAACGTCAGAACCGACCCTAATGGTCAATATTGTCTGTGCACGCTTCTGCCACGCCCCACATGCACACGTTTCTGTCCTACAGGCGCTTATATGCCGGACATTCTTCAGGGGCTGCACTGCAATTCATTATTTACATGTGTTGAAGATGAACTAAAATGATTCTTCCAGGGTTTACATAGAAAAATAAAGAGTTCTCCTAATCAGACCCCCTTTCATAAAGTCTTCATGCGAAAAGCTGGAGGGCAAACATGTTTCTGTGATGAACCTGCCTTCTGACACCCCTCGTGACAGTTATAGAGTAACATGCTCGTCCCTGCAGACAGCCTGCCTGAATCAAAGGCTCCGGAACCCAGGGACTGCCTCTAATGGTGGACATCCCGGATCTGGATGATATCATTGAGTTTTCTGAGAGCCCAGTGGCATATTAATAAATGAATGTGAGCCATGTTCAGTTTTGCCATGGTGGCCTCTGGCAATCTACAATTATACTGGTCAAAACCTTTTTGTGTGATTATATCATCAGCTTGACTTCTAGGGGGGCTTCTATGAATTCACTGTCTGTTATTGAGTTTCACCCAAACAGACCATTTGGGCTCAGCCCGAGCAAAAGCCTTTCCCTCTGCGGGAAAGGCTTTTGACCTTCTCTGAGAAGAGTATCTACCCTTTGGAGGCAGAATGAGGCCCTGCGCCTCAAAGGACATGATCTTCCAGGGCAAGTGAAATCACTTGTGGGTGGTAATTACTGGAGCAGGGCAGACGGGAGAAAGGGTGTAGTTAGGAGTATCCAGGAGAGGAGTACCATTCCTTAGAAAGGTCCCACCATCTTAGAATCTACTAGAGACCCCGGACCTCTTGTGTCCCCGCCCCACTTCCTTCAGCGAAATAATTCTGGGACCTACGCCACCGGACAAAAGACTCTGCACACTGCAGCCATGATTGTACCCATACAGAAGGCTAGAAGGGGACCAATTTGCTGTGGCAGGTTGACTATTTAATTGGGTAAGACCACACCCTCTTTTAAATCTTCCTAAATCATCTTTTGAATACATAAGAAGAAATATTCACTTGGAAATGTATTTGGGGTACAGTCTGCCCCAAAGTACTCTGCCAGAGAGGTGCCAGAGAGGTGAAGATAAAGGCACCAAGAAGGGAGAACAAATCTCCCCTTACTCTTCTCAGAGGACGCTTTGGAGTGACCTGCTATCTGAACAAGTCTGCCTGCCACTGAGACCAGTAGTACTCAGGATCCTGTTGACTGCAGGTGATGACCTCAGCAAATGATCTCTGGCCACCTTCCTGGCTGGGAAGTACAGATCAACGACTCACATTGCCCCTAGAGAACCCTGATGGGTCCCCCACCAAACAGAAGTCAAGGACCCTGTTTTCCAGGTTTGACCCGCTTTCAAGTTTCCGAGCTGCTGCAGCTGGAACAGCCTTTGACACGCAATGTTTTTTCAATTCAATTTCGAGTCACTGACTCGACCATCACCTTCCTGCAGTCCAGCCATTTTATAGCCGATCACCACTGAAGACCTGCATCACATCATTGGACCTTTTCGAGCGGACTCGACCGATTTGAGACACTGACTCGACCCTCACCCGCCTGTTCTTTACCCGATTTGAGCAGATGCCCACTACAGGACTACATTGCATCTCATCACTCGACCGTCTCAAGTCGAATCCCCTGTCTTGAGGCACTCAATCTATTGGGAACAATCGACTTGGATGCCTCGACACCGACTCAACTGTTGTAAATTGCCATGAAGCTTATCTCGATGCTGTCAAGCACCAAGAACTAGCCTAAAAGGGATTTCAAGAGGCCTAACCCCAGGCCTGCCTTAAAGGATTCTATTGACATTGAAGAACCTACGACATTTGATTTTTAATGACCTTCATTGAACTTGACTTCACTGCTGAAAATATTGCCTGTATAACCCTGTCTTCAGACCCTGGGTTCCTTCCTTCATTACGAAGTCTGAATATTCTGTGCCTTTCCTTACATGGGTGGGTTATTAGTGTTTTTATTAGCTCTGTGTATTTTTTCTTTTAATCAAAGGCTCCTATATTTCATAATCTTGTTACCCGAGTACTATTAATGTTTGGAAGCTTCTTTGCTAGCTCACACTGTTCTGAAGAGTATAGGCGGAAAGTCCCTAGCGTGGGCATGATGTGTGACATAGAGGGCAGCATCTGTGGTGTTAGACCCTCCCATGTGTGTTGCCCTTTTAAAATGGGCCATGACTGTGTTACGACCAAAGCTAATAAAAGGAGCAAGTGTAGGCACTTGACTCAGGCTCGCTGCAGACTCCAGAAGGGAACGACTGAGTCCTTGTCTCATTTAGGCCTGCAGGCCCTCACCGTGTGAGCACGGGCCTGCAGGCCATGATGCGTGGGACCTTTGTGCCAGCAAGGTGGCTAGGGTCTGCATGGGCTGGGTAGGGCTCGCCCTGCCCCTCACATGAGACCTGGTGTCCCCAGGCAACCCCCTGAGGCACTGAGCCTCTAAGGTGCTGATGTCTGTATCACCCAGGGGGCCGGCGTGATGCCAGTAGGCGACCCCTGTGGCAGTATACAGTGAGGCAGGAGTGGGGGGCAGCAGAATTATAGAAAATGTCCTCTTTCCTTTTTTTTTATTGAGGAATCAGGTTCTCCCAATGTGTGGTCAAAGAATGAACCAGCTAACCGTGCACCAAGTACAAGCAAGTACTGTTTGCTGCCTGTTGCCACCCCGCTTTTGGAACATTGAGAATTGCTGCCGCCGCCGCCGCTTCACAGTATCGACTGGCCGGAGCAGCTTTGGCCCTGCAGCATTAATTTTTTTCCTGGAGGACGTCTTAGCTGGTAACACCAGCCGCCTGACTCTGAGGTGATTGTATGCTCCTTGTGCTGCTTTACTGGAGCCTACTGAAGTTGTGTGCCACTGAAGTTGTGTGGCTTGTTGTGTTGGTGTTAGTACATCAGCTGGATAGCCCGTGTGTTTAACACCCCCTCACTATTTTTTTTCAAAGGTGTTTCCTGTTTGAGGAGGCCCCGCCCCCTCTTCCGAGCTAGGGCTCCCGTTTCCCTTTAAGTATTCACTTCCTGTCGCACCCGCGCCGCGCACCAAGTACAAGCAAGTACTGTTTGCTGTTCGCGGTGCGCGGAGCGGCCGCCGGGTCCTTTGCCAATAGTTGGTTGGGCCATGCAGTTTCCGTGGATTATAAGCCTTGGGTATGTCTGAGGTATTACGGTTGACCACCGCCTACGGAGGTCTGTATTAAGGTCCCAGCAGCTGCGAGAGGTTGTGACTTTTGCCTCTCTTGTTTTCCAGTGCTTTTCATTTCACTAAGAAGGAATGAATGTATAATTATTGCTAACTTTTTTCTTATAGACATCTGGTAAAGTGGGCTAGCAGGGTGTGGGCCACTGTCAAACATTGACGCTGGAGGGTTTATTCTGAACGCGTTTTGCTTCCCTTAGGAGACTGCAGGCTTTATGCCTTTGATCCTTTGGGTTTTGGTGTTTAGAGTTAACGCTGTAGTGTTAGTGTCAGTTATCAACAGCTGGCGCCCTGAGGTGACAAGATTTGCTTGCTCGTGCCAGTTAACACTGTGATATTATCCATTCGAACTATCTGCAGGTTGTGTGGTATGAGCATTTGTTAACACTGTGCAGTTCATCTGACGCTCCTGCTTTGCGTGATGTAAACATCTAGCCAATCGCATTACTGTTTCTTGTGGCTCCCCGCTTTTGTTTTGCTCACCCTGCCATGACATTCTGCAAGCATACATAGGACTCTGTTCCTAAGGCTGAGAGTGTGGGGAGGTGGTTTTTCTGTTGCTTAGTGGTATAACTTGCCAGTGGTGGAAGGCTGGGTCCCTCCGCTTTCTTTATACCAAGTGTTCATCGGCACTAGCCCCTATTTATTAGAGGTGGCCCCAAGGGCTGATTATGAGCCACGCCCTGAGAAGCGGCACTAAGTCAGGTGTTCCACCTAAGGCCCCTGCGAAGCAGGTAGGGAATAAATCACACAACAGCACCCTACCCTTGTTACCATCTAATAAAAGTCTCTATTATCCATGTCAATATTGGGTGATGTGCTCACTGTTACGCTAGAGCAAGCAGGGGTATCTGAGGGTCACAAAGTGGAAGAGTTAGTCCCACACAAGGAGGACCCTACCCCTGCCCCCCAAGCCCCCGGTCTCTATTCTGCCAACCTTTTCTGTTCAAGAAGCCAATGAAAATGATGGGGATGTGGTTTGTGAGGTATCCCATGTCCATGACATCAACTGTACCCCAATGCATGAATACGAAGGCCTTCCTCATGTTTCAGACACATCGATGCTGGCGCCCACAATTATGAGTGAATTGGGAAAACGAGTGGGGCTCTCATTGGGCCCCTCTTCACCTGCCTCTAGGACTTTTCCCTTCCGGGAACAAGTTCATTTCCATCTTCCTAATGAAAAAAGCTGTAAAAAGCTTGGCAACCGTGGAAGAGACCTTCCGCCACCCCAGTGATGGGTATGGGAGGGGGCCTGTCAGCTAGTTATAATAACTTTCATGTTGAGGAGCCTCATCCATTTGGTACCTTCCTTCCTTGTGGTTTGGATGCCTCTTCCCTGGGGAATGATGACGTCAACCACGCCGCACCTAAAGGAGATGTGCGGTCATCCACAACTCCGGCACATTTGTCCTCTGGCACTCCTCCAAATGATCCTTTCAATTTCCCAGTGATTTCGCGCATACTTAACCTTTTGGACAAGGGTCACGAGCTAACCCATTGTTCATTAAGGGAAATGCAGGGCTCTCTTGCCTTTATGAAAGAAAAGATAGCCCCTTTGTAAGGCTTTATTCTGGCGGAAGAACAATCAAAAGCTTCCTACTTTGCCCAATTTGAAAAAATGCTGGCAAGTGTTGCTTCCACCTTGGCCCCTGCTCCACCCAGCTCTTCCTCACGATCGCAAGGTTCTCAAATGGAAAACGGGAATTTGAACGCCTATGTGCCACAAAGATCATATTCGCAAGCAGTGCAAGGGCATATTAGGGTTGGTTTGGAGCTTGGCGACTCCGAGGCCATTGATCTGCTGGAAGTAGCCAAACTCCACCATGATCGTCTTTTACAGGTAGAACAACTACTTTATAAGATGGCTGCGAAGTACCAACCTTTGGAACCCCCAGTTTTGCCATCTGGATGATCAGTGCATGACAATAGGATTGACCACACACCAGACAGTCCCAAACCATTGATGGTCAGTCTACTCTTCAAGCCGAGGCCCCGCCTCTGCCATGTGAGCTAGAGGAGGCCCAAGCGTTGCAAGAGGGAAGGCACTTTATTTCTCGCAGGGCGAAGAAGTCCTTCCAGAGAGCTCAAAAACGGTTGACCCTCACCAAGGCCATGCAGAAGAAAGTAGCAAAAAAAGCTACCACGGATTCCTGTCCTCAGGTGCTATTAGAATCCATTCCAACATTAAGTATCAAAACAGGTGCAAATCAGGATGAGCTGGCATTAGATCTTTGTGAGCTTAATGAGGAAAGCAAAAAACATCTCCAGATCAAAACCCTTGAAAAGTGGCAATGTGCAGGTTTCCTCGCATACTCCTCCTAGACTAATATCTGCCAAATTGCAACCCCAACTTCACTGCTTTTTTCCAAACATTGAACCTAAAAAAGTGGTGATTTGGGCCACTGTAGAAACGAAAGTGGTAATCTCTCCAAAAAAGGCAAGCGCGCTTCCGCCCTCGGCACCGAATCCTGTGGCCCAGGTTGTCGAGTCAGTAGCACAGACAACTGTCTTCATGGGAAGCGAAGAACAGGCGGTGAGTGCTTCTAGTCCAGCGGATGTGCGAGCACCATCGGCCCCGCCGCGGACTGTCCCTCCCGAGGATGACTCTGCCCTAAAGCCCAACTCATCAGAGTTTTCTGCTGACAAGTTGCTTTTTTCAGAAACTCCTAAGGACATGAAACTAATACTGGGTTGGGTCAGTAACCCGGACATCAATGGCACTGTACGTATCAACAGGTCCTTTTTGATGAACGCATTTTTCCAGATTCCTTCATTAGGAAATCTCTCTTCAAAGGACTTAGATTGGGTTAAACTACCCGCACATAATAACCATAGAGTGCTGTGTAGAGTCCAATCTCAGATAATAACTAAAATGATACTGGACTTTACAGAGGATTTTGATTCTCTGGGCTTCGCTCCATGTCTGTTTGGGGACATGGAGAGCGCTTGGGCATTTCTGGGTTTTGTACCTATACCTCCAATAGTACGTGTCCAGTACTTGCCCCTTTTGAGTCTCATGCCAACCAATTATCTCTACAATTGGCTTCACTCACGCAAGCTCTAAGTGGCCTATCTTGGTTGGAGCCTTGATTAAAGTGGCCGTATCCATGAAGTCTGCAACTTTGGATTCATAACTGTCCGGGATTACCATCGCCTCCTGGAATTGCTGTGGTGTGAGAAATCTCAAGGTATGGCAGGCACGGGTGGGGATTCATCATAAACCCGATATCCTATTCTTGCAGGAAACAATGGCGTTAGATGAGATTGCGTTAGACGGATACACAGGATTTAGTGTTCCGGCACGACGTGTTCAATCTGGACGCCCAGCTGGTGGTATTGCCATTCTTATTAACAATGACCTGAAGGTGGAGCCACGCACTCTAGACAAATCAGAGTCCTGTTTACTGGTGGAAGTGATCCTCAATCACCGTAAAATCCATGCATTGCTCTTGTTGTCTATTTATTGGAACCCAGAGCGCCGTTTCTTTGGACTCGGTTTTAGATGAATTAAATCGAATCCTAGGCCATGTATCTCTCTCTTGCCCTAATCATGAAATTGTGATTGGAGGTGATTTGAATTCGTATTTGGTGCTGTATGGAACTGCTCGGCCCTCTCTTCACTCCTCTCCCTATGCTTAACAAGCCTTCCAGAGAGGAAATCGAAGGGTAAACTTCTTTGAAGCATGGGGCATTTATCCGATCCAACTTGCGCACACTCTATTAAAATCTCTTGGCAGCGTGGGACTGCTACGTCTCTCATCGATTACCTGTTTGCATCAAGGGCATGTTCTGGTTTACTCGACCCGGTCTCAGTCTTGAATATGGGAGTAAGTGATCATCACATGTTGTTCACTTGTCTATCACTGGGGATTGATGCATACGAATCCTCTGTTTCCGCTGCTATGGTGGAATGCGACAGGCATACGCTGTCTGTCAAGTGGCACCCTTCCATCTGCCGTAAATTGGCGTTCCTAGTTAACAGGGACCTCCTAGTGATCCACGATGATCACTTATTGGTGGGCAATGTGGAGAAAATCAATGAATTAAATTTGACGATGATTTGTGCGCATTTGGTAACCTTATCTAAGGTCTCCCTAGTTACGATCTCGGCAAAGGTTGCTCACCCATATTTGGCACAGGTTGCTCAACTTAAATCTCAAAAAAATGGTGAGCTTCGTAAGATAAGGCGCATGCGTTCTAATCTGCTACATTATGCCAGAGAAAAAAGCATTGTTCTTGCTCGCTTTAAGCAGCAGGCGAAGATGCTCTGTCTGGCTGCTCACAATCTTGCCAATCAACACATGATTGAGTTGCTCTGTAAAAAAAACACCAGTGAGCTATGGTCTATCTTAAGAAATCCCACAGGTAAGGCAGATGAACGTATGGTGGCAACCATATCTGGTTTTGAATGGAATACATTTTTTATTCAAAAATATGATCTACCGCCTGACCATAGAAAGCAGGAATTAGTCCATTTGCAGTTGAAGCTTCCCCCTGTTTGCCCCTGGGAAATCAAGGACATAATATGGGCAATTTCACAGCTGAAATTTTCAAAAGCAGCAGGGCCCGATGGATTGCCACCCTGTGCCTTTAAGGACGACCCCAACTTTTTGGCCTGGCACCTGCTCCAACGCTACCAGCTAATATACCAATCTGGCAAAATCCCTGAGTCATGGCTGATGGCAATTGTAATTCCAATTCACAAAAAGGGTGCTTTAAATGACCCTGTAAATTTCAGGCCAATTGCTTTAATAGATACAGCAGCTAAAATTTTCGCACGGCTTGTCTTGTGTGAATTGGAAGCTTATGTCAGTACCTCTAGCATTCTTTCAAAAGCGCAGGTTGGTTTCCGTCAGGCAATGGGCACGCAGTTAAATGCGTCAATTCTTGGCCACTTATTGTCAGATTTGCGCACAAAGTCAAATGGTACGATCTCTATGGCATCTCTAGACCTATAAGCTGCCTTTGACAGTGTTTTGCGCAAGCGTCTCTGGCAGAAGATGCTGTCCTATAGCATTCCTGCTGAACTGGTGGCGTTGATAGAGGCTCTTCACCAGAATACTTCATATAGGGTCCGTATCAATTCAGAGGGTTTGTTATCTGACAATATCCCAACGAGAAATGGTGTGAAGCAGGGTTGCAATTTGGCCGCGATATTATTCAATCTATACCTGGTTGACATCGAGAATATATGGCAGGGAACCAACACATTCCCGTTAACTTTGGGCAAGCTGCGTCTTCACTGGTTGGCATTCGCCGATGACGTAATATTATTTGATAAGGTACCCTTTGGGCTCCAAAATAAATTAAACATCTTTCATGATTATTGTGTTTTAAACAATTTGACAATCAATTCAGCCAAATCCCATATTATAGCGTTTACATCTAAGAAGAAAATGGCTAGGTTCAATTATGTTGTAAATTCACAACCAATCATAATAAGGGAAGAAATGACTTATTTGGATTACCACAAATCGAATGGTGTGTCTATCGGCGGGTGGCGTACAGTGTTGTCCACTAAGCTTAACCATCTGTCTGCCCAGATGCGAATCATTTTCTCCAGGTACTGTAGATACTCTCCTATGCCCCTGCTTCACTACTATGCTACTCTATTCCTTGGACGCATGTTTATTGAATATGGGCCCATCTTTAAATCTTTAGCAAGGCAAATTGTGGAAAAGGGTCCTAGGCCTCCCTGGCTATCTACCTAATGCAATTATTTTGCATGAATTGGGATTAAGTCCATTGTCAGATAAATATGATTGGCGTATGGTAAACTCATTTGGCAAAATGATTTCGCCTCCACCCAACTCCCTTTATGAGGACTTTAGGCCCATGCTTATAGAAGATCATCCGGCATCTGTCGTTGAATTGAAGTCACGTATATTAGCCATTTTAAGATCTTTGAATATGTCGCAGCAGGACCTAATCGACTCTCTTTAGAAACGCATGGGCTCATAATTCTGACTTGATTTCTGGTTATCCATCATTTAGTACCTGTGCAGAATTCAGGCATGCAGTCTCACCCCGTTTGAAGTATGTTCTATGTTTTGCTGATAAAAATGCAAGAAGAATATATATGAGATTCCGCCTGGATCTTATCCATATGGGATCTCGCAGCAGGAACTGGTCCGGTTATAAGGAATTGGGGCAGTGGGATTGCTGTCAGTTTTGTTTGAGCCATGGTGAGCTTGAAACGTTGGAACATTTGTTTATGTATTGCACCTACTTTGAGCAACAAAGGTTACGTTGTATGGGACACTTTCTGGTTTCAAATACAACCTTTGAGTGCCACTTAGTCTGGCCGTGCTGCATGTGGGGCCATTCTAATTCTATCATGCTAGCAACTGTGAGTCTTGGGAAGTTAATTGAGGAACACCTATTGCTACTAAATAAATCTATGTTTACTGGGAAGGCCATAGATGACCCATTGTATCAAAATAGAATCATTTCTTTAACTACAATATACTTGCCATTTGGAGTGGTCCTTGTAGGGAGAGTTACTTCCTTGTCTGATTGTTGTCCAAGGGTTGCTAGGCCTTTTTGAATATATGTGAACATAATCCTATTGATTGATGATTTTGTTTCCCTTTTTAGATTAATGATGTTTTCCTTTTAGGTAGAATTGAACCTGTAATTTGTTTCACATTGTAAACTCTAAAATGTATGTTTAATGAATTTTAGATTTTTTTGTATTATATTTTTGTATTATATGTTTTGTTGTATTAATGGTTTTCTACAATGTGTTCTATACAAAAAATGTTTTGACCATGTTATGAAATTTTGTTGATGATTTTTGTAAAGGTGCAAATTAATTTTTGCTACCAAAAAAAAATAAAAAAAATTAACCAGCCATTTTCCATGGGCTTCCAAGATATTAGACCACGCACCGGGATTGTCCCCAACTCACCTGTTACCATGGCCACTGGCAGAGGGAGCTCTTGAGTCCTGATGGGCCCTTTCCTCGGATCTGACAGCAAGAGATGGCACGTTCTGGAATGACGTCGGATGCGTGAGAGGAAATGACGCAAAGCTGCGTCACTTACAGCAGCCAGCACCCAAGAGAAGTGTGTTTCCACTTCTTCCGTTTATCTCCGGCATTCCTCTCGCTTCAGCACTGTCAGTGAATGGACATTCCAGGGACATTCATGGCCTGTGCCTGCTCTTCTAGGCCGACTTCTCCTGGGTCCAGAGGTCATCTTGCATGGTCAAGCAAGGGCGAAGCAAGGGTTGTCCTGGAAGCTCATTGGCTAAATCTGTGTGTATCCTTCCCTCTTTATCGCCAGGGGACGTCCCTCCTGCCTCTGGGAATGGTTCCACTATTGTCCCTACTTACTGGCGGTTCTGATCCCTCAGGATCTGGGTGCATTGACCGTGTGGTTCCTGAGACACTTGCCAAGGTGTCTAGGTGCTTACACATATCCCACTCCAACAACACCACTACACTCTGGAGTGGTTGAATTAGTAAATTAATGGGTGCAAATGTTTTCCTTTTACCTGACCTAATCTGTTGAGGTTTTGGGCGGTGTTGCACCTTGCACATTATTTTAAATAATGGATTGAAATTGTGCATTTTGCAGCAATAAATGTCAGGAAATTGGACAGCAAGGTAAAATCTATGCGCCAAACTGCAGGGCAACATAGAACACACTTCAATAGATGCCAGGTCACCAACACAACACAGGCACAACCACAAGGTATGTTTCAACAATATATGCCAGCATTTCCCCAGTTTCAAACAGGTTCTGCTAAAATCACATCATTCAGTCTGCCTCTCTGTTATGTCTTACTTAATGTGGGTGTTCCATTAGGCAGAGAGCTTGGTGGTCAGTGGTTTAGGTGCCCACTGCTCTCTGCACTCCCACTTACATTAAACCACTTACAGGTTATTCATTGTCATCCTTACATCCCCACACTCTCCTCCATGCTTCCTGTGTTCCAACAACTTAATAAGGCTTGTCTCAACAATACATGCCAGCATTGCCACTGTATAATGCATTTTCATGCTGCTAGTGCTTTACTGGATCTGAAGGACCTATTAGGGATGCATGGTTTGATCACAGGTTGGGAAAAAGCAGGTCCTGGGTTGTTCATGGATCTATGAATATTTGTATAGAATCTTAAATGTAATCTGCTCCTCCACTGGCCAAAGTAGCGAACACAAGACCGGGGAGATATGGCAGCCAAAGAGACACTCTTTGTGATGGATATCACTTCTGCAGTGACCCGGATCCTTTTGTGGCAGTTTAACGGGGAAGTTCGCTTTGTGTGTGACAGACTCTTTTCTTTCAAAAGTGGTCTTAAGTATCATCTCTCTCAGAAGACGTCTCTTCCCTCCTCCAAACCCCTTCTGCAGGGAGCTTCTATCAGTCTCAACCCAAAAAGTACTGCATTTGCAGTCAGCAATTCATTGGGTGTTGTGACAAATCCAAGGAGTACGTCACTTCCCCCCAAGGGAGAGCCAGCCTTTGGGACTAGGCTTTGTGAAGGCATCATGAACTAAGACACAGACAACAGATTTATAGCTCAAAATAAAATACTTTATTAAATCAAATGTCAGGATGGAAGAAGGCCTAACTTGCCCTATGCTAAGGTGGGATTTCAGTACCTGAACGAAACTAAGGACAGCCTGAGTCAAAGAGTTCAACTTGAAAGTCTGTGTCCAAAACCTATCCTTGACCTCACAGTTAAAGCTAAACTATGTGTAGGGACATCAACAATAAAAGAAATAGTGTTTAACTCAAAGTTCTGAGCTTATTCCAACTCGCAGCTGTCTTTCAGCTCCCCTTCCTCAAGTATAAGAAAATCCATGAAAAAGTCTCAAGGTTACCTTTCTCTAGTTCAAGGTGATACTGTTCAAAACCAGTGCTTGGGTTCCCTTCCAAGCAACACAATTCACAGAAAATAAGAGGCCTTGAGGCTTCATTCTCAAGGCCACACAATGTAGTTCAAGTCTCAGGATTCCCTTCCCAAGACTTTAACTTCATCATCACAATGTCTGTAGGTTTTCAACATGTAGGGTTCCCTGGTCTAAGCGCAGTTGTCAGACCAAACAGTCCACCCATTACAGGTCGCCCAATCAGGATCCCTGATTCTTGGCCACTTGGCTTTGATGTGTAGATGTACAATCGTCTGGCTTTTCCTTATCAGCCTCTTGGCTCAGCCAACACTTGTCACACCTCCTTTCCAGTCTGTGGCCTTGTTGCACTGCATTCATTCATAAACGTTCAGTTAAGGATGTTTTGCTCACACAAACCTTCTTATGACTCTCTGTCACTCTTGCATCCTTTCTGTAATCCCCTTTCACCTGGGCATTTGTGTTATTCACTTTATTTGCTTGGCTCATGAAGGTTTGTATTCCATTCAACACTTAGGATGCTTAAAGGAATAGTGCCCTCAAAAATATTATTGCCTAAAAAGATGGCCAATAATCAAAAATATATCTAAAACATTTTTTTAAAGTCCCTATGTAAAGTATTGAGCAAATGAAGCTCAAACTTGAAAATGGGAAGCACTAGGAGGCATCCATTTTGTGAAATGGATGACGCCTGTGCTTGCCCTTGCAGCACTAATGAAGCAAAATCCAGCCAGCTGTAATAAACAAAAGCTACCACTGGGTGGCTTTTGCTTCATTGGTGCCAGAGGATGGAGACCATAGACTGCAGGCAGGAAAGCTGCATCTCGGTAAGTGCTTATTTCTTTTTTTAAATAAGCACTTGCTGTATTTTTTTTCCTAAGTTTTCTGGGCTTGAGGAGCCCAGACAACTTAAAAAGAAAACCGCAGCTTTTATGTTAGCTATAGTTTCAGCTTGGAGCCATCTGCGCTCCAAGCTGAAGCTACCGCAAACATAAATACAACGTTGTTGTATTTAAAAACGCTGCGGTTTTCTTTCTAAGTTTCTCGCACTCTTCCGAGCCAGAGGAGCCAGAGAAACTTAGAAAGAAAAAATGCAGCGTTTTTGAATACAACCGCGTTGTGTTTCTTTCTGCCCGGGAGACTCAAAGTGTAAGCCAAGGCAGGCAGAAACACAACGCGGTTGTGTTTTAAAATGCTGCAGTGTTTCTCACTACGGCAGCTTTCATGTGCAGTCTCCTGGGCTCCCCCAACCCTGAGGTAGTCCAGGAGACTCCAAGCGAAAGCCGCCGCAATGAGAAATACAACGTTGTTGTATTTGTAAATGCTGCGGTATTTACAAATACAACAATGTTGTTATTCTGACTGTGGCGGCTTTCGCTTGGAGTCTCCTGGACTCCCTCAGGGTTGGGGGAGCCCAGGAGACTCCACGCGAAAGCTGCCACAGTCAGAATAACAACGTTGTTGTATTTATGATTTCCGTGGTTTTCCAACCACAGCAATTACAAATACAACAGTGTTGTATTTGTAATTGCCGCGCCTCTGATTTTTGCCTTCATTTTACGTTTTCTGTTGTTCCCTGGGCTTGGGGAGCACCGAAAACATGATGGCAACCTCCTCAGTTCTGCTCTGGCTGCAGTAAGCAAACGCTCCAGGTAGGGGGCTTTTGCTGCTCGTTTAGTGCCGTCAGGGCAGAGCTGAGGAGTGCTGCCTGAAATGGCAAAATGGATGCTCCCATGCAAACGCTTTGAGCCTCGTTTGCTCAAAGTGTTTACATAGGAACTTTCATTCAAAATATTTTTAAACTATGTTTTAGACTATTGGCCATCGTTTTAGATAATAATATTTTTGAGCGCACTACTCCTTTAATTTCAGGGTTTCACTCAATGTAGTATTCGATAAGCATTCATGCCGCTTAATTGTAAAGTGCCGTTCATTTTGGTATTCAATATGCATTGGCTTCGCTACATTTTAAGGTTCTATTCGGTTCAGTATTCAATAAGTATTAGTTTCGCTTGATTTTAAAGTTCCATCCAACTCAGTATTTAATAAACATTGTTTTTGCTTCATTTTAAAGTTGCATTAATTTGGGTATTTGCAGGAGACCCCTGTGTGCAAGAGTCCTTCCCGACACTTACCTGCGTGTGGCGTCTCCTTCCGGTGATTCTCTTTGCTTCTCTTTCATCGCTGAAGCTGTGAACCCCACCCTCTGGAGCCCTGCTCTTCTGCCTCGTGCCTCTCTCTGCACACCAGCAAGCGGAATGCTTTGGTCTGGATGTGTACAGCAACCCTTCTTCTTGGTGCTCTATTGCAGATCCTGCTGCTGATCCTCTATAACCGAGGCCCCCATACCTGCAATACTTACACGGCCCACGGGCTAGGGGCTGTGCTAGTCTTCTGGGCAGTTTGCCGGTATCCTGGCTCCTCGCCTGGTCCAACCACAGCTGCCTACTCTGAAGCACGGTCCCCTGCAGGTCTCTCCCACAGAGGCTTCCCTGTTGCTCCCTGTTCTGCTCCAGTGGTTTCTTTTTGTGCACCTGCAGCCCCTTGACAGGCTGCAGGTGTGAATATCTGAGACTTGCCTGACCATAATGAAAGGGACATGCCTGACCCCCACAGCTCCTTGTAGGCATCTTCCTCATCCCAGTACTAAAGTAGTAAAAAGGTGTAATAATCATTATGCTTAGTTGCTTCTTTCTCGTCCCAGTACTGTCAAGTGTTATGTGTGGGGAAATGATGGGAACAGCTTTACAATTAACTATAAAGGTCGGGGAAGGGTTTGCTTGATTCTCAACGGGATAAGGAGGATACCATGTCTCTCCTAAGGGTACCCCACTCCAGGCTCTCAAGGACCCCTCTCCCAGGTGATCCTCCCTCACTTCTCCACCCCAGGGGTCGGGATCGAAGAGTGATGGCCTTTCCCTGGCCACCTGAGCAGAGGATTTGGGGGGTCTGAGAGTGAGAATGCTGTCAGGTTTCTCACAGGGTGGATTAGCCCAGTATGCTTAACACCCTCTAAGGGACAGGGTAAGCGGGATCCCTCTGGTAGTGACTCCCCCTTAGGAGACTTAGAAACCCCAGAGAGAGGAGGTGGGCGCTGTTGCGCACGTGAGAAAATGGCGCCTTTCGTGTGAGCTCCGGCGGAACTCAGGGCCGCGAGCCAAAAAAAGACAACTTGCCCGACCCGGTTTCACGCGATTTTGGAGAAGAGAGGATAACAATACAACCCGACCACCCACACGAAATTTGGGTTTGATCGAAGCAGCGGTTCCGGAGATAAAAGCCTGCCGGTCCCACGAAGCGGCCTGAGACTTGGCGGCCGACGAGAGAGGGGAGGAGCCCCGCCCTGGGCCGGCGGGCGTGACGGAAGTGGATCGCTCGCTTCACCCAGCTATCCGGCGGACGAGAATTGCGGGCGCTCCGACCATCGAGGAGCGCCCGCGGACCCCATAGGCCTTCATCGCGCCGGCAACATGAGCAAGCGACGGCCCATGCCTGGGTCAGGCCGCGGCTGAAGAGGTAAGCTCACCCCGCTTCCTCTACATATCACTGCCCGTTGCGCACCCTGTGGACAGCGCTGTGACCCCCCCAGTGGATAAGGGGGATCCTACACAACCTCCATGGCGAGGGAGGGCGGTCCCGGGACGAATAGCTCACCTTCCCTCCGCCGAGATATCCATATCTAGAACACGGACGCTAAGAGCTCGGAGGCGCAGGCCATTAATCCGGCAGCAAGATGGATCAGCCCCCAACATTATCACGTACCAGGAAAGGAATCCACAATCACATTATAACAGGGGGGTACAGGCATAAACCACACACGTCTGAGAGAGCCCCCAGACCAGAGACGATGCCCAAAAATTTTGGACCAAAGAAAAGCAGAGGGACCATCGATAAATACACGACCACGATGCAGAAAGAAACGGAAACCGACGGAGACGAGGTAACACCCGAGAGTCAAAACCCCCCGGCCACCATGATGGACCCACAGGCAGTTTTTCAGGCGATGCAACAGGGATTCGCGGCCCTCACAGACAAGCTGGATGGCATCACGGCAACAGTCGCCAATATAAAAGCACAACTAGACAAGACAACCACTCGCATGACCGAGGCGGAATCCAGGATATCTGGCACTGAAGATGCTCTGGAGTCCTTGAAGAACACGGTATCCACAATGGCCATCGAACTAGGCACAGTGAAAAGCAAGTGTGAAGATTTGGAGGCGAGGTCCAGGAGAAACAATATCCGCATAATTGGTGTTCCGGAAGGGGCAATAAAGGGTCCAATGGAGAAAGCGATAGAGGACCTTTTGCGCACATTATTGGGAGATCCGGGATGGTCGCCGACGTTCATAGTGGAAAGACGCACAGATCATTAGCCCCAAAGCCAAAACCCGGAGCATATCCCAGGCCCATTATAGCACGCATGATGAACTACAGAGAAAGGGATCTGGTTCTAAAAACCGCTAGAGAGAAACAAGAGCTAAAATGGGAGGCAAATGTCATCCGCATCTTTCCAGATTTCTCCCTGGCGGTCCAACAGGAGAGAAAACACTTTACAGGATGCTGCGTGAACGACAGGTACAATATGCAATGCTCTACCCCGCCAGGCTCAAAATTCAACATCAGAATAAGCCATATTTTTTCACGTTTCCCGAAGAGGCGGCGAAATTTATTGAAACGCATATTCCCCCTAGTAATGGACAGCCCTAAAGTGTGGACGATGTGGACAATCTGAAATCTGAACCAAGTTACCATGATCTCGAAATGCGAAGGAACAACATTGTCAGAAGCTTCCCTCCGGGAAGTTCATGTCTGGGATGCTAGAAATGAAAAGAAACATACATGTCTCAAACAACAACCGAATTATCATCCCAAAAGCTCTGAGATGTGTGAGAGTAACAGGAGTGAACCGGACAAAATACTTATCATTAAGTTGGCTCGGGCACTGGAGACGCCGCAGCCCCCCCTGTAGCAGGTGCTCGAAATGTTGTGGGGAGGGGAGGGATGGAAGGGGACAGACACAGTTGAAGTTAAGGGAACTGTGAGGGAGGGGGGAGGGTCTAACTTGGGAATGTTGGGGAGTTGTTCTCAGAAGTTTTGTTTAAAAAACAAGGTTGTAAAGCAAAAAAGCACACAGGTTCTAAGCACTGAATCTATTGAGCAAAAAACGCAGACATACCAAGACACACGACATAGCATATACCTCATAGACAATGGATAGGCCTAAAGCTGAAACCATTAATGTACTGAGTTGGAATGTTAGGGGTTTGGGCTCCAAGATCAAGACGAGGGAGATAATGGCCTACCTCAACAGACAAAAAGCCAAGATAATTTTCTTACAGGAGACACACATAGGCCCACGACATGGGGAACTATTGATAGCAAATTGGGGCACTCATCAATACTTCACGACTTACTCCACAAGGGCAAGGGGGGCTGCGATATTGATACACAAAACACTACCGTTTGTCTGTGAAGGGACCGAATGTGACCCAGATGGGAGATATGTTCTAGTACATGGCAGGCTATATGATAGAGAAATAGTTTTCTTAAATATATATGGCCCGAATACTGACCAGACAGGGTTCAACTCCACAGTGTTTGAAAAACTCGCGAAATACCCTACAGCCCGGGTGCTATGCGGGGGAGATTTCAACACGATACTGGATGTACAGTTAGATCGTACATCGACGCAGGCCAGAACATTAACCAAAACAGCACAGACAATACTTACACAAATGACAGATTTAAAATTAAAGGATGTCTGGAGAACATTGAACCCGGGTAGCAGAGAATACACCTACTACTCCACAGTCCACGAGATGCACTCTAGAATTGACTTATGGCTAATAGACAATGATAGCATGGCCTGGGTAACGAAAGCCCACATATTTCCCAGAACCTACTCCGATCACTCCCCGATACAACTAACACTGCAAATCCCAGACAAAACCAGCCCAAGGCCGCCATGGAGATTCAAGCCAGCAGCCCTAATTGACATAGTATATAAAAATTCAATGGCGCAATATGTTCAAGAATACTTCGAGATCAATGAACATTCGGTCACAACCCAGGCTACACTTTGGCAAGCATTCAAAGTCTGCGTAAGAGGCCACTCGATATTCATTGAAGGGGGAATCCTTAAAGATATTAGGGCTAGACTGGAAAGACTCGAGGCGCAATTATCAACACTACAGACCCAGTATACCATTGCCCCGACCCCACAATTGGGCACTGAAATTAAGACAAAACTAGAGGAGTACCGAGAAGCAGCAGACCAAGAGATAAGATATTTCGACAGGCCCATAGCAGCACGTAGATACGGTGAAGGGGAGCGCCCTGGGAGACTACTAGCCAGAATGGTGCGGGGAGAAAGGGGTCCCACTAATATACCCTGTATACAAAGAGACGATGGTACAGTATCAACAGACCAGAATGAGGTAAAAGACACATTTTACAAGTTCTATAAAGAACTATATTCCCCCCAGGGCACTGTCACAGACAGTGAGATAGAACAATACCTATCCAAAATACCGACAACACTCATCGCAGAATCGACAAGGGAACTACTAGAGGCACCCATCACTGAGGCCGAAATAAATATGGCAATAAAAGCTCTTCCCAACGGAAAAGCACCAGGTGCAGATGGGCTGGGAGCTGAATTCTATAAAGAGTTTAGCCCAATTCTGACTCCCAGATTACATGCTGTCTGGGAGGAAGCTCTGAAAATGGGAGAACTCCCCGAAACCACCAGGGAAGCAATAATCACACTCTTACTTAAACCCGGCAAGCCCCCGGAAGAATGTGGATCATATCGCCCATTATCACTAATAAATACAGATGCCAAGATCCTGGCCAAAGTGCTAGCGGCAAGACTTACACCATAGATGCCATATATGATACACGAAGACCAGGAAGGTTTTATTACAGGTAGATCTACAGCCACTAACATCAGACGATGCCACCAGATAATTTCGTCTATACCGGCCACCACTCAGGGGGTCGCGGTATCCCTAGATACGAAGAAAGCATTCGACACAGTCTCGTGGCCCTTCCTCTTTGGAGTGCTGCGCAACTATGGATTTGGCCCAAACTTCATAAAGTGGATTCAGGTGCTATACACACGACCATATGCAAGGATCAGAGTGAATGGAACCCTCACAGACTTATTAGAACTGTTGGGAGGTACCAGACAAGGATGCCCGCTCTCCCCCCTGCTTTTTGCCCTGGTGATAGAACCACTAGCAGACATCCTTAGATCAAGATACAGCTCGTTTGGGTTATACCTCGAAATAAAACTACAAATCATTACGCTATATGCAGACGACATACTTTTATATTTAAAAAACCCAGACAGGACGCTAGGCAAGATCCTAGCAGAGGTCAGGAAGTTTGGCGAATACTCAGGACTGCACCTCAACCCCCACAAGTCAGAAATATTTCCGCTCACAGACGCCACAACACAACCCCGGAACCTTCACGGACTCATATGGAGTCCGATACACATAATATATCTAGGGGCCCACATAGCCAGAACAGCCCAACTATCCCGAGCACTGAACTACACGACACTAGGCGAAACACTATGTGCAAAAATGAAACGATGGACCGTGCTCCCAATATCAATGGCAGGACGGATAGCCTTAATTAAAATGGTGATACTACCGAAACTTCTCTATCTCTTTACCACAATCCCAGTGTGGCCAGGTCGTGCTCTGTTCACCAATATAAATAGCGCCTGTATAGCATTTGTCTGGGGCGGACACCCCAGATTGAGCTGGAGAGTCTTGACAGACACATACCCAAGGGGAGGACTGATGGCGCCAGACATGGAACTCTATTATTTGGCTGCACAGGCACAGCAGGCAGCCAAATGGGCCACATGTTTTCTTCACCCTACTGACATAACTGGGTTGCCGCAGGAGAGGGAGGCAGTAGAGGCGCTGCAGAACATGACTAGACCCACCCCGAAGCATTACAATACGATCAACCCCTCTAGAGTCACAATCACAGCATGGTCCAGAATTGCAGACATATTTGGTGTCAACAAACTATATCACCCGAGTATGCCTATATGGGGAGATCCACAAACGCCACTCAATAATGAAAATGAAATAGCTAGACATTGGAGCAGCAGAGGTATCACACAATGGGGGCAGCTGTATTCGGACCAACACTTTAAATCATGGGAGGATATTAAAGATACGGCAATACGAACACACATAAACAGCAATACCACAAAGTCGCAACCTTCACACAGCAAATCCACCCGACATTTCCAGAAGAGCCAGAAATAAACATGCCTTTAGGCTATATATTCACAGGAGGAACACAGAAGGTAACTGCATCCACACTATACAAAACTGTGATACAAACACGCCCAGCAGTAGCCCACACAGCTAAAGGGAGATGGGAAAAAGATCTGGGCCAACGGATAGACGAACAAGAATGGGCCCAGATTTGCAGACTGACTAAAGGGATATCATGCAACTCAAGGTTTAAACTGATACATTATAAAATAGTGCACAGAACACACTATACTCCATTAAAACTGAAGCAAATATATCCTACCTCAAAAGGTGCCTGTCCAAGATGTAAAACCGAAGATGCGAATATATATCATATGCTATGGGCCTGCACCAAATTGAGACGCTATTGGGAAGAGGTATGCGAAGCACTTAACAAAATGGCAGATCAACCAGTGATATGGACACCTCGCACTTGCATGTTGGGGGCAGAAGGAAAAATGAATCTGACGTGGCGGAAATTGCTGAACCTGGGTTTACTCATAGCCAAGAGGGTCATACTAATGAGGTGGAAGAATGCACAACCCCCCACAATAGACGACTGGAACAGGAACATGGTCTGGATTAATGACACTGAAGAACTGTATATTGACTCGGTCACCCCACGAAGCAGACCCAGAAACATATGGGCACGATACAAGCAATATTTGGCTGAACTAAATGAATCAGAACAACTAGACACGCAAAGCAACTGAATTATATATGTAATATGTCTGTACAATCGTAAATTGCTAATGTATGTGCATAACCTGTGGGCAAATATAAATAAAGTTGTTAAAAAAATTAAAAAAAAGAAACCCCAGAGAGAGGCTCAAGTCACCATCCCTTATGCCCCCCGCACAGACTAACACCTGTATGGGGTATACAAGAACTAGTGTGTGTGAGAAACCTTGCGGATTCGGACCCAAACTTCATTTAATCCTCTTTAGGGAAAACAGCTACGAAGACTGAGCCCACCAGACAAGCCTCCTGCACCACCACAGCAGAATAGTGGAAAGGCCAGCCACCTGGAGGCATGTCAGATGAAGGACCAATCAAGAAGGAGCATCCACACAGCGTGCAAGTTTAATAATGCCACAGTAAACATTGGAAAGAGAAACTCTCAAAGAGGCACTCGAAGAGGCAGGACAACAGATTCAGCGTCGTGCCTGGCGGTCCGCACTAGGAGAGTGCATTGTGGTCCAACAGGCGAGAAACCAGAGCTGTGGGATGTGGCAATCTGAGTGCGAATGGAGTACCGCAGTGGGCAGAGGCAGAGCCTGGAGGAGGAACCACGCACAAACCTCGGCAACCAGCCACCGGGAACCAGGAGGAGATGCCCACTGCTGCAAAGTCCAATTGAGAAGTCGTATAAGCAGCTCTGAGGCAAGGCAAGAGGCAGCCGGCCTATGCAGCCCTCCCAGGGAGTACAGCTCATCTTATACAAGTGTGCGTTGGCTTCCGAGGAATGGCAGGTGGACAGCAAGGACAGAGGAAGATACCCTGTGTGGCAAACCCAGACTTCAAGCAACCCAAATAAGAGTTATCTCAAGAAGGCAAAACACTCACACTCAAGGACCTGTTGCCACAGGAGAGGCAGTGACAGAGGCATATGGCAGCGACGCCAAGAGGATATGTGATAGCAAAGACAGGAAATTAAAGTAGAGGGGGTGGGGAGTAACTTGTTCAAGTACTGTATGTACTATTCTAGGGGCGGACTTGTGAAGGATGGTGATTTTATCAACCATTAAGAGGGGCCGTATTGGAACTCTTGTGATTTAGTCTAAGGGCCACTGATTGGCTGAGGACTTCTGATGATTAGATTCTGAGACTTTAGTTGGCCATCCTTTGGATTTTCAATGATGGCTTAGGGTGCCTCAGGAGAAGCAAGGTCTTTCCAAGAATAGGGAAATCCTTAACACGAAGAAAGGTGGGAAGACGTGCAACTTTCAATGGGGGTCACACGTTTGTGTTATCCAGACCTTAGTACCCTTTTTGTAGAGTTTTAAGTTTTAGTTATCCCCTAGACATTTTCCCTACCTTCAGGGCTGTCGCAAGATGTGGTGAGGCCCGGGGCAGTTTGCCCCTCCTGCACCTCCCTCGTGACGGCCCTGCCTACCTTTCCCATGTAAATCAGTGAAGGTGGTGGAATTGAATTTGTATGGTCTCGCGTGTCTGAATGTTTGTCTCACCAAACGAATCACAGAAAATAAGGGGCAACTTCACATGTCCAGTTGCTAACATCATACGTCAAGTGCAGTCTCAGTAGGAGATGGCCTGGCAACGCAATAGAAGGAGGCCTGGCTTGCAGTAGGAGGCCTGGCTTGCAGTAGGAGACCTTGCTCGCAGGAGGAGGCCTGGAGCTCAGGAGGAGGAGACGTAGCTCGCAATAGGAGGAGGCCTGACTTGTAGTAGGATGAGGCCTGGCTCGCAGTAGGAGGACGTCTGGCTCGCAATAGGAGGAAGCATAGCTTGCAGTAGGGTGCCTGGCTCGCAGGAAGAGGTCTGACTCACAGTAGGAGCGGGCCTGGCTCGCAAAAGGAAGAGGCCTAGCTGTCAGGAATACTCCCTGGAAGTTGTGGCAGAAGTGGAAGTATTCTCCACATTGACCGTGGTAGCACAATATACGGTCTAGTCCTCACTCAAGATGGCTGCCCCAGAGTTTATCTACGTCCTGCTCCCTGATGACGGTGCGTTGTATCTGTCTTTTCTTTGGCTGGACTATGCTGCTTTGTATCGCCACAGTTCTTCCTCTCTGTTCCAGTACCCTGTTTATTTGGATTCTATTGCTCATTCTAGTGCCTTTTACTTGCTCTGTTCTTTGTCTTTCTCTCCTCTGCTACCTTCGTACTTGTGTTCTGCATACTCGTACGCAGCTTGAACTTTTGTTTGCCTTGGTATCCTTCCGGTACTGCGCCATTCCTCTTCACTTTCCTTTATTTTCCTTTCAAACTATTATCTCCTTATCTAGTTTCTAACTTCGGGTTTCCCGAAGTTATTCTACTATCCTATACCTTTTCTTTCTGTCGGTCGTAGTTTTCAGCATTCTCGCATTCACTCTATTACTTACTTGTGCTGTCCCTGCCTCTCTTCGGTCACGGTTGCCGTTTGGCTCCTATTCTTTCATTGCAACAATGATTACTATTGCTTGTTTCATCCTTTCTCCCACTAGTCTACTACTCCTCTTATTCTTAAGCTTCTGCTCTTTTCTTATGGTCCACTTTCTAGTTCCAAGATTTCAATGCATCGAGTTGACAGCCATATCACGCTTTGAGGCTTCTGGATTAAACCTGTTTCAGCATCCATACAACAGATACTTTCAGTGACTTTCCACTGTTGGACTATTCTTTCATCCTGCAACATCCCTTCTTGAACATTATCTGTTGGAAACTTATCTTATCCAGGGTTTTTTGGTGCCTTGTGGCTTTTTCCCTGGTTTAGGGGTTTGATCCCCTGGAGTTCTCTGAGATTTGGTATTTTTACCGGTCAAGGTGGCCTCTGAGGGAGCTAGACCCTATCTACACGAAAAGAAGAATAAGAAGTGTACGGAGATGTCCCTTATCCGAGATGTCCTCGAGGCTGTGCACGGAGCTACTGTATTCACAAAACTGGATCTCAGGGGTGCCTGTCATCGCCTGTGAATAAGAAGGAACGAATGGAAAACGGCATTTAGAACCCCTTGGGGTTTGTTTGAATACAAGGTGATGCCGTTTGGACTAGTCAACGCCCAGGCAATTTTTCAATGGTTCATAGATAAGATTTTTTCTGATCTACTATATCTATCTGTGGTCCTGTAGTTAGACGACATATTGGTGTTTTCTTCATCACTTTTGGAGCACCGCAGACATGTGAAGGAAGTACTCCACCGCTTACAGGTGAACCAGTTGCTAGTCAAGCCTGAAAAATGTCAGTTTGAGGTGAATTCAGTAACATACTTGGGTTATATTTTATCAAAGGATGGTATATGCATGGACCCAGCTAAGGTTAAGTCAGTGTTGCATTGGAAGGAGCCATCGAACATCAAGGATGTGCAGAGGTTCTTAGGTTTGGTGAACTTTTATAGGTGCTTTATTCCTAATTTTTCCAAAATCGTACTCTCCATCACAGCATTACTTAAGAAAGAGGTCAAATTTGAGTTCGACCAGAAGGCTCGTGATGCATCCCTGCTTCTTAAGTCTCTGTTTACCACAGACCCCAGTACTAGTCCAACCTGATCAGGAGCAACAGTTTATCGTGGAAACAGACGCATCCAAAGGGGCTTTGGGTGCTGTATTATTACAGAAGGCCGATGATGGGTTGGAACACCCGGTGGCTTATTATTCCAGGACCTTGACTTCCAGCGAACGTAACTACTCGGTCCTGGAGGAGGAACCTTTAGCCATCAAACAGGCATGTGGAGAGTGGCGACACTTACTCCAGGGAGCTACTCATAAGTTCCTGGTGTGCACTGACCACCTTAATCTGCGTGTCCTTCAACAGATGGAATGCACTAACTCGAGCCACACCAGATGGGCGTATTTCTTCTCCCAATTTGGCTTTCCCATATCTTACATCGCAGGTTCCAAAAAAATTGTTGCTAACGCCTTGTCCAGGAGTCATGGAACTGAAATCGGAGTGTATCAAGGCAAGGAGTTACTTCTTCCTCAGCTACAGATATGTTCGGCTGCACCCATTTTCTTGCAGGAACTCCTTGAGGAAATCAATTGACAGTCACCCCCCTTAGCTGTTCAACAACTGTGTGTCTTAAAGGATGGACTATATTAGCACGGAGAGGCTTTGTATCTACCTATGGAATCCTCTAGGACGCAGGTTCTCCCTTGGTGTCACGACATCCTTTTGTCAGGTCATACGGGGGTCAAGAAGACTCAATATCTAGGTAGCAGATGCTTTTGGTGGCCTTCAATGAGGAAAGACATTTCATGCTATGTTCTTTCCTGTCCTGTATGTTCCGCTAATAAACCTGCTACAGGCAAACCATTGGGTCTCTTACAACAGCACTCCTTGCCTTCCCGTCCATGGGAGCACATCTCCACAGATTTTATTGTAGATCTTCCCAGATCTAACGATATGACAACCATTATGGTAACCATTGACTCCTACAGCAAGTTGGCCCATTTTTTGGCACTTCCTCGCCTTCCTTCTGCTCCTGAAACTGCAGTGGTATTCTTGAAAGACATTGTTAGACTACATGGTCTGCCCAGGACACTCGTATCGGACAGAGGTACACAATTTACATCTAGATTTTGGGCCTCCCTGTGTCACCAGTTGGGTATCCAACGAACTCTCTCGTCTGGGTATCATCCGCAAAGTAATGGGCAGACTGAGAGACTGAATGCCAGTTTGGAACAGTACCTCAG
This sequence comes from Ambystoma mexicanum, assembly GCF_040938575.1. Taxonomy (NCBI): domain Eukaryota; kingdom Metazoa; phylum Chordata; class Amphibia; order Caudata; family Ambystomatidae; genus Ambystoma; species Ambystoma mexicanum. The sequence goes on from NC_090939.1 coordinate 12,943,272, forward strand.
GTGCTTTTGTAACACAGAGCAAGGCAATTGGGCATGCTTCCTCAGGCAGAGTTTGCCTACAACAATGCCATACATACCTCAACTAAGATGAGTCCCTTCTATTGTACTTATGGGTACCATCCTCAACATCTTCCCTGGGTTGGGGTCGCTGCTACCAACACTCCTGCTATAGATAGCCTCCTGACTAATCTGAGAAAGGTCCAGACTGAAGCAGTAAGGTCTTTGGAGGCTAGTAGGCAGGACAACAAGAAATGGGCTGACCTCAGGGGGAAACCCAATCTGGAATGGAAGCCGGGTAGTCTTGTGTGGCTCTCGACCAAGTTTCCGCCAAGATGGGTTCATGCTGGGAAATTCACTCCTAAATACATTGGGCAATTTCCCATCTTGGCACAAATTAATCTGGTGGCTTTCAAATTACACCTCCGAGAGAGTCTTTGCAGAGTACACCCAGTCGTCCATATGTCATTGCTCAAGGAACACAAGGAATACCCGTACCATAGAAGGCTTCGTAAAGCACTTACAGGAAAGTCTCCTGAATCTGAGGAATACAAGGTGTCATATCTGGTAGACTCCAGATACCGGAGAGGCACTGTCCAGTATCTTGTACATTGGAAAGGAAACTCAGTGACAGAACGGGCCTGGGAACCTAGAAGTCACATTCATGCTCCTAGGCTTATAGAAAGGTTCCACAGACTGCACCCTGGCAAGCGGGGGGTTTGCCTAGGGGAAGGGGGTATACTGTCAGGAATACTCCCTGGAAGTTGTGGCAGAAGTGGAAGTATTCTCCACATTGACCGTGGTAGCACAATGTACGGTCTAGTCCACACTCAAGATGGCTGCCCCAGTGTTTATCTACGTCCTGCTCCCTGATGACGGTGCGTTGTATCCGTATTTCCTTTGGGTGGACTACGCTGCTGTGTATCGCCACAGTTCTTCCTCTCTGTTCCAGTACCCTGTTTGCTTGGATTCTATTGCTCATTGCAGTGCCTTTTACTAGCTCTGTTCTTTGTCTTTCTCTCCTCCGCTTCCTTCGTACTTGTGTTCTGCGTACTTGTGCGCAGCTTGAACTTTTGTTTGCCTTGGTATCCTTCCGGTACTGCAGCATTCCTCTTCACTTTCCTTTATTATCCTTTCAAACTATTATCTCCTTATCTAGTTTCTAACTTCGGGTTTCCTGAAGTTATTCTACTATCCTTTACCTTTCTTTCTGTCGGTCGTAGTTTTCGGCATTCTCGCATTCACTCTATTACGAACTTGTGCTGTCCCTGCCCCTCTTCGGTCACGGTTGCCGTTTGGCTCCTATTCTTTCATTGCAACCATGATTACTATTGCTTGTTTCATCCTTTTCTTATGGTCCACTTTCTAGTTCCAAGATTTCAACGCTTCGAGTTGACAGCCATATCACGCTGTGAGGCTTCTGGATTAAACCTGTATCAGCATCCACACTACGAATACTACGGATACTTTCAGTGACTTTCCACTGTTGGACTATTCTTTCATCCTGCAACATACCTTCTTGAACATTATCTATTGGAAACTTATCTTTGCTCAATCTACTCCATCAAAGAAAGATCTCCCAGGGTTTTTTGGTGCCTTGTTGCTTTTTCCCTGGTTTAGGGGTTTGGCTCCCGGGAGTTCTCCGAGATTTGGTATTTTTACCGGTCAAGGTGGCCTCTGGGGGAGCTAGACCCTATCGACACGAAAAGAGGAATAAGGAGTGTACGGAGAAGGGGATTCCGGAGGTCAAGAAGACCAGAAGAAAGAAGTAGGCAGATCCAAGGTCCAGTTCTTCCGAAGGTCAAGGTGAGGAGGAGGTTTGGGAGGGATGCCAGGTTTCCGACACTAGCTTGCAGTAGGAGGCCTGACTCACAGGAGGAGGACGTGTAGCTTGCAGTAGGACGAGGCCTGGCTTGCAGTAGGAGGATGTGTGGCTCGCTGTAGGAGGGTGCCTGGCTCGCAATAGGAGGAGGCATAGCTTGCAGTATGAGGCCTGGCTCACCGGAGGAGGAGGAGGCCTGGCCCGCAATAGAAGGAGACCTGGCTCACTGCACAAGCTTGCAGTAAGAGGAGGCTTGACTCGTAGTAAAAGAAGGCCTGATTTGCAATAGGAGGACTAGCTTGCACTAGGAGGAGGCCTGGCTGGCAACAGGAGGAGGATTAGCTTGCAGTAGCAGGAGAAGGCCAGGTTCGCAATAGAAGGAGACTTGGCTTGTAGTAGGATGTGGACTGGCTCGAATAGGAGGACATCTGGCTCGCAGCACAAGGAGGCGTGGCTCGCAGTAGGAGGCCTAGGCTCACAATAGGCGGTCTGGCTCACAGGAGGAGGCCTGGCTCACAGTAGTAGGGGACCTGGCTCGAAAAAAGAGGTTGCCTAGCTTGTAGTAGGAGGAGGCCTGGCTTTCAATATTTCAATAGAAGGAAGCATGGTTTGTAGTAGGAGAAAGCCTGGCTTGCAATAGGAGGACGTCTGGCTCGCAGCACAAGGAGGCCTGGCTCTCAGTAGAAGGGGGTCTGGCTCTCAGGAGTAGGAGGCGTAGCTTGCAGTAGGAGGAGGAGGCATGGCTCGCAATAGAAGGAGGCCTAGCTCACAGTAGAAGGGGGCCTGGCTCGCAGTAAAAGGGGGCCTGGCTTGTAGTAGGAGGAGGCCTGGCTTGCAATATGAGGAGGACTAGCTTGCAGTAGTAAGAGACCTGGCTCACAATAGGAGGACATCTGGCTCACAAAAGGAGGAGGCCTGGCTCTCAGCAGAAGAGGGCCTGGTTCTCAGGCAGAGGGGGCGTAGCTTGAAGTAGGAGGAGGCCATGGTTGCAGTAAAAGAAGCCTGGCTCGCAGTAAAAGGAGGCCTGGCTTGTAGTAGGAGGAGGCCTGGCTCGCAATAGGAGGACATCTGGCTCGCAGCACGAGTAGGCGTGGCTTGGAGTAAGAGGAGGCTTGACTCGCAGTAAAAGGAGGCATGGCTCGTGTTCGGAAGGAAATGATCCCTCCCCACCCCCCTGGCGTCACTCTAGGTGAATAACGGATGTATTATCCAAGGGGGGAGGCATGGCCGCCCCACGGCTCTTATTCGCACAAAACCTCATAGCAAATAGTACATATAACATAGCCCCTATCCATGTAGTAATACACCATTTTGAAATAGGCCAGATGCCATCCTTTTACTAGGGTCAAAAAACCATCCTTTTGCATAAATTCAGCTCTCCCAGCCCCAGCACCTCGCACAGCAAGCCTACACCCTTCCCCCCTGCCAGCTCTGCATGAGCCCTGTTCTCACAGAAGTCCAGCCATGCCTTGATACAATTCTTTCTATCATTCCTGAAAAGAATGCACTCTGCGGAGAGAGTGAGACCGTGACAAGCTGCAGCCCAAGTGCCAATCCATCTCCACTAAACTGCCCGTGCCCTCTCAACCCCTACCCTGCCAGGCCAGGCTCCATCAGCTCTGAACCCCCAGTTCCTTTCATGCTAATCCCCTCAAGATGACCATTCCAGAACACCCACCACAGCCCTAATCTCATACAGAGGTATAATGTTGGGAAGTAGCTAGTGGCTTTCTTCATTCCCAAGCTTCCCAAGCGCTTTAGAATTAGGCAAGACTTCTGTTAACTGTTTATAAGTACTACAAGAGTCCAGCGGAAGGAGGGTCACTAAATTAACCCTTTAAGTGCCAAGGACGAGGTATCTCGTCCTTGGAAGTGCACACGCAGTGCCAAGGACGAGATAGCTCGTCCTTTTTGGCACCTTGTTTTGAGCGATCCCTGCAAAGCAGGGATCGCTCAAAACTGTAATCCAACCCCCGGGCTATGCGAGGGGGAGGTCCCCCCTCACTGCCCGGGGGTTGGATTTCCTTCAGTTTCACGCCGACGTGCGTTACGCACGTCGGCGTGAAACGGAAAGTATTTCCAACGCAGCAGCCATTTTCGGCTGCTGCGTTGGAGAGAGAAGGTGAGTGCCCTTCTTGTTCCGCCTCGATCTCCGGCTGTATTTCAAGCCGGAGATCGAGGCGGGTACCGTTGGAAAGGGGAGATTCTCCCCTTTCCAACGGTACCCATTGTGTGACTTTGCTGCCCGCGGATCGGGCGCAGGGCGCCTCGATCCGCGGGCAGCAACGTCACGGATCAAACGAAGATCCTTTTGTGACGCGTGGGGGAGGGGGGGCTGCTTACTAGGTAAGCGGCCCCCTTCCCCCGTGGCCCCAAAGCATGGGGCCACAGCGCCAGGGACCCCTGGGGGCAGATGATCACTGCCCCCGGGGGTGGGGGGGAAAAAAAAAAAAAAAAAAAAATCAAGGGAAGGAGGGAGGTGGGAGGGGGTTTTGGGCCCTGGGGCCCACTGGGCCACCAGCGATTGACCTAAAAGTGGTGTCCCTGGAAAGGGGACTTTCTCCCCTTTCCAGGGACACCACTCATATGCCGCATTGCTGGTCACGGATCAGCGCAGAGCGCCGATCCGTGACCAGCAACCCACTGAACCACCATGGATCTGTTTGCGAGTTGGGGGGGAGGGGGGCTGCTTCAGGTAAGCAGCCCTCTCCCCCCCCCCCCGGCCCCCAAAGCATGGGGACACATGAAAATGTACCCTGGGGGCAGATGGCTGGCCATCTGCCCCCAGGGAAATATATCTAAAAAAAATAATAATAATCTGAGGGATGGGGGGAGGTGGGAGGGGGTTTGGGGTCCTGGGGCCCACTAGGCCACCAGGGATTGAACAGAAAGTGGTGTCCCTGGAAAGGGGACTTTCTCCCCTTTCCAAGGACACCACATATGAGGCATTGCTGGTCACGGATCGGCGCAGAGCGCTCGATCCGTGACCAGCAACCCACTAGACCACCATGGATCTCTTTGTGAGGTGGGGGGTGGGAAGGGGGCTGCTTCAAGTAAGCAGCCCTCTCCCCCCTCCCGACCCCAAAGCATGGGGGCACGTGTATGTGAACCCTGGGGCAGATGGCTGACCATCTGCCCCAAGGGAATGTAAAATAAAAAACAAAAATGAAATGATGGGAAACAGGGTTGGGGGAAGGGGTGGGGGCCACTAGCCACCATGGATTTTTTACTGAATGAAAGGGAGGGGGTGTCCCCCCATAGGGGCGGGTGCCCCCCCAACCAAAGTAGAAAGGGGGCACCCCTTGTAACCCTCCCTGGGGGCAGATATCTGTTCCTAGGGAGGGCCATCTGACCCCAGGGAGGGATGCATGAGGTGGGGCCCCCCCTATCTGCCCCCAGGGAGGGTTGCATGAGGTGGGGCCCTCCATTTGGGGTGGGGGGGGGGTTGAGGGCCACCCCCCGTTGCGGTACATCATGCGCTGCCAATTTAGGGTGGCCCTCAGCCCCCCCTAAAAAGCAGCCTGTGGTTTTGTAATTTTTTTTTTGTTTACCCAACTTTGCTTGGTGCAGATGGCCACATTAGTGTGGCTATCTGCCCCCAGGGTGCCCAAACCCTACTGCCCCATCTATTGGGGGTCCAGCCCCACCTTTTGGGGTGGCCCTCTCCCCCCTCACCCCAAATGGAGGTGGGGTGTACCTCACGCAGCCGTTTGGAGGAGGCCCAGGGAGGCCTGCATGAGGTGTGTCCCCCAGCCATTGGGGGTGGGGTGGGGGGGGGCACCCCAAAAGCTGGGGCAGGACCCCCAATAGATGGGGCAGTAAGGTTTGGGCACCCTGGGGGCAGATAGCCACACTAATGGGCCCATCTGCACCAAGCCAAGTTGGGTAAACAAAAAAAAATATACAAAAACACAGGCTGCTTTTTAGGGGGGGCTGAGGGGCACCCTAAATTGGCAGCGCATGATGTACCGCAACGGGGGGTGGCCCTCAACCCCCCCCCACCCCAAATGGAGGGCCCCACCTCATGCAACCCTCCCTGGGGGCAGATATCTGCTCCTAGGAAGGGGCATCTGACCCCAGGGAGGGATGCATGAGGTGCCCCCCCCCCTATCTGCCCCCAGGGAGGGTTGCATGAGGTGGGGCCCTCCATTTGGGGTGGGGGGGGGGTTGAGGGCCACCCCCCGTTGCGGTACATCATGCGCTGCCAATTTAGGGTGGCCCTCAGCCCCCCCTAAAAAGCAGCCTGTGGTTTTGTAATTTTTTTTTTGTTTACCCAACTTTGCTTGGTGCAGATGGCCACATTAGTGTGGCTATCTGCCCCCAGGGTGCCCAAACCCTACTGCCCCATCTATTGGGGGTCCAGCCCCACCTTTTGGGGTGGCCCTCTCCCCCCTCACCCCAAATGGAGGTGGGGTGTACCTCACGCAGCCGTTTGGAGGAGGCCCAGGGAGGCCTGCATGAGGTGTGTCCCCCAGCCATTGGGGGTGGGGTGGGGGGGGGCACCCCAAAAGCTGGGGCAGGACCCCCAATAGATGGGGCAGTAAGGTTTGGGCACCCTGGGGGCAGATAGCCACACTAATGGGCCCATCTGCACCAAGCCAAGTTGGGTAAACAAAAAAAAATATACAAAAACACAGGCTGCTTTTTAGGGGGGGCTGAGGGGCACCCTAAATTGGCAGCGCATGATGTACCGCAACGGGGGGTGGCCCTCAACCCCCCCCCACCCCAAATGGAGGGCCCCACCTCATGCAACCCTCCCTGGGGGCAGATATCTGCTCCTAGGAAGGGTCATCTGACCCCAGGGAGGGATGCATGAGGTGGCCCCCCCCCTATCTGCCCCCAGGGAGGGTTGCATGAGGTGGGGCCCTCCATTTGGGGTGGGGGGGGGTTGAGGGCCACCCCCCGTTGCGGTACATCATGCGCTGCCAATTTAGGGTGGCCCTCAGCCCCCCCTAAAAAGCAGCCTGTGGTTTTGTAATTTTTTTTTTGTTTACCCAACTTTGCTTGGTGCAGATGGCCACATTAGTGTGGCTATCTGCCCCCAGGGTGCCCAAACCCTACTGCCCCATCTATTGGGGGTCCAGCCCCACCTTTTGGGGTGGCCCTCTCCCCCCTCACCCCAAATGGAGGTGGGGTGTACCTCACGCAGCCGTTTGGAGGAGGCCCAGGGAGGCCTGCATGAGGTGTGTCCCCCAGCCATTGGGGGTGGGGTGGGGGGGGGCACCCCAAAAGCTGGGGCAGGACCCCCAATAGATGGGGCAGTAAGGTTTGGGCACCCTGGGGGCAGATAGCCACACTAATGGGCCCATCTGCACCAAGCCAAGTTGGGTAAACAAAAAAAAATATACAAAAACACAGGCTGCTTTTTAGGGGGGGCTGAGGGGCACCCTAAATTGGCAGCGCATGATGTACCGCAACGGGGGGTGGCCCTCAACCCCCCCCCACCCCAAATGGAGGGCCCCACCTCATGCAACCCTCCCTGGGGGCAGATATCTGCTCCTAGGAAGGGGCATCTGACCCCAGGGAGGGATGCATGAGGTGCCCCCCCCCCTATCTGCCCCCAGGGAGGGTTGCATGAGGTGGGGCCCTCCATTTGGGGTGGGGGGGGGTTGAGGGCCACCCCCCGTTGCGGTACATCATGCGCTGCCAATTTAGGGTGGCCCTCAGCCCCCCCTAAAAAGCAGCCTGTGGTTTTGTAATTTTTTTTTTGTTTACCCAACTTTGCTTGGTGCAGATGGCCACATTAGTGTGGCTATCTGCCCCCAGGGTGCCCAAACCCTACTGCCCCATCTATTGGGGGTCCAGCCCCACCTTTTGGGGTGGCCCTCTCCCCCCTCACCCCAAATGGAGGTGGGGTGTACCTCACGCAGCCGTTTGGAGGAGGCCCAGGGAGGCCTGCATGAGGTGTGTCCCCCAGCCATTGGGGGTGGGGTGGGGGGGGGCACCCCAAAAGCTGGGGCAGGACCCCCAATAGATGGGGCAGTAAGGTTTGGGCACCCTGGGGGCAGATAGCCACACTAATGGGCCCATCTGCACCAAGCCAAGTTGGGTAAACAAAAAAAAATATACAAAAACACAGGCTGCTTTTTAGGGGGGGCTGAGGGGCACCCTAAATTGGCAGCGCATGATGTACCGCAACGGGGGGTGGCCCTCAACCCCCCCCCACCCCAAATGGAGGGCCCCACCTCATGCAACCCTCCCTGGGGGCAGATATCTGCTCCTAGGAAGGGGCATCTGACCCCAGGGAGGGATGCATGAGGTGGCCCCCCCCCTATCTGCCCCCAGGGAGGGTTGCATGAGGTGGGGCCCTCCATTTGGGGTGGGGGGGGGTTGAGGGCCACCCCCCGTTGCGGTACATCATGCGCTGCCAATTTAGGGTGGCCCTCAGCCCCCCCTAAAAAGCAGCCTGTGGTTTTGTAATTTTTTTTTTGTTTACCCAACTTTGCTTGGTGCAGATGGCCACATTAGTGTGGCTATCTGCCCCCAGGGTGCCCAAACCCTACTGCCCCATCTATTGGGGGTCCAGCCCCACCTTTTGGGGTGGCCCTCTCCCCCCTCACCCCAAATGGAGGTGGGGTGTACCTCACGCAGCCGTTTGGAGGAGGCCCAGGGAGGCCTGCATGAGGTGTGTCCCCCAGCCATTGGGGGTGGGGTGGGGGGGGGCACCCCAAAAGCTGGGGCAGGACCCCCAATAGATGGGGCAGTAAGGTTTGGGCACCCTGGGGGCAGATAGCCACACTAATGGGCCCATCTGCACCAAGCCAAGTTGGGTAAACAAAAAAAAATATACAAAAACACAGGCTGCTTTTTAGGGGGGGCTGAGGGGCACCCTAAATTGGCAGCGCATGATGTACCGCAACGGGGGGTGGCCCTCAACCCCCCCCCACCCCAAATGGAGGGCCCCACCTCATGCAACCCTCCCTGGGGGCAGATATCTGCTCCTAGGAAGGGGCATCTGACCCCAGGGAGGGATGCATGAGGTGGCCCCCCCCCTATCTGCCCCCAGGGAGGGTTGCATGAGGTGGGGCCCTCCATTTGGGGTGGGGGGGGGGTTGAGGGCCACCCCCCGTTGCGGTACATCATGCGCTGCCAATTTAGGGTGGCCCTCAGCCCCCCCTAAAAAGCAGCCTGTGGTTTTGTAATTTTTTTTTTGTTTACCCAACTTTGCTTGGTGCAGATGGCCACATTAGTGTGGCTATCTGCCCCCAGGGTGCCCAAACCCTACTGCCCCATCTATTGGGGGTCCAGCCCCACCTTTTGGGGTGGCCCTCTCCCCCCTCACCCCAAATGGAGGTGGGGTGTACCTCACGCAGCCGTTTGGAGGAGGCCCAGGGAGGCCTGCATGAGGTGTGTCCCCCAGCCATTGGGGGTGGGGTGGGGGGGGGGCACCCCAAAAGCTGGGGCAGGACCCCCAATAGATGGGGCAGTAAGGTTTGGGCACCCTGGGGGCAGATAGCCACACTAATGGGCCCATCTGCACCAAGCCAAGTTGGGTAAACAAAAAAAAATATACAAAAACACAGGCTGCTTTTTAGGGGGGGCTGAGGGGCACCCTAAATTGGCAGCGCATGATGTACCGCAACGGGGGGTGGCCCTCAACCCCCCCCACCCCAAATGGAGGGCCCCACCTCATGCAACCCTCCCTGGGGGCAGATATCTGCTCCTAGGAAGGGGCATCTGACCCCAGGGAGGGATGCATGAGGTGGCCCCCCCCCTATCTGCCCCCAGGGAGGGTTGCATGAGGTGGGGCCCTCCATTTGGGGTGGGGGGGGGTTGAGGGTCACCCCCCGTTGCGGTACATCAGGCGCTGCCAATTTAGGGTGGCCCTCAGCCCCCCCTAAAAAGCAGCCTGTGATTTTGCATTTTGTTTTTTGTTTACCCAACTTTGCTTGCTGCAGATGGGCCCATTAGTGTGGCTATCTGCCCCCAGGGTGCCCAAACCCTACTGGCCCATCTATTGGGGGTCCTGCCCCACCTTTTGGGGTGGCCCTCTCCCCCCTCACCCCAAATGGAGGTGGGGTGTACCTCACGCAGCCGTTTGGAGGAGGCCCAGGGAGGCCTGCATGAGGTGTGTCCCCCAGCCATTGGGGGTGGGGCGGGGGAGGGCACCCCAAAAGGTGGGGCAGGACCCCCAATAGATGGGGCAGTAAGGTTTGGGCACCCTGGGGGCAGATAGCCACACTAATGGGCCCATCTGCACCAAGCCAAGTTGGGTAAACAAAAAAAAATATACAAAATCACAGGCTGCTTTTTAGGGGGGGCTGAGGGCCACCCTAAATTGGCAGCGCATGATGTACCGCAACGGGGGGTGGCCCTCAACCCCCCCCACCCCAAATGGAGGGCCCCACCTCATGCAACCCTCCCTGGGGGCAGATAGGGGGGGCACCACCTCATGCATCCCTCCCTGGGGTCAGATGCCCCTTCCTAGGAGCAGATATCTGCCCCCAGGGAGGGTTGCATGAGGTGGGGCCCTCCATTTGGGGTGGGGGGGGGTTGAGGGTCACCCCCCGTTGCGGTACATCAGGCGCTGCCAATTTAGGGTGGCCCCCAGCCCCCCCTAAAAAGCAGCCTGTGATTTAGCATTTTGTTTTTTGTTTACCCAACTTTGCTTGCTGCAGATGGGCCCATTAGTGTGGCTATCTGCCCCCAGGGTGCCCAAACCCTACTGGCCCATCTATTGGGGGTCCTGCCCCACCTTTTGGGGTGGCCCCCTCCCCCCTCACCCCAAATGGAGGTGGGGTGTACCTCACGCAGCCGTTTGGAGGAGGCCCAGGGAGGCCTGCATGAGGTGTGTCCCCCAGCCATTGGGGGTGGGGCGGGGGGGGGCACCCCAAAAGGTGGGGCAGGACCCCCAATAGATGGGGCAGTAAGGTTTGGGCACCCTGGGGGCAGATAGCCACACTAATGGGCCCATCTGCACCAAGCCAAGTTGGGTAAACAAAAAAAAATATACAAAATCACAGGCTGCTTTTTAGGGGGGGCTGAGGGCCACCCTAAATTGGCAGCGCCTGATGTACCGCAACGGGGGGTGACCCTCAACCCCCCCCACCCCAAATGGAGGGCCCCACCTCATGCAACCCTCCCTGGGGGCAGATAGGGGGGGCACCACCTCATGCATCCCTCCCTGGGGTCAGATGCCCCTTCCTAGGAGCAGATATCTGCCCCCAGGGAGGGTTGCATGAGGTGGGGCCCTCCATTTGGGGTGGGGGGGTTGAGGGCCACCCCCCGTTGCGGTACATCAGGCGCTGCCAATTTAGGGTGGCCCCCAGCCCCCCCTAAAAAGCAGCCTGTGAATTTGCATTTTGTTTTTTGTTTACCCAACTTTGCTTGCTGCAGATGGGCCCATTAGTGTGGCTATCTGCCCCCAGGGTGCCCAAACCCTACTGGCCCATCTATTGGGGGTCCTGCCTCACCTTTTGGGGTGGCCCTCTCCCCCCTCACCCCAAATGGAGGTGGAGTGTACCTCACGCAGCCGTTTGGAGGAGGCCCAGGGAGGCCTGCATGAGGTGTGTCCCCCAGCCATTGGGGGTGGGGCGGGGGGGGGCACCCCAAAAGGTGGGGCAGGACCCCCAATAGAGGGGGCAGTAGTGTTTGGGCACTCCGGCGCCAGATTGGCACACCAATGTGCCCCTGTGCACAAAGGGGAGTTGGGTTACCAAAGGAAAACAGTGAAATTGTTGGAAGGTTTTTTAGGGGGGGCGGTGGAGCACCCCAAAGGGTTGGGAAAGCTGAATGGGGTGTTAACCCCCCCCCTGCCCACAATGGAGTGGGTGCCATGTCATGCAGCCCTCCCTGGGACCAGATATCTGCTCCTAGGAACGGACGCCTGAGCCCAGGGAGGAGTGCAGGACAGCCTTCCCCCTTATCTGCCCCTTGGGAGGGCTACATGAGATGGGCCGCCCCTCAAATTGGGGTGGTGGTGGAGAGGTGCAACCCCCCTCACGTTAGAAAATTCCACAGCGGTGTAGGGGGCCCCTCCGCCCTCACAAAAGGGCAGCCTGCCATTTTGAATTGGGTTCTTCGTTTACTATACCTGCCTTTGCGTAGAGGGGCACATTGGTGTGCCAGTCTGGCGCCGGGGTGCCCAAAACGTACAGGCCAATGCTACAGTGGGGCCAATATGGGTGGTCTGGTATGTGGGTGGGCTGACACAGATAATATATGTTTTGTTCTTCCCTTTACAGGTCTTGAGCAGTTCAAGCTTCTCCCTTGTTATGTACGTATGAAATTTTGCTTATTCCAACATTTGATAGTGGGTGGAGGGCACATTGCTATTGGGGTGGGGGTGAACAGGGCCTGTAGTGTTCTGTTGTGAAGGAAGTGGGTGCTCTGGGGAGGTATTGGGGTGGCCAGGAACACACTTGTCCAGGTTGCGGACAAAACGCCCCCCAGTGCAGCTGAACAGTGCTGTTTCCCTGGGAGGGAAGTTTGCCAATTAGCCATCTGTGCAATGTTTGTTTTGTGTGCTGGGGGTTGCCATACACCCATTGGTCTTAGGCCAGTTTGCTATCACTGTGCAGTCCAGCCTTCTGTGGAGGTAGATGACAGAGAAGTTTCATGTATGTGGTGGAAGGAGCTGAAAAATGTACAGATATATGCCAGACAGTTCGGATGTGTTATTGGTAGGCAAAGCACTGAATGTAAATCTTTTATGTTTCTGTTGCAGTTGTGGCTACAGAAAAGCTTATGCTGACTTATGTAAGTACCACATATATTACTTGGTAATGTGCGGGTGGAGGGTTACTGTGGTGGAAGAAACTGTGGCTGCAGTGTCAGTGGTATGGGGGAGAAAGGGTAGGAGGGCGGTTCGGGGGCCAGTGATGGGAGTGCCTTGCATTGAGGAAGGTGGCTGCTTTGCAGAAGGAAAAACTGGGCAACATAAGTAGCAGCTCCTTTTCAAAAATGTTGCCGGTAGTAATGCAGATGGTCATTTTGTTATGAGCATGGTACGCGTACTTGATACAGAGAACACTACTTTTACTGCAACGATCACCATTTCTGTGGTCCTTTTCCAGCAGTCGTCCCAGTGAGCCCCGCCTGGCTCCCCATCCTTTTGCAGGGGGAAAACCTGTAACGCAGGGTAGCTAGAGGGGCAGGAGGGGTGGGGGATTAAGTCATTGCCCTTGGGCGTCCATCTCCCAGATGGATATTTTGTCCCTCAAAAGCAGCAGTGGGTGCAGGGTGCCCCGGCACGGTCCCCATCCCGTCCTAGAGGGGAAAGCTGCAGTGCTGGCCAGGCAGAGATGTAGTGTGGTGGTGGTTGATGTGTGTGACCTTGGCTGCCTCTCGGCCTTGGTAGTTGAATGGCCCCAAGTTCACCAGTACTTTAGGAGCTGCGCCCCAATTTCTCACAATCAAAGAGTCCAAATGTGCATGCATGTGTAATGAAAGGGGCACATTCTGTCAGAGGAACTATATTCGGAGAGGTTACAAAACACCCTTGCTGCACAGGTCATATCCTCTGTCAGACTAGTCACCCTGCCAAAGTGTAATGGTGTAGCATGTGGAAGTCACTTTACTACCGTGCAGTGCAGGCGGTGGGCCACAGGAGCAGACAACCTTTACTGATTACAATTGCCCCAGCAGAACTGTGTTATTGGCACAAGGTGACATACTGTCTTCCTCACCTCCTTCCCCTAAAACACAAGTGCCAATTACGTAATGACCTACTGTAAATTCACATGAGAGGTGCATGTCCGAATAGGTGAAGTGTGTGTCTGGGAGTGTTACAAGAGCCATGTGTTCACACAATCATTCAGCTAGTTGGTAAACTGTATGTATAGGCATATTCATGGGGGTTCACTTGTTTCCATATCATAGTGACGATGAGGGTTGTGTAGATAATTGCCTACTCTTTCACCCAAAGGGCTGCACGATTTTCCGAGGGCCAACCACATCTGGCTCTCAAAGGGATGCCCTCCTGGTACATTGGTTTGGGGTTAGGGGGAAGTGCTTTCACCAGCTCAGAGGAGCCATCAGCGATGTCCATGCAAAAGGAGATGCAAACCCAACACCCTACAGTGGTGCACCTGGGAGGAAAAGATTTAGCGTCTGTGGGAGGGGAAGGGATACATGAGCTGCTAATGGAGGAACTGGAATGGATAGCACAGATGTTTCCAAACAGTGATGGGTTGGTGCCAGATTTCCGGGATTTATTTATTTTTATGTTTTTTCTGCAGGATGCCATATGCCCACTTGTCTTATTTCCATTTCCAATCCGTCTGCAGTCTAGCCTTCCGTAGTGGTAGATGACTGAGAAGTGTCATGGAAGTGGTGGAAGGAAGTGAAAAATGTACAGATAGTTGCCAGACAGTTTGGATGTGTAATTGGTAGGCAAAGCATTGAATTTTAATCTTTTATGTTTCCTTTGCAGTTTCGGCTACTGAAAAGCTATTGCTGACTTATGTAAGTACAACATTTATTACTTGGTAATGTGGGGGTGGAGGGTTACTGTGGTGGAAGGAATTGTGGGTGCATTGTCAGTGATAAGGGTGGGAAAGGGTAGTGGGGAGGGTCGGGGGCCAGTGATGGGTGTGCCTTGCATTGAGTAAGGCAGCTGCTTTGCAGAAGGAAAGGTTTGGCAGCAAATTTTAAACATTTTTTTCCAGTAGTTATATAGATGGTCATTTTTTCTGAGCATGCTATGCACACTTGTTACAGAGCTCATTCCTTTCACTGCAAAGTTCACCATTTCTGTGGTCCAATTTCAGCAGTGGTCGCAGTGTGCCCTGTCAGGGTCCCCATCCTTTTGCAGGGGGAAAAAACTGTAACGCAAGGTAGCTAGAGAGGGGGGTGTCATTGGCCTTGGTCGTCCGTCCCCCAGGTGGATATTTTGCCTCCAAATTCAGCAGTGTGTGCAGGGTCCAATCCCTTCCAGGAGAGGAAAGCTGTAGTGCTGACCAGGAAGCTATGTAGGGTAGTGGTGGGTGATGGGTGTGACCTTGTCCACCTCCCTTCCTTGGTAGTGAAGTGGCCCCAAGGTCACTAGTGGTCCTGGAGCTATGGCCGAAACACTCACATTGAAAGTGTCTGAAGGTGCACCCATTTGTGGTAAATGTGGCACATTCTGTCAGGGTACCTATATTCACAGAGCGTACAAAGCACACTTCCTGTGGACTTCATATCCTCCGTGAGACTAGTCACCCTGCCAAATTGTAACGATGTAGCATGTGGACGTCACCTTACCACCGTGCTGGGCAGGCGGTGGGCCACAGGAGCAGACAACTTTTACTGATTACAATTGCGCCAGCACAACTGTGTTATTGGCACAAGGTGACATACTATCTTCTTCACCTCCTTCCCCTGAAAATAACGTGGCAATTATGTGTCGACCTACTGTTATCTCAAATGAGAGGTGGTTTCCGAATGGGTGAAGTGTGTGTCTGGGATTGTTACAAGAGTCATGTGTTGGTGCAAATGTTGTGTAATGTGGTAAAATGTATGTGTAGCCATAATCATGGGGGTTTTCCTGTTTCCATTTCCTAGTGAGGATGAGGGTTGTGTGGATTTTCGGCCACTCTTATATCCAAAGGGCTGCACGACTTTTCCGAGGGCCACCTACATCTGGGTCTGGAAGGGATGGCCTTGCGGTGCATTGGTTTGGGGTGGGGGGGATGCGCCTTCACCAGCTCCGAGGAGCCATCGTCGCTGCCCAAGAAAAAGGAAAGGCCCCCCCCCCTGACCTTATAGTGGTTCACCTGGGAGGAAATGATTTTGCGTCTGTGGGACGGAAGGGGGTACGCGAGCAGCTCATGGCAGACCTTGAATGGATTGCAGAGAGGTTTCCAAACACTGTGGTGGCCTGGTCCCAGATGATTCCCAGGATGGATTGGAGAACTGAAGGGAATAGAAGGGCCATCAACCGCTCGGTGTGGAAAATGAATGGCGAGTTCACTAAACTGACAGAGGGCAACACCAGAATACGGACCATTCACCATGGCAATATCAAAGGTGCTGTGATGTTTCACAGAGATGGGGTGCACCTTTCCAAAACAGGCATGGAGCTGTTCATTGGAAACATAATGGATTTTGCCCAGACGCTATTTTAGGGGGAGTTTGCCCAGTGACTGATGGACACACTGGAAGATCTGAAAGGTGAATAGAA
This sequence comes from Ambystoma mexicanum, assembly GCF_040938575.1. Taxonomy (NCBI): domain Eukaryota; kingdom Metazoa; phylum Chordata; class Amphibia; order Caudata; family Ambystomatidae; genus Ambystoma; species Ambystoma mexicanum. The sequence goes on from NC_090939.1 coordinate 12,959,195, forward strand.
GTGGTAGTAAGTATGTTGGCAGTGAGACTTCCACTTTCTAGCAATTGTTTGCATTCATGGCATGTCAAAGCATTTAGTATGTTTCTGCTACTTATTTCTTTGGTACCCATCACTACTTGCTTCAGCCTACATCAATTTGCTTGGCCTTGCAATAATTTTGTCCATGTGAGCTTTCCCCTTACAATAGACACCCCTATATGAATGAGCAGGTGTTATTGTCAAAAGTGTGCCAGCAGTTGGCCGGAAGGGCCAGCCGTGTACTGTATTTATCTTCCCTCTCTGCTTCTTCATTGCCTATGGCTTTTCAACTCACCCAATCACTAATACGTTGCATGGTTCCTTCTCACCTCGATTTCCCATCCACAAGCATCCCATGGGGGAGGGCATGGTGCAAAGCATGTTGGCTGTTTCTGAATAGGTAGTGTGGCTGAAATCCTCGTCCCCACGCTTGTATTTCTGTACAGTTTAGCGGAATAGTACATTGGCCATAGATTTTTTGTTCTCTTTCTTTTAGGTGCAGGTGTGTTGTAGCTGTCTACACACTTGTAGGAAAGCAGTCAGCTGGTCCTTAGCATTTCACGTGAGTGTTTGCAAAGTACTACTCTGTTTATTGTAGCGTGCAGGGAGTACGTCATATTGCAGAGGGCTGCTACTGTTAGTGAGCAAAGTCTGGACCTTTTGGTGTACCTGTGTGGAGTAGGTTTGTGGCACTGAATACCACTTACTGTGCTACGTTCCATACTTTCAGAAGCACACATACTTCTTGTTTCAGTCTTCATCTGGTCTTTGGGCATTGAAGGGTTCCATAGCGAAGGTACTCATGGCTTCTCGGCGATCAATGTCTGGTGCGGAGGCATTAGCTGTAGTGATGGAATCTGGCTCAGAGCAAGGCACAGATGTGTACATGCATTCTGAAACAGATAGTGCTTCTGAGGGGCAGGAGGGAAGTGATTGGGGAAGTGAGATGGCCATTGACGAAAGTCCCTCCTCCCACTCATCATCGTCATCATCTGATGATGAAGAGGAAGGAAGAGTGCGTCCACCTTTTCGCACACTTCCCACACGCAGGGGACCTGTAAGGGGGAGGGGACGTGCAAGACTGCCACGCAATGTGGCAGTTCCTGACATGACTCAAGAGTCGCTCTGGGTGCCTCCAGCAATGGCTCAGCCTGTTGTGCCCCCTTTCACTGGTATATCAGGGTGCACAGTGAATACAGAAGGGTTTCAGCCTATTGATTTTTTCAACCTTTTTGTTGATGATGGGTTCATTGCAGACGTGGTTGAGCAAACCAATTTATACGCTGCACAGTTCATGAGGTCTAGGGGTCCCACTCTGAAACCCCACTCCAGAGCACAAGCATGGGTACCCACAAACGATGTTGAAATGAGACAGTTTTGGGGTCTCATTTTGCTCATGGGAATTGGACACAAGCCGTCTGTCGCAATGTACTGGACTACTGTAGCACCACTTTATTGCCTGTTTTTTTCAGCTACAATGAGCAGAAATCGCTTTCAAGCACTGCACCGTATGTTGCACTTCAATGACAACTCGGCAGCATTACCCAAAACGGACCCAAACTTTGATAGGCTGTTCAAACTTAAGCCATTTCTGGACCATTTCACTCACCGATTTGCAGAGGTGTATGTTCCTAGCCAGAACATATCCATTGATGAATCGTTGGTGTTGTTCAAAGGTCGCCTTGTATTCAGGCAATACATTCCTAGCAAGAGATCACGATATGGGATTAAAATGTACATGTTGTGTGAAAGTACCACTGGGTATGTCAGCAGCATGAGAGTCTACACCGGTAAAGACTCTACCCTAAACCCTCCGGGCTGCCCAGCCCATTTAGGGACAAGTGAGAAGATTGTTTGGGATCTTCTCACACCATGGCTCCACAAGGGACATCATTTGTATGTAGACAATTTCTACACCGGAATTCCACTGTTCAAGGAATTGTTCAATGTGGGCACACTCGCATGCGGTACAATCCGCAGTAACCGCAAACGCTTCCCCAGACAACTTGTGTGTAAGAAGTTGGCTAAGGGACAATGTATGGCATTGCGGCAGGATGAATTGTTAGCAGTGAAATTCTGCGACAAAAGGGATGTGTACATGCTAAGTACTATTCATGATGAAAGTACTTCAGCTGTCCCTCTGCGCAGGCAGACTCAGCAAGTGTTGAAACCCAATTGCATTCTGGATTACAACAAGTACATGGGTGGAGTAGACAAAAATGACCAAGTGCTTGAGTCATACCACGCTGAACGCAAGTCGCGTTTCTGGTACAAAAAGTTAGCCACACACATTGTGCATATGGCAACGTACAATGCTTATGTGGTGTACCGTGCAGCTACTCCACAAAACAAGCTCTCCTTTTTGGATTTTGAATTAGAAATTGTTCAATCTCTGGCTAATGTTCATGTACAAATTCCCTCCTTTCCAGAGGTCGAAGATGTAGCCAGATTGCAAGAGCGACACTTTGGTGATTATGTTCCTCCCACTGCCACGAAGGCACAACCGTACCGAAAATGTAAGGTGTGTACAAAACAAGGAAAGAGGAAGGATACTCGGGTGTACTGTCCCCAATGCCCTTCCCAGCCTGCCCTCTGCTTTCAGCCTTGTTTCCTTTTGTATCATACAAAGGAAAAATATTGGGAGATCGACTGATTTCCGAAAATGCCCATCATTCCTTGAAAGGGACCCTTAGCCCCTGAAATCGTGCATGTCTTGTAAAGGAATGGCACTCTTGCACCCTGCCCTGGAGGAGTACCTTCAATGAAAATGCAACAGGATGTCAACTCACTTCACTTGATTTAGCGTGCATTCACGAGCATCGCTAGTCCTGCTTCCTCCACTCGAGGCCTGCCTTGGAAAGGCAACCACAGCCGTAGCTTTCCCTTGAGGCCTGCCAAGAAAATGTACATCAGTCTAGATCCCTCAGCTCAAAGCGTGACTTGCAAAGGAACGCTAATCAGGCTCCTTCCATTGGAGGCGTGCCTACGAAATAGTAATCATTATGAGTCCCTGTACTTGAGTTGTGCCATGCGGGTCTTTCCCCTTTGGCGTGCTTTGGCAAGCAATGCTAGTCCTGCCCCCTCCACTTGAGGCCTGCCTGGGAAAGAGACATCACCCCCGGTACCTTTCCCTTCAGGTCTGCCTCCTAAGGAAAAGGCAGTCTAGCTCCCTCTGCGCGTGGTGTGCCTTGCAAAGTAACGCAATGCTTGTTACGTCCAAAGCAGGCGCATCTTTGAAAGAAATGCCACTCTAGCTCCCTCCACTTGAGGTGTGCCTTGGAGTAGGTGGGGACAGCACTCTGCTTTACTCCCCTTTGGCGTGCTTTGGCAAGCAATGCTAGTCCTGCCCCCTCCACTTGAGGCCTGCCTGGGAAAGAGACATCACCCCCGGTACCTTTCCCTTCAGGTCTGCCTCCTAAGGAAAAGGCAGTCTAGCTCCCTCTGCGCGTGGTGTGCCTTGCAAAGTAACGCAATGCTTGTTACGTCCAAAGCAGGCGCATCTTTGAAAGAAATGCCACTCTAGCTCCCTCCACTTGAGGTGTGCCTTGGAGTAGGTGGGGACAGCACTCTGCTTTACTCCCCTTTGGCGTGCTTTGGCAAGCAATGCTTGTCCTGCCCCCTCCACTTGAGGCCTGCCTGGGAAAGAGACATCACCCCCGGTACCTTTCCCTTCAGGTCTGCCTCCTAAGGAAAAGGCAGTCTAGCTCCCTCTGCGCGTGGTGTGCCTTGCAAAGTAACGCAATGCTTGTTACGTCCAAAGCAGGCGCATCTTTGAAAGAAATGCCACTCTAGCTCCCTCCACTTGAGGTGTGCCTTGGAGTAGGTGGGGACAGCACTCTGCTTTACTCCCCTTTGGCGTGCTTTGGCAAGCAATGCTTGTCCTGCCCCCTCCACTTGAGGCCTGCCTGGGAAAGAGACATCACCCCCGGTACCTTTCCCTTCAGGTCTGCCTCCTAAGGAAAAGGCAGTCTAGCTCCCTCTGCGCGTGGTGTGCCTTGCAAAGTAACGCAATGCTTGTTACGTCCAAAGCAGGCGCATCTTTGAAAGAAATGCCACTCTAGCTCCCTCCACTTGAGGTGTGCCTTGGAGTAGGTGGGGACAGCACTCTGCTTTACTCCCCTTTGGCGTGCTTTGGCAAGCAATGCTAGTCCTGCCCCCTCCACTTGAGGCCTGCCTGGGAAAGAGACATCACCCCCGGTACCTTTCCCTTCAGGTCTGCCTCCTAAGGAAAAGGCAGTCTAGCTCCCTCTGCGCGTGGTGTGCCTTGCAAAGTAACGCAATGCTTGTTACGTCCAAAGCAGGCGCATCTTTGAAAGAAATGCCACTCTAGCTCCCTCCACTTGAGGTGTGCCTTGGAGTAGGTGGGGACAGCACTCTGCTTTACTCCCCTTTGGCGTGCTTTGGCAAGCAATGCTAGTCCTGCCCCCTCCACTTGAGGCCTGCCTGGGAAAGAGACATCACCCCCGGTACCTTTCCCTTCAGGTCTGCCTCCTAAGGAAAAGGCAGTCTAGCTCCCTCTGCGCGTGGTGTGCCTTGCAAAGTAACGCAATGCTTGTTACGTCCAAAGCAGGCGCATCTTTGAAAGAAATGCCACTCTAGCTCCCTCCACTTGAGGTGTGCCTTGGAGTAGGTGGGGACAGCACTCTGCTTTACTCCCCTTTGGCGTGCTTTGGCAAGCAATGCTAGTCCTGCCCCCTCCACTTGAGGCCTGCCTGGGAAAGAGACATCACCCCCGGTACCTTTCCCTTCAGGTCTGCCTCCTAAGGAAAAGGCAGTCTAGCTCCCTCTGCGCGTGGTGTGCCTTGCAAAGTAACGCAATGCTTGTTACGTCCAAAGAAGGCGCATCTTGGAAAGGAATGCCACTCCACCGCCTCTAGTTGAGGCGGGCCATGGAGAAGAAGGGTGGAGCACTGTGGGTCACTCCCCTATGGGAGTGCAGCTTGCTCCTGTTCGGGATTGCCTTACAAAAAAAAAACGTCTGAAAAACCCCATCCGCTTCTGGCGTACTTTGGACAGGAACCCAAATCTGGCTCCTTCCACTTAAGGTTTGGCAAGCAAAGAAAGGCCAGTCCCGCTCCCTCTACTCAAGCCGTGCGTTGTGGAAGACCAGAACGGCATTCAGGTTCCCTCCACTCAAGGGGTGTTTTTTCAAAATATTACACGCCACTTTGGCTCCTACCCTTGAGGTCTAAGTGTCATGAAAGTGGTACTTGGACACCAACTATATGGCAGCGGTGTCTTGCGTACCTCGTAAGATCCTGCCTTGTTTATTGTTTTACCTCGAGTAATGTTATGTGTGGTGTAAGTGACACGTCATCTGTAGGAATGCATTGGATATGATTGGTGTGTGAATTAGGTAAAGATACAAAGAACATGCAGTTGCAATTTCTGTGAATGGACTTTTCCAGCAGTGACGAAATGATTGTCATTTTGCAGGATGGCTGTTTTGTGTGGGTACGGTGGGACATAAGAATGTTTGGCCATAGTTGCTATGGGCATACTGAAAGCTGGTGTGGAAGATAGCGCCTGTAGGGCAGGGTAGTGAAGTCAGGCAGTATGCACTTGCTATCACTGTCCACATGTGATTGCCAGCACATAAAGTTTGCATGCAGACACAGTTGCTATGAAATTGATGCCAAATGATAGTTAAGATATTGCTAGAGACACAGTTGCATTGTACACAGATGTCCATGTGGTATAAGTGTGTAGATATGCTCATGTGTAGATACACTTGCTCTGGTGCTAGTGATTTCGTAGAAGTGCAACTGCTGAAATGGATGCCAACTGACTGCAGACACGAAAGGGATACGAATGGCCAGTGATCCGGTGGGTGCCTTGACGTGGCATCACTGCTCACAAGGACAAACCTTCTTGTGCAATACAAGGAGGTTGGTCCTTGTGCTAAATCCCACCTTGCGTGTCTAACTGCATTGCGTCTGCTATGTATGGGAAGTGTGAGGAAAGGTGCATGTGAAATGGCTTACTGGCAGTACTTTACTGTTTCCTAAGCGCACTACAGCGAAGTTACTATACTAAAGATGTGCCCATTGTCACTCAGGTACCACACCTGCACACAAAGAGGTCAGCCTCTCATTGGGACACGTGTGGCGATGCGGGAAGGTAGGCCACGTGTTGTTGGCGGTGTGTTTCGTTGAGTGGCCAGAGGGAAATGTCTGAGATTTGTCTTCATTTCCGGCCAATTTCAGAGACATTTCCCTGTGTCCACTCACCGAAACACGTCGCCAACAGCAGATGTCATACCTTCTCGTGTTCCCACAGGTGTTCCGACGAAAAAGGTACCTCGCATGTGTGGGTGCACCTACCGGGGTCGCAAAAGGAAAAGGGTAACCCGCTGGTAACCCCAAGCCTTTCGCCACAGCACAATTTGTTCATGTGGGCAACCTACAGATTTGGGCCTAGGGTGTCGAAGCCAGCAAGGAAAACAGGGAACCCCATGCATTTCCCAAAAGAGGACACCCGTGGGAAAGCACAGAGGTCTGATTTGCGCACATCGCCCCAGATTTTTTTACCCAGACAGCCCTGCAAAGTCGGAAATGTGGGGAAAAAACCGCATTTTCCGCACATTTCGCTCGCCGCACCCATCGAAACGCGCCCCCCACAACACATGGCCTACCATCCAGCGTTCCCACAGGTGTCCCGATGAAAACGGTACCTCACATGTGTGGGTGCACCTACCTGGCCGCCAAGGGGAAAGCCTAAAACACAAGTAACCCCAAGTCTGTTGTCAGAGGGAAATCTCAGACATTCTGCCGACCGGCGCAACTTACAGATATGGGCCTCGGGTGTCCAAGCCACCGAGGAAAACAGGGAACCCCATGCATTTTCGAAAAGAGGACACCCGTGGGAATCCGCAGAGGTGTGATTTGCGCCCATCGCCCCAGATTTTTTTTACCCAGACAGCCCTGCAAAGTCGGAAATGTGGGGAAAAAAACGCTTTTTCCGCACATTTCGCTCGCCGCACCCATCGAAACGCGCCCCCCACAACACATGGCCTACCGTCCCGCGTTCCCACAGGTGTCCCGATGAAAACGGTACCTCACATGTGTGGGTGCACCTACCTGGCCGCCAAGGGGAAAGCCTAAAACACAAGTAACCCCAAGTCTGTTGTCCATTCTGCCGACCGGCGCAACTTACAGATATGGGCCTCGGGTGTCCAAGCCACCGAGGAAAACAGGGAACCCCATGCATTTTCGAAAAGAGGACACCCGTGGGAATCCGCACAGGTGTGATTTGCGCCCATCGCCCCAGATTTTTGCGGGGGTGTCTGGGTAAAAAAATCTGGGGCGATGGGCGCAAATCACACCTGTGCGGATTCCCACGGGTGTCCTCTTTTCGAAAATGCATGGGGTTCCCTGTTTTCCTCGGTGGCTTGGACACCCGAGGCCCATATCTGTAAGTTGCGCCGGTCGGCAGAATGGACAACAGACTTGGGGTTACTTGTGTTTTAGGCTTTCCCCTTGGCGGCCAGGTAGGTGCACCCACACATGTGAGGTACCGTTTTCATCGGGACACCTGTGGGAACGCGGGACGGTAGGCCATGTGTTGTGGGGGGCGCGTTTCGATGGGTGCGGCGAGCGAAATGTGCGGAAAAAGCGTTTTTTTCCCCACATTTCCGACTTTGCAGGGCTGTCTGGGTAAAAAAATCTGGGGCGATGGGCGCAAATCACACCTCTGCGGATTCCCACGGGTGTCCTCTTTTCGAAAATGCATGGGGTTCCCTGTTTTCCTCGGTGGCTTGGACACCCGAGGCCCATATCTGTAAGTTGCGCCGGTCGGCAGAATGTCTGAGATTTCCCTCTGACAACAGACTTGGGGTTACTTGTGTTTTAGGCTTTCCCCTTGGCGGCCAGGTAGGTGCACCCACACATGTGAGGTACCGTTTTCATCGGGACACCTGTGGGAACGCGGGACGGTAGGCCACGTGTTGTGGGGGGCGTGTTTCGATGGGTGCGGCGAGTGAAATGTGCGGAAAAAGCGGTTTTTTCCCCACATTTCCGACTTTGCAGGGCTGTCTGGGTAAAAAAATCTGGGGCGATGGGCGCAAATCACACCTGTGCGGATTCCCACGGGTGTCCTCTTTTCGAAAATGCATGGGGTTCCCTGTTTTCCTCGGTGGCTTGGACACCCGAGGCCCATATCTGTAAGTTGCGCCGGTCGGCAGAATGGACAACAGACTTGGGGTTACTTGTGTTTTAGGCTTTCCCCTTGGCGGCCAGGTAGGTGCACCCACACATGTGAGGTACCGTTTTCATCGGGACACCTGTGGGAACGCGGGACGGTAGGCCATGTGTTGTGGGGGGCGCGTTTCGATGGGTGCGGCGAGCGAAATGTGCGGAAAAAGCGTTTTTTTCCCCACATTTCCGACTTTGCAGGGCTGTCTGGGTAAAAAAATCTGGGGCGATGGGCGCAAATCACACCTCTGCGGATTCCCACGGGTGTCCTCTTTTCGAAAATGCATGGGGTTCCCTGTTTTCCTCGGTGGCTTGGACACCCGAGGCCCATATCTGTAAGTTGCGCCGGTCGGCAGAATGTCTGAGATTTCCCTCTGACAACAGACTTGGGGTTACTTGTGTTTTAGGCTTTCCCCTTGGCGGCCAGGTAGGTGCACCCACACATGTGAGGTACCGTTTTCATCGGGACACCTGTGGGAACGCGGGACGGTAGGCCACGTGTTGTGGGGGGCGTGTTTCGATGGGTGCGGCGAGTGAAATGTGCGGAAAAAGCGGTTTTTTCCCCACATTTCCGACTTTGCAGGGCTGTCTGGGTAAAAAAATCTGGGGCGATGGGCGCAAATCACACCTGTGCGGATTCCCACGGGTGTCCTCTTTTCGAAAATGCATGGGGTTCCCTGTTTTCCTCGGTGGCTTGGACACCCGAGGCCCATATCTGTAAGTTGCGCCGGTCGGCAGAATGGACAACAGACTTGGGGTTACTTGTGTTTTAGGCTTTCCCCTTGGCGGCCAGGTAGGTGCACCCACACATGTGAGGTACCGTTTTCATCGGGACACCTGTGGGAACGCGGGACGGTAGGCCATGTGTTGTGGGGGGCGCGTTTCGATGGGTGCGGCGAGCGAAATGTGCGGAAAAAGCGTTTTTTTCCCCACATTTCCGACTTTGCAGGGCTGTCTGGGTAAAAAAATCTGGGGCGATGGGCGCAAATCACACCTCTGCGGATTCCCACGGGTGTCCTCTTTTCGAAAATGCATGGGGTTCCCTGTTTTCCTCGGTGGCTTGGACACCCGAGGCCCATATCTGTAAGTTGCGCCGGTCGGCAGAATGTCTGAGATTTCCCTCTGACAACAGACTTGGGGTTACTTGTGTTTTAGGCTTTCCCCTTGGCGGCCAGGTAGGTGCACCCACACATGTGAGGTACCGTTTTCATCGGGACACCTGTGGGAACGCGGGACGGTAGGCCACGTGTTGTGGGGGGCGTGTTTCGATGGGTGCGGCGAGTGAAATGTGCGGAAAAAGCGGTTTTTTCCCCACATTTCCGACTTTGCAGGGCTGTCTGGGTAAAAAAATCTGGGGCGATGGGCGCAAATCACACCTGTGCGGATTCCCACGGGTGTCCTCTTTTCGAAAATGCATGGGGTTCCCTGTTTTCCTCGGTGGCTTGGACACCCGAGGCCCATATCTGTAAGTTGCGCCGGTCGGCAGAATGGACAACAGACTTGGGGTTACTTGTGTTTTAGGCTTTCCCCTTGGCGGCCAGGTAGGTGCACCCACACATGTGAGGTACCGTTTTCATCGGGACACCTGTGGGAACGCGGGACGGTAGGCCATGTGTTGTGGGGGGCGCGTTTCGATGGGTGCGGCGAGCGAAATGTGCGGAAAAAGCGTTTTTTTCCCCACATTTCCGACTTTGCAGGGCTGTCTGGGTAAAAAAATCTGGGGCGATGGGCGCAAATCACACCTCTGCGGATTCCCACGGGTGTCCTCTTTTCGAAAATGCATGGGGTTCCCTGTTTTCCTCGGTGGCTTGGACACCCGAGGCCCATATCTGTAAGTTGCGCCGGTCGGCAGAATGTCTGAGATTTCCCTCTGACAACAGACTTGGGGTTACTTGTGTTTTAGGCTTTCCCCTTGGCGGCCAGGTAGGTGCACCCACACATGTGAGGTACCGTTTTCATCGGGACACCTGTGGGAACGCGGGACGGTAGGCCACGTGTTGTGGGGGGCGTGTTTCGATGGGTGCGGCGAGTGAAATGTGCGGAAAAAGCGGTTTTTTCCCCACATTTCCGACTTTGCAGGGCTGTCTGGGTAAAAAAATCTGGGGCGATGGGCGCAAATCACACCTGTGCGGATTCCCACGGGTGTCCTCTTTTCGAAAATGCATGGGGTTCCCTGTTTTCCTCGGTGGCTTGGACACCCGAGGCCCATATCTGTAAGTTGCGCCGGTCGGCAGAATGGACAACAGACTTGGGGTTACTTGTGTTTTAGGCTTTCCCCTTGGCGGCCAGGTAGGTGCACCCACACATGTGAGGTACCGTTTTCATCGGGACACCTGTGGGAACGCGGGACGGTAGGCCATGTGTTGTGGGGGGCGCGTTTCGATGGGTGCGGCGAGCGAAATGTGCGGAAAAAGCGTTTTTTTCCCCACATTTCCGACTTTGCAGGGCTGTCTGGGTAAAAAAATCTGGGGCGATGGGCGCAAATCACACCTCTGCGGATTCCCACGGGTGTCCTCTTTTCGAAAATGCATGGGGTTCCCTGTTTTCCTCGGTGGCTTGGACACCCGAGGCCCATATCTGTAAGTTGCGCCGGTCGGCAGAATGTCTGAGATTTCCCTCTGACAACAGACTTGGGGTTACTTGTGTTTTAGGCTTTCCCCTTGGCGGCCAGGTAGGTGCACCCACACATGTGAGGTACCGTTTTCATCGGGACACCTGTGGGAACGCGGGACGGTAGGCCACGTGTTGTGGGGGGCGTGTTTCGATGGGTGCGGCGAGTGAAATGTGCGGAAAAAGCGGTTTTTTCCCCACATTTCCGACTTTGCAGGGCTGTCTGGGTAAAAAAATCTGGGGCGATGGGCGCAAATCACACCTGTGCGGATTCCCACGGGTGTCCTCTTTTCGAAAATGCATGGGGTTCCCTGTTTTCCTCGGTGGCTTGGACACCCGAGGCCCATATCTGTAAGTTGCGCCGGTCGGCAGAATGGACAACAGACTTGGGGTTACTTGTGTTTTAGGCTTTCCCCTTGGCGGCCAGGTAGGTGCACCCACACATGTGAGGTACCGTTTTCATCGGGACACCTGTGGGAACGCGGGACGGTAGGCCATGTGTTGTGGGGGGCGCGTTTCGATGGGTGCGGCGAGCGAAATGTGCGGAAAAAGCGTTTTTTTCCCCACATTTCCGACTTTGCAGGGCTGTCTGGGTAAAAAAATCTGGGGCGATGGGCGCAAATCACACCTCTGCGGATTCCCACGGGTGTCCTCTTTTCGAAAATGCATGGGGTTCCCTGTTTTCCTCGGTGGCTTGGACACCCGAGGCCCATATCTGTAAGTTGCGCCGGTCGGCAGAATGTCTGAGATTTCCCTCTGACAACAGACTTGGGGTTACTTGTGTTTTAGGCTTTCCCCTTGGCGGCCAGGTAGGTGCACCCACACATGTGAGGTACCGTTTTCATCGGGACACCTGTGGGAACGCGGGACGGTAGGCCACGTGTTGTGGGGGGCGTGTTTCGATGGGTGCGGCGAGTGAAATGTGCGGAAAAAGCGGTTTTTTCCCCACATTTCCGACTTTGCAGGGCTGTCTGGGTAAAAAAATCTGGGGCGATGGGCGCAAATCACACCTGTGCGGATTCCCACGGGTGTCCTCTTTTCGAAAATGCATGGGGTTCCCTGTTTTCCTCGGTGGCTTGGACACCCGAGGCCCATATCTGTAAGTTGCGCCGGTCGGCAGAATGGACAACAGACTTGGGGTTACTTGTGTTTTAGGCTTTCCCCTTGGCGGCCAGGTAGGTGCACCCACACATGTGAGGTACCGTTTTCATCGGGACACCTGTGGGAACGCGGGACGGTAGGCCATGTGTTGTGGGGGGCGCGTTTCGATGGGTGCGGCGAGCGAAATGTGCGGAAAAAGCGTTTTTTTCCCCACATTTCCGACTTTGCAGGGCTGTCTGGGTAAAAAAATCTGGGGCGATGGGCGCAAATCACACCTCTGCGGATTCCCACGGGTGTCCTCTTTTCGAAAATGCATGGGGTTCCCTGTTTTCCTCGGTGGCTTGGACACCCGAGGCCCATATCTGTAAGTTGCGCCGGTCGGCAGAATGTCTGAGATTTCCCTCTGACAACAGACTTGGGGTTACTTGTGTTTTAGGCTTTCCCCTTGGCGGCCAGGTAGGTGCACCCACACATGTGAGGTACCGTTTTCATCGGGACACCTGTGGGAACGCGGGACGGTAGGCCACGTGTTGTGGGGGGCGTGTTTCGATGGGTGCGGCGAGTGAAATGTGCGGAAAAAGCGGTTTTTTCCCCACATTTCCGACTTTGCAGGGCTGTCTGGGTAAAAAAATCTGGGGCGATGGGCGCAAATCACACCTGTGCGGATTCCCACGGGTGTCCTCTTTTCGAAAATGCATGGGGTTCCCTGTTTTCCTCGGTGGCTTGGACACCCGAGGCCCATATCTGTAAGTTGCGCCGGTCGGCAGAATGGACAACAGACTTGGGGTTACTTGTGTTTTAGGCTTTCCCCTTGGCGGCCAGGTAGGTGCACCCACACATGTGAGGTACCGTTTTCATCGGGACACCTGTGGGAACGCGGGACGGTAGGCCATGTGTTGTTGGGGGCGTGTTTCGATGGGTGAGTCGAGCGAAATGTGAGGAAAATGCGTATTTTTTCCCACATTTCGGACTTTGCGGGGGTGTCTGGGTAATAAATTCTGGGGCGATTTGGGCATATCATACCTCTGCGGATTCCCACGGATGTCCTCTTTCCGGAAATGCATGGGGTTCCCTGTTTTCCTTGGTGGCTTGGACACCCGAGGCCCATATCTGTATGATGTGAGAGTGTGACATTTCCGGTGTGAAAACAGACTTGGGGTTACTTGTGTTTTAGGCTTTCCCCTTGGCGGCCAGGTAGGTGCACCCACACATGTGAGGTACCGTTTTCATCGGGACACCTGTGGGAACGCGTGACGGTAGGCCATGTGTTGTGGGGGGCGTGTTTCGATGGGTGCGTCGAGCGAAATGTGCGGAAAAAGCGTTTTTTTCCCCACATTTCGGACTTTGCAGGGGTGTCTGGGTAATAAATTCTGGGGCAATTTGGGCATATCATACCTCTGCGGATTCCCACGGGTGTCCTCTTTTCGGAAATGCATGGGGTTCCCTGTTTTCCTCGGTGGCTTGGACACCCGAGGCCCATATCTGTACCTTGTGCCGGTCGGCAGAATGTCTGAGTTTTCCCTCTGAAAACAGACTTGGGGTTACTTGTGTTTTAGGCTTTCCCCTTGGCGGCCAGGTAGGTGCACCCACACATGTGAGGTACCGTTTTCATCGGGACACCTGTGGGAACGCGGGACGGTAGGCCATGTGTTGTTGGGGGCGTGTTTCGATGGGTGAGTCGAGCGAAATGTGAGGAAAATGCGTATTTTTTCCCACATTTCGGACTTTGCGGGGGTGTCTGGGTAATAAATTCTGGGGCGATTTGGGCATATCATACCTCTGCGGATTCCCACGGGTGTCCTCTTTCCGGAAATGCATGGGGTTCCCTGTTTTCCTTGGTGGCTTGGACACCCGAGGCCCATATCTGTATGATGTGAGAGTGTGACATTTCCGGTGTGAAAACAGACTTGGGGTTACTTGTGTTTTAGGCTTTCCCCTTGGCGGCCAGGTAGGTGCACCCACACATGTGAGGTACCGTTTTCATCGGGACACCTGTGGTAACGCGTGACGGTAGGCCATGTGTTGTGGGGGGCGTGTTTCGATGGGTGCGTCGAGCGAAATGTGCGGAAAAAGCGTTTTTTTCCCCACATTTCGGACTTTGCAGGGGTGTCTGGGTAATAAATTCTGGGGCAATTTGGGCATATCATACCTCTGCGGATTCCCACGGGTGTCCTCTTTTCGGAAATGCATGGGTTTCCCTGTTTTCCTCGGTGGCTTGGACACCCGAGGCCCATATCTGTACATTGTGCCGGTCGGCAGAATGTCTGAGTTTTCCCTCTGAAAACAGACTTGGGGTTACTTGTGTTTTAGGCTTTCCCCTTGGCGGCCAGGTAGATGCACCCACACATGTGAGGTACCGTTTTCATCGGGACACCTGTGGGAACGCGGGACGGTAGGCCATGTGTTGTGGGGGGCGTGTTTCGATGGGTGAGTCGAGCGAAATGTGTGGAAAATGCATATTTTTTCCCACATTTCGGACTTTGCGGGGGTGTCTGGGTAATAAATTCTGGGGCGATTTGGGCATATCATACCTCTGCGGATTCCCACGGATGTCCTCTTTCCGGAAATGCATGGGGTTCCCTGTTTTCCTTGGTGGCTTGGACACCCGAGGCCCATATCTGTATGATGTGAGAGTGTGACATTTCCGGTGTGAAAACAGACTTGGGGTTACTTGTGTTTTAGGCTTTCCCCTTGGCGGCCAGGTAGGTGCACCCACACATGTGAGGTACCGTTTTCATCGGGACACCTGTGGGAACGCGGGACGGTAGGCCATGTGTTGTTGGGGGCGTGTTTCGATGGGTGCATCGAGCGAAATGTGCAGAAAAAGCGTTTTTTTCACCACATTTCGGACTTTGCAGGGGTGTCTGGGTAAAAAATTCTGGGGCAATTTGGGCATATCATACCTCTGCGGATTCCCACGGGTGTCCTCTTTTCGGAAATGCATGGGGTTCCCTGTTTTCCTCGGTGCCTTGGACACCCGAGGCCCATATCTGTACATTGTGCCGGTCGGCAGAATGTCTGAGTTTTCCCTCTGAAAACAGACTTGGGGTTACTTGTGTTTTAGGCTTTCCCCTTGGCGGCCAGGTAGATGCACCCACACATGTGAGGTACCGTTTTCATCGGGACACCTGTGGGAACGCGGGACGGTAGGCCATGTGTTGTGGGGGGCGTGTTTCGATGGGTGAGTCGAGCGAAATGTGTGGAAAATGCATATTTTTTCCCACATTTCGGACTTTGCGGGGGTGTCTGGGTAATAAATTCTGGGGCGATTTGGGCATATCATACCTCTGCGGATTCCCACGGATGTCCTCTTTCCGGAAATGCATGGGGTTCCCTGTTTTCCTTGGTGGCTTGGACACCCGAGGCCCATATCTGTATGATGTGAGAGTGTGACATTTCCGGTGTGAAAACAGACTTGGGGTTACTTGTGTTTTAGGCTTTCCCCTTGGCGGCCAGGTAGGTGCACCCACACATGTGAGGTACCGTTTTCATCGGGACACCTGTGGGAACGCGGGACGGTAGGCCATGTGTTGTTGGGGGCGTGTTTCGATGGGTGCATCGAGCGAAATGTGCAGAAAAAGCGTTTTTTTCACCACATTTCGGACTTTGCAGGGGTGTCTGGGTAAAAAATTCTGGGGCAATTTGGGCATATCATACCTCTGCGGATTCCCACGGGTGTCCTCTTTTCGGAAATGCATGGGGTTCCCTGTTTTCCTCGGTGCCTTGGACACCCGAGGCCCATATCTGTACATTGTGCCGGTCGGCAGAATGTCTGAGTTTTCCCTCTGAAAACAGACTTGGAGTTACTTGTGTTTTAGGCTTTCCCCTTGGCGGCCAGGTAGGTGCACCCACACATGTGAGGTACCGTTTTCATCGGGACACCTGTGGGAACGCGGGACGGTAGGCCATGTGTTGTTGGGGGCGTGTTTCGATGGGTGAGTCGAGCGAAATGTGAGGAAAATGCGTATTTTTTCCCACATTTCGGACTTTGCGGGGGTGTCTGGGTAATAAATTCTGGGGCGATTTGGGCATATCATACCTCTGCGGATTCCCACGGGTGTCCTCTTTCCGGAAATGCATGGGGTTCCCTGTTTTCCTTGGTGGCTTGGACACCCAAGGCCCATATCTGTATGATGTGAGAGTGTGACATTTCCGGTGTGAAAACAGACTTGGGGTTACTTGTGTTTTAGGCTTTCCCCTTGGCGGCCAGGTAGGTGCACCCACACATGTGAGGTACCGTTTTCATCGGGACACCTGTGGGAACGCGTGACGGTAGGCCATGTGTTGTTGGGGGCGTGTTTCGATGGGTGCGTCGAGCGAAATGTGCGGAAAAAGCGTTTTTTTCCCCACATTTCGGACTTTGCAGGGGTGTCTGGGTAATAACTTCTGGGGCAATTTGGGCATATCATACCTCTGCGGATTCCCACGGGTGTCCTCTTTTCGGAAATGCATGGGGTTCCCTGTTTTCCTCGGTGGCTTGGACACCCGAGGCCCATATCTGTACATTGTGCCGGTCGGCAGAATGTCTGAGTTTTCCCTCTGAAAACAGACTTGGAGTTACTTGTGTTTTAGGCTTTCCCCTTGGCGGCCAGGTAGGTGCACCCACACATGTGAGGTACCGTTTTCATCGGGACACCTGTGGGAACGCGGGACGGTAGGCCATGTGTTGTTGGGGGCGTGTTTCGATGGGTGAGTCGAGCGAAATGTGAGGAAAAAGCGTATTTTTTCCCACATTTCGGACTTTGCGGGGGTGTCTGGGTAATAAATTCTGGGGCGATTTGGGCATATCATACCTCTGCGGATTCCCACGGGTGTCCTCTTTCCGGAAATGCATGGGGTTCCCTGCTTTCCTTGGTGGCTTGGACACCCGAGGCCCATATCTGTATGATGTGAGAGTGTGACATTTCCGGTGTGAAAACAGACTTGGGGTTACTTGTGTTTTAGGCTTTCCCCTTGGCGGCCAGGTAGGTGCACCCACACATGTGAGGTACCGTTTTCATCGGGACACCTGTGGGAACGCGTGACGGTAGGCCATGTGTTGTGGGGGGCGTGTTTCGATGGGTGCGGCGAGTGAAATGTGCGGAAAAAGCGGTTTTTTCCCCACATTTCCGACTTTGCAGGGCTGTCTGGGTAAAAAAATCTGGGGCGATGGGCGCAAATCACACCTGTGCGGATTCCCACGGGTGTCCTCTTTTCGAAAATGCATGGGGTTCCCTGTTTTCCTCGGTGGCTTGGACACCCGAGGCCCATATCTGTAAGTTGCGCCGGTCGGCAGAATGGACAACAGACTTGGGGTTACTTGTGTTTTAGGCTTTCCCCTTGGCGGCCAGGTAGGTGCACCCACACATGTGAGGTACCGTTTTCATCGGGACACCTGTGGGAACGCGGGACGGTAGGCCATGTGTTGTGGGGGGCGCGTTTCGATGGGTGCGGCGAGCGAAATGTGCGGAAAAAGCGTTTTTTTCCCCACATTTCCGACTTTGCAGGGCTGTCTGGGTAAAAAAATCTGGGGCGATGGGCGCAAATCACACCTCTGCGGATTCCCACGGGTGTCCTCTTTTCGAAAATGCATGGGGTTCCCTGTTTTCCTCGGTGGCTTGGACACCCGAGGCCCATATCTGTAAGTTGCGCCGGTCGGCAGAATGTCTGAGATTTCCCTCTGACAACAGACTTGGGGTTACTTGTGTTTTAGGCTTTCCCCTTGGCGGCCAGGTAGGTGCACCCACACATGTGAGGTACCGTTTTCATCGGGACACCTGTGGGAACGCGGGACGGTAGGCCACGTGTTGTGGGGGGCGTGTTTCGATGGGTGCGGCGAGTGAAATGTGCGGAAAAAGCGGTTTTTTCCCCACATTTCCGACTTTGCAGGGCTGTCTGGGTAAAAAAATCTGGGGCGATGGGCGCAAATCACACCTGTGCGGATTCCCACGGGTGTCCTCTTTTCGAAAATGCATGGGGTTCCCTGTTTTCCTCGGTGGCTTGGACACCCGAGGCCCATATCTGTAAGTTGCGCCGGTCGGCAGAATGGACAACAGACTTGGGGTTACTTGTGTTTTAGGCTTTCCCCTTGGCGGCCAGGTAGGTGCACCCACACATGTGAGGTACCGTTTTCATCGGGACACCTGTGGGAACGCGGGACGGTAGGCCATGTGTTGTGGGGGGCGCGTTTCGATGGGTGCGGCGAGCGAAATGTGCGGAAAAAGCGTTTTTTTCCCCACATTTCCGACTTTGCAGGGCTGTCTGGGTAAAAAAATCTGGGGCGATGGGCGCAAATCACACCTCTGCGGATTCCCACGGGTGTCCTCTTTTCGAAAATGCATGGGGTTCCCTGTTTTCCTCGGTGGCTTGGACACCCGAGGCCCATATCTGTAAGTTGCGCCGGTCGGCAGAATGTCTGAGATTTCCCTCTGACAACAGACTTGGGGTTACTTGTGTTTTAGGCTTTCCCCTTGGCGGCCAGGTAGGTGCACCCACACATGTGAGGTACCGTTTTCATCGGGACACCTGTGGGAACGCGGGACGGTAGGCCACGTGTTGTGGGGGGCGTGTTTCGATGGGTGCGGCGAGTGAAATGTGCGGAAAAAGCGGTTTTTTCCCCACATTTCCGACTTTGCAGGGCTGTCTGGGTAAAAAAATCTGGGGCGATGGGCGCAAATCACACCTGTGCGGATTCCCACGGGTGTCCTCTTTTCGAAAATGCATGGGGTTCCCTGTTTTCCTCGGTGGCTTGGACACCCGAGGCCCATATCTGTAAGTTGCGCCGGTCGGCAGAATGGACAACAGACTTGGGGTTACTTGTGTTTTAGGCTTTCCCCTTGGCGGCCAGGTAGGTGCACCCACACATGTGAGGTACCGTTTTCATCGGGACACCTGTGGGAACGCGGGACGGTAGGCCATGTGTTGTGGGGGGCGCGTTTCGATGGGTGCGGCGAGCGAAATGTGCGGAAAAAGCGTTTTTTTCCCCACATTTCCGACTTTGCAGGGCTGTCTGGGTAAAAAAATCTGGGGCGATGGGCGCAAATCACACCTCTGCGGATTCCCACGGGTGTCCTCTTTTCGAAAATGCATGGGGTTCCCTGTTTTCCTCGGTGGCTTGGACACCCGAGGCCCATATCTGTAAGTTGCGCCGGTCGGCAGAATGTCTGAGATTTCCCTCTGACAACAGACTTGGGGTTACTTGTGTTTTAGGCTTTCCCCTTGGCGGCCAGGTAGGTGCACCCACACATGTGAGGTACCGTTTTCATCGGGACACCTGTGGGAACGCGGGACGGTAGGCCACGTGTTGTGGGGGGCGTGTTTCGATGGGTGCGGCGAGTGAAATGTGCGGAAAAAGCGGTTTTTTCCCCACATTTCCGACTTTGCAGGGCTGTCTGGGTAAAAAAATCTGGGGCGATGGGCGCAAATCACACCTGTGCGGATTCCCACGGGTGTCCTCTTTTCGAAAATGCATGGGGTTCCCTGTTTTCCTCGGTGGCTTGGACACCCGAGGCCCATATCTGTAAGTTGCGCCGGTCGGCAGAATGGACAACAGACTTGGGGTTACTTGTGTTTTAGGCTTTCCCCTTGGCGGCCAGGTAGGTGCACCCACACATGTGAGGTACCGTTTTCATCGGGACACCTGTGGGAACGCGGGACGGTAGGCCATGTGTTGTGGGGGGCGCGTTTCGATGGGTGCGGCGAGCGAAATGTGCGGAAAAAGCGTTTTTTTCCCCACATTTCCGACTTTGCAGGGCTGTCTGGGTAAAAAAATCTGGGGCGATGGGCGCAAATCACACCTCTGCGGATTCCCACGGGTGTCCTCTTTTCGAAAATGCATGGGGTTCCCTGTTTTCCTCGGTGGCTTGGACACCCGAGGCCCATATCTGTAAGTTGCGCCGGTCGGCAGAATGTCTGAGATTTCCCTCTGACAACAGACTTGGGGTTACTTGTGTTTTAGGCTTTCCCCTTGGCGGCCAGGTAGGTGCACCCACACATGTGAGGTACCGTTTTCATCGGGACACCTGTGGGAACGCGGGACGGTAGGCCACGTGTTGTGGGGGGCGTGTTTCGATGGGTGCGGCGAGTGAAATGTGCGGAAAAAGCGGTTTTTTCCCCACATTTCCGACTTTGCAGGGCTGTCTGGGTAAAAAAATCTGGGGCGATGGGCGCAAATCACACCTGTGCGGATTCCCACGGGTGTCCTCTTTTCGAAAATGCATGGGGTTCCCTGTTTTCCTCGGTGGCTTGGACACCCGAGGCCCATATCTGTAAGTTGCGCCGGTCGGCAGAATGGACAACAGACTTGGGGTTACTTGTGTTTTAGGCTTTCCCCTTGGCGGCCAGGTAGGTGCACCCACACATGTGAGGTACCGTTTTCATCGGGACACCTGTGGGAACGTGGGACGGTAGGCCATGTGTTGTGGGGGGCGCGTTTCGATGGGTGCGGCGAGCGAAATGTGCGGAAAAAGCGTTTTTTTCCCCACATTTCCGACTTTGCAGGGCTGTCTGGGTAAAAAAATCTGGGGCGATGGGCGCAAATCACACCTCTGCGGATTCCCACGGGTGTCCTCTTTTCGAAAATGCATGGGGTTCCCTGTTTTCCTCGGTGGCTTGGACACCCGAGGCCCATATCTGTAAGTTGCGCCGGTCGGCAGAATGTCTGAGATTTCCCTCTGACAACAGACTTGGGGTTACTTGTGTTTTAGGCTTTCCCCTTGGCGGCCAGGTAGGTGCACCCACACATGTGAGGTACCGTTTTCATCGGGACACCTGTGGGAACGCGGGACGGTAGGCCACGTGTTGTGGGGGGCGTGTTTCGATGGGTGCGGCGAGTGAAATGTGCGGAAAAAGCGGTTTTTTCCCCACATTTCCGACTTTGCAGGGCTGTCTGGGTAAAAAAATCTGGGGCGATGGGCGCAAATCACACCTGTGCGGATTCCCACGGGTGTCCTCTTTTCGAAAATGCATGGGGTTCCCTGTTTTCCTCGGTGGCTTGGACACCCGAGGCCCATATCTGTAAGTTGCGCCGGTCGGCAGAATGGACAACAGACTTGGGGTTACTTGTGTTTTAGGCTTTCCCCTTGGCGGCCAGGTAGGTGCACCCACACATGTGAGGTACCGTTTTCATCGGGACACCTGTGGGAACGCGGGACGGTAGGCCATGTGTTGTGGGGGGCGCGTTTCGATGGGTGCGGCGAGCGAAATGTGCGGAAAAAGCGTTTTTTTCCCCACATTTCCGACTTTGCAGGGCTGTCTGGGTAAAAAAATCTGGGGCGATGGGCGCAAATCACACCTCTGCGGATTCCCACGGGTGTCCTCTTTTCGAAAATGCATGGGGTTCCCTGTTTTCCTCGGTGGCTTGGACACCCGAGGCCCATATCTGTAAGTTGCGCCGGTCGGCAGAATGTCTGAGATTTCCCTCTGACAACAGACTTGGGGTTACTTGTGTTTTAGGCTTTCCCCTTGGCGGCCAGGTAGGTGCACCCACACATGTGAGGTACCGTTTTCATCGGGACACCTGTGGGAACGCGGGACGGTAGGCCACGTGTTGTGGGGGGCGTGTTTCGATGGGTGCGGCGAGTGAAATGTGCGGAAAAAGCGGTTTTTTCCCCACATTTCCGACTTTGCAGGGCTGTCTGGGTAAAAAAATCTGGGGCGATGGGCGCAAATCACACCTGTGCGGATTCCCACGGGTGTCCTCTTTTCGAAAATGCATGGGGTTCCCTGTTTTCCTCGGTGGCTTGGACACCCGAGGCCCATATCTGTAAGTTGCGCCGGTCGGCAGAATGGACAACAGACTTGGGGTTACTTGTGTTTTAGGCTTTCCCCTTGGCGGCCAGGTAGGTGCACCCACACATGTGAGGTACCGTTTTCATCGGGACACCTGTGGGAACGCGGGACGGTAGGCCATGTGTTGTTGGGGGCGTGTTTCGATGGGTGAGTCGAGCGAAATGTGAGGAAAATGCGTATTTTTTCCCACATTTCGGACTTTGCGGGGGTGTCTGGGTAATAAATTCTGGGGCGATTTGGGCATATCATACCTCTGCGGATTCCCACGGATGTCCTCTTTCCGGAAATGCATGGGGTTCCCTGTTTTCCTTGGTGGCTTGGACACCCGAGGCCCATATCTGTATGATGTGAGAGTGTGACATTTCCGGTGTGAAAACAGACTTGGGGTTACTTGTGTTTTAGGCTTTCCCCTTGGCGGCCAGGTAGGTGCACCCACACATGTGAGGTACCGTTTTCATCGGGACACCTGTGGGAACGCGTGACGGTAGGCCATGTGTTGTGGGGGGCGTGTTTCGATGGGTGCGTCGAGCGAAATGTGCGGAAAAAGCGTTTTTTTCCCCACATTTCGGACTTTGCAGGGGTGTCTGGGTAATAAATTCTGGGGCAATTTGGGCATATCATACCTCTGCGGATTCCCACGGGTGTCCTCTTTTCGGAAATGCATGGGGTTCCCTGTTTTCCTCGGTGGCTTGGACACCCGAGGCCCATATCTGTACCTTGTGCCGGTCGGCAGAATGTCTGAGTTTTCCCTCTGAAAACAGACTTGGGGTTACTTGTGTTTTAGGCTTTCCCCTTGGCGGCCAGGTAGGTGCACCCACACATGTGAGGTACCGTTTTCATCGGGACACCTGTGGGAACGCGGGACGGTAGGCCATGTGTTGTTGGGGGCGTGTTTCGATGGGTGAGTCGAGCGAAATGTGAGGAAAATGCGTATTTTTTCCCACATTTCGGACTTTGCGGGGGTGTCTGGGTAATAAATTCTGGGGCGATTTGGGCATATCATACCTCTGCGGATTCCCACGGGTGTCCTCTTTCCGGAAATGCATGGGGTTCCCTGTTTTCCTTGGTGGCTTGGACACCCGAGGCCCATATCTGTATGATGTGAGAGTGTGACATTTCCGGTGTGAAAACAGACTTGGGGTTACTTGTGTTTTAGGCTTTCCCCTTGGCGGCCAGGTAGGTGCACCCACACATGTGAGGTACCGTTTTCATCGGGACACCTGTGGTAACGCGTGACGGTAGGCCATGTGTTGTGGGGGGCGTGTTTCGATGGGTGCGTCGAGCGAAATGTGCGGAAAAAGCGTTTTTTTCCCCACATTTCGGACTTTGCAGGGGTGTCTGGGTAATAAATTCTGGGGCAATTTGGGCATATCATACCTCTGCGGATTCCCACGGGTGTCCTCTTTTCGGAAATGCATGGGTTTCCCTGTTTTCCTCGGTGGCTTGGACACCCGAGGCCCATATCTGTACATTGTGCCGGTCGGCAGAATGTCTGAGTTTTCCCTCTGAAAACAGACTTGGGGTTACTTGTGTTTTAGGCTTTCCCCTTGGCGGCCAGGTAGATGCACCCACACATGTGAGGTACCGTTTTCATCGGGACACCTGTGGGAACGCGGGACGGTAGGCCATGTGTTGTGGGGGGCGTGTTTCGATGGGTGAGTCGAGCGAAATGTGTGGAAAATGCATATTTTTTCCCACATTTCGGACTTTGCGGGGGTGTCTGGGTAATAAATTCTGGGGCGATTTGGGCATATCATACCTCTGCGGATTCCCACGGATGTCCTCTTTCCGGAAATGCATGGGGTTCCCTGTTTTCCTTGGTGGCTTGGACACCCGAGGCCCATATCTGTATGATGTGAGAGTGTGACATTTCCGGTGTGAAAACAGACTTGGGGTTACTTGTGTTTTAGGCTTTCCCCTTGGCGGCCAGGTAGGTGCACCCACACATGTGAGGTACCGTTTTCATCGGGACACCTGTGGGAACGCGGGACGGTAGGCCATGTGTTGTTGGGGGCGTGTTTCGATGGGTGCATCGAGCGAAATGTGCAGAAAAAGCGTTTTTTTCACCACATTTCGGACTTTGCAGGGGTGTCTGGGTAAAAAATTCTGGGGCAATTTGGGCATATCATACCTCTGCGGATTCCCACGGGTGTCCTCTTTTCGGAAATGCATGGGGTTCCCTGTTTTCCTCGGTGCCTTGGACACCCGAGGCCCATATCTGTACATTGTGCCGGTCGGCAGAATGTCTGAGTTTTCCCTCTGAAAACAGACTTGGGGTTACTTGTGTTTTAGGCTTTCCCCTTGGCGGCCAGGTAGATGCACCCACACATGTGAGGTACCGTTTTCATCGGGACACCTGTGGGAACGCGGGACGGTAGGCCATGTGTTGTGGGGGGCGTGTTTCGATGGGTGAGTCGAGCGAAATGTGTGGAAAATGCATATTTTTTCCCACATTTCGGACTTTGCGGGGGTGTCTGGGTAATAAATTCTGGGGCGATTTGGGCATATCATACCTCTGCGGATTCCCACGGATGTCCTCTTTCCGGAAATGCATGGGGTTCCCTGTTTTCCTTGGTGGCTTGGACACCCGAGGCCCATATCTGTATGATGTGAGAGTGTGACATTTCCGGTGTGAAAACAGACTTGGGGTTACTTGTGTTTTAGGCTTTCCCCTTGGCGGCCAGGTAGGTGCACCCACACATGTGAGGTACCGTTTTCATCGGGACACCTGTGGGAACGCGGGACGGTAGGCCATGTGTTGTTGGGGGCGTGTTTCGATGGGTGCATCGAGCGAAATGTGCAGAAAAAGCGTTTTTTTCACCACATTTCGGACTTTGCAGGGGTGTCTGGGTAAAAAATTCTGGGGCAATTTGGGCATATCATACCTCTGCGGATTCCCACGGGTGTCCTCTTTTCGGAAATGCATGGGGTTCCCTGTTTTCCTCGGTGCCTTGGACACCCGAGGCCCATATCTGTACATTGTGCCGGTCGGCAGAATGTCTGAGTTTTCCCTCTGAAAACAGACTTGGAGTTACTTGTGTTTTAGGCTTTCCCCTTGGCGGCCAGGTAGGTGCACCCACACATGTGAGGTACCGTTTTCATCGGGACACCTGTGGGAACGCGGGACGGTAGGCCATGTGTTGTTGGGGGCGTGTTTCGATGGGTGAGTCGAGCGAAATGTGAGGAAAATGCGTATTTTTTCCCACATTTCGGACTTTGCGGGGGTGTCTGGGTAATAAATTCTGGGGCGATTTGGGCATATCATACCTCTGCGGATTCCCACGGGTGTCCTCTTTCCGGAAATGCATGGGGTTCCCTGTTTTCCTTGGTGGCTTGGACACCCAAGGCCCATATCTGTATGATGTGAGAGTGTGACATTTCCGGTGTGAAAACAGACTTGGGGTTACTTGTGTTTTAGGCTTTCCCCTTGGCGGCCAGGTAGGTGCACCCACACATGTGAGGTACCGTTTTCATCGGGACACCTGTGGGAACGCGTGACGGTAGGCCATGTGTTGTTGGGGGCGTGTTTCGATGGGTGCGTCGAGCGAAATGTGCGGAAAAAGCGTTTTTTTCCCCACATTTCGGACTTTGCAGGGGTGTCTGGGTAATAACTTCTGGGGCAATTTGGGCATATCATACCTCTGCGGATTCCCACGGGTGTCCTCTTTTCGGAAATGCATGGGGTTCCCTGTTTTCCTCGGTGGCTTGGACACCCGAGGCCCATATCTGTACATTGTGCCGGTCGGCAGAATGTCTGAGTTTTCCCTCTGAAAACAGACTTGGAGTTACTTGTGTTTTAGGCTTTCCCCTTGGCGGCCAGGTAGGTGCACCCACACATGTGAGGTACCGTTTTCATCGGGACACCTGTGGGAACGCGGGACGGTAGGCCATGTGTTGTTGGGGGCGTGTTTCGATGGGTGAGTCGAGCGAAATGTGAGGAAAAAGCGTATTTTTTCCCACATTTCGGACTTTGCGGGGGTGTCTGGGTAATAAATTCTGGGGCGATTTGGGCATATCATACCTCTGCGGATTCCCACGGGTGTCCTCTTTCCGGAAATGCATGGGGTTCCCTGCTTTCCTTGGTGGCTTGGACACCCGAGGCCCATATCTGTATGATGTGAGAGTGTGACATTTCCGGTGTGAAAACAGACTTGGGGTTACTTGTGTTTTAGGCTTTCCCCTTGGCGGCCAGGTAGGTGCACCCACACATGTGAGGTACCGTTTTCATCGGGACACCTGTGGGAACGCGTGACGGTAGGCCATGTGTTGTGGGGGGCGTGTTTCGATGGGTGCGTCGAGCGAAATGTGCGGAAAAAGCGTTTTTTTCCCCACATTTCGGACTTTGCAGGGGTGTCTGGGTAATAAATTCTGGGGCAATTTGGGCATATCATACCTCTGCGGATTCCCACGGGTGTCCTCTTTTCGGAAATGCATGGGGTTCCCTGTTTTCCTCGGTGGCTTGGACACCCGAGGCCCATATCTGTACCTTGTGCCGGTCGGCAGAATGTCTGAGTTTTCCCTCTGAAAACAGACTTGGGGTTACTTGTGTTTTAGGCTTTCCCCTTGGCGGCCAGGTAGGTGCACCCACACATGTGAGGTACCGTTTTCATCGGGACACCTGTGGGAACGCGGGACGGTAGGCCATGTGTTGTTGGGGGCGTGTTTCGATGGGTGAGTCGAGCGAAATGTGAGGAAAATGCGTATTTTTTCCCACATTTCGGACTTTGCGGGGGTGTCTGGGTAATAAATTCTGGGGCGATTTGGGCATATCATACCTCTGCGGATTCCCACGGGTGTCCTCTTTCCGGAAATGCATGGGGTTCCCTGTTTTCCTTGGTGGCTTGGACACCCGAGGCCCATATCTGTATGATGTGAGAGTGTGACATTTCCGGTGTGAAAACAGACTTGGGGTTACTTGTGTTTTAGGCTTTCCCCTTGGCGGCCAGGTAGGTGCACCCACACATGTGAGGTACCGTTTTCATCGGGACACCTGTGGGAACGCGTGACGGTAGGCCATGTGTTGTGGGGGGCGTGTTTCGATGGGTGCGTCGAGCGAAATGTGCAGAAAAAGCGTTTTTTTCCCCACATTTCGGACTTTGCAGGGGTGTCTGGGTAATAAATTCTGGGGCAATTTGGGCATATCATACCTCTGCGGATTCCCACGGGTGTCCTCTTTTCGGAAATGCATGGGGTTCCCTGTTTTCCTCGGTGGCTTGGACACCCGAGGCCCATATCTGTACCTTGTGCCGGTCGGCAGAATGTCTGAGTTTTCCCTCTGAAAACAGACTTGGGGTTACTTGTGTTTTAGGCTTTCCCCTTGGCGGCCAGGTAGGTGCACCCACACATGTGAGGTACCGTTTTCATCGGGACACCTGTGGGAACGCGGGACGGTAGGCCATGTGTTGTTGGGGGCGTGTTTCGATGGGTGAGTCGAGCGAAATGTGAGGAAAATGCGTATTTTTTCCCACATTTCGGACTTTGCGGGGGTGTCTGGGTAATAAATTCTGGGGCGATTTGGGCATATCATACCTCTGCGGATTCCCACGGGTGTCCTCTTTCCGGAAATGCATGGGGTTCCCTGTTTTCCTTGGTGGCTTGGACACCCGAGGCCCATATCTGTATGATGTGAGAGTGTGACATTTCCGGTGTGAAAACAGACTTGGGGTTACTTGTGTTTTAGGCTTTCCCCTTGGCGGCCAGGTAGGTGCACCCACACATGTGAGGTACCGTTTTCATCGGGACACCTGTGGGAACGCGTGACGGTAGGCCATGTGTTGTGGGGGGCGTGTTTCGATGGGTGCGTCGAGCGAAATGTGCAGAAAAAGCGTTTTTTTTCCCCACATTTCGGACTTTGCAGGGGTGTCTGGGTAATAAATTCTGGGGCAATTTGGGCATATCATACCTCTGCGGATTCCCACGGGTGTCCTCTTTTCGGAAATGCATGGGGTTCCCTGTTTTCCTCGGTGGCTTGGACACCCGAGGCCCATATCTGTACCTTGTGCCGGTCGGCAGAATGTCTGAGTTTTCCCTCTGAAAACAGACTTGGGGTTACTTGTGTTTTAGGCTTTCCCCTTGGCGGCCAGGTAGGTGCACCCACACATGTGAGGTACCATTTTCATCGGGACACCTGTGGGAACGCGGGACGGTAGGCCATGTGTTGTTGGGGGCGTGTTTCGATGGGTGAGTCGAGCGAAATGTGAGGAAAATGCGTATTTTTTCCCACATTTCGGACTTTGCGGGGGTGTCTGGGTAATAAATTCTGGGGCGATTTGGGCATATCATACCTCTGCGGATTCCCACGGGTGTCCTCTTTCCGGAAATGCATGGGGTTCCCTGTTTTCCTTGGTGGCTTGGACACCCGAGGCCCATATCAGTATGATGTGAGAGTGTGACATTTCCGGTGTGAAAACAGACTTGGGGTTACTTGTGTTTTAGGCTTTCCCCTTGGCGGCCAGGTAGGTGCACCCACACATGTGAGGTACCGTTTTCATCGGGACACCTGTGGGAACGCGTGACGGTAGGCCATGTGTTGTGGGGGGCGTGTTTCGATGGGTGCGTCGAGCGAAATGTGCGGAAAAAGCGTTTTTTTCCCCACATTTCGGACTTTGCAGGGGTGTCTGGGTAATAAATTCTGGGGCAATTTGGGCATATCATACCTCTGCGGATTCCCACGGGTGTCCTCTTTTCGGAAATGCATGGGGTTCCCTGTTTTCCTCGGTGGCTTGGACACCCGAGGCCCATATCTGTACCTTGTGCCGGTCGGCAGAATGTCTGAGTTTTCCCTCTGAAAACAGACTTGGGGTTACTTGTGTTTTAGGCTTTCCCCTTGGCGGCCAGGTAGGTGCACCCACACATGTGAGGTACCGTTTTCATCGGGACACCTGTGGGAACGCGGGACGGTAGGCCATGTGTTGTTGGGGGCGTGTTTCGATGGTTGAGTCGAGCGAAATGTGAGGAAAATGCGTATTTTTTCCCACATTTCGGACTTTGCGGGGGTGTCTGGGTAATAAATTCTGGGGCGATTTGGGCATATCATACCTCTGCGGATTCCCACGGGTGTCCTCTTTCCGGAAATGCATGGGGTTCCCTGTTTTCCTTGGTGGCTTGGACACCCGAGGCCCATATCTGTATGATGTGAGAGTGTGACATTTCCGGTGTGAAAACAGACTTGGGGTTACTTGTGTTTTAGGCTTTCCCCTTGGCGGCCAGGTAGGTGCACCCACACATGTGAGGTACCGTTTTCATCGGGACACCTGTGGGAACGCGGGACGGTAGGCCATGTGTTGTTGGGGGCGTGTTTCGATGGGTGCGTCGAGCGAAATGTACGGAAAAAGCGTTTTTTTCCCCACATTTCCGACTTTGCAGGGGTGTCTGGGTAATAAATTCTGGGGCAATTTGGGCATATCATACCTCTGCGGATTCCCACGGGTGTCCTCTTTTCGGAAATGCATGGGGTTCCCTGTTTTCCTCGGTGGCTTGGACACCCGAGGCCCATATCTGTATGATGGGAGAGTGTGACATTTCCGGTGTGAAAACAGACTTGGGGTTACTTGTGTTTTGGGCTTTCCCCTTGGCGGCCAGGTAGGTGCACCCACACATGTGAGGTACCGTTTTCATCGGGACACCTGTGGGAACGCGGGACGGTAGGCCATGTGTTGTGTTTGTGTGGTTTTCATAACGTTTTGACCCATTTGCTGGAGCCCTTTGTCTCACAACCCTTTCTTTTCCCAAATGTGACCTACATTTAGTCGCTGCTTTAGCCACCATACACTTTTGTAACCTGCACAAGTCACCTACCCTTGAAAAGGTCTGCCTGTGCTCTTTCAAAAAATGTATGGCTGCCGTTCCTCACCACATTGGTTTTCCCAATTTACACATGCTAAGTGCGTCTGGTCAGACCGTGAGCGTAAAACTCCTGTGTACCATGGCTCAGTGTTTGGCTTGTGGTATTGCTTGTTTTGTACAAACACTACAAAAATGGTATGCTCTCCTAACTGCAAGAGTCGGGGGAATGTAGCGGAGCATTGCTTTTCTCAAAATTCATAGAAGCCATTGCCGTACCAAGCCAACCATGTCCAACACATACCTTTTTTTTCAGTCATTTTCCCGCTTTTCCCCCATTCGATGGCAGTTTCCCCTACCTAGTTGTTGCCTGACCTATACAAATCACCCCTTCCTAAACTTGGAATTTTGTCTACTTTTCAGAAATATATGCCTTTCTGTCCTCCAATTTGGCTTTCCTGCCCTTTTCTTCCATTCCGTCCATGCATGTCCAATTGGCAAAAATGGCAAAAATCGCCTACCTCTCACAAAACGGTTGATATCCCCATCAAAATAATTTTTTTCCATTTCCACTCAACCTGTTCCTGAAAGCCAACACATTGGGGAACTCAGCACAGCAAACCATTTGTTCCTAGCTCTTACAAGGAAAAAACCACTGGCTTCTTTGTGCATCATTTTATTGGCATTTTTTGAAAAAACCCAAAATTTTCGCACATTTTCCTTATTTTCTCTCACCCCCCTACAGCAACCTGGGATTCCTGGGTGGCGTTACGACCGCCTACATGTGGGAAGAAAAGGAGCCAAATTTGGCCGAGATATCTCATGTAACAAAAAAGTTACAAGCCATTGAATGGCCACATACCAAAATCACCAAAAAAGGCTCTGGCACTGGGGAGAAATACCCATGGCACTTAAAGGGTTAAGATAGTTAGTATTTAAATATAAGGTGCAAATATTTATTTAGCTGAATATATTTGTAAAACTGTTCAATTGTAGTTAGCGTTTCCCAAAGCAGGGTGAATGCAGCCAGTGCTAAAAATAGACTACAAGCATTGCCTGGTGTCAGCTAAGGCTGGTAGAGAGCACGCGGTAACTGAGCAGCTGTGTCCTGTCCAGCAAAAGCCCATGCAGACTAAGAATAGGGGAGTGTACATACTCATGCACACAATGCAGCATTAGGTGAAAATGAGGGTTTAAGCAGAATTAGAGGACCAGATAAAATATAAGAATATTGAGTGAAGTGTTGAGAGTATGGCGGGAAGGTGTGTTTATATATAACTGTTTATAATATAGAAAATGATGCTAAACAAGAGCTAGAATGTATTCCTGCAGAGGCAGCAGTATGTTACGTAGGTTGTAACCTGGCCATGCAAGAAGGGTGACTGCAGAATCCCTTGTAAGGCAAGAAGAATAGTTTTGGATGAGCTATGCCAGTATCCAGCGACCAAGCTGAACAGTATATAAAGGCGCCTGCTTGGCATTAGTCTGCAGGAGCCATCCACGGAAGACAGAATGCTGGTCGGGGGGCAGAGTCCTCTGGCCCCCATCCTCATCTTTGTACAGATTAAAGTTTGTTATCCTTGCAAAATGACTCTTGGCCTTAATTCCCTAGAGGGGTGCATTTACTCTGGTGTGAGCGTGATCAGGGGTACCCCTATATATTTAAGGAGTGCCCCTGTAAATTGGCCCAAAAATAACACACGTCTACCTATATCATGAGGATCCAATCAAGGCAGCTGGTAGATCAAACCCCTGGGGTGGGCACCGGGGTGAAGGGACTGCGGTATCAAAGAGAACTCTGAATGTAGAGGTCGGAATGCCAATATATTCGCTCATTTGACCTAAGTCCCCTATTCATGCAAGGATTTTGTGTGCCATTATTTTTGTATTTTCAGTTTCTGTTGTTTAGTTTAGTTAGCCAGCCATGTTACACATTCGACTTGACCTTCACACCACGGAGATGAGCCCAGCTGACCCACCTGTATCAAGAGCGACTGAGAGGTGGCGGCCAATTAGCGCACAGCATCCCTTATAGTGCCAACTGCTCTATAGGTCTCGCAGCAATCAGCTGTACCAATGTGTACTGTATGTATTTCATCAACAGTGATGCTGTGTGCCCTCTTAATGTGCTGCCCGTGTAATGTTTCAGCAGAGCGCTCTCGGGCAGCAGAGTTCCTTGCTGGCAATTTTTATTATTATATAAACTTTGTTATCCTTGCAATTCATCGCCTGCTCTCATTCCCTGACAGGGTGTATTATCTTATTTTTTCATATTACTGAGAAACGTGCTATATGTGTGCCTTCACTCGCTGTAGGAGGAGGCCTGGCTTTCAGCAAGAGGAGCCGTGGCTGGTAGGAAGAGGAGCCTTGGCTCGCAGTAAAAGGAGCCCTGGCTTGCAGTAGGAAGAGGCCTGGCTCGCAGTAGGAAGAGGCCATACTCGCAGTAGGAGGAGGTCTGTCTCACAGTAGGAAGAGGCCTGGCTCGCAGTAAGAGGCGGTCTGTCTCACAGTAGGAAGAGGCCATACTCGCAGTAGGAGGAGGTCTGTCTCACAGTAGGAAGAGGCCTGGCTCGCAGTAGGGGGAGGTCTGTCTCACAGTAGGAGGAGGTCTGACTCACAGTAGGAGGAGCCCTGGCTCGCAGTAGGAAGAGGCCTGGCTCGCAGTAGGGGAAGGTCTGTCTCACAGTAGGAGGAGCCCTGGCTCGCAGTAGGAGGAGGTCTGTCTCACAGTCGGAGGAGCCCTGCCTCGCAGTAGGAGGAGCCCTGCCTCACAGTCGGAGGAGCCCTGCCTCGCAGTCGGAGGAGCCCTGCCTCGCAGTAGGAGGATGTCCTGTGAAGCAAATAAACATGACGTGCGTTACTCATCACTTACACATCATAAGAGCGCAATGTCTAGAGTGATGTTTAACTGCTGCGCATTTGGAGAAAGGGATATGTATAAGCGGGCCTATGGACTGTCCCCTTACACAGCCTCGTACATGAGAGAAATCTCTGTCTTCTATCCATTGAACGTCTAGGATTTGCCAAGGCTATGCCCGGGCACTGCCATTGCTAGCTCTGGCTCCCACCCGTACATCATGCCCTTGCTGCTCCTACTGCTGCCCACATCCCTCCTCCTCACCCTTTCCGGATCTCCAGCAGCATCAGGGGCACAAAGGGATGTATTAGGAAGCCAGGGGCATCCAGCGAAAGCGGCCACCTCCCTAGCCTCTGCCCTATCCTGCTACTGATGGTAAACCTTTATACTTCCTGTTGCAATCCATGGGGCCCTTGACAATAAAGCAATAGACAAGGCCATGCACTCACCAGCTGCATGCCACCTGCACAGCACCACCCGGATGAGCCCGGCTAAGCTGCCTGTGGAAGCTATTACTGTCATTATGGTGTCTGAAGACACTGGCCTTCATTGCAAGTTTGCCGGCCTGGAAACAACCAGGCCGGTAAGCTTCCCGGCACCGTTGTTTCCGGACAGGCAAACTATGATATGATATGATGTGGCATTTGTAACGCGCCTGTACACAAGTGTATCAAGGCGCAACGAGGCGGGGGGGAACAAAGGGCGACAGACAACGATCCTACTAGGCCAGGTGTCATTCAGATCGTGCAAGTGCAAGGGTAGGGGGACTGGGAAAAAGTGCAGGGGAAGGGGAGAGGGGAAGTGCAGTACATGGTTAGTAGAATACAAGATAAATAAAAGGGCCAGATGGTGGCAAGTGCAAAGGTAAGTGCTGGGAGAAGAGGCTGTAGGATACAGAGACAGTCCCGTAGTGCATGTAGGCAGTGCAAGGAAGAGTGTCTGGGCCAGGACATGAGATCGGTGAGTTGCCCAGTTGCAGATTTCGTGCAGGTTCAGTGATTTTAGCAGGGGAGAGAGGGAGAGAAAGCGGAGGCAAAGAGGAAGGTTTTGAGGTGCATCCGGAACCGGAGATGGTTCTCCTCAAGTTTCAGGGAGGCAGGAAGGCTGTTCCAGAGGGAGGCCCCTGCTGCGGCGAGAGATCTACCACCAGCTCGTTGCTTGGAGAAGCGGCTGACCCTGAGGGAGTTGGAGGCGGATGAGCAAAGGGCTCGAGAAGGAACATATTTAGGAAGAGAGAGTTGCAGGTATTTTGGCCCAAAGCCCCAGAAGGCCTTGTGGACAATGCAGAGGGTTTTGAACTTAATCCTTGCAGCCACTGGGAGCCAGTGTAGTGATTTCAGTCCTGGAGAGATACGGTCCCTGGGCTTGAGGCCAAGGACAAGTCTTGCAGTCCTGTTCTGGATGAGTTGCAAAGGCCGGAGAGTAGAGGCAGGAAGATTTAGATAGAGGCTGTTACAGTAGTCCAGTCTAGAGAGAACCAGAGCTCTGGAGATAGTGAGCTTCTGGGGGAAGGAGAGAAAAGGAAGGATACCTCTGAGGAGGTGTAGCTGGTAGTGTGACTTCTTAGAGACGTCAGAGATGTGAGGAGAGAAGGAGAGTGTGGAGTCGAAGATGACCCCGAGGTTTTTTGCCGTGCAGGTAGGAGCAGAAAGAGGGCCAAGGGAGGCCGGCCAGAGAGCTGCAGGGAAGGAGGGAGTGGGTGTGCCGATGAGTAGAATCTCAGTCTTACTGGCATTAAGGCAGAGGTCGTTGGCGGCACACCATTCCTGGATAGCAGAAAGACAGTCAGAGATGAGGGAAGGGTAAGAGGAGGCCGAGGGTAGCCTGAAAATGAGCTGGGTATCATCCGCGTAGCACTGAAAGTTGGGACAGAGAGCGGCGATGCGGTGAGAAAGAAGCACCAGATACTGATTGAAAAGCCAGGGGGAGAGGTTAGATCCCTGGGGGACACCACAGGTAGAGAAAAAGATGTCAGAGAGGAAGGAACCCAGTTGGACCTGGGAGGGTCGATTGGAGAGGAAGGAGGACAGCCACGCCAGAGCTTGACCAGTGATACCCAGGTTATCACGGAGAGGGTTGAGCAGGATGGTGTGGTTAACAGTGTCAAAGGCAGAAGAGAGGTCGAGCAAGATGAGAACACAAGGGGTGCTAGAGTCAAGGTTTGAGAGCAGGTCCTCACGGATGTTCAGGAGAGCAGTTTCCGTGCTTCTGGCAGCTCTGAAGCCAGACTGATGGTCATGAAGACTACCCACAGATTCAGCATGGAGATTAAGCTGGGAGATGGCCAGCTTCTCCAGGAGCTTGCCCAGGAAGGGAGTGATAGAGATTGGGCGATAGTTAGCTGGGCAAGAGGGGTCGGAGGAGGGTTTCTTAAGAAGGGGGTGCACAAGGGGGTGCTTGAAGGGGGATGGGAAGACTCCAGAGGCGAAGGAGTGATTGCAGAAGTCAGCCAAGGCAGGCGCCAGGGAGTCGATGTGGTCCTTGATAGTTTTGGAGGAACAGGGGTGGACCTGTTTTGATGAGACTTTCATAGATCGGACTTGTCTCGAAACCTCGTCAGCAGAAAAAAGGGGAAAGGCAGAGAAGGAGGGAGGAGGGGTGGCTGCCGAAAGGCCAGAGGGAGAGCAGGGAATAGGGAAAGGGAGGTGATAGGAGGAGAGTGAGGACAGGATGTCTTGAGTTTTTGAAATGAAGTGAGAGGCGAGTGCGGTGCAAAGGGCCTGGGAGGGGACAGGAAAGGTGGAGACTGCAGCAGGGTTGGCAAGCTCCTTGCAGATTTTAAAGAGTTCGGCCGAATTGTTAGATGCCGCAGAGATGCGGGCTTGGATAAGGGCTCTCTTCTTAGTGAGAACGGAGAGCCGGCATTGCCTTTGGAGCAGGCGGCAGGCCAGTTTGTCAGAGGATGAACATGAAGCACGCCATTTCCTCTCTGCCACCCTGCACTTGCGTTTAAGGATTACGAGATCTGAGTCATACCAGGAGTTACATTTGGCTTTGGGCTTCAGGCGGATTATCATGACAGGGGCAAGGATATCAAGGGTATCAGATATAGAAGAGTGGAGAGGGCTGTGTCAGGGTGGGAGTCAGCCGAAGGGGGAGGAAGGGCAAGAAGGTGGTAGCGAAAACCTCAACTGACACGCGCTTCATGGGTCGGATGACCGCGAAGGTGGGTGGCAGTGATGAGGGTGGCTTTGCCTGTGGGGTAGGGAGGGTGAGGTAGGAGGATAGGAGAGAGTGATCGCTCCAGGAGAGAGGAGTGGAGAGAGGGACAGAGAGGGGAAGGTCAGAAGAGATCAGAGCATCAAGAGTGTGCCCTGCAGAATGGGTCGGCCCAGACGGGAGAATAGAGAGTGAGAGAGAGTCGCAGAGGTTGCGAAAGAGTCCAGAGGGGGGACAGGAGGCATCCAGGTGGATGTTGAAGTCTCCAAGAAAGAGGAGTTGAGTGGTTGAGGATAGGAGTGAGGAGGAGAGGTCAGCCCACTCAGAGAGGAAGGAGGAAATTTGACCAGGTGGCCGATAGATAGTAGCCAGGGTAAGGGAATGGCTAGGAGAGAGAGAGAGTCGGCAGACAAGGCATTCAAAAGAGGAGTAGGTCTGCGTAGGAGTGGCAGTGGTAGGAATCCACTCAGGGAAGATAAGGGCAACACCACCCCCTGCACGGTTAGGCCTGGGCATGGAGAGGATCTTGTAACCGTCAGGTAGGAGTGTGTCAAAGCTGGTGGCAGAGCTGGCTGTGAACCATGTCTCAGTGAGACCGAAGATGTCAAGGTCCAGTTCCTCAAGAAGGCGACAGATATCAGAGGAATGTTTGATGGCAGAGCAAGAGTTAGGAGTAGCAATGTGGAGAAGGTTGCCATCCTTGAAGGACTTCCGAGGAGGGGTGTGTGACGAGTCTGCGAGCGGGTGCAATACACCCGCCAGGGTCAGGCGTGGCGGGCGGAACAGCACCCGCCTGCAGACTTTCAAGGAAGCACTGGCACTGTTATTAACGGTGCCAGTGCTTCCGTGATCCCCACTCCCATGGAGTCCTGTGGGGGATTAACATTTACCGGCGCCTGACTTCCCGGGAAGCTGGAGTCATAATCCCCCGGTGATTCCGGCAAGTCAGGAGCCGGTAAATCATTACGAGTTTGGCGGCTACCTGTCCGTTTCACCAGCAAGGTTTCCGCCTGACCCATTATGAGGGCTACTGTGTGCATGCATGTTAGCTAGGCTGCGGCCCTGCAGAGAGTCCCAGCCTTAACTTGAGGACATCCCATCTCTCCCAATAACTAACAATGAGCAAACGGTTTCTTTGAACATCGAGTGCTTGCTGGTCGAATTCACTGCTTCATGAAGGTTCACTCAGACATATAGGGCCTCATTACACGGATGGCGGAGAACCATGGCGCTATTAGCGCCATGGTTCATGCCCGTAAAATACCGGCACCGCCTTGGCGGAAAGGGGAATTACCACCCCATTCCAAGGTTGGCGGGCGGTAATTCCCCCTTCCACCATTGCCCTTCCCCATTCCCATTTTTGCCCCATAGGGCTCAATGGGAATGGGGAAGGCGCTAATTACGGTACCGCAAATTGCGGTACCGTAATTAGCTCCCTGGGTCCCTTTGCGGGTTGGTTTTTAACGCCTGCAAAAAGCAGGTGTTAAATCCCCCAACCCGCAAAGGGACCTCGTAGTAAGGCGGTAAAGATTTACCGGTACCGGTATTTTACCGGTACCGGTAATTCCTTACCGCCATCCGTGTAATGAGGCCCATAGTCATTTAGTCAGGCTGGCCTCCTGCGATCCAACCAGACGTAGTAGCTACCCTTGGGGTGAATCATGGCTCACCTTAGCCACCCCTTTTGTATGGGGTCTCTTGAGATCTTTCAGGAAACAACTTAATAAAAATAATAATTTAGCATTTATATAGCGCTATGAACCCTCAGGTATCTGAGTGCTGCTTATTATTACCCATGGTGTGTGGTGCTCATTTATCGACCTCGGAAGGATGAAAGGCTGAGTTTGGCCCTGCCGGGATCCGAACCTGCTTCAGCAGGCTCTGCACAGATGTCAAAGCAAGTGCTCTACTCACTGTGCTCTCAGATTGGCTATTGGACTGCCTTAAGACATAGCTTTTCAACTGACTATTCCTCCACCTGCCATGGCACTTTGCTGAGTCCTTTATCCCGCCACAAGGCCCTGACGTTGCAACTTGACATTACATTGGTACTTGCCTCCTCATGTTTATCAACTGTACCTCATGTAACTAGCGCTCAGTTGCCTGCGGGCTCGCGCACACTATACAAAATGCAAAAATAAAATAAATCTTTCCTTGAGATCTTTCCCTGTCTTCTCGCTCCACAGGTCTTCCTGTATCCGACACCTTGGTGCCTCATTACGAGGTAGGAGGTAGCCATGGTGCTATTAGCACAATGGGCCTCATTACACGGACGGCGGTAAGGGTTAACGGGCACCGTTAATGGCAACGGTGACCGTTAACCCTTACTGCCGTACTACGAGGTCCCTTTGCGGGTTGGAGGAATCAACGCCTGCTTCTTGCAGGCGTTAAGTACCA
This sequence comes from Ambystoma mexicanum, assembly GCF_040938575.1. Taxonomy (NCBI): domain Eukaryota; kingdom Metazoa; phylum Chordata; class Amphibia; order Caudata; family Ambystomatidae; genus Ambystoma; species Ambystoma mexicanum. The sequence continues at coordinate 12,997,079 of NC_090939.1, forward strand.
ACCCGCTAAGGGACCTCGGAGCTAATTACGGCACCGCAAAATTGCGGTACCGTAATTAGCGCCTTCCCCATTCCCATAGAGCCCTATGGGGCAGAAATGGGAATGGGGAAGGGCAATGGCGGAAGGGGGATTTACCGCCCCTCCAACCTTGGAATGGGGCGGTAAATCCCCTTTCCGCCAAGGCGGTGCCGGTAATTTACCGGCATGGTCCAGGGTGCTAATAGCACCCTGGATTACCGCCTTCCGTGTAATGAGGCCCAATGACTACCCCCTTACCGCATTCCGGGTCCGGGTTTCCGGGTCCGGGTTCCTGAAATAGGGACTTACCGGGTCATTCCAACTTTGGAGGACCCGGTAAGTCCCCATTCCGGGAACCATTCCCCATTCCCATTCGAGCCCCCATAGGGCTCAATGGGAATGTGGATGGAGCTAATAACGGTACCGCAATTTGCGGTACCGTTATTAGCTCTGAAGTCCCTTAACGGGTCCCTTCCATAACGCCTGGTAAAACCAGGCGTTAAGGACGGGACCCGCTAAGGGACCTCAGAATGGAGTGGTAAGGTATTACCGGCACCGGTGTCCTTACCGGTGCCGGTAATCCCTTACCACCTACCTCGTAATGAGTCTCTCGTGCCCAGATGGCCATCATCAATTACTCAGTTTTAGTTTGAATGCTTCGGAATTGGCTTGCGTTCCAGTGACACTGGAAGGTCCTCTGTTGGCAGAGATCTTGGACCCTTTTGAGGAAGCAACAGCCATGGGTCATGGCCCAAATGGCATTCCCGTGTTGGACCGGGATTGTCTATTTGTGATGATCAGATTGTCACCGACCTGGAGGTGGGTCCCTTGTGCGTCCTGCCATGTGTTTTCAGACTGGTGGAATACGAGAACAGTCCTTGAGTGGTGTGCTGGGTTGGTTGCCCAGACGGGTTGGCACATGAAAGCTTCAGCATGGCACACCCCTGTCAAGTACTGGCCAGTGGTTGAAGAGTCACTCAGGAACTGGCAGATAGACTCCCATGCCTCTTCTTGCCTTTCCCTTGCCACTATGAACACCCTGTTCAATGTTCTCATGAAACGCTCCGAGTCACCATTTCCTTGTGGCCATCATAGTCCAGTGCCCTAGTGAGATCTTCCCAGCAGCTAAAGAAAGGTTGGCACTCCCGTCCTTGCAAGGGAGGGCTATCGCCACCTCTGACGGACTCTGGAACGCTTGTGTCCCAAACATCGTCTCAGGGAATGCATTCACTGCTGATGTAGCAGTGGAGGGTGCAACTTTCACGCCGGGGTGGAGGGTGCAACTTCCACGCAGTGGTGGAGGGTGCAACTTCCACGCTGGGGTGGAGGGTGCAACTTCCACGCTGGGGTGGAGGGTGCAACTTCCACGCCGTGGTGGAGGGTGCCACTTCCACGCTGGGTTGGAGGGTGCAACTTCCACGCCGGGGTGGAGGGTGCAACTTCCACGCTGGGGTGGAGGGTGCAACTTCCACGCTGGGGTGGAGGGTGCAACTTTCACGCCGGGGTGGAGGGTGCAACTTCCACGCTGGGGTTGAGGGTGCAACTTCCACGTTGGGGTGGAGGGTGCAACATCCACGCCGGGGTGGAGGGTGCAACTTCCACGCCGGGGTTGAGGGTGCAACTTCCACGCTGTGGTGGAGGGTGCAACTTCCACGCCGTGGTGGAGGGTGCAACTTCCACGCTGGGGTGGAGGGTGCAACTTCCACGCTGGGGTTGAGGGTGCAACATCCACGGCAGGGTGGAGGGTGCAACTTCCACGCTGGGGTGGAGGGTGCAACTTCCACGTTGGGGTGGAGGGTGCAACATCCACGCCGGGGTTGAGGGTGCAACTTCCACGCTGTGGTGGAGGGTGCAACTTCCACGCCGTGGTGGAGGGTGCAACTTCCACGCTGGGGTTGAGGGTGCAACATCCACGGCAGGGTGGAGGGTGCAACTTCCACGCCGGGGTTGAGGGTGCAACTTCCACGCTGGGGTGAAGGGTGCAACTTCCAGGCCGGGGTGGAGGGTGCAACTTCCACGCCGGGGTTGAGGGTGCAACTTCCAGGCTGGGGTGGAGGGTGCAACTTCCAGGATGGGGTGGAGGGTGCAACTTCCAGGCTGTGGTGGAGGGCAACCGTGAGAATTTGTTGATGATGCTTAGAAATGATGAGCCAGCAGTTCATGTGCCCAAGTCTACACTGACATCTTGATTGTGCTTCTGTTGGAGTGCAGCGGAGGGGGTCCTGAGAGAGTGTGTTTTGTGTGCCTGTGGTAGGTATGACACATTCATCATATGCTCACGCGTTCTTCTCCTTTTCTTTCCAGGTTCTGGAACCACTCCTTCTCCGTGAGCCTTGCTTTAGGTTTGCTGTAGCACGGTGGCTGCCGTCCGCAGTGTGTATCACGTGGCCGACATGACCAACAGCGACAGGATTTTCAAGTCCTTTAGTAATAAGCCTTCTTCTGACACGGACAGCTCATTTTAGACACCTAAAACAATGAAAACACTATTCTAAATGAATTCCTTTGTTTCATAAATGTCTCTTCAATGTAATCAACATCTCATCCTTATTTAACTTGCCCAAACCAGAGAATAACAGATTAACGAAAAAGCATGGGCCATGTGTATGGAAGATTGCTGCATACGCAAAGCCAGTGCTGCTCAAGGTGGCAGGCATCATGCATGCAAAATGCTAGGTTGCAATAAACAACATGAATACTGCAATCTGCAAATGCCATTGCAGACCACACGCATTGCAAGCTCTTGCAATCGCAAGTTAGCTTAGGTGGAAAGTGAATTTCAGACCTTCCTGCTCACAGGGAAATGTATAAATGGTTTCGTCGGCACATGCAGGACAGTGAGGACACCAGTCGAGGGTGCATGTGAGGTGAGTGTCCTCAATCTCTCTACCATTGTCCAAGTGGAGACTCCCACCCATGCACCCAGAAATGGGAGCGGACTCTCTCAGAGAGGCCAATAGGGTGTCAGCCGGGGTAATCACACGTAGGAAATGTTTGACACATGATTGAATCTGTCCAAACCCTGCAAGCTCTAAGAACACACTTGCCTGTTGCGCAGCTGCTGAATTCCACCTGATCTCTAGCCACACCCACTTACCCCCACCTCCTTCCCACCAGTCAAGAGGACGCACGACTGTTGTTTTTTCTGTTTCTTACACTTCAACTCTTCATTCCAAAACACCAGGATATACCGTGCTCTCTATAGCTCTGTGTCCAGTGTGATGAATCGAGGGAGATCGTCGCTTCTTCCCAGGGGTAGCCCCCCCCCCCCCCATGTGAGGCTAGGAAGGTGAGCCCACTCTGCAACACCCTCCATAGGGACTTCCCTTTTGGGGACAAGGACTCACGTTCCTGTGAGGAACTCCCTTCACCAGTAAGCCTAATGGCATACATGGGATTACCAAACCTTGTCCAACATAAAGACCACACGGAAGAAGATACTGAAGGATATTAATCTTCACGAGAAAATAATTCACTTCAAGGAAAACTGACCAATCCACAGAGACCAGTGAACTGAGAGGAAACACTGGTCATTTAAGGAAGGGGAACGAGTTCTGAGAGAGAGAGAGCAGCATGTCTCCACACAGGGGTAGTACCCTGCTGATGTAAGCCTGAGAAGAAGTGGAGCAATTGTGGGAGGCGGAACCCGCAAAACCCAAACTTGCTGTCGGGCAAGTGAACAAATGTTAACCTGTCAGCGTATTGAAAAGCTGGAGAGAAGAAGAACCAGTGGTGGTGTTACCCTGGAAGAGTCCCGTTGGGCAGCAGACCCGTTCAACAGCGCCAAGACCAACGCAGGGATGCTACCACAGAGGACGTGGCTCCCTGGCGAGATACCGAAGAGAATAGAAGAAATGCAAGGACTGCAGGCGAGAGACGCCTAGAACGCTGTCACGCAAACACAGCGAAGAACTGGAACTGCTGCCAGACCTGTAAGAGTCCCCGGACCATTTCCAAAGAAGAGGGAAGCTAATGGGGAACCAGGAAGACATGGGAAGAATAACAAGGAAAGTAAAAGAAAACAAATAAGTCATCCCAGTACCAAAGAAGAGTTACTATATGTGAACTGCGATGAAATGAGTGTAACGCTCAGAGTAGGATAATTGGATACGAAAGATTCATCGTTGTCAAAGGTGAAGAGTGATAGTTTATGGAAAGGAATGAGAGTATTCCCTGCAGGGGAGCAAAGTAGAAATATAGTACATTTAAAAAAGGTGAATTTTGGTAAAATAAAGAAGGAAAGAATAACATTCCCAAAGAGGGGCCCTCGTGAAATTGAGAGAAACCTTAGAAATGTGAATGCAAGAGAGAGAGACAGAGATACTCAAGGAAGAGGACAACTCATGGAACATATTCCCATCTGAAAACAATGCAACAAAGTCTCACACGCCTCCTACCCTTTCTTTCAAGAGTAGGGTTTCCAAAAGAAATCCTCACAGACCATGGTACCACCTTTATGTCTTGGGTGATTCAGGAGGTGAAAGAGATGCTTACCATAAAGACCTTGAAAGCGTCAGTGTCAGTGTATCACCCCCAAACCGATGGGTTGGTCAAACGCTTTAATCAATCCTTGAAAAAGATACCGTTGACCCTATTTGCTGTCAGGAAAACACCACAAGCATCCGTGGGATATTCTCCATTTGAACATTTCTATGAGGGGGAACACCGGGATGCCCTAGACATTTTGAAGGACACTTGGGAGAAGAGGGAAGAAGCCATTTTGCCAATCTCTCAAACCACGCAAATGTTGGCATTCCACATCACGACAGTATGAGAAATTGTTTAATTAACATCTCGCGAATACACAAGAACAGCAAAAGGCGGCGTATAACAACATGCTGTACCCCGTACTTTCTCATTTGGACAGTCTGTCTTGGTTCTCCTACCCACTTCAGAAAACAAATTGGTTTCCAGGTGGCATGGACCATATCAAGTCTTGGAGAAAATGGGACCTTTAAATTACCTAATTTCCCAACCTGATAGGAGGCAAAAGACTCAGATTTACCCTTGTCAACCTGCTTAAAGAATGGAGGACAGGCCTCACTGAAAACACTGGGATTACCATGGCGTCTCTCTTGACAGATTCTGCTAAGGAACACACTTTAATCTCTTCTGATTTATCGCAAATTCAACAAGATTATATCAAAGATCTTCTGGAGCAAATTACTGACGTCTTCTCTGAGCAACTGGCAGGGTTAAGGATTTGATTCATTACATCAGAACTCCAGCAGAGAGACCTGTCAACCTTAAACCATCCTGAATTCCAGAAGCACAAAAGAAAATAACTGCAACAGAAGTAGAGGAAATGCTCAAGCCTAATATCATCGAGCCCTCTGAGAGTTCATGGTCCTCGCCCATTGTGCTAGTCGGTAAGCCTGACCAGTTGTGGCACATTTTTCATAGATTTTAGAAAACTCAGCTCAGTCTCAGTATATGACAACTACCTGATGCTGAGAATGGACGATCTGATTGAGTAGTTGGGTTCTGCAAAATATATCTCTACGCCGGACGTGACCAAGAGCTATTGCCAAGCCACCTTGAATCCATCCGACCAAGAGAAAACAGGCTTCTCAACACATCAAGTCTGTTCCAATGTAAAGTTTTACCATTCGGTCTTTGTGGTGCACCTGCCACGTTTCAGGGTCTGATGGACCGCATGGTAAAACCATACTTAGCATTCTGTAGTTCTTTCTTTAAATGAATTTGTGGTACATAGAAACATATGGGTCGAACACATGCACCATTTATACGAGATCACTCGTACTCTAAGGAAGATGGGCTTGACAGCCAATCCATGAAAATGCCATCTGGCACAATCTGCAGTAAAATACCTGGGATTCCTCGTGGGAAATGGTTTAAATCCAACCACAGACAGAAGAAGTAAAAGTGGTTCAGCTTACTCCCACGCCTAAAATAAAGCGAGATCTGCAGGTCTTTCTAGGGTAAACCGGCTATTTTAGGCAATTGATGCCAAACTACCCCTTGATCACTGCTAACCTGACCGATTAATTAATACATGCTCAGCCTCAGAATCTCCTATGGGATAAGAAAGACCAAACCAGTTGTGAACACTTGAAGAGTCTGTCATGTAAGGATCCTGTACTAAAGAGGCCTGGCTTCAACAGACACGTTTTGCTCCAATCGGACGCATCTGCCAAGAATACGATGGCATGGAACATTCAAAACTATATGCCAGTCGATAACCTTTTCCTCAGGAACAATCTTATGCCACAGTCAAGCTGGAAGCCTTAGCCATAAATTGGGCTGTCACACACTTAAGATTACTTGACGGACCGAAAGTTTAGACTCATTAAAGACAACTTGCCTCTGACTTGGATGAGTCTTCAGAAAGATACTAATGCCCGAGTGATGAGATGGTTCTTGGACTTACAACCTTTTTGTTCTTTAGGTGAACATTGCAAGGGTCAAGAACAAGGAAATGTTGATTTCTTAAGCCAATTTCCTCTCTACGCAGAAGGGGAAGCCACAAAGCTAAGAAGAAGGCTATGTTACGAATTGAGGGTACTGTGAGGAACTCCCTTCACCAGTGAGCCGAATGGCCTGCATGGGACTGGTAAGTCTGGGCAGACATAAAGACTGCACCGAAGAAGGTGCTGAAGGATATTATTATTAACAAGAAAAAGAAAATATCTCTTCAATGAGAACTGACCAATCTACTGAGACGAGTGCACTGAGTGGAAAACACTTGTCATATAAGGAAGGGGAACACGTTTGGTGAGAGAGACCAGTACGCCTCCACGCAGGGGAAGTACCCTGCTGACATAAGCCTAAGAAGAAGCAGAGCGATCATGGGACCCGAAAACGCAAACTTGCTGTCGGGCAAGCGAATGAACACTGAACTGTCAGAGTACTGAAAAGCTAGAGAAGAGGAATCGGTAGTGGCGTTACCCTGGAAGAGTCAGGGTGGGCAGCGGTCCTGTGCAACAATGCCCAGACCATTGGTGGGTCGCCGCTGCAAAGAACACGGATTCCTGGTGAGATACCGAAGAGAATAGAAGTGCAAAGACCGCAAGTGAGGGACGCCGAGAACACTGGTTCACAAGCACAGCGAATAACTGGAACTTCTTCCAGACCCGTAAGAGTCCCAGAAGAAGAGAGAAGCTAACGGGGGACCGGGGAGAGAGATACAGAAAGAATAACCAGGAAAGTAACGCAGAACTAATGACTTGTCCCAGTATTAAAGAAGAGTTACAGTATCTGAACTGTGATGACATAAGTGTAATGCTCATTGAAGGATAATTGTTTACAAAGAATTACTATAGTCAAAGGTGAAGAGTGATAGTTTATGGAAAGGTACAAGAGTATTCCCTGGAGGGGAGGAAAGTAGAAATACAGCACATTTACTAAAGGCGAACTTTGATAAAATAAAGAAGGAAAGAATAACGTTCCCAGAGAGGCACCCACATGAAAGAGAGAAAAACATTACAAATGTGAATACAACAGAGAGAGAGAGAGAGAGAGAGACAAAGAGGTTCTCAAGGAAGGGGATACTCCATGGAACATATTCCCATTTGGGAAAGAAAGGAACACCTGTGAGGTACCCAAAGCAAAAGGGAATACCAAAAGAAAGGCATTGTTAGCCTAGAGAACCAGACCAGTGGGAGATGCACTGTCTACAGCCAGAAGAGAACTGCTGGCACTTATATAAAGAACTGCCAAAGAAGAGAGCATCTATCAAGAGAACCCGTGCTGGGAGCAGACGCAGCAGAAGGGAGTCATGCTCCTGCCTTTATTATGTTAAGGTACGCGATGGGGTCATATAGTATTCGTCTTGGGCGGTAGACAGATTCGTTATGGACATTGAGAAACAGACGAAAAACAAGCACCTTAGTTATGCTTTAGGTAGAGAAGGCCCCATGGCCATAGGGATAGTTGGGCCTTTCTGACCATTATTTAATAAAACGTTCCTAAAATGTCGTTAAAGAGTCTGCTGCCTTCTTCTGAGCCACCAGACCACACAGACACGCTCTCTCATCTCTCACACCTCTCCTGCTGGGGGAGACTGGCCTGTAGTATTTTTAAAGAGATTTCCCAATCAGCAAGTTCTCCCAAGCAGCGAATATGGGTTGGTAAATGTCAGCCGTATCTTGCTCTGCACAGCCCTCCCGACTAGAAGAGAAGGCTCACAGGTTGGTAAGTCTTCTGATTTCCAAACACCCTCCCCTCCTACCACATTCATGGGCGGCCATGGCTCCTCGACTATGTTCCATGCACATTCCCCACACCTGCATGTGTCTCGTCCCTGCAGTGGACTGACTCCCAGCATGAAGCTCCTCGGATCCAGGCAGCAGCATCTCACTCTGCCTGACATAGCCCTGATTGCCACAGAGCGAATCGTCTCCACCACCGGTTATGAATTCAGGTTTCTCTCTACTCCTTTTCCTTAGGAATTAACCATGCCCACCTCTGACTCATCCTCGCCACTTCTTCCCTCCAGTACACACACCTAGGCACTGCAGTCTGATATTGCATCAGAAATGCTGCCAGACAAGGTTCCATGTAGTTCCCTGTTACAATCTGCCCTCCATATTTACCTCTGTGAGTTGTTACATTGCATTAAAATGAGAAGGCAAGGCATTCGGCTTGTAAGGTGATCTCGGAGCCAGTGGTTGGTGGCCTTGGCACATGAGCTTTTTCATGTCTGCCAGCACCCCTGTTGTGTATCCACTAACAGCCATCTTAGGGAGGGGTGATAGTCAGGGCCAGCACCAGTGCACCAGGAGTGCGCAGCATGTGTGGCTGTGCTTGGCCCCGCGCTGATGGGGCCCCGCGGCGAGGGTGCTGTGGCCTCCCTCTTTTGCAGGCTGCAGGGTGGGTCGTGTGCTCACAGTAGCTATACTTGCTGCAGTGCACTCTGAGCACACGGACGGCACGCGCTTCAGCAGGCATGGTGCTGGGGAAGCGCTTCAGCAGGCATGGTGCTGGGGAAGCTTGCACTCTGAGCACACGAGCGGCATGCGCTTCAGCAGGCATGGTGCTGGGGAAGCTTGCTGCAGTGCACTCTGAGCACACGGGCGGCACGCGCTTCAGGAGGCATGGTGCTGGGGAAGCTTGCACGGGCGGCACGCGCTTCAGCAGGCATGATGCTGGGGAAGCTTGCTGCAGTGCACTCTGAGCACACGGGCGGCATGCGCTTCAGCAGGCATGGTGCTGGGGAAGCTTGCTGCAGTGCACTCTGAGCACATGGGCGGCACGCGCTTCAGCAGGCATAGTGCTGGGGAAGCTTGCTACAGTGCACTCTGACCACATGGGCGGCACGTGCTTCAGCAGGCATGGTGCTGGGGAAGCTTGCTGCAGTGCACTCTCAGTGCACTCTGAGCACACGAGCGGCATGCGCTTCAGCAGGCATGGTGCTGGGGAATCTTGCTGCAGTGCACTCTGAGCACACGGGCGGCACGCGCTTCAGCAGGCATGGTGCTGGGGAAGCTTGCTGCAGTGCACTCTGAGCACACGGGCGGCACGCGCTTCAGCAGGCATGGTGCTGGGGAAGCTTGCACGGGCGGCACGCGCTTCAGCAGGCATGGTGCTGGGGAAGCTTGCTGCAGTGCACTCTGAGCACACGGGCGGCATGCGCTTCAGCAGGCATGGTGCTGGGGAAGCTTGCTGCAGTGCACTCTGAGCACATGGGCGGCACGCGCTTCAGCAGGCATAGTGCTGGGGAAGCTTGCTACAGTGCACTCTGACCACATGGGCGGCACGTGCTTCAGCAGGCATGGTGCTGGGGAAGCTTGCTGCAGTGCACTCTGAGCACACGGGCGGCACGCGCTTCAGCAGGCATGGTGCTGGGGAAGCTTGCTGCAGTGCACTCTGAGCACACGGGCGGCACGCGCTTCAGCAGGCATGGTGCTGGGGAAGCTTGCACGGGCGGCACGCGCTTCAGCAGGCATGGTGCTGGGGAAGCTTGCTGCAGTGCACTCTGAGCACACGGGCGGCATGCGCTTCAGCAGGCATGGTGCTGGGGAAGCTTGCTGCAGTGCACTCTGAGCACACGGGCGGCACGCGCTTCAGCAGGCATGGTGCTGGGGAAGCTTGCACGGGCGGCACGCGCTTCAGCAGGCATGGTGCTGGGGAAGCTTGCTGCAGTGCACTCTGAGCACATGGGCGGCACGCGCTTCAGCAGGCATGGTGCTGGGGAAGCTTGCTGCAGTGCACTCTGAGCACACGGGCGGCATGCGCTTCAGCAGGCATGGTGCTGGGGAAGCTTGCTGCAGTGCACTCTGAGCACATGGGCGGCACGCGCTTCAGCAGGCATGGTGCTGGGGAAGCTTGCTGCAGTGCACTCTGAGCACACGGGCGGCATGCGCTTCAGCAGGCATGGTGCTGGGGAAGCTTGCTGCAGTGCACTCTGAGCACACGGGCGGCATGCGCTTCAGCAGGCATGGTGCTGGGGAAGCTTGCTGCAGTGCACTCTGAGCACATGGGCGGCACGCGCTTCAGCAGGCATGGTGCTGGGGAAGCTTGCACGGGCGGCACGCGCTTCAGCAGGCATGGTGCTGGGGAAGCTTGCTGCAGTGCACTCTGAGCACATGGGCGGCACGCGCTTCAGCAGGCATGGTGCTGGGGAAGCTTGCTGCAGTGCACTCTGAGCACACGGGCGGCATGCGCTTCAGCAGGCATGGTGCTGGGGAAGCTTGCTGCAGTGCACTCTGAGCACATGGGCGGCACGCGCTTCAGCAGGCATGGTGCTGGGGAAGCTTGCTGCAGTGCACTCTGAGCACACGGGCGGCACGCGCTTCAGCAGGCATGGTGCTGGGGAAGCTTGCTGCAGTGCACTCTGAGCACACGGGCGGCACGCGCTTCAGCAGGCATGGTGCTGGGGAAGCTTGCTGCAGTGCACTCTGAGCACATGGGCGGCACGCGCTTCAGCAGGCATGGTGCTGGGGAAGCTTGCACTCTGAGCACACGAGCGGCATGCGCTTCAGCAGGCATGGTGCTGGGGAAGCTTGCTGCAGTGCACTCTGAGCACACGGGCGGCACGCGCTTCAGCAGGCATGGTGCTGGGGAAGCTTGCACGGGCGGCACGCGCTTCAGCAGGCATGGTGCTGGGGAAGCTTGCTGCAGTGCACTCTGAGCACATGGGCGGCACGCGCTTCAGCAGGCATAGTGCTGGGGAAGCTTGCTACAGTGCACTCTGACCACATGGGCGGCACGTGCTTCAGCAGGCATGGTGCTGGGGAAGCTTGCTGCAGTGCACTCTGAGCACATGGGCGGCACGCGCTTCAGCAGGCATGGTGCTGGGCAGACATGTTTAGGCAAATGAAATTGGGGTGTGGGGTTAGTACTTGCATGTCAGAGGAGTGATTGGAAATGTTGGGGGGACGGGAGGCAGCTCATTCCCAGAGCAGTCCTTAAGTGGGTGCTTTCACATGTGAAGAAGAGTTAACTGTGCATAACACTGAAACTTCACCAGAATATAATAGAATATAAACAGACTGTGACAGCACCCCAACTAGCCCCAGCGCATGTTGGGGTGATCATCGGCTCCAACCAGCAATACAGGCCTGTCCCCGCCCTACTCTTCAGGATAACATGCCGTTGGCCATGTGGGCAACCTAGGTGGGCATTCATCCACCAATCCTGTAATCCCCGACTGGGGAAAACAAACAGGAGTTACTAGCGGCTCCGTTTACATTATTGAAACTTGACAATAGGTGATATATCCAAGTATCTATATATACGAGTATGTTCCCCTATGATGACGTATGGCCTTGAAGCACTCTTGCATTCTGACTTAAAATGGCTTCAGGTCATTGAGGGGACATTTTGGCGGCGGATGCTAGGCCTACCCGCATGTATACCAATGCACTCATAAGGCTGGAGCTAGGACTGATTTCACTAAAAGCTATAATCTTGAAGAAAAGGGTAGGACTTTATTTGAAAATGATAAATGCTACACAAAATGTACTACTGATAGCGGTCCATCAGGAAATATCTAAAAGGCCTACCACTTGTGTACATTTTATAATGTAAACTAAATCACATTGCCTAACCACCATCCCATCACGATCCCTATTGGCTGCTGCCCTCTTCTTGTGGGCCAATCCACAGCCGGCAGGCGATTAGCCGAAGCACCAAGGTCAGAACACGAAGGCTGACTCCTGTCTTCAGCCTGTCCGCAGCCTTCCTCGCCGTTCGCCAAGACACCATGCCCAAATTCGCCCCCATGAACATATGGTCCATACTTGTAGACCATGACGAAATTTGCTGCTGCCCTGGACGTTCAACCTAATTGATGCAACAGTAAGACTCTTCAAAACTGTGAATATTTGTGCTTAACCCCGTACTACTGTATGTGTGCTCCTCCATAAGTATCTCAATCGAACTCCTGTTTTTATCAATCTGCCTTTTGTACATGCATCAGCTCCCTGAAAGCGCACCCCGCTCTTTCAGGCAGTCATCCTTTACCTGCCGCGATCCCGGTCATGTTACTACCCCGCCCCTCGATGCTCCGTCGTTGCTGATGACCATTCATACGCCTGATATTCAGATGCATGCCTTGTGTTCTTGCGCCACTTGCATCCATGACCCTATTTTGCCCATTGTGACGCCATCTACACGCATGCACCTAATGTGCTAATGCAGCTAATGTGTTGGCATTGTACCTGTGACACCATTATACTTGTAATATAGCCTGCTTATCTGAAATATTGCCTGCAGCCAAACCCCGGAATCCAGGGGCTCACACGAGGATCGACCCCGTTCCAAGATGGGCGCCCTCGCATTGTTAGCCTGATTTTTCGTTTGTCCTTCTTCCACCCGGGCTACCGGCATTGATTGGCTCCTAGACACCCGGAGCTCTCCTGTATACTGTCTCTCATTGACACTCCCGCCCTCATTTTAGCATCATCACTGAAAGTAAAAGTCAGCACACTTTGCAGCCTCCCTGTATTACCCTTTGCTGATTTCAAAATTAACAGCCATCGTCTATGTGCCATAGCATTACCCATCATGCTTGTATCTCTAGTAACGCGCCTATTGCCTCCTTGCCATGATCGACACATAGCCTAGCACTGCCTCACTGTATAGTTCTGCACCTAGCCTAGCACTGCCTCACTGTATTGCTCTGCACCTAGCCTAGCACTGCTTCAATGTTTGGTTCTGCATCTAGACTAGCCTAGCACTGCCTCACTGTATTGCTCTGCACCTAGCCTAGCACTGCCTCACTGTATTGCTCTGCACCTAGCCTAGCACTGCTTCAATGTTTGGTTCTGCATCTAGACTAGCCTAGCACTGCCTCACTGTATTGCTCTGCACCTAGCCTAGCACTGCTTCAATGTTTGGTTCTGCATCTAGACTAGCCTAGCACTGCCTCACTGTATTGCTCTGCACCTAGCCTAGCACTGCTTCAATGTTTGGTTCTGCATCTAGACTAGCCTAGCACTGCCTCACTGTATTGTTCTGCACCTAGCCTAGCACTGCCTCACTGCTATGATCTGCATCTAGCCTAGCACGGCCTTTTATCCACAGAGTGTATTTTCAAATTTAGGCACTGTCCCATTGCAACCCAGCCCTAGTGTGTACCTGACTTGCATTGTGTAGCCGTGCGCCCAGACCATGATCACCTGGCTCACTCTCACTCACACCATGTTCCCTTTCTGCATCATGCCGGACAATGGACACTGTAGCGGCAACATCTTCATAACCGTCAACAACGGCTTAGCCAATCTTGGTTGCCCTAGGCACCACCCCCTTCCTACCCTCCAAGCTGCCTTTTCCACTTAACCACCACGCTCACCTTACTTCCTCCGTAGACAACAGCTCCCTAACCAATGCGACGCCTAACAAAACTACCAATCACAGTACATTTAGTGCTCTATGTCTCACTGTGCCCCCCACACTTAAATCTCCAGAACCCCTACGTTCTACCAACCCAGACATCACTGCCCGCAACTACAGACTAGGCACTAGGCTGCCCCTTACAAATAGCATCCACCTTGCCAAACTCAACACCAAATCTAAGAAGAAATTAAAGACCCCCAATGAGCCCGACCCACACCCCCTAAAAGGAGCCTTACTCAATGCCAGATCCCTGGCCGCACACCCCACAGAAATTGCTGACACCATCCTAACATATGACCTTGACTTCCTTGCCCTAATGGAAACATGGCTGCACGAGGCCTCAGGACCACATCTATCGTTAGCCATTCCTGCCAACTACTCCAGCCTCAGAGCCGATAGAACTAATGGTAAGGGAGGAGGCGTAGCGATCATTTCAAAATCACCACTAGGCTGCAGACTAGTCTCCACCCTATCACTTAAATCCTGTGAGCTACTCACAATCAAGTTACAAACCTCCCCCACAAGTACAATTACACTACACCTTATATATAGACCCCCAGACCCCTCTGGAACCTTCGAGGAAAACATGACAGCGCTCATCACTGAAAATTCCAAGCCACTAGCACAAACTATTATCTTCGGCGACTTCAATCTGGGTTACAACGACCCCAAGGACGTACCAGCCGCATCCTTAGCAAACGCCCTAATTGAGCACGGATTCGTTCAACTCAGTATCTCACCGACTTACCAGAAAGGCAGAATTCTCGACTGGGTAGCAACTTTTAACTGCAACACGACCTATAAGGACCCCCAACCTCTCACATGGACTGATCACTACCTTATACCACTCGAAATTCACATCAACCAGGCCACGCCTAAGAAACGCCCCCTGGCACCTGCCTGCCCAACCAGAAACAAGCGCAACATCACTGCCGAAGCCCTGTTACCTCTGGCCCTACCCACCCTTAACGCTCTACCGGACAATGCTGACCTTAACCTACTAGTTGACACCTTCAACAACTCCATGGCTACCGCCATCGATACCATTGCCCCTCTGAAACTATGTAAAAGTAAACCAATAAACCACTTGAATTCGTGGTACACTCCTGAACTCAAACTACTCAGGAAAAAGAAAGCCAAACTAGAACTAGTATGGAAAACCAATCCATCACCAGAAAACAAATCCAATTTCAAGACCATCTCCGCGCTATACAAAAGTGAGATAATTCGCACCAAAAAAGATGCCTACAACGTCAGGATCAACCAGGCAGGCTCTTTCACCAAAGAATTATTTAAAATTCTAAAGGAGCTAGAAAACCCCAATCCCCCTCCAGACAACTGCTCAAAAGATAAACCCTGGTGCACCATCATCCGGAATGCCCTCAACAATAAAATCACAGGGCTCCAGACCAAAATTGAGGACAAACGTCAACAACTCTTCAGCAACAAAACCACTAACCCAAGCTTAAACCCACCAACACCCAACAAAGCCAATATATGCGTCACCTTTAAGAAAGTAACTATCTTAGAAGTCCAAAAAATCATCTCTTCCCTAAAACCTTCTAATTGCAAAGGGGACAGCTGCCCTGCCCAAATAATAAAAGACGCTGCCAGAGACCTCTCCCCTTTATCACCAACCTAATCAACCTTTCATTTGCTAACAATTCTGTCCCCAACAACCTAAAACAATCTTGGGTGCTCCCTCTCCTAAAAAAACAATCCCTGGACCCAGCCATACCAACAAATTATAGACCCATCACCACTGTCCCTTTTCTGCTAAACATCCTGGACGGAGTCGCCTACATCCAGATTCAGGAGTACCTGGAATCTAACCAACTGCTGGGTATTCGTCAATCTGGCTTCAGACCTCAACACGGAACTGAAACTGCCCTGGTTGACCTCAAAAGCCAGATTGATGAAATCAAAGACCAAGGAAATGCAGCCATCCTACTTCTCTTAGACCTCTCAGCGGCCTTCGATTTAGTCGACCACGAAATCCTATGCAACCACCTCTCTATCGTAGCCCACTTCTCCTCCTCTGCCTCCGCATGGATACAATCCTTCCTGGCGAATAGAACCATGCGAGTCTTCTCCACAACAGCTGCTGCTGACCCCATCCCCATCACCTGCGGAGTCCCACAAGGCTCCTGTGTCTCCCCCACCTTGTATAATATATTTATTATTATTATTTATTTATTTGTTTGTGGTTTGTTTAAACCTTTACAAAATAGTTCATCAGAAAAGGATAAAAAACATTTCATACAATTATCTTTAATCATAAATTGTGCAAACATATTAGGAACATTATAAAAGAGAACAACAATTCGAATAAAACAGTATAAAGAGATACATCAAGAAAAATCAATAATTAAGATAGACAAGACAAATTCATTGTCAACAGCGTGCAGGTGTATTACAAATTGTACAAATTGTTCAAAGTATAGAATCCTTTGCTTTACAAGAGCTGGACATTGCAATAGTGTATGCTTCAAAGTTTCTCCTATACCTTCTTTCTTAGTGTCTACATCACCCCCATTCACTATTCTGGAGATTCCATCTTTTCAAGATGTAGTTTGTTTTCAAGGAGTCAAAACGGAACCTCATGAATGAGTTTCTGAAATTCCGTGAGGGGTATTTCTCTAAATAATTCTCCAAAACAGGGTAAAATTTCCAAACTGAATGTATCTGATTAACTGTTTTGGATTGTTGAACCGTATCAAGAGTCATTTGCCAGTCATTACATTGGAGTATGGACTTCACTTTTAACGGATTGCTTATCAGCATCTCCAATGTGAGATCTGCATTTAACAACGTGTCTTCAATGACTGTTTTTAAACTCGAGCAATAGAAATGAGTTGGATCTTTTGCTGCAATCGTGTATAACGATGTGGAATTATTTATCAAGCGTTTCCTCCACAACGACATGTTTCTCCATAAGATGATTGATTGTAAAGATTGCAGCCCAAATTCGTATCTGATTGCATAAATAGGAACACATTTAGGAATAAAAAACAACACACCTTTCCACATATCTCTTTCTAGTTTTTTCATAAAATCTGTACCCTTGAGCTGATAGAATTCTAATCCATATGTGAGTTTAGGGATACCAGAGATGGTATAAAAGCGTTTCAGGGGTGTAACCGTGAATCTGCCATACTTGGCATCAATTTTTGACATCTGTCTCCTTATCATCTCAGCTTTAACTTCCAGCTGCCTTTTGATCATTGCCGTTGCACTATTAGCTGTGAAGTGCTATCTGAAATATTTCAGAGCAGTTTGTCTTTTTAGGTGTTTACCCTCACAGAACCAAGTTAGCGAAGATTGGTTATTCTTTGGCTTTCCCATTCTTATGATAATTGTTTTAGCAGCATTAATTTTTAAATGTAAACCAGTAGTAAATACCACAAATGCATTTATCAATTTTTGCAAACCAATTTTTGTGCGATCTAACAGTAAGAAATCATCAGCATATGTTATCCATTCAATTGCGGTTTCTCCTAGTTTGGGTGGAGCTAAACCCTTACCTGAAATCGGTTGAGCAGCTCTTGAGACAAATAAGTTAAATCATATGGCAGCTAACTTACAGCCTTGTCTTAGGCCATTAGGGATTGTTATTTCAGAAGATAGTCGCCCTGCTGAGTTAAGTCTGACCTTGATCTTTGTGTCAGAGTATAAGTCCATAACCATCTCTAGTAGATGTCTGGGGATCAATAAGTCTGTTAGAATTGACCATAAAATATGTCTATCGACGAGATCAAAAGCTTTAGAGAGATCCATTGAAGCCACAAATATTACATAACCTGGCTTCTTTGATGTTTTCGATTGTAAACTTTTTAAGATTAGCCCTCCGCAGTCTGTTCCTACATTTTTTTAAAATCCTATTTGTTTAACATCTAGTATGTGATTATGAGTGACCCAAACTTCAAGTTCTTCAAGTATAATGGAGGTAAAAACCTTGTATTCAGGGTCTGAAATTGCAATTGGCCTGTAGCTTTCTGGTGAGATTCTGGACCCATGTTTATAAATTGGGATCAGAATCGCCAGTCTCCATGAATTCGGTATAAGCTTAGATGCAAGGATGTTTTTGAACAACACATGCAAGATATTCCCCCATAACTGCGTATTTGTTTTTAAAATTTGGTTGGATAGGTTATTCGGTCCTGGTGCCGCCGAATTTTTAGATTTGGCAATGATTTTACTAATGTTATTAGGAGATATGTCCAAAGTCCATCTGGATTTTTTCACCAGATGAGATGTATCATTATCAGTGTCATCACTGTACATTTTAACAAAACTGGCTTCCCAGCTTCGTTGGCTGATCGAAGTCAGCAGTATCTCTTTTTGCTTAAGCTGAATCCCATTAATCATCTGCCAAAAGTTAGAGATATCTTTACCTTTGATTGCCACAAGCATTTTTTCACCATCAGTTTGGTCTCTGGCTATTCTATGAGAAATTAACCAATTCTTATATTGCTGCTTGGTACTTCTTAACTTCTTTTCTCTTTCTACGCCAATGCATGTTGTGTTTAAGATCACACGGATATCTCGTCTTAACTGTTTTTTGCGTTTTAAAGTATCTATATTAAAGGCATGTGCATGGTTGCGGGGTTGTTTCCTAAATTTCTTCTCGCAACATGCATAAATGACAATTTCATTAATATAGTTCGTAAAAGAGGATGGTGCAAAATGGTATTGGCATTCTTCGTGTGTCATCTCCATATGATTTTTTAGTAAGACCGATGTAAATCTCTTTGTGTTGGAGTAAGACCAACGTATGCGAGTGCCATTCAAATTCACAATCAGGCCTGGATTATAAAAGACATTATGTTCTGTTTCATTAGAATGTGTTATGTGAATCGACAGGAGATTGTGATCGCTGGATGACATTTCCTCAACCTTTAGGTTGGAAATATATTTGTCTAAACCGTTAGAGACAAAGATGTAGTCTAGTATTGAGCTACAGCCTCTAGCGTGCCAAGTATGATCATGGTTTGGTAATTTCACTAGCCCCATAACTTCAGCGAAATTCATCCAAATAGCTCCTCTCAATTTAGCATTATCTTTCGGAGCTTTCAGGAGCTTAATAGCCGCACTTAAACCACACATTAGGGAATTAATTTCCGTATTATCTATGTTGCAATCTGCATTTAAGTCCCCAGCTATCACAACCAAGCCATCGACTTTCATAGCACGCCAGGCATCAATTTTTGCAGTTACTTCGGCTAGTTCTTTAGTCAACTGTAAATCATTATGTTTCAGTGGATTCCAGGATATATTTATAATACATATATCGATGTAGTTATTTCCAAGTTTCAAAGTACATGTAACTGCCAGGAAGTATTTCAGGTTTGACCATCTCTCAATGTTCTTTGCCTCCAAAGTATGTTTATATGGGATTAACAAACCTCCCATGGCCTCCCTTTGGGTCCTTTGTTGACAGGTAATTGCCAGATATCATGGTCTTCCCAGCTAAAATCCATTGTAGCCCATGTTTCTTGCAAAAGGATCAAATCAAAAGATGACAAGGTGTCTGTAACATCAGTGTTGCTTAGAAGATGTGCGTGGCCTCTAGAGTTCCAGGATGCTATAGAGGTTTTGCTAGTAGTGCTAAAGGGGTTTGGCCAGCGCTTGCAGTGACTAGATAGCATCCTTAAGTGCCAATGTCAGCCCTCTCCACTCCTGCTTTTCAGTGCCAAAACCTTCCCTATCATTTACGTTTGCCTTGAAGGGATCATTGCTACCTTTAAACCCAGGTTGTGTTGAAACCCCATACTTATCTTGTTTTGATTCAATATTAGAATATGGGTAAATGTCAAAGCCTTCGCATTGCAGGGTCTCAGCTTCTTTCAACAGTAGATCTCTGACAAGTGGGGAGGGGATTGCTAAACGAACATAATCCAGTCTTTGTTTGTGAAGAAAATCTATTAGAGCAATATCATGCGATGAAACCAGTGTTAAGGAAGGAATAGTGGCAAATAGAGAGAGAATGTAAGGACGATTCAGTGAAATTTGTTTACCTTCAGTGAACAGTGTAGTCATTATTAAACTAGGTAGCTCACTCAAGGCTGGTTTCTTTAAATCTTGTCTATCATTCACCAAATCAACATTTTCATATGCCTTTTGGGCTTGCCTTTCTGCCTCATTAGGTGCTTCTTGGCAGTGGGTAGGATATTTCCTATTGTTAAAATGATCATGTAATATTTTTTTCACAATCATTGCGATTTCATCTTGTTTATCCAAGAATTCAGTCTCCGCACCTGTACCAGTCCCATGCATTCCAAGATCTTCTTTATAGAACAAAGTATTGGTGCCATGTTCTACATTAGCGGTCAGACCACAAATCTGGCCTTCAGCCATCTTCGCCTCGGACCTATGTCTGTTGGATGTGGCATCAAATATTTTGCTACCTTGCTCAACAGACAAATGACTGGCATTAGAGTTTTTATTATTATCATTCACGCCAATTGCATGGCGTCATCCCGAGGAATGTTGGCGGGTGACTGAGCTGCTTTCATTTTCAAAGTGGGGACAGGATTATCAGGTGGTTTTACCACAATAATTATAGGATTAGTATTATTACGTGGATCACTTACATTCTGTTCTTTAGGCGTTGTTTCCACAATTTTTCTTTTTTTTTCATTACATATACCTCCTGCATTCGTTTTAAAAATCTCAAAGAATTCAACTAAACCAGTTTTTAAGGAGGATAGCTGTGAAGCAATATCCCCAATTTCTAGTTTCTTTTTCATGGTATCCGAGATTGATTTTTCAGCTTCAACGTAGCCATCTTGCAGTCCAATTTGCATTGATTCTTTATCAATCTCTGATCCAACCGCTTCGTTTGCTCGGCAATTAGCCATATCTTTACATGTATTGCTGGTACAAGCCAAGTCTTGACAATCCTCAACAATTATGTTTTTAAAGTTCACATCCCTTAAATACTTCCACGATGTTTTGCATTCGTTTTTCTTTTGATTTTGGTTTCTAAGTTGCGCTTGTTGTTTTTTTCTTTCTTTTTAGTTATTTTTATATGAAGCGGTATACTTGAAGGAAGCGGAGATGATACATTTCCCATTATGGTATCTGACATCATTTTCCCATTTGATTCAGGTGTGGACCCCTCACCCTCAATCTGCGAGTCATCTATCATAATAGTCTCTGTAGAAACTACGGCTATAAATAGCACCGCTGATGAGGGGACCTTTCCCGCATCAGCGGTGCTATTTATATCCGTAGTTTCTACTCTTAGCTTGTCATTACTTTCATTGTTTATTGCTGTTAATGTCTTACTAGAGTTCTTACCGAGTAGGTCAGTAAATTTCGCGGGAACCTGCAATACTGATGTATTTATTTGCGTCAGCAAATCAGTGTGTTTTCTTAGTTCACTCAAAATTAATCTATTAAAGATTCCCATCAGTGTACATAGATCAGTGTTTTTGGAATCATCAATCGCAATCCCATCAGCAATAACATCTATACAATCCGGGTTGTTTTCCTGTTGAAATATGTCTACATTCGCCATTTTGGAAATAGTAGGGGTATCGTCAAGTGATTGATTGGCCAGGTCAGATTCCATCTGAGTTACAGATATTTCACCCCAGAGCGATTTCAGAATGTCTTTCTGAGGGTGAATTACCAAGTCTTCTGCATAAAGGGACTGCAAGGTTTCATTGGATTGCAAATCATTATTTTCAAGATCATTGTTTAACTTTAGCTGATTTGAGCACACCTGCGCGCACAACAGCAGCTCATCCTCCTCCACACATGGGGGGGGTAGAGGGAGTGATGCTGCGTGCGCTAGGCTAGCCCGCCTCATTGAGACTGCCGTGAAAAAATCGGCTCGGGGGTCCTTCAACATATTACCCGGTTTCATTTTCTTACATTTCATATCAGTATGGCAGAGATGTCTAAGCAAGTCTAACTTGCTGGCTAAAATATGGAAAGGATATCACAGTTCAATTCAACAGCTGTAAAGTTAACCGAGTTACAAAGTTGTCGAAGGACACACTATCACGGGCAAAGTTCTTACCTAGTAGTGCCCCAGTAATGCAGCTTGTCTGTCTACCGGTGTTCTACAAGACATCTAGCTCAGTAAAATAAACAAAAAAAGAAAAAATAAACAACCGGTACCGCGCACCGTGCACCGTTCACAGTGAACAGTAAACAGTGCTTGCGGTGCTTTCGTGTTGCGCGCGCTGGTGCGCTGCACAATGGGTAGATGTAGGGAGTGAACAGAGGAGCCAGGGGGCGGAGCCAATGATGCTCACTGTAAATGTAAAAGGGAGAAGTTTACATGTGAGTCTAGGTATTTCAGTTCATAACACATATCAATAGGCGAGAGTCTGTGGGACCAACAAAGTCTATAACATTAGCAGGATAGTTCGTGCGCCTTCCCCTTCAGGCAACACTTGTGTCGCATTTAAAGATGTCCTCTCAGTCTTAATCGCGGGCTTACAGCGGCGTGCGAGGGGATGCAGACAGCCTCAGTCAGCTTTCAGCCCAGTAAACAGTGCTTGCGGTGCTTTCGTGGTGCGCGCGCTGGTGCGCTGCACCATGGGTAGATGTAGGGAGTGAACAGAGGAGCCAGGGGGCGGAGCCAATGATGCTCACTTCAGGCAACACTCGTGTTGCATTTAAAGACGTCCTCCTGCTTGCAGTCTTAATCGCGGGCTTACAGCGGCGTGCGAGGGGATGCAGACAGCCTCAGTCAGCCTTTCAGCCCAGTAAACAATGCTTGCTTAAATATATTTACAAAGCCTCTATTCGACAAACTGGACCGTCTGGGTGTCACCTACACCAACTATGCAGATGACACCCAGATACTCCTCACCATTTCAGGCAACTACAATGCGGACGTCACCCGGATCAACAAAATCTTCTTGATCATTCAGGCATGGATGGCCACCCACGGCCTCTGCCTGAATGATGAGAAGACGGAGCTTCTGCTGATCGACTCTCCTAACAACCTGTCTAAACTCAGTCCCAGCTACAAGAACATCATCATAGACGGTAACACCATCCCTATCGCTAAAAGTGTGAAAACCTTAGGCTTCCACCTTGATGCCAACACCAACCTCACCAAACAAACCAACTCAACCGCCTCGGCCACTGCCTATACGGGTGAGCTAATCAGGACTAGCAGACCCTTCCTATCCCCCGACAGCTACCTCATTCTGGCCAGAGCACTCATTCAATCCAAACTAGACTATTGCAACAGCTTGTACCTAGGAGCCAACCAATCCATAATTAACAAACTCCAGGTTCTCCAGAACAATGCTCCACGCGCAGCACTCAACATCCCAAGGCGTGAGCACATCTCCACAACCAGGAAAGCGTGTAAATGGCTCTCATACAGCAAAAAATTGACCTCAAAACTATCTGCCTCACCTACAAGGCCTTAAACAGCCTAGCCCCACCGTACCTCTCTAACAAATTCACTTTAAAATCCACACACAGAACCACTAGATCATCTAACTCCTTATGCCTGTTAGTGCCCAGATTTGCCTTAAAAAGAGCAGGAGGCGCTAGTTTCACTGTGCTAGCCTCCCAACTTTGGAATACCATACCACTCAAAATTAAAACTACTGAGTCCTTCCCGATCTTTAGGAAACTTGTTATTGGCTGGTTACTGAACAAAGAGTAGCATTTACCCTCACTCTAATATCTAACAGCCGCCACCATACCTGCATTATATGTAAATTGTTGTACTATGTAAATTTATTTTGTAAATTGATGTACTTTGTTAATGTAAATGCATAAGTCTTGGGAAAGGGGCAGCTCTCAGACCTCCGATAAGTGGCATAAAACTCACATCCCGGTGCCAACGTAGTTCTGTGTCGCTGAGTGCCTGAAATAGGGTGCACACACCCTGCTCAGGGAAAAGGCACCCTCTGAGTTTGCAGCTTGGCTCTGTGAACTCATATTTCCTTCGATTGAGTGGGAGACATTGTGCATTCACTCTTGGCAAGGTCGCTTCTAAGCGGCGATGGTGTTGGGCGACCATTGCAGCATGGGTCCCAATACTCTCACTGGCATGTAACACCCCGCTAGGCCTGCCTGTACCCCCCTGGTGGTATGTTGGAACACCTTGACCGCACAGACGCCCCACACAGCAGTATCTCCTAGGTGGCAGATTGGTGCGGCCGAATGACACAACCTCAAAGACTTAGCCTCATGCCATCGTCCAGGCCGCCTCATTCAGGGGCTACCACCCTGAATGATGTGTGTCTGTTACATCAGAGACAATTCTGTGGGGCCACTGTGCTCCTGCCCCAGTGCAGCGGGGCAGAGGGTGCACCTATAGAGGGGGAGGGGCTCCCAACCTCCACCAGGTCCCGGAAAGCTACGTATGATCATTCCCTGTGGCGGAGGATTTTAGGTTACATCTTCTAAATGTGACACTGAGTGTGGAATTGCATAATTAACTCATGATCACTGTAGTGGTTTCAAAGCGCCTAACCGTGTCCCAGTATTAGGGTGTACTGTGCTCCCCCGTAGGAATCGTCAGGCCTCAACCTGCTGGAGGAAAATGAAAGTAGGGGGGAGGGTGTGAGGGAAAGGAGGATAAGTAGAATGCAGTGATTGTAGAGATGACGTGAATGAATTGTAAATGTGTAGTCTGGATACGTGAGGGGTTTGGGGGGTCTCTGTGGCGGTAACTCTTTTACTGACACTTTTTTGGACAGTAACAGAATTACCACTATTTTTCCTGTACTGCTAAATTATAACTTTTCGTGGATTTACTGTTGGTGGTTTTACCGCGCGGTAAATCTGCCAATGGTAAATCCACCAGAATCCACGTGGACTCCAAAAATGTGGACTGACAGCACCCTACCGCCACGTTTAACCCCATGCTAAACCCACGGCACCAAGTGGCAGTAACGGTAAACAATTTTTGAGGTAATTCAGTAGAATTACCATCAAATTAGAGCAAAACTCTTAATAAGGCCCTTAAAAAAACCCAATACATGTGTGTTTCTAGAGGAGCAGTTACATGCCTCTGCAGGAAGTCCCGCCCCCTACCTCCTATATGTTGGAAGCCTTAGAGTGTGCCATGCTTGACACCACCAATTGTGCCAACTACGCATCATATATTTGAAAGAAGATACACATTGAGGCAACCCTATCGAATGTATCCCCGAAGAGACGACAATCTGAGGGAGGAACTCCCTGAAGGAATATGAAAAAGAGCAAAGAGAGGAGCTGCTGACGTCACGAGAGACATGTGCGACGTCTTGCGATACCGGCTGAAGAAGATGCATGGATCCTATAAGAAACGAATAACGAAGTAAAGAATCGAGTGAACTCTTGAATATGAAAAAGATTACACGCGCATGAAGTGCTGCAGAGAAAGAACCGTTCAATAATTGCACAGACGCTGAAACGCAAGGTAGACTAAGTCATCATAGAAGCTGGCTATATGTAGTGAATAGAATACAGGCAGAGCTGCCAATGTACAGGAGCTGGACATCGGTGTCATGAATTTAGTAAGCCAGGAGCCATGAAGAGAAAAGGCGAGGATTGTGTTGCAGCAAGAATATGCTTGTATTCCCAGAGACAAGGATAGTTTGCAAGGCCAAGTTCAAAGGCAATCTTCATGGCAGAAGGCATGGGCAATGAGAGATGAGAGATGCTGGGCTAATTGGGTGGGGAGGTAGAGTCAGGCCCACCTCCTTACACCTGGGTCCGAGTTTACGTGATGCTAAGTGAACAGAATGTTCCAGACATGGCACAGGTGTGCCAACCAATTGTATTAGTCCATATAACGAAGGACCTTATAGTTTGGAGACCAATTGAAAACCACGTACTTAATGATTTTGAAGATGACATGTTTTAGAGGTAGGCAAATATTGCCCACATGAGAGTGGGCAGCCAATCACAATCCAATCCTATGTTTACTTAGATGTTCCTGTTAAGCCTATCCCGATCTCCAGTAGGTTTTCTATTATTTGCCACGTAGTATGACACCACTTGTAATGTATTTTTAGTAGAAACTTTACGTTGTGTGAACAAGTCGCTGAGAGAAATCGAGCGTATGTAGGTTGATGTTCGTTGTAACCTGTTTAAGATAATTGTTAATAAAACAGTACTTTGCCATTTTCCTGAGGTGGTTCGGTTATTTGGACTCAGAGTTATTCTGGAACCCATCCTTCGCATGCACGTTACTAAAGGGCCCTGAGCTCCTGTCGCTTATGTACACGAGAAAGGTATTAGGAGTAAAGGGTAAAGGTGGGTAGATGGAAATGAATGAAGATGAGGGAGGTATTAGGAGTAGAGGGTAGAAGCAGGTAGAGGGAAATGAATGAAGATGAGGGAGGTATTAGGAGTAGAGGGTAGAGGTGGGTAGAGGGAAATGAATGAAGATGAGGGAGGTATTAGGAGTAGAGGGGAGAAGTGGGTAGAGGGCAATGAATGAAGATGAGGGAGGTATTAGGAGTAGAGGGTAGAAGTGGGTAGAGGGAAATGAATGAAGACGAGGGAGGTATTAGGAGTATAGGTTAGAAGCGGGTAGAGGGAAATGAATGAAGATGAGGAAGGTGTTAGGAATAGCGGGTAGACGTGGCTAAAGGGAAATGAATGAAGATGAGGAAGGTATTAGGAGTAGAGGGTGGAAGCGGGTAGAAGGAAATGAATGAAGATGAGGAAGGTATTAGGAGTAGAGGGTAGAAGCGGGTAGAGGGCAATGAATGAAGATGAGGAAGGTATTAGGAGTAGAGGGTAGAAGCAGGTAGAGGGAAATTAATGAAAATGAGGGAGGTATTAGGAGTATAGGTTAGAAGTGGGAAGAGGGAAATGAATGATGATGAGGAAGGTATTAGGAGCAGAGGGTAGAAGTGGGTAGAGGGAAATGAATGAAGATGAGGAAGGTATTAGAAGTAGAGGGTAGAAGCGGGTAGAGGGAAATGAATGAAGATGGGGAGGTATTAGGAGTATAGGGTAGAAGTGAGTAGAGGAAAATGAATGAGGATGAGGAAGGTATTAGGAGTAGAGGGTAGAAGTGGGTAGAGGGAAATGAATGAAGATGAAGGTATTAGGGGTAGAGGGTAGAAGCGGGTAGAGGGAAATGAATGAAGATCAGGGAGTTATTAAGAGTAGAGGGTAGAAGCGGGTAGAGGGAAATTAATGAAGATGAGGGAGGTATTAGGAGTAGAGGGTAGAAGTGGGTAGAGGGAAATAAATGAGATGAGGGAGGTATTAGGGGTAGAGGGTAGAAGTGGGTAGAGGGAAATGAATGAAGATGAGGGAGGTATTAGGAGTAGAGGGTAGAAGCGGGTAGAGGGCAATGAATGAAGATGAGGGAGATATTAGGAGTATAGGTTAGAAGTGGAAAGAGGGAAATGAATGAGGATGAGGAAGGGATTAGGAGGAGAGGGTAGAAGTGGGTAGAGGGAAATGAATGAAGATGAGGAAGGTATTAGGAGTAGAGCGTAGAAGCGGGTAGAGGGAAATGAATGAAGATGAGTATGGTATTAGAAGTAGAGGGTAGAAGCAGGTAGAGGGAAATGAAAGAAGATGAGGGAGGTATTAGGAGTAGAGGGTAGAAGCGGGTAGAGGGTAATGGATGAAGATGAGGGAGGTATTAGGAGTAGAGGGTAGAAGCGGGTAGAGGGAAATGAATGAAGATGAGGAAGGTATTAGGAGCAGAGGGTAGAAGTGGGTAGAGGGAAATGAATGAAGATGAGGAAGGTATTAGAAGTAGAGGGTAGAAGCGGGTAGATGGAAATGAATGAAGATGGGGAGGTATTAGGAGTATAGGTTAGAAGTGAGTAGAGGGAAATGAATGAGGATGAGGAAGGTGTTAGGAGTAGAGGGTAGAAGTGGGTAGAGGGAAATGAATGAAGATGAGGAAGGTATAAGGAGTAGAGGGTAGAAGCGGGTAGAGGGAAATGAATGAAGATCAGGGAGTTATTAGGAGTAAAGGGTAGAAGCGGGTAGAGGGAAATTAATGAAGATGAGGGAGGTATTAGGAGTAGAGGGTAGAAGTGGGTTGAGGGAAATGAATGAAGATGAGGGAGGTATTAGGAGTAGAGGGTAGAAGTGGGTAGAGGGAAATAAATGAGATGAGGGAGGTATTAGGAGTAGAGGGTAGAAGTGGGTAGAGGGAAATGAATGAAGATGAGGGAGGTATTAGGAGTAGAGGGTAGAAGCGGGTAGAGGGCAATGAATGAAGATGAGGAAGGTATTAGGAGTAGAGGGTAGAAGCAGGTAGAGGGAAATTAATGAAAATGAGGGAGGTATTAGGAGTATAGGTTAGAAGTGGGAAGAGGGAAATGAATGATGATGAGGAAGGTATTAGGAGCAGAGGGTAGAAGTGGGTAGAGGGAAATGAATGAAGATGAGGAAGGTATTAGAAGTAGAGGGTAGAAGCGGGTAGAGGGAAATGAATGAAGATGGGGAGGTATTAGGAGTATAGGGTAGAAGTGAGTAGAGGAAAATGAATGAGGATGAGGAAGGTATTAGGAGTAGAGGGTAGAAGTGGGTAGAGGGAAATGAATGAAGATGAAGGTATTAGGGGTAGAGGGTAGAAGCGGGTAGAGGGAAATGAATGAAGATCAGGGAGTTATTAAGAGTAGAGGGTAGAAGCGGGTAGAGGGAAATTAATGAAGATGAGGGAGGTATTAGGAGTAGAGGGTAGAAGTGGGTAGAGGGAAATAAATGAGATGAGGGAGGTATTAGGGGTAGAGGGTAGAAGTGGGTAGAGGGAAATGAATGAAGATGAGGGAGGTATTAGGAGTAGAGGGTAGAAGCGGGTAGAGGGCAATGAATGAAGATGAGGGAGATATTAGGAGTATAGGTTAGAAGTGGAAAGAGGGAAATGAATGAGGATGAGGAAGGGATTAGGAGGAGAGGGTAGAAGTGGGTAGAGGGAAATGAATGAAGATGAGGAAGGTATTAGGAGTAGAGCGTAGAAGCGGGTAGAGGGAAATGAATGAAGATGAGTATGGTATTAGAAGTAGAGGGTAGAAGCAGGTAGAGGGAAATGAAAGAAGATGAGGGAGGTATTAGGAGTAGAGGGTAGAAGCGGGTAGAGGGTAATGGATGAAGATGAGGGAGGTATTAGGAGTAGAGGGTAGAAGCGGGTAGAGGGAAATGAATGAAGATGAGGAAGGTATTAGGAGCAGAGGGTAGAAGTGGGTAGAGGGAAATGAATGAAGATGAGGAAGGTATTAGAAGTAGAGGGTAGAAGCGGGTAGATGGAAATGAATGAAGATGGGGAGGTATTAGGAGTATAGGTTAGAAGTGAGTAGAGGGAAATGAATGAGGATGAGGAAGGTATTAGGAGTAGAGGGTAGAAGTGGGTAGAGGGAAATGAATGAAGATGAGGAAGGTATAAGGAGTAGAGGGTAGAAGCGGGTAGAGGGAAATGAATGAAGATCAGGGAGTTATTAGGAGTAAAGGGTAGAAGCGGGTAGAGGGAAATTAATGAAGATGAGGGAGGTATTAGGAGTAGAGGGTAGAAGTGGGTTGAGGGAAATGAATGAAGATGAGGGAGGTATTAGGAGTAGAGGGTAGAAGTGGGTAGAGGGAAATAAATGAGATGAGGGAGGTATTAGGAGTAGAGGGTAGAAGTGGGTAGAGGGAAATGAATGAAGATGAGGGAGGTATTAGGAGTAGAGGGTAGAAGCGGGTAGAGGGCAATGAATGAAGATGAGGGAGATATTAGGAGTATAGGTTAGAAGTGGGAAGAGGGAAATGAATGAGGATGAGGAAGGGATTAGGAGTAGAGGGTAGAAGTGGGTAGAGGGAAATGAATGAAGATGAGGAAGGTATTAGGAGTAGAGGGTAGAAGTGGGTAGAGGGAAATGAATGAAGATGAGGGAGGTATTAGGAGTAGAGGGTAGAAGCGGGTAGAGGGAAATGAATGAAGATGAGGAAGGTATTAGGAGTATAGGGTAGAAGTGGGTAGAGGGAAATGAATGAAGATGAGGAAGGTATTAGGAGTAGAGGGTAGAAGCGGGTAGAGGGAAATGAATGAAGATGAGGGAGGTATTAGGAGTGGAGGGTAGAAGCGGGTAGAGGGAAATAAATGAAGGTGAGGGAGGTATTGGGAGTAGAGTGTAGAAGTTGGTAGAGGGAAATGAATGAAGATGAGGAAGGTATTAGGAGTAGAGGGTAGAAGCGAGTAGAGGGAAATTAATGAAGATCAGGGAGTTATTAGGAGTAGAGGGTAGAAGCGGGTAGAGAGCAATGAATGAAGATGAGGGAGGTATTAGGAGTAGAGGGTAGCAGCGGGTAGAGGGCAATTAATGAAGATGAGGGAGTTATTAGGAGTAGAGGGTAGAAGCGGGTAGATGGAAATAAATGAAGATGAGGCAGGTATTAGGAGTAGAGCGTAGAAGCGCAAAGAGGGAAATGAATGAAGATGAGGAAGGTATTAGGAGTAGAGGGTAGAAGCAGGGGGAGGGAAATGAATGAACTTGAGGAAGGTATTAGGAGTAGAGGGTAGAAGCGGGTAGAAGGAAATGAATGAAGATGAGGAAGGTATTAGGAGTAGAGGGTAGAAGCAGGTAGAGGGAAAAGAATGAAGATGAGGGAGGTATTAGGAGTAGAGGGTAGAAGCGGGTAGAGGGAAATAAATGAAGATGAGGGAGGTATTGGGAGTAGAGTGTAGGAGTGGGTAGAGGGAAATGAATGAAGATGAGGAAGGTATTAGGAGTAGAGGGTAAAAGCGAGAAGAGGGAAATTAATGAAGATCAGGGAGTTATTAGGAGTAGAGGGCAGAAGCGGGGAGAGGGCAATGAATGAAGATGAGGGAGGTATTAGGAGTAGAGGGTAGAAGCGGGTAGAGGGCAATCAATGAAGATGAGGATGGTAGTAGGAGTAGAGGGTAGAAGCGGGTAGAGGGAAATGAATGAAGATGAGGTAGGTATTAGGAGTAGAGGGTAGAAGTGGGTAGAGGGAAATTAATGAAGATGAGGGAGGTATTAGGAGTAGAGGGTAGAAGTGGGTAGAGGGAAATGAATGAAGATGAGGGAGGTATTAGGAGTAGAGGGTGGAAGTGGGAAGAGGGAAATTAATGAAGATGAGGAAGGTAGTAGGAGAAGAGGGTAGAAATGGGTAGAGGGAAATTAATGAAGATGAAGAAGGTATTAGGAGTAGAAGGTAGAAGCGGGTAGAGGGAAATAAATGAAGATGAGGGAGTTATTAGAAGTAGAGGGTATACGCAGGTAGAGGGCAATGAATGAAGATGAGGGAGGTATTAGGAGTAGAGGGTAGAAGCGGGTAGAGGGAAATGAATGAAGATGAGGGAGGTATTAGGAGTAGAGGGTAGAAGCGGGTACAGGGAAATAAATGAAGGTGAGGGAGGTATTGGGAGTAGAGTGTAGAAGTTAGTAGAGGGAAATGAATGAAGATGAGGAAGGTATTAGGAGTAGAGGGTAGAAGCGAGTAGAGGGAAATTAATGAAGATCAGGGAGTTATTAGGAGTAGAGGGTAGAAGCGGGTAGAGAGCAATGAATGAAGATGAGGGAGGAATTACGAGTAGAGGGTAGAAGTGGGTAGAGGACAATGAATGAAGATGAGGGAGGAATTACGAGTAGAGGGTAGAAGTGGGTAGAGGACAATGAATGAAGATGAGGGAGGAATTACGAGTAGAGGGTAGAAGTGGGAAGAGGGAAATGAATGAAGATGAGGGAGGTATTAGGAGTAGAGGGTAGAAATGGGTAGAGGGAAATGATTGAAGATGAGGGAGGTATTAGGAGTAGAGGGTAGAAGCGGGTAGAGGGAAATGAATGAAGATGAGGGAGGTATTAGGAGTAGAGGGTAGAAGCGGGTAGAGGGAAATGAATGAAGATGAGGAAGGTATTGGGAGTAGAGGGTAGAAGCGGGTAGAGGTAAATGAATGAAGATCAGGGAGTTATTAGGAGTAGAGTGTAGAAGCGGGTAGAGGGCAATGAATGAAGATGAGGGAGGTATTAGGAGTAGAGGGTAGAAGCGGGTAGAGGGAAATAAATGAAGATGAGGAAGGTATTAGGAGTAAAGCGTAGAAGTGCGAAGAGGGAAATGAATGAAGATGAGGAAGGTATTAGGAGTAGAGGGTAGAAGCGGGAAGAGGGAAATGAATGAACTTGAGGAAGGTATTAGGAGTAGAGGGTAGAAGTGGGTAGAAGGAAATTAATGAAGATGAAGAAGGTATTAGGAGTAGAAGGTAGAAGCGGGTAGAGGGAAATAAATGAAGATGAGGGAGTTATTAGAAGTAGAGGGTATACGCAGGTAGAGGGCAATGAATGAAGATGAGGGAGGTATTAGGAGTAGAGGGTAGAAGCGGGTATGGGAAATAAATGAAGATGAGGAAGGTATTAGGAGTAAAGCGTAGAAGTGCGAAGAGGGAAATGAATGAAGATGAGGAAGGTATGAGGAGTAGAGGGTAGAAGCGGGAAGAGGGAAATGAATGAACTTGAGGAATGTATTAGGAGTAGAGGGTAGAAGTGGGTAGAAGAAAATTAATGAAGATGAGGAAGGTATTAGGAGTAGAGGGTAGAAGCGGGTAGAGGGAAATAAATGAAGATGAGGGAGTTATTGGGAGTAGAGTGTAGAAGTGGTTAGAGGGAAATGAATGAAGATGAGGAAGGTGTCAGGAGTAGAGGGTAGAAGCGAGTAGAGGGAAATTAATGAAGATCAGGGAGTTATTAGAAGTAGAGGGTAGAGGCAGGTAGAGGGCAATGAATGAAGATGAGGGAGGTATTAGGAGTAGAGGGTAGAAGCGGGTAGAGGGCAATGAATGAAGATGTGGGAGGTATTAGGAGTAAAGGGTAGAAGCGGGTAGAGGGAAATAAATGAAGATGAGGAAGGCATTAGGAGTAGAGGGTAGAAGCGGGAAGAGGGAAATGAATGAAGATGAGGAAGGTATTAAGAGTAGAGGGTAGAAGCGGGAAGAGGGAAATTAATGAAGATGAGGAAGGTATTAGGAGTAGAGGGTAGAAATGGGTAGAGGGAAAGGAATGAAGATGGGGGCGGTATTAGGAGTAAAGTGTAGAAGTGCGAAGAGGGAAATGAATGAAGATGAGGAAGGTATTAGGAGTAGAGGGTAGAAGCGGGAAGAGGGAAATGAATGAGCTTGAGGAAGGTATTAGGAGTAGAGGGTAGAAGCGGGTAGAAGGAAATGAATTAAGATGAGGAAGGTATTAGGAGTAGAGGGTAGAAGCAGGTAGAGGGAAAAGAATGAAGATGAGGGAGGTATTAGGAGTAGAGGGTAGAAGCGGGTAGAGGGAAATAAATGAAGATGAGGGAGGTATTGGGAGTAGAGTGTAGGAGTGGGTAGAGGGAAATGAATGAAGATGAGGAAGGTATTAGGAGTAGAGGGTAGAAGCGAGAAGAGGGAAATTAATGAAGATCAGGGAGTTATTAGGAGTAGAGGGCAGAAGCGGGGAGAGGGCAATGAATGAAGATGAGGGAGGCATTAGGAGTAGAGGGTAGAAGCGGGTAGAGGGCAATGAATGAAGATGAGGATGGTATTAGGAGTAGAGGGTAGAAGCGGGTATAGGGAAATGAATGAAGATGAGGTAGGTATTAGGAGTAGAGGGTAGAAGTGGGTAGAGGGAAATTAATGAAGATGAGGGAGGTATTAGGAGTATAGGTTAGAAGTGGATAGATGGAAATGAATGAAGATGAGGGAGGTATTAGGAGTAGAGGGTAGAAGTGGGTAGAGGGAAATGAATGAAGATGAGGGAGGTATTAGGAGTAGAG
The DNA here is from genome assembly GCF_040938575.1 of Ambystoma mexicanum. NCBI lineage: Eukaryota > Metazoa > Chordata > Amphibia > Caudata > Ambystomatidae > Ambystoma > Ambystoma mexicanum. The sequence continues at coordinate 13,030,583 of NC_090939.1, forward strand.
GGTAGAAGTGGGAAGAGGGAAATTAATGAAGATGAGGAAGGTATTAGGAGTAGAGGGTAGAAATGGGTAGAGGGAAATGATTGAAGATGAGGGAGGTATTAGGAGTAGAGGGTAGAAGCGGGTAGAGGGAAATGAATGAAGATGAGGGAGGTATTAGGAGTAGAGGGTAGAAGCGGGTAGAGGGAAATAAATGAAGGTGAGGGAGGTGTTGGGAGTAGAGTGTAGACGTTGGTAGAGGGAAATGAATGAAGATGAGGAAGGTATTAGGAGTAGAGGGTAGAAGCGAGTAGTAGAGGGAAATTAATGAAGATCAGGGAGTTATTAGGAGTAGAGGGTAGAAGCGGGTAGAGAGCAATGAATGAAGATGAGGGAGGAATTACGAGTAGAGGGTAGAAGTGGGTAGAGGACAATGAATGAAGATGAGGGAGGAATTACGAGTAGAGGGTAGAAGTGGGTAGAGGACAATGAATGAAGATGAGGGAGGAATTACAAGTAAGAGGGTAGAAGTGGGAAGAGGGAAATGAATGAAGATGAGGGAGGTATTAGGAGTAGAGGGTAGAAATGGGGTAGAGGGAAATGATTGAAGATGAGGGAGGTATTAGGAGTAGAGGGTAGAAGCGAGTAGAGGGAAATGAATGAAGATGAGGGAGGTATTAGGAGTAGAGGGTAGAAGCAGGTAGAGGGAAATGAATGAAGATGAGGAAGGTATTGGGAGTAGAGGGTAGAAGCGGGTAGAGGTAAATGAATGAAGATCAGGGAGTTATTAGGAGTAGAGTGTAGAAGCGGGTAGAGGGCAATGAATGAAGATGAGGGAGGTATTACGAGTAGAGGGTAGAACGGGGTAGAGGGCAATGAATGAAGATGAGGGAGGAATTACGAGTAGAGGGTAGAAGTGGGTAGAGGACAATGAATGAAGATGAGGGAGGTATTAGGAGTAGAGGGTAGAAGCTGGTAGAGGGAAATAAATGAAGATGAGGAAGGTATTAGGAGTAAAGCGTAGAAGTGCGAAGAGGGAAATGAATGAAGATGAGGAAGGTATTAGGAGTAGAGGTAGAAGCGGGAAGAGGGAAATGAATGAACTTGAGGAAGGTATTAGGAGTAGGGGGTAGAAGTGGGTAGAAGGAAATTAATGAAGATGAAGAAGGTATTAGGAGTAGAGGGTAGAAGCGGGTAGAGGGAAATAATGAAGATGAGGGAGTTATTGGGAATAGAGTGTAGAAGTGGGTAGAGGGAAATGAATGAAGATGAGGAAGGTGTTAGGAGTAGGAGGGTAGAAGCGAGTAGAGGGAAATTAATGAAGATCAGGGAGTTATTAGAAGTAGAGGGTAGAGGCAGGTAGAGGGCAATGAATGAAGATGAGGGAGGTATTAGGAGTAGAGGGTAGAAGCGGGTAGAGGGAAATAAATGAAGATGGGAAGGCATTAGGAGTAGAGGGTAGAAGCGGGAAGAGGGAAATGAATGAAGATGAGGAAGGTATTAGGAGTAGAGGTAGAAGCGGGAAGAGGAAATTAATGAAGATGAGGAAGGTATTAGGAGTAGAGGGTAGAAGTGGGTAGAGGGCAATGAATGAAGATGAGGAAGGTATTAGGAGTAGAGGGTAGAAACGGGTAGAGGGAAATGAATGAAGATGAGGAAGGTATTAGGCGCAGAGGGTAGCAGCGGGTAGAGGGCAATGAATGAAGATGATAAAGGTATTAGGCGTCGAGGTTAGAAGCGGGTAGAGAGAAATTAATGAAGAAGAGGGAGGTATTAGGAGTAGAGGGTAGAAGTGGGTAGAGGAAAATGAATGAAGATGATAAAGGTATTAGGCGTCGAGGGTAGAAGCGGGTAACGGGAAATAAAAGAAGATGAGGGAGGTATTAGGAGTAGAGGGTAGAAGCGGGTAGAGGGAAATGAATGAAGATGAGGAAGGTATTAGGAGTAGAGGGTAGAAGCGGGTAGAGGGAAATGAATGAAGATGAGGGAGATATTAGGAGTAGAGGGTAGAAGTGGGTAGAGGAAATTACTGAAGATGAGGGAGGTATTAGGAGTATAGGTTAGAAGTGGGTAGAGGGAAATGAATGAAGATGAGGAAGGTATTAGGAGTATAGGTTAGGAAGTGGGTAGAGGAAATGAATGAAGATGAGGAAGGTATTAGGAGTAGAGCGTAGAAGTGGGTAGAGGAAAATGAATGTAGATGAGGAAGGTATTAGGAGTAGAGGGTAGAAGCGGGTAGAGGGCAATGAATGAAGATGAGGAAGGTATTAGGAGTAGAGGGTAGAAGCGAGTAGAGGCAAATGAATGAAGAATGAGGGAAGTATTAGGAGTATAGGTTAGAAGTGGGTAGAGGGAAATGAATGAGGATGAGGAAGGTATTAGGAGTAGAGGGGTAGAAGCAGGTAGAGGGAAATGAATGAAGATGAGGGAAGTATTAGGAGTAGAGGGTAGAAGCAGGTAGATGGAAATGAAAGAAGATGAGGGAGGTATTAGGAGTAGAGGGTAGAAGGCGGGTAGAGGTAATGAATGAAGATGAGAGAGGTATTAGGAGTAGTGGGTAGAAGCGGGTAGAGGGCAATGAATGAAGATGAGGAAGGTATTAGGAGTAGAGGATAGAAGCGGGTAGAGGGAAATGAATGAAGATGAGGGAGGTATTGGGAGTAGAAAATAGAAGTGGGTAGAGGAAAATTAATGAAGATGATGAAGGTATTAGGAGTAGACGGTAGAAGCGGGTACAGGGCAATGAATGAAGATGAGGGAGGTGTTAGGAGTAGAGGGTAGAAGCGGGTAGAGGGCAATGAATGAAGATGAGGAAGGTATTAGGAGTAGAGGTAGAAGAGGGTAGAGGGAAATTAATGAAGATGAGGGAGGTATTGGGAGTAGAGTGTAGAAGCGGGTAGAGGGAAATGAATGAAGATGAGAAAGGTATTAGGAGTAGAGGGTAGAAGCGGGTAGAGGGAAATGAATGAAGATCAGGGAGGAATTACGAGTAGAGGGTAGAAGTGGGTAGAGGACAATGAATGAAGATGAGGGAGGTATTAGGAGTAGAGGGTAGAAGCGGGTAGAGGGAAATAAATGAAGATGAGGAAGGTATTAGGAGTAAAGCGTAGAAGTGCGAAGAGGGAAATGAATGAAGATGAGGAAGGTATTAGGGAGTAGAGGGTAGAAGCGGGGAAGAGGGAAATGAATGAACTTGAGGAAGGTATTAGGAGTAGAGGGTAGAAGTGGGTAGAAGGAAATTAATGAAGATGAAGAAGGTATTAGGAGTAGAAGGTAGAAGCGGGTAGAGGGAAATAAATGAAGATGAGGGAGTTATTAGAAGTAGAGGGTATACGCAGGTAGAGGGCAATGAATGAAGATGAGGGAGGTATTAGGAGTAGAGGGTAAGAAGCGGGTATGGGAAATAAATGAAGATGAGGAAGGTATTAGGAGTAAAGCGTAGAAGTGCGAAGAGGGAAATGAATGAAGATGAGGAAGGTATGAGGAGTAGAGGGTAGAAGCGGGAAGAGGGAAATGAATGAACTTGAGGAATGTATTAGGAGTAAGAGGGTAGAAGTGGGTAGAAGAAAATTAATGAAGATGAGGAAGGTATTAGGAGTAGAGGGTAGAAGCGGGTAGAGGGAAATAAATGAAGATGAGGGAGTTATTGGGAGTAGAGTGTAGAAGTGGGTAGAGGGAAATGAATGAAGATGAGGAAGGTGTCAGGAGTAGAGGGTAGAAGCGAGTAGAGGGGAAATTAATGAAGATCAGGGAGTTATTAGAAGTAGAGGGTAGAGGCAGGTAGAGGGCAATGAATGAAGATGAGGGAGGTATTAGGAGTAGAGGGTAGAAGCGGGTAGAGGGCAATGAATGAAGATGTGGGAGGTATTAGGAGTAAAGGGTAGAAGCGGGTAGAGGGAAATAAATGAAGATGAGGAAGGCATTAGGAGTAGAGGGTAGAAGCGGGAAGAGGGAAATGAATGAAGATGAGGAAGGTATTAAGAGTAGAGGGTAGAAGCGGGAAGAGGAAATTAATGAAGATGAGGAAGGTATTAGGAGTAGAGGTAGAAATGGGTAGAGGGAAAGGAATGAAGATGGGGGCGGTATTAGGAGTAAAGTGTAGAAGTGCGAAGAGGGAAATGAATGAAGATGAGGAAGGTATTAGGAGTAGAGGGTAGAAGCGGGAAGAGGGAAATGAATGAACTTGAGGAAGGTATTAGGAGTAGAGGGTAGAAGCGGGTAGAAGGAAATGAATTAAGATGAGGAAGGTATTAGGAGTAGAGGGTAGGAAGCAGGGATGAGGGAAAAGAATGAAGATGAGGGAGGTATTAGGAGTAGAGGGTAGAAGCGGGTAGAGGGAAATAAATGAAGATGAGGGAGGTATTGGAGTAGAGTGTAGGAGTGGGTAGAGGGAAATGAATGAAGATGAGGAAGGTATTAGGAGTAGAGGGTAGAAGCGAGAAGAGGGAAATTAATGAAGATCAGGGAGTTATTAGGAGTAGAGGGCAGAAGCGGGGAGAGGGCAATGAATGAAGATGAGGGAGGCATTAGGAGTAGAGGGTAGAAGCGGGTAGAGGGCAATGAATGAAGATGAGGATGGTATTAGGAGTAGAGGGTAGAAGCGGGTATAGGGAAATGAATGAAGATGAGGTAGGTATTAGGAGTAGAGGGTAGAAGTGGGTAGAGGGAAATTAATGAAGATGAGGGAGGTATTAGGAGTATAGGTTAGAAGTGGATAGATGGAAATGAATGAAGATGAGGGAGGTATTAGGAGTAGAGGGTAGAAGTGGGTAGAGGGAAATGAATGAAGATGAGGGAGGTATTAGGAGTAGAGGGTAGAAGTGGGAAGAGGGGAAATTAATGAAGATGAGGAAGGTATTAGGAGTAGAGGGTAGAAATGGGTAGAGGGAAATGATTGAAGATGAGGGAGGTATTAGGAGTAGAGGGTAGAAGCGGGTAGAGGGAAATGAATGAAGATGAGGGAGGTATTAGGAGTAGAGGGTAGAAGCGGGTAGAGGGAAATAAATGAAGGTGAGGGAGGTGTTGGGAGTAGAGTGTAGACGTTGGTAGAGGGAAATGAATGAAGATGAGGAAGGTATTAGGAGTAGAGGTAGAAGCGAGTAGAGGAAATTAATGAAGATCAGGGAGTTATTAGGAGTAGAGGGTAGAAGCGGGTAGAGAGCAATGAATGAAGATGAGGGAGGAATTACGAGTAGAGGGTAGAAGTGGGTAGAGGACAATGAATGAAGATGAGGGAGGAATTACGAGTAGAGGGTAGAAGTGGGTAGAGGACAATGAATGAAGATGAGGGAGGAATTACGAGTAGAGGGTAGAAGTGGGAAGAGGGAAATGAATGAAGATGAGGGAGGTATTAGGAGTAGAGGGTAGACATGGGTAGAGGGAAATGATTGAAGATGAGGGAGGTATTAGGAGTAGAGGGTAGAAGCGAGTAGAGGGAAATGAATGAAGATGAGGGAGGTATTAGGAGTAGAGGGTAGAAGCAGGTAGAGGGAAATGAATGAAGATGAGGAAGGTATTGGGAGTAGAGGGTAGAAGCGGGTAGAGGTAAATGAATGAAGATCAGGGAGTTATTAGGAGTAGAGTGTAGAAGCGGGTAGAGGGCAATGAATGAAGATGAGGGAGGTATTACGAGTAGAGGGTAGAAGCGGGTAGAGGGCAATGAATGAAGATGAGGGAGGAATTACGAGTAGAGGGTAGAAGTGGGTAGAGGACAATGAATGAAGATGAGGGAGGTATTAGGAGTAGAGGGTAGAAGCTGGTAGAGGGAAATAAATGAAGATGAGGAAGGTATTAGGAGTAAAGCGTAGAAGTGCGAAGAGGGAAATGAATGAAGATGAGGAAGGTATTAGGAGTAGAGGGTAGAAGCGGGAAGAGGGAAATGAATGAACTTGAGGAAGGTATTAGGAGTAGGGGGTAGAAGTGGGTAGAAGGAAATTAATGAAGATGAAGAAGGTATTAGGAGTAGAGGGTAGAAGCGGGTAGAGGGAAATAAATGAAGATGAGGGAGTTATTGGGAATAGAGTGTAGAAGTGGGTAGAGGGAAATGAATGAAGATGAGGAAGGTGTTAGGAGTAGAGGGTAGAAGCGAGTAGAGGGAAATTAATGAAGATCAGGGAGTTATTAGAAGTAGAGGGTAGAGGCAGGTAGAGGGCAATGAATGAAGATGAGGGAGGTATTAGGAGTAGAGGGTAGAAGCGGGTAGAGGGAAATAAATGAAGATGAGGAAGGCATTAGGAGTAGAGGGTAGAAGCGGGAAGAGGGAAATGAATGAAGATGAGGAAGGTATTAGGAGTAGAGGGTAGAAGCGGGAAGAGGGAAATTAATGAAGATGAGGAAGGTATTAGGAGTAGAGGGTAGAAGTGGGTAGAGGGCAATGAATGAAGATGAGGAAGGTATTAGGAGTAGAGGGTAGAAACGGGTAGAGGGAAATGAATGAAGATGAGGAAGGTATTAGGTGCAGAGGGTAGAAGCGGGTAGAGGGCAATGAATGAAGATGATAAAGGTATTAGGCGTCGAGGGTAGAAGCGGGTAGAGAGAAATTAATGAAGAAGAGGGAGGTATTAGGAGTAGAGGGTAGAAGTGGGTAGAGGAAAATGAATGAAGATGATAAAGGTATTAGGCGTCGAGGGTAGAAGCGGGTAACGGGAAATAAAAGAAGATGAGGGAGGTATTAGGAGTAGAGGGTAGAAGCGGGTAGAGGGAAATGAATGAAGATGAGGAAGGTATTAGGAGTAGAGGGTAGAAGCGGGTAGAGGGAAATGAATGAAGATGAGGGAGGTATTAGGAGTAGAGGGTAGAAGTGGGTAGAGGGAAATTACTGAAGATGAGGGAGGTATTAGGAGTATAGGTTAGAAGTGGGTAGAGGGAAATGAATGAAGATGAGGAAGGTATTAGGAGTATAGGTTAGAAGTGGGTAGAGGGAAATGAATGAAGATGAGGAAGGTATTAGGAGTAGAGCGTAGAAGTGGGTAGAGGAAAATGAATGTAGATGAGGAAGGTATTAGGAGTAGAGGGTAGAAGCGGGTAGAGGGCAATGAATGAAGATGAGGAAGGTATTAGGAGTAGAGGGTAGAAGCGAGTAGAGGCAAATGAATGAAGATGAGGGAAGTATTAGGAGTATAGGTTAGAAGTGGGTAGAGGGAAATGAATGAGGATGAGGAAGGTATTAGGAGTAGAGGGTAGAAGCAGGTAGAGGGAAATGAATGAAGATGAGGGAAGTATTAGGAGTAGAGGGTAGAAGCAGGTAGATGGAAATGAAAGAAGATGAGGGAGGTATTAGGAGTAGAGGGTAGAAGCGGGTAGAGGTAATGAATGAAGATGAGAGAGGTATTAGGAGTAGTGGGTAGAAGCGGGTAGAGGGCAATGAATGAAGATGAGGAAGGTATTAGGAGTAGAGGATAGAAGCGGGTAGAGGGAAATGAATGAAGATGAGGGAGGTATTGGGAGTAGAAAATAGAAGTGGGTAGAGGAAAATTAATGAAGATGATGAAGGTATTAGGAGTAGACGGTAGAAGCGGGTACAGGGCAATGAATGAAGATGAGGGAGGTGTTAGGAGTAGAGGTTAGAAGCGGGTAGAGGGCAATGAATGAAGATGAGGAAGGTATTAGGAGTAGAGGTAGAAGAGGGTAGAGGGAAATTAATGAAGATGAGGGAGGTATTGGGAGTAGAGTGTAGAAGCGGGTAGAGGGAAATGAATGAAGATGAGAAAGGTATTAGGAGTAGAGGGTAGAAGCGGGTAGAGGGAAATGAATGAAGATCAGGGAGTTATTAGGAGTAGAGGGTAGAAGCGGGTAGAGGGCAATGAATGAAGATGAGGGAGGTATTACGAGTAGAGGGTAGAAGCGGGTATAGAGCAATGAATGAAGATGAGGGAGGTATTACGAGTAGAGGGTAGAAGCGGGTAGAGGGCAATGAATGAAGATGAGGGAGGTATTAGGAGTAAAGGGTAGAAGCGGGTAGAGGGAAATAAATGAAGATGAGGAAGGCATTAGGAGTAGAGGGTAGAAGCGGGAAGAGAGAAATGAATGAAGATGAGGAAGGTATTAGGAGTAGAGGGTAGAAGCGGGTAGAGGAAATAAATGAAGATGAGGAAGGTATTAGGAGTAAAGTGTAGAAGTGCGAAGAGGGAAATGAATGAAGATGAGGAAGGTATTACGAGTAGAGTGTAGAGGCGGGAAGAGGGAAATGAATGAACTTGAGGAAGGTATTAGGAGTAGAGAGTAGAAGCGGGTAGAAGGAAATTAATGAAGATGAGGAAGGTATTAGGAGTAGAGGGTAGAAGCGGGTAGAGGGAAATAAATGAAGAGGAGGGAGGTATTGGGAGTAGAGTGTAGAAGTGGGTAGAGGGAAATGAATGAAGATGAGGAAGGTGTTAGGAGTAGAGGGTAGAAGCGAGTAGAGGGAAATTAATGAAGATCAGGGAGTTATTAGAAGTAGAGGGTAGAAGCAGGTAGAGGGCAATGAATGAAGATGAGGGAGGTATTAGGAGTAGAGGGTAGCAGCGGGTAGAGGGCAATGAATGAAGATGTGGGAGGTATTAGGAGTAAAGGGTAGAAGCGGGTAGAGGGAAATAAATGAAGATGAGGAAGGTATTAGGAGTAGAGGGTAGAAGCGGGAAGAGAGAAATGAATGAAGATGAGGAAGGTATTAGGAGTAGAGGGTAGAAGCGGGAAGAGGGAAATTAATGAAGATGAGGAAGGTATTAGGAGTAGAGGGTAGAAGTGGGTAGAGGGAAATGAATGAAGATGGGGGAGGTATCAGGAGTAAAGCGTAGAAGTGCGAAGAGGGAAATGAATGAAGATGAGGAAGGTATTAGGAGTAGAGGGTAGAAGCGGGAAGAGGGAAATGAATGAACTTGAGGAAGGTATTAGGAGTAGAGGGTAGAAGCGGGTAGAAGGAAATTAATGAAGATGAGGATGGTATTAGGAGTAGAGGGTAGAAGCAGGTAGAGGGAAATAAATGAAGATGAGGGAGGTATTGGGAGTAGAGTGTTGAAGTGGGTAGAGGGAAATGAATTAAGATGAGGAAGGTGTTAGGAGTAGAGGGTAGAAGCGAGTAGAGGGAAATTAATGAAGATCAGGGAGTTATTAGAAGAAGGGTAGAAGCAGGTAGAGGGCAATGAATGAAGATGAGGGAGGTATTAGGAGTAGAGGGTAGAAGCGGGTAGAGGGCAATGACTGAAGATGTGGGAGGTATTAGGAGTAAAGGGTAGAAGCGGGTAGAGGGAAATAAATGAAGATGAGGAAGGCATTAGGAGTAGAGGCTAGAAGCGGGAAGAGGGAAATCAATGAAGATGAGGAAGGTATTAGGAGTAGAGGGTAGAAGCGTGAAGAGGGAAATTAATGAAGATGAGGAAGGTATTAGGAGTAGAGGGTAGAAGTGGGTAGAGGGAAATGAATATAGATGGGGGAGGTATTAGGAGTAGAGGGTAGAAGCGGGTAGAGGGAAATGAATGAAGATGAGGAAGGTATTAGGCGTAGAGGGTAGAAGCGGGTAGAGGGCAATGAATGAAGATGAGGAAGGTATTAGGAATAGAGGGTAGAAGCGGGTAGAGGGAAATTAATGAAGAAGAGGGAGGTATTAGGAGTAGAGGGTAGAAGTGGGTAGAGGAAAATGAATGAAGATGGTAAAGGTATTAGGAGTAGAGGGTAGATGCGGGTAGGGGGAAATAAAAGAAGATGAGGGAAGTATTAGGAGTAAAGGGTAGAAGCGGGTAGAGGGAAATGAATGAAGATGAGGAAGGTATTAGGAGTAGAGGGTAGAAGTGGGTGGAGGGAAATGAATGAAGATGAGGGAGGTATTAGGAGTAGAGGGTAGAAGTGGGTAGAGGGACATTACTGAAGATGAGGGAGGTATTAGGAGTATAGGTTAGAAGTGGGTAGAGGGAAATGAATGAAGATGAGGGAGGTATTGGGAGTAGAGTGTTGAAGTGGGTAGAGGGAAATGAATTAAGATGAGGAAGGTGTTAGGAGTAGAGGGTAGAAGCGAGTAGAGGGAAATTAATGAAGATCAGGGAGTTATTAGAAGAAGGGTAGAAGCAGGTAGAGGGCAATGGATGAAGATGAGGGAGGTATTAGGAGTAGAGGGTAGAAGCGGGTAGAGGGAAATAAATGAAGATGAGGAAGGCATTAGGAGTAGAGGCTAGAAGCGGGAAGAGGGAAATCAATGAAGATGAGGAAGGTATTAGGAGTAGAGGGTAGAAGCGTGAAGAGGGAAATTAATGAAGATGAGGAAGGTATTAGGAGTAGAGGGTAGAAGTGGGTAGAGGGAAATGAATATAGATGGGGGAGGTATTAGGAGTAGAGGGTAGAAGCGGGTAGAGGGAAATGAATGAAGATGAGGAAGGTATTAGGCGTAGAGGGTAGAAGCGGGTAGAGGGCAATGAATGAAGATGAGGAAGGTATTAGGAATAGAGGGTAGAAGCGGGTAGAGGGAAATTAATGAAGAAGAGGGAGGTATTAGGAGTAGAGGGTAGAAGTGGGTAGAGGAAAATGAATGAAGATGGTAAAGGTATTAGGAGTAGAGGGTAGAAGCGGGTAGGGGGAAATAAAAGAAGATGAGGGAAGTATTAGGAGTAAAGGGTAGAAGCGGGTAGAGGGAAATGAATGAAGATGAGGAAGGTATTAGGAGTAGAGGGTAGAAGTGGGTAGAGGGACATTACTGAAGATGAGGGAGGTATTAGGAGTATAGGTTAGAAGTGGGTAGAGGGAAATGAATGAAGATGAGGAAGGTATTAGGAGTAGACGGTAGAAGTGGGTAGAGGGAAATGAATGTAGATGAGGAAGGTATTAGGAGTAGAGGGTAGAAGCGGGTAGAGGGCAATGAATGAAGATGAGGAAGGTATTAGGAGTAGAGGGTAGAAGCGGGTAGAGGCAAATGAATGAAGATGAGGGAGGTATTGGGGTAGAGGGTAGAAGTGGGTAGAGGGAAATGAATGAAGATGGGGGAGGTATCAGGAGTAAAGCGTAGAAGTGCGAAGAGGGAAATGAATGAAGATGAGGAAGGTATTAGGAGTAGAGGGTAGAAGCGGGAAGAGGGAAATGAATGAACTTGAGGAAGGTATTAGGAGTAGAGGGTAGAAGCGGGTAGAAGGAAATTAATGAAGATGAGGATGGTATTAGGAGTAGAGGGTAGAAGCAGGTAGAGGGAAATAAATGAAGATGAGGGAGGTATTGGGAGTAGAGTGTTGAAGTGGGTAGAGGGAAATGAATTAAGATGAGGAAGGTGTTAGGAGTAGAGGGTAGAAGCGAGTAGAGGGAAATTAATGAAGATCAGGGAGTTATTAGAAATAGGGTAGAAGCAGGTAGAGGGCAATGAATGAAGATGAGGGAGGTATTAGGAGTAGAGGGTAGAAGCGGGTAGAGGGCAATGACTGAAGATGTGGGAGGTATTAGGAGTAAAGGGTAGAAGCGGGTAGAGGGAAATAAATGAAGATGAGGAAGGCATTAGAAGTAGAGGCTAGAAGCGGGAAGAGGGAAATCAATGAAGATGAGGAAGGTATTAGGAGTAGAGGGTAGAAGCGTGAAGAGGGAAATTAATGAAGATGAGGAAGGTATTAGGAGTAGAGGGTAGAAGTGGGTAGAGGGAAATGAATATAGATGGGGGAGGTATTAGGAGTAGAGGGTAGAAGCGGGTAGAGGGAAATGAATGAAGATGAGGAAGGTATTAGGCGTAGAGGGTAGAAGCGGGTAGAGGGCAATGAATGAAGATGAGGAAGGTATTAGGAATAGAGGGTAGAAGCGGGTAGAGGGAAATTAATGAAGAAGAGGGAGGTATTAGGAGTAGAGGGTAGAAGTGGGTAGAGGAAAATGAATGAAGATGGTAAAGGTATTAGGAGTAGAGGGTAGATGCGGGTAGGGGGAAATAAAAGAAGATGAGGGAAGTATTAGGAGTAAAGGGTAGAAGCGGGTAGAGGGAAATGAATGAAGATGAGGAAGGTATTAGGAGTAGAGGGTAGAAGTGGGTGGAGGGAAATGAATGAAGATGAGGGAGGTATTAGGAGTAGAGGGTAGAAGTGGGTAGAGGGACATTACTGAAGATGAGGGAGGTATTAGGAGTATAGGTTAGAAGTGGGTAGAGGGAAATGAATGAAGATGAGGGAGGTATTGGGAGTAGAGTGTTGAAGTGGGTAGAGGGAAATGAATTAAGATGAGGAAGGTGTTAGGAGTAGAGGGTAGAAGCGAGTAGAGGGAAATTAATGAAGATCAGGGAGTTATTAGAAGAAGGGTAGAAGCAGGTAGAGGGCAATGGATGAAGATGAGGGAGGTATTAGGAGTAGAGGGTAGAAGCGGGTAGAGGGAAATAAATGAAGATGAGGAAGGCATTAGGAGTAGAGGCTAGAAGCGGGAAGAGGGAAATCAATGAAGATGAGGAAGGTATTAGGAGTAGAGGGTAGAAGCGTGAAGAGGGAAATTAATGAAGATGAGGAAGGTATTAGGAGTAGAGGGTAGAAGTGGGTAGAGGGAAATGAATATAGATGGGGGAGGTATTAGGAGTAGAGGGTAGAAGCGGGTAGAGGGAAATGAATGAAGATGAGGAAGGTATTAGGCGTAGAGGGTAGAAGCGGGTAGAGGGCAATGAATGAAGATGAGGAAGGTATTAGGAATAGAGGGTAGAAGCAGGTAGAGGGAAATTAATGAAGAAGAGGGAGGTATTAGGAGTAGAGGGTAGAAGTGGGTAGAGGAAAATGAATGAAGATGGTAAAGGTATTAGGAGTAGAGGGTAGAAGCGGGTAGGGGGAAATAAAAGAAGATGAGGGAAGTATTAGGAGTAAAGGGTAGAAGCGGGTAGAGGGAAATGAATGAAGATGAGGAAGGTATTAGGAGTAGAGGGTAGAAGTGGGTAGAGGGACATTACTGAAGATGAGGGAGGTATTAGGAGTATAGGTTAGAAGTGGGTAGAGGGAAATGAATGAAGATGAGGAAGGTATTAGGAGTAGACGGTAGAAGTGGGTAGAGGGAAATGAATGTAGATGAGGAAGGTATTAGGAGTAGAGGGTAGAAGCGGGTAGAGGGCAATGAATGAAGATGAGGAAGGTATTAGGAGTAGAGGGTAGAAGCGGGTAGAGGCAAATGAATGAAGATGAGGGAGGTATTGGGGTAGAGGGTAGAAGTGGGTAGAGGGAAATGAATGAGGATGAGGAAGGTATTAGGAGTAGAGGGTAGAAGCGGGTAGAGGAAAATGAATGAAGATGAGGGAGGTATTAGGAGTAGAGGGTAGAAGTGGGTAGAGGGAAATTAATGAAGATAAGTGAAGTATTAGGAGTATAGGTTAGATGTGGGTAGAGGGAAATGAATGAGGATGAGGAAGGTATTAGGAGTAGAGGGTAGAAGCAGGTAGAGGGCAATGAATGAAGTTGAGGGAGGTTTTACGAGTAGAGGGTAGAGCGGGTAGAGGGCAATGAATGAAGATGAGGGAGGAATTACGAGTAGAGGGTAGAAGCGGGTAGAGGGCAATGAATGAAGATGAGGGAGGTATTAGGAGTAGAGGGTAGAAGCGGGTAGAAGGAAATTAATGAAGATGAGGAAGGTATTAGAAGTAGAGGGTAGAAGCGGGCAGAGGGCAATGAATGAAGTTGAGGGAGGTATTACGAGTAGAGGGTAGAAGCGGGTAGAGGGAAATAAATGAAGATGAGGAAGGCATTAGGAGTAGAGGGTAGAAATGGGTAGAGGGAAATGAATGAACTTGAGGAAGGTATTAGGAGTAGAGGGTAGAAGTGGGTAGAAGGAAATTAATGAAGATGAGGAAGGTATTAGGAGTAGAGGGTAGAAGCGGGTAGAGGGAAATAAATGAAGATGAGGGAGTTATTGGGAGTAGAGTGTAGAAGTGGGTAGAGGGAAATGAATGAAGATGAGGAAGGTGTTAGGAGTAGAGGGTCGAAGCAAGTAGAGGGAAATTAATTAAGATCAGGGAGTTATTAGAAGTAGAGGGTAGAGACCGGTAGAGGGCAATGAATGAAGATGAGGGAGGTATTAGGAGTAGAGGGTAGAAGCGGGTAGAGGGCAATGAATGAAGATGTGGGAGGTGTTAGGAGTAAAGGGTAGAAGCGGGTAGAGGGAAATAAATGAAGATGAGGAAGGCATTAGGAGTAGAGGGTAGAAGCGGGAAGAGGGAAATTAATGAAGATGAGGAAGGTATTAGGAGTAGAGGGTAGAAGCGGGTAGAGGGAAATGAATGAAGATCAGGGAGTTATTAGGAGTAGAGGGTAGAGGTGGGTAGAGGGAAATGAATGAAGATGTGGGAGGTATTAGGAGTAAAGTGTAGACGCGGGTAGAGGGAAATAAATGAAGATGAGGAAGGCATTAGGAGTAGAGGGTAGAAGCGGGAAGAGGGAAATGAATGAAGATGAGGAAGGTATTAGGAGTAGAGGGTAGAAGCGGGAAGAGGGAAATGAATGAAGATGAGGAAGGTATTAGGAGTAGAGGGTAGAAGCGGGAAGAGGGAAATTAATGAAGATGAGGAAGGTATTAGGAGTAGAGGGTAGATGTGGGTAGAAGGAAATTAATGAAGATGAGGAAGGTATTAGGAGTAGAGGGTAGAAGCAGGTAGAGGGAAATAAATGAAGATAAGGGAGGTATTGGGAGTAGAGTGTAGAAGTGGGTAGAGGGAAATGAATTAAGCTGAGGAAGGTGTTAGGAGTAGATGGTAGAAGCGAGTAGAGGGAAATTAATGAAGATCAGGGAGTTATTAGAAGTAGAGGGTAGAGGCAGGTAGAGGGCAATGAATTAAGATGAGGGAGGTATTAGGAGTAGAGGGTAGAAGCGGGTAGAGGGAAATAAATGAAGATGAGGAAGGTATTAGGAGTAAAGCGTAGAAGTGCGAAGAGGGAAATGAATGAAGATGAGGAAGGTATTAGGAGTAGAGGGTAGAAGCGGGAAGAGGGAAATGAATGAACTTGAGGAAGGTATTAGGAGTAGAGGGTAGAAGTGGGTAGAAGGAAATTAATGAAGATGAGGAAGGTATTAGGAGTAGAGGGTAGAAGCGGGTAGAGGGAAATAAATGAAGATGAGGGAGTTATTGGGAGTAGAGTGTAGAAGTGGTTAGAGGGAAATGAATGAAGATGAGGAAGGTGTTAGGAGTAGAGGGTAGAAGCGAGTAGCGGGAAATTAATGAAGATCAGGGAGTTATTAGAAGTAGAGGGTAGAGGCAGGTAGAGGGCAATGAATGAAGATGAGGGAGGTATTAGGAGTAGAGGGTAGAAGCGGGTAGAGGGCAATGAATGAAAATGTGGGAGGTATTAGGAGTAATGGGTAGAAGCGGGTAGAGGGAAATAAATGAAGATGAGGAAGGCATTAGGAGTCGAGGGTAGAAGCGGGAAGAGGGAAATGAATGAAGATGAGGAAGGTATTAGGAGTAGAGGGTAGAAGCGGGAAGAGGGAAATTATTGAAGATGAGGAAGGTATTAGGAGTAGAGGGTAGAAATGGTTAGAGGGAAATTAATGAAGATGGGGAGGTATTAGGAGTAAAGAGTAGAAGTGCGAAGAGGGAAATGAATGAAGATGAGGAAGGTATTAGGAGTAGAGGGTAGAAGCGGGAAGAGGGAAATGAATGAACTTGAGGAAGGTATTAGGAGTAGAGGGTAGAAGCGGGTAGAATGAAATTAATGAAGATGAGGAAGGTATTAGGAGTAGAGGGTAGAAGAGGGTAGAGGGAAATAAATGAAGATGAGGGAGGTATTGGGAGTGGAGTGTAGAAGTGGGTAGAGGGAAATGAATGAAGATGAGGAAGGTGTTAGAAGTAGAGGGTAGAAGCGAGTAGAGGGAAATTAATGAAGATCAGGGAGTTATTAGAAGTAGAGGGTAGAAGCAGGTAGAGGGCAATGGATGAAGATGAGGAAGGCATTAGGAGTAGAGGGTAGAAGTGGGAAGAGGGAAATGAATGAAGATGAGGATGGTATTAGGCGCAGAGGGTAGAAGCGGGTAGAGGGCAATGAATGAAGATGATAAAGGTATTAGGCGTTGAGGGTAGAAGCGGGTAGAGGGAAATTAATGAAGAAGAGGGAGGTATTAGGAGTAGAGGGTAGAAGCAGGTAGAGGGCAATGAATGAAGATGAGGAAGGCATTAGGAGTAGAGGGTGGAAGCGGGAAGAGGGAAATTAATGAAGATGAGGAAGGTATTAGGAGTAGAGGGTAGAAGTGGGTAGAGGGCAATGAATGAAGATGAGGAAAGTATTAGGAGTAGAGGGTAGAAGCGGGTAGAGGGAAATGAATGAAGATGAGGAAGGTATTAGGCGCAGAGGGTAGAAGCGGGTAGAGGGCAATGAATGAAGATGATAAAGGTATTAGGCGTTGAGGGTAGAAGCGGGTAGAGGGAAATTAATGAAGAAGAGGGAGGTATTAGGAGTAGAGGGTAGAAGTGGGTAGAGGAAAATGAATGAAGATGATAAAGGTATTAGGCTTCGAGGGTAGAAGCGGGTAACGGGAAATAATAGAAGATGATGGAGGTATTAGGAGTAGAGGGTAGAAGCGGGTAGAGGGAAATGAATGAAGATGAGGAAGGTATTAGGAGTAGAGTGTAGAAGCGGGTAGAGGGCAATGAATGAAGATGAGGGAGGTATTACGAGTAGAGGGTAGAAGCGGGTAGAGGGCAATGAATGAAGATGAGGGAGGAATTACGAGTAGAGGGTAGAAGTGGGTAGAGGACAATGAATGAAGATGAGGGAGGTATTAGGAGTAGAGGGTAGAAGCGGGTAGAGGGAAATAAATGAAGATGAGGAAGGTATTAGGAGTAAAGCGTAGAAGTGCGAAGAGGGAAATGAATGAAGATGAGGAAGGTATTAGGAGTAGAGGGTAGAAGAGGGAAGAGGGAAATTAATGAACTTGAGGAAGGTATTAGGAGTAGGGGGTAGAAGTGGGTAGAAGGAAATTAATGAAGATGAAGAAGGTATTAGGAGTAGAGGGTAGAAGCGGGTAGAGGGAAATAAATGAAGATGAGGGAGTTATTGGGAATAGAGTGTAGAAGTGGGTAGAGGGAAATGAATGAAGATGAGGAAGGTGTTAGGAGTAGAGGGTAGAAGCGAGTAGAGGGAAATTAATGAAGATCAGGGAGTTATTAGAAGTAGAGGGTAGAAGTGGGTAGAGGGCAATGAATGAAGATGAGGAAGGTATTAGGAGTAGAGGGTAGAAACGGGTAGAGGGAAATGAATGAAGATGAGGAAGGTATTAGGCGCAGAGGGTAGAAGCGGGTAGAGGGCAATGAATGAAGAAGATAAAGGTATTAGGCGTCGAGGGTAGAAGCGGGTAGAGAGAAATTAATGAAGAAGAGGGAGGTATTAGGAGTAGAGGGTAGAAGTGGGTAGAGGAAAATGAATGAAGATGATAAAGGTATTAGGCGTCGAGGGTAGAAGCGGGTAACGGGAAATAAAAGAAGATGAGGGAGGTATTAGGAGTAGAGGGTAGAAGCGGGTAGAAGGAAATGAATGAAGATGAGGAAGGTATTAGGAGTAGAGGGTAGAAGCGGGTAGAGGGAAATGAATGAAGATGAGGGAGGTATTAGGAGTAGAGGGTAGAAGTGGGTAGAGGGAAATTACTGAAGATGAGGGAGGTATTAGGAGTATAGGTTAGAAGTGGGTAGAGGGAAATGAATGAAGATGAGGAAGGTATTAGGAGTATAGGTTAGAAGTGGGTAGAGGGAAATGAATGAAGATGAGGAAGGTATTAGGAGTAGAGGGTAGAAGTGGGTAGAGGAAAATGAATGTAGATGAGGAAGGTATTAGGAGTAGAGGGTAGAAGCGGGTAGAGGGCAATGAATGAAGATGAGGAAGGTATTAGGAGTAGAGGGTAGAAGCGAGTAGAGGCAAATGAATGAAGATGAGGGAGGTGTTGGGGTAGAGGGTAGAAGTGGGTAGAGGGAAATGAATGAGGATGAGGAAGGTATTAGGAGTAGTGGGTAGAAGCAGGTAGAGGGAAATGAATGAAGAGGAGAGAGGTATTAGGAGTAGAGGGTAGAAGTGGGTAGAGGGAAATTAATGAAGATGAGGGAAGTATTAGGAGTATAGGTTAGAAGTGGGTAGAGGGAAATGAATGAGGATGAGGAAGGTATTAGGAGTAGAGGGTAGAAGCAGGTAGAGGGAAATGAATGAAGATGAGGGAAGTATTAGGAGTAGAGGGTAGAAGCAGGTAGATGGAAATGAAAGAAGATGAGGGAGGTATTAGGAGTAGAGGGTAGAAGCGGGTAGAGGTAATGAATGAAGATGAGAGAGGTATTAGGAGTAGTGGGTAGAAGCGGGTAGAGGGCAATGAATGAAGATGAGGAAGGTATTAGGAGTAGAGGATAGAAGCGGGTAGAGGGAAATGAATGAAGATGAGGGAGGTATTGGGAGTAGAAAATAGAAGTGGGTAGAGGAAAATTAATGAAGATGATGAAGGTATTAGGAGTAGACGGTAGAAGCGGGTACAGGGCAATGAATGAAGATGAGAGAGGTGTTAGGAGTAGAGGGTAGAAGCGGGTAGAGGGCAATGAATGAAGATGAGGAAGGTATTAGGAGTAGAGGTAGAAGAGGGTAGAGGGAAATTAATGAAGATGAGGGAGGTATTGGGAGTAGAGTGTAGAAGCGGGTAGAGGGAAATGAATGAAGATGAGAAAGGTATTAGGAGTAGAGGGTAGAAGCGGGTAGAGGGAAATGAATGAAGATCAGGGAGTTATTAGGAGTAGAGGGTAGAAGCGGGTAGAGGGCAATGAATGAAGATGAGGGAGGTATTACGAGTAGAGGGTAGAAGCGGGTATAGAGCAATGAATGAAGATGAGGGAGGTATTACGAGTAGAGGGTAGAAGCGGGTAGAGGGCAATGAATGAAGATGAGGGAGGTATTAGGAGTAAAGGGTAGAAGCGGGTAGAGGGAAATAAATGAAGATGAGGAAGGCATTAGGAGTAGAGGGTAGAAGCGGGAAGAGAGAAATTAATGAAGATGAGGAAGGTATTAGGAGTAGAGGGTAGAAGCGGGTAGAGGAAATAAATGAAGATGAGGAAGGTATTAGGAGTAAAGTGTAGAAGTGCGAAGAGGGAAATGAATGAAGATGAGGAAGGTATTACGAGTAGAGGGTAGAGGCGGGAAGAGGGAAATGAATGAACTTGAGGAAGGTATTAGGAGTAGAGAGTAGAAGCGGGTAGAAGGAAATTAATGAAGATGAGGAAGGTATTAGGAGTAGAGGGTAGAAGCGGGTAGAGGGAAATAAATGAAGAGGAGGGAGGTATTGGGAGTAGAGTGTAGAAGTGGGTAGAGGGAAATGAATGAAGATGAGGAAGGGGTTAGGAGTAGAGGGTAGAAGCGAGTAGAGGGAAATTAATGAAGATCAGGGAGTTATTAGAAGTAGAGGGTAGAAGCAGGTAGAGGGCAATGAATGAAGATGAGGGAGGTATTAGGAGTAGAGGGTAGCAGCGGGTAGAGGGCAATGAATGAAGATGTGGGAGGTATTAGGAGTAAAGGGTAGAAGCGGGTAGAGGGAAATAAATGAAGATGAGGAAGGTATTAGGAGTAGAGGGTAGAAGCGGGAAGAGAGAAATGAATGAAGATGAGGAAGGTATTAGGAGTAGAGGGTAGAAGCGGGAAGAGGGAAATTAATGAAGATGAGGAAGGTATTAGGAGTAGAGGGTAGAAGTGGGTAGAGGGAAATGAATGAAGATGGGGGAGGTATTAGGAGTAAAGCGTAAAAGTGCGAAGAGGGAAATGAATGAAGATGAGGAAGGTATTAGGAGTAGAGGGTAGAAGCGGGAAGAGGGAAATGAATGAACTTGAGGAAGGTATTAGGAGTAGAGGGTAGAAGCGGGTAGAAGGAAATTAATGAAGATGAGGAAGGTATTAGGAGTAGAGGGTAGAAGCAGGTAGAGGGAAATAAATGAAGATGAGGGAGGTATTGGGAGTAGAGTGTTGAAGTGGGTAGAGGGAAATGAATTAAGATGAGGAAGGTGTTAGGAGTAGAGGGTAGAAGCGAGTAGAGGGAAATTAATGAAGATCAGGGAGTTATTAGAAGAAGGGTAGAAGCAGGTAGAGGGCAATGAATGAAGATGAGGGAGGTATTAGGAGTAGAGGGTAGAAGCGGGTAGAGGGCAATGACTGAAGATGTGGGAGGTATTAGGAGTAAAGGGTAGAAGCGGGTAGAGGGAAATAAATGAAGATGAGGAAGGCATTAGGAGTAGAGGCTAGAAGCGGGAAGAGGGAAATCAATGAAGATGAGGAAGGTATTAGGAGTAGAGGGTAGAAGCGTGAAGAGGGAAATTAATGAAGATGAGGAAGGTATTAGGAGTAGAGGGTAGAAGTGGGTAGAGGGAAATGAATATAGATGGGGGAGGTATTAGGAGTAGAGGGTAGAAGCGGGTAGAGGGAAATGAATGAAGATGAGGAAGGTATTAGGCGTAGAGGGTAGAAGCGAGTAGAGGGCAATGAATGAAGATGAGGAAGGTATTAGGAATAGAGGGTAGAAGCGGGTAGAGGGAAATTAATGAAGAAGAGGGAGGTATTAGGAGTAGAGGGTAGAAGTGGGTAGAGGAAAATGAATGAAGATGGTAAAGGTATTAGGAGTAGAGGGTAGAAGCGGGTAGGGGGAAATAAAAGAAGATGAGGGAAGTATTAGGAGTAAAGGGTAGAAGCGGGTAGAGGGAAATGAATGAAGATGAGGAAGGTATTAGGAGTAGAGGGTAGAAGTGGGTGGAGGGAAATGAATGAAGATGAGGGAGGTATTAGGAGTAGAGGGTAGAAGTGGGTAGAGGGACATTACTGAAGATGAGGGAGGTATTAGGAGTATAGGTTAGAAGTGGGTAGAGGGAAATGAATGAAGATGAGGGAGGTATTGGGAGTAGAGTGTTGAAGTGGGTAGAGGGAAATGAATTAAGATGAGGAAGGTGTTAGGAGTAGAGGGTAGAAGCGAGTAGAGGGAAATTAATGAAGATCAGGGAGTTATTAGAAGAAGGGTAGAAGCAGGTAGAGGGCAATGAATGAAGATGAGGGAGGTATTAGGAGTAGAGGGTAGAAGCGGGTAGAGGGCAATGACTGAAGATGTGGGAGGAATTAGGAGTAAAGGGTAGAAGCGGGTAGAGGGAAATAAATGAAGATGAGGAAGGCATTAGGAGTAGAGGCTAGAAGCGGGAAGAGGGAAATCAATAAAGATGAGGAAGGTATTAGGAGTAGAGGGTAGAAGCGTGAAGAGGGAAATGAATGAAGATGAGGAAGGTATTAGGAGTAGAGGGTAGAAGTGGGTAGAGGGAAATGAATATAGATGGGGGAGGTATTAGGAGTAGAGGGTAGAAGCGGGTAGAGGGAAATGAATGAAGATGAGGAAGGTATTAGGCGTAGAGGGTAGAAGCGGGTAGAGGGCAATGAATGAAGATGAGGAAGGTATTAGGAATAGAGGGTAGAAGCGGGTAGAGGGAAATTAATGAAGAAGAGGGAGGTATTAGGAGTAGAGGGTAGAAGTGGGTAGAGGAAAATGAATGAAGATGGTAAAGGTATTAGGAGTAGAGGGTAGAAGCGGGTAGGGGGAAATAAAAGAAGATGAGGGAAGTATTAGGAGTAAAGGGTAGAAGCGGGTAGAGGGAAATGAATGAAGATGAGGAAGGTATTAGGAGTAGAGGGTAGAAGTGGGTGGAGGGAAATGAATGAAGATGAGGGAGGTATTAGGAGTAGAGGGTAGAAGTGGGTAGAGGGACATTACTGAAGATGAGGGAGGTATTAGGAGTATAGGTTAGAAGTGGGTAGAGGGAAATGAATGAAGATGAGGAAGGTATTAGGAGTAGACGGTAGAAGTGGGTAGAGGGAAATGAATGTAGATGAGGAAGGTATTAGGAGTAGAGGGTAGAAGCGGGTAGAGGGCAATGAATGAAGATGAGGAAGGTATTAGGAGTAGAGGGTAGAAGCGGGTAGAGGCAAATGAATGAAGATGAGGGAGGTATTGGGGTAGAGGGTAGAAGTGGGTAGAGGGAAATGAATGAGGATGAGGAAGGTATTAGGAGTAGAGGGTAGAAGCGGGTAGAGGAAAATGAATGAAGATGAGGGAGGTATTAGGAGTAGAGGGTAGAAGTGGGTAGAGGGAAATTAATGAAGATAAGTGAAGTATTAGGAGTATAGGTTAGAAGTGGGTAGAGGGAAATGAATGAGGATGAGGAAGGTATTAGGAGTAGAGGGTAGAAGCAGGTAGAGGGCAATGAATGAAGTTGAGGGAGGTATTACGAGTAGAGGGTAGAGCGGGTAGAGGGCAATGAATGAAGATGAGGGAGGAATTACGAGTAGAGGGTAGAAGCGGGTAGAGGGCAATGAATGAAGATGAGGGAGGTATTAGGAGTAGAGGGTAGAAGCGGGTAGAAGGAAATTAATGAAGATGAGGAAGGTATTAGGAGTAGAGGGTAGAAGCGGGTAGAGGGAAATAAATGAAGATGAGGGAGTTATTGGGAGTAGAGTGTAGAAGTGGGTAGAGGGAAATGAATGAAGATGAGGAAGGTGTTAGGAGTAGAGGGTCGAAGCAAGTAGAGGGAAATTAATTAAGATCAGGGAGTTATTAGAAGTAGAGGGTAGAGACCGGTAGAGGGCAATGAATGAAGATGAGGGAGGTATTAGGAGTAGAGGGTAGAAGCGGGTAGAGGGCAATGAATGAAGATGTGGGAGGTGTTAGGAGTAAAGGGTAGAAGCGGGTAGAGGGAAATAAATGAAGATGAGGAAGGCATTAGGAGTAGAGGGTAGAAGCAGGAAGAGGGAAATGGATGAAGATGAGGAAGGTATTAGGAGTAGAGGGTAGAAGCGGGAAGAGGGAAATTAATGAAGATGAGGAAGGTATTAGTAGTAGAGGGTAGAAATGGGTAGAGGGAAATGAATGAAGATGGGGGAGGTATTAGGAGTAAAGCATAGAAGTGTGAAGAGGGAAATGAATGAAGATGAGGAAGGTTTTAGGAGTAGAGGGTAGAAGCGGGAAGAGGGAAATGAATGAACTTGATCAAGGTATTAGGAGTAGGGGGTAGAAGCGGGTAGAAGGAAATTAATGAAGATGAGGAAGGTATTGGGAGTAGAGTGTAGAGGTGGGTAGAGGGAAATGAATGAAGATGAGGGAGGTATTGGGAGTAGAGTGTAGAAGTGGGTAGAGGGAAATGAATGAAGATGAGGAGGTGTTAGGAGTAGAGGGTAGAAGCGAGTAGAGGGAAATTAATGAAGATCAGGGAGTTATTAGAAGTAGAGGGTAGAAGCAGGTAGAGGGCAATGAATGAAGATGAGGGAGGTATTAGGAGTAGAGGGTAGAAGCGGGTAGAGGGCAATGAATGAAGATGTGGGAGGTATTAGGAGTAAAGTGTAGAAGCGGGTAGAGGGAAATAAATGAAGATGAGGAAGGCATTAGGAGTAGAGGGTAGATGTGGGTAGAAGGAAATTAATGAAGATGAGGAAGGTATTAGGAGTAGAGGGTAGAAGCAGGTAGAGGGAAATAAATGAAGATAAGGGAGGTATTGGGAGTAGAGTGTAGAAGTGGGTAGAGGGAAATGAATTAAGATGAGGAAGGTGTTAGGAGTAGATGGTAGAAGCGAGTAGAGGGAAATTAATGAAGATCAGGGAGTTATTAGAAGTAGAGGGTAGAGGCAGGTAGAGGGCAATGAATGAAGATGAGGGAGGTATTAGGAGTAGAGGGTAGAAGCGGGTAGAGGGAAATAAATGAAGATGAGGAAGGTATTAGGAGTAAAGCGTAGAAGTGCGAAGAGGGAAATGAATGAAGATGAGGAAGGTATTAGGAGTAGAGGGTAGAAGCGGGAAGAGGGAAATGAATGAACTTGAGGAAGGTATTAGGAGTAGAGGGTAGAAGTGGGTAGAAGGAAATTAATGAAGATGAGGAAGGTATTAGGAGTAGAGGGTAGAAGCGGGTAGAGGGAAATAAATGAAGATGAGGGAGTTATTGGGAGTAGAGTGTAGAAGTGGGTAGAGGGAAATGAATGAAGATGAGGAAGGTGTTAGGAGTAGAGGGTAGAAGCGAGTAGCGGGAAATTAATGAAGATCAGGGAGTTATTAGAAGTAGAGGGTAGAGGCAGGTAGAGGGCAATGAATGAAGATGAGGGAGGTATTAGGAGTAGAGGGTAGAAGCGGGTAGAGGGCAATGAATGAAAATGTGGGAGGTATTAGGAGTAATGGGTAGAAGCGGGTAGAGGGAAATAAATGAAGATGAGGAAGGCATTAGGAGTCGAGGGTAGAAGCGGGAAGAGGGAAATGAATGAAGATGAGGAAGGTATTAGGAGTAGAGGGTAGAAGCGGGAAGAGGGAAATTATTGAAGATGAGGAAGGTATTAGGAGTAGAGGGTAGAAATGGTTAGAGGGAAATTAATGAAGATGGGGAGGTATTAGGAGTAAAGAGTAGAAGTGCGAAGAGGGAAATGAATGAAGATGAGGAAGGTATTAGGAGTAGAGGGTAGAAGCGGGAAGAGGGAAATGAATGAACTTGAGGAAGGTATTAGGAGTAGAGGGTAGAAGCGGGTAGAATGAAATTAATGAAGATGAGGAAGGTATTAGGAGTAGAGGGTAGAAGAGGGTAGAGGGAAATAAATGAAGATGAGGGAGGTATTGGGAGTGGAGTGTAGAAGTGGGTAGAGGGAAATGAATGAAGATGAGGAAGGAGTTAGAAGTAGAGGGTAGAAGCGAGTCGAGGGAAATTAATGAAGATCAGGGAGTTATTAGACGTAGAGGGTAGAAGCAGGTAGAGGGCAATGGATGAAGATGAGGAAGGCATTAGGAGTAGAGGGTAGAAGCGGGAAGAGGGAAATGAATGAAGATGAGGATGGTATTAGGCGCAGAGGGTAGAAGCGGGAAGAGGGCAATGAATGAAGATGATAAAGGTATTAGGCGTTGAGGGTAGAAGCGGGTAGAGGGAAATTAATGAAGAAGAGGGAGGTATTAGGAGTAGAGGGTAGAAGCAGGTAGAGGGCAATGAATGAAGATGAGGAAGGCATTAGGAGTAGAGGGTAGAAGCGGGAAGAGGGAAATGAAAGAGGATGTGGGAGGTATTAGGAGTAAAGGGTAGAAGCGGGTAGAGGGAAATAAATGAAGATGAGGAAGGCATTAGGAGTAGAGGGTAGATGTGGGAAGAGGGAAATGAATGAAGATGAGGAAGGTATTAGGAGTAGAGGGTAGAAGCGGGAAGAGGGAAATTAATGAAGATGAGGAAGGTATTAGGAGTAGAGGGTAGAAGTGGGTAGAGGGCAATGAATGAAGATGAGGAAGGTATTAGGAGTAGAGGGTAGAAGCGGGTAGAGGGAAATGAATGAAGATGAGGAAGGTATTAGGCGCAGAGGGTAGAAGCGGGTAGAGGGCAATGAATGAAGATGATAAAGGTATTAGGCGTTGAGGGTAGAAGCGGGTAACGGGAAATAATAGAAGATGAGGGAGGTATTAGGAGTAGAGGGTAGAAGCGGGTAGAGGGAAATGAATGAAGATGAGGAAGGTATTAGGAGTAGAGGGTAGAAGAGGGAAGAGGGAAATGAATGAACTTGAGGAAGGTATTAGGAGTAGAGGGTAGAAGTGGGTAGAAGGAAATTAATGAAGATGAGGAAGGTATTAGGAGTAGAGAGTAGAAGCGGGTAGAGGGAAATAAATGAAGATGAGGGAGTTATTGGGAGTAGAGTGTAGAAGTGGGTAGAGGGAAATTACTGAAGATG
Organism: Ambystoma mexicanum; assembly: GCF_040938575.1. Taxonomy (NCBI): domain Eukaryota; kingdom Metazoa; phylum Chordata; class Amphibia; order Caudata; family Ambystomatidae; genus Ambystoma; species Ambystoma mexicanum. Next base: position 13,056,168 of record NC_090939.1, read on the forward strand.
AGGGAGGTATTAGGAGTATAGGTTAGAAGTGGGTAGAGGGAAATGAATGAAGATGAGGAAGGTATTAGGAGTATAGGTTAGAAGTGGGTAGAGGGAAATGAATGAAGATGAGGAAGGTATTAGGAGTAGAGGGTAGAAGTGGGTAGAGGAAAATGAATGTAGATGAGGAAGGTATTAGGAGTAGAGGGTAGAAGCGGGTAGAGGGCAATGAATGAAGATGAGGAAGGTATTAGGAGTAGAGGGTAGAAGCGAGTAGAGGCAAATGAATGAAGATGAGGGAGGTGTTGGGGTAGAGGGTAGAAGTGGGTAGAGGGAAATGAATGAGGATGAGGAAGGTATTAGGAGTAGTGGGTAGAAGCAGGTAGAGGGAAATGAATGAAGATGAGAGAGGTATTAGGAGTAGAGGGTAGAAGTGGGTAGAGGGAAATTAATGAAGATGAGGGAAGTATTAGGAGTATAGGTTAGAAGTGGGTAGAGGGAAATGAATGAGGATGAGGAAGGTATTAGGAGTAGAGGGTAGAAGCAGGTAGAGGGAAATGAATGAAGATGAGGGAAGTATTAGGAGTAGAGGGTAGAAGCAGGTAGATGGAAATGAAAGAAGATGAGGGAGGTATTAGGAGTAGAGGGTAGAAGCGGGTAGAGGTAATGAATGAAGATGAGAGAGGTATTAGGAGTAGTGGGTAGAAGCGGGTAGAGGGCAATGAATGAAGATGAGGAAGGTATTAGGAGTAGAGGATAGAAGCGGGTAGAGGGAAATGAATGAAGATGAGGGAGGTATTGGGAGTAGAAAATAGAAGTGGGTAGAGGAAAATTAATGAAGATGATGAAGGTATTAGGAGTAGACGGTAGAAGCGGGTACAGGGCAATGAATGAAGATGAGGGAGGTGTTAGAAGTAGAGGGTAGAAGCGGGTAGAGGGCAATGAATGAAGATGAGGAAGGTATTAGGAGTAGAGGTAGAAGAGGGTAGAGGGAAATTAATGAAGATGAGGGAGGTATTGGGAGTAGAGTGTAGAAGCGGGTAGAGGGAAATGAATGAAGATGAGAAAGGTATTAGGAGTAGAGGGTAGAAGCGGGTAGAGGGAAATGAATGAAGATCAGGGAGTTATTAGGAGTAGAGGGTAGAAGCGGGTAGAGGGCAATGAATGAAGATGAGGGAGGTATTACGAGTAGAGGGTAGAAGCGGGTATAGAGCAATGAATGAAGATGAGGGAGGTATTACGAGTAGAGGGTAGAAGCGGGTAGAGGGCAATGAATGAAGATGAGGGAGGTATTAGGAGTAAAGGGTAGAAGCGGGTAGAGGGAAATAAATGAAGATGAGGAAGGCATTAGGAGTAGAGGGTAGAAGCGGGAAGAGAGAAATTAATGAAGATGAGGAAGGTATTAGGAGTAGAGGGTAGAAGCGGGTAGAGGAAATAAATGAAGATGAGGAAGGTATTAGGAGTAAAGTGTAGAAGTGCGAAGAGGGAAATGAATGAAGATGAGGAAGGTATTACGAGTAGAGGGTAGAGGCGGGAAGAGGGAAATGAATGAACTTGAGGAAGGTATTAGGAGTAGAGAGTAGAAGCGGGTAGAAGGAAATTAATGAAGATGAGGAAGGTATTAGGAGTAGAGGGTAGAAGCGGGTAGAGGGAAATAAATGAAGAGGAGGGAGGTATTGGGAGTAGAGTGTAGAAGTGGGTAGAGGGAAATGAATGAAGATGAGGAAGGGGTTAGGAGTAGAGGGTAGAAGCGAGTAGAGGGAAATTAATGAAGATCAGGGAGTTATTACAAGTAGAGGGTAGAAGCAGGTAGAGGGCAATGAATGAAGATGAGGGAGGTATTAGGAGTAGAGGGTAGCAGCGGGTAGAGGGCAATGAATGAAGATGTGGGAGGTATTAGGAGTAAAGGGTAGAAGCGGGTAGAGGGAAATAAATGAAGATGAGGAAGGTATTAGGAGTAGAGGGTAGAAGCGGGAAGAGAGAAATGAATGAAGATGAGGAAGGTATTAGGAGTAGAGGGTAGAAGCGGGAAGAGGGAAATTAATGAAGATGAGGAAGGTATTAGGAGTAGAGGGTAGAAGTGGGTAGAGGGAAATGAATGAAGATGGGGGAGGTATTAGGAGTAAAGCGTAAAAGTGCGAAGAGGGAAATGAATGAAGATGAGGAAGGTATTAGGAGTAGAGGGTAGAAGCGGGAAGAGGGAAATGAATGAACTTGAGGAAGGTATTAGGAGTAGAGGGTAGAAGCGGGTAGAAGGAAATTAATGAAGATGAGGAAGGTATTAGGAGTAGAGGGTAGAAGCAGGTAGAGGGAAATAAATGAAGATGAGGGAGGTATTGGGAGTAGAGTGTTGAAGTGGGTAGAGGGAAATGAATTAAGATGAGGAAGGTGTTAGGAGTAGAGGGTAGAAGCGAGTAGAGGGAAATTAATGAAGATCAGGGAGTTATTAGAAGAAGGGTAGAAGCAGGTAGAGGGCAATGAATGAAGATGAGGGAGGTATTAGGAGTAGAGGGTAGAAGCGGGTAGAGGGCAATGACTGAAGATGTGGGAGGTATTAGGAGTAAAGGGTAGAAGCGGGTAGAGGGAAATAAATGAAGATGAGGAAGGCATTAGGAGTAGAGGCTAGAAGCGGGAAGAGGGAAATCAATGAAGATGAGGAAGGTATTAGGAGTAGAGGGTAGAAGTGGGTAGAGGGAAATGAATATAGATGGGGGAGGTATTAGGAGTAGAGGGTAGAAGCGGGTAGAGGGAAATGAATGAAGATGAGGAAGGTATTAGGCGTAGAGGGTAGAAGCGGGTAGAGGGCAATGAATGAAGATGAGGAAGGTATTAGGAATAGAGGGTAGAAGCGGGTAGAGGGAAATTAATGAAGAAGAGGGAGGTATTAGGAGTAGAGGGTAGAAGTGGGTAGAGGAAAATGAATGAAGATGGTAAAGGTATTAGGAGTAGAGGGTAGAAGCGGGTAGGGGGAAATAAAAGAAGATGAGGGAAGTATTAGGAGTAAAGGGTAGAAGCGGGTAGAGGGAAATGAATGAAGATGAGGAAGGTATTAGGAGTAGAGGGTAGAAGTGGGTGGAGGGAAATGAATGAAGATGAGGGAGGTATTAGGAGTAGAGGGTAGAAGTGGGTAGAGGGACATTACTGAAGATGAGGGAGGTATTAGGAGTATAGGTTAGAAGTGGGTAGAGGGAAATGAATGAAGATGAGGGAGGTATTGGGAGTAGAGTGTTGAAGTGGGTAGAGGGAAATGAATTAAGATGAGGAAGGTGTTAGGAGTAGAGGGTAGAAGCGAGTAGAGGGAAATTAATGAAGATCAGGGAGTTATTAGAAGAAGGGTAGAAGCAGGTAGAGGGCAATGAATGAAGATGAGGGAGGTATTAGGAGTAGAGGGTAGAAGCGGGTAGAGGGCAATGACTGAAGATGTGGGAGGAATTAGGAGTAAAGGGTAGAAGCGGGTAGAGGGAAATAAATGAAGATGAGGAAGGCATTAGGAGTAGAGGCTAGAAGCGGGAAGAGGGAAATCAATAAAGATGAGGAAGGTATTAGGAGTAGAGGGTAGAAGCGTGAAGAGGGAAATGAATGAAGATGAGGAAGGTATTAGGAGTAGAGGGTAGAAGTGGGTAGAGGGAAATGAATATAGATGGGGGAGGTATTAGGAGTAGAGGGTAGAAGCGGGTAGAGGGAAATGAATGAAGATGAGGAAGGTATTAGGCGTAGAGGGTAGAAGCGGGTAGAGGGCAATGAATGAAGATGAGGAAGGTATTAGGAATAGAGGGTAGAAGCGGGTAGAGGGAAATTAATGAAGAAGAGGGAGGTATTAGGAGTAGAGGGTAGAAGTGGGTAGAGGAAAATGAATGAAGATGGTAAAGGTATTAGGAGTAGAGGGTAGAAGCGGGTAGGGGGAAATAAAAGAAGATGAGGGAAGTATTAGGAGTAAAGGGTAGAAGCGGGTAGAGGGAAATGAATGAAGATGAGGAAGGTATTAGGAGTAGAGGGTAGAAGTGGGTGGAGGGAAATGAATGAAGATGAGGGAGGTATTAGGAGTAGAGGGTAGAAGTGGGTAGAGGGACATTACTGAAGATGAGGGAGGTATTAGGAGTATAGGTTAGAAGTGGGTAGAGGGAAATGAATGAAGATGAGGAAGGTATTAGGAGTAGACGGTAGAAGTGGGTAGAGGGAAATGAATGTAGATGAGGAAGGTATTAGGAGTAGAGGGTAGAAGCGGGTAGAGGGCAATGAATGAAGATGAGGAAGGTATTAGGAGTAGAGGGTAGAAGCGGGTAGAGGCAAATGAATGAAGATGAGGGAGGTATTGGGGTAGAGGGTAGAAGTGGGTAGAGGGAAATGAATGAGGATGAGGAAGGTATTAGGAGTAGAGGGTAGAAGCGGGTAGAGGAAAATGAATGAAGATGAGGGAGGTATTAGGAGTAGAGGGTAGAAGTGGGTAGAGGGAAATTAATGAAGATAAGTGAAGTATTAGGAGTATAGGTTAGAAGTGGGTAGAGGGAAATGAATGAGGATGAGGAAGGTATTAGGAGTAGAGGGTAGAAGCAGGTAGAGGGCAATGAATGAAGTTGAGGGAGGTATTACGAGTAGAGGGTAGAGCGGGTAGAGGGCAATGAATGAAGATGAGGGAGGAATTACGAGTAGAGGGTAGAAGCGGGTAGAGGGCAATGAATGAAGATGAGGGAGGTATTAGGAGTAGAGGGTAGAAGCGGGTAGAAGGAAATTAATGAAGATGAGGAAGGTATTAGGAGTAGAGGGTAGAAGCGGGTAGAGGGAAATAAATGAAGATGAGGGAGTTATTGGGAGTAGAGTGTAGAAGTGGGTAGAGGGAAATGAATGAAGATGAGGAAGGTGTTAGGAGTAGAGGGTCGAAGCAAGTAGAGGGAAATTAATTAAGATCAGGGAGTTATTAGAAGTAGAGGGTAGAGACCGGTAGAGGGCAATGAATGAAGATGAGGGAGGTATTAGGAGTAGAGGGTAGAAGCGGGTAGAGGGCAATGAATGAAGATGTGGGAGGTGTTAGGAGTAAAGGGTAGAAGCGGGTAGAGGGAAATAAATGAAGATGAGGAAGGCATTAGGAGTAGAGGGTAGAAGCAGGAAGAGGGAAATGGATGAAGATGAGGAAGGTATTAGGAGTAGAGGGTAGAAGCGGGAAGAGGGAAATTAATGAAGATGAGGAAGGTATTAGGAGTAGAGGGTAGAAATGGGTAGAGGGAAATGAATGAAGATGGGGGAGGTATTAGGAGTAAAGCATAGAAGTGTGAAGAGGGAAATGAATGAAGATGAGGAAGGTTTTAGGAGTAGAGGGTAGAAGCGGGAAGAGGGAAATGAATGAACTTGATCAAGGTATTAGGAGTAGGGGGTAGAAGCGGGTAGAAGGAAATTAATGAAGATGAGGAAGGTATTGGGAGTAGAGTGTAGAGGTGGGTAGAGGGAAATGAATGAAGATGAGGGAGGTATTGGGAGTAGAGTGTAGAAGTGGGTAGAGGGAAATGAATGAAGATGAGGAGGTGTTAGGAGTAGAGGGTAGAAGCGAGTAGAGGGAAATTAATGAAGATCAGGGAGTTATTAGAAGTAGAGGGTAGAAGCAGGTAGAGGGAAATTAATGAAGAAGAGGGAGGTATTAGGAGTAGAGGGTAGAAGCAGGTAGAGGGCAATGAATGAAGATGAGGAAGGCATTAGGAGTAGAGGGTAGAAGCGGGAAGAGGGAAATGAAAGAGGATGTGGGAGGTATTAGGAGTAAAGGGTAGAAGCGGGTAGAGGGAAATAAATGAAGATGAGGAAGGCATTAGGAGTAGAGGGTAGATGTGGGAAGAGGGAAATGAATGAAGATGAGGAAGGTATTAGGAGTAGAGGGTAGAAGCGGGAAGAGGGAAATTAATGAAGATGAGGAAGGTATTAGGAGTAGAGGGTAGAAGTGGGTAGAGGGCAATGAATGAAGATGAGGAAGGTATTAGGAGTAGAGGGTAGAAGCGGGTAGAGGGAAATGAATGAAGATGAGGAAGGTATTAGGCGCAGAGGGTAGAAGCGGGTAGAGGGCAATGAATGAAGATGATAAAGGTATTAGGCGTTGAGGGTAGAAGCGGGTAACGGGAAATAATAGAAGATGAGGGAGGTATTAGGAGTAGAGGGTAGAAGCGGGTAGAGGGAAATGAATGAAGATGAGGAAGGTATTAGGAGTAGAGGGTAGAAGCGGGAAGAGGGAAATGAATGAACTTGAGGAAGGTATTAGGAGTAGAGGGTAGAAGTGGGTAGAAGGAAATTAATGAAGATGAGGAAGGTATTAGGAGTAGAGGGTAGAAGCGGGTAGAGGGAAATGAATGAAGATCAGGGAGTTATTGGGAGTAGAGTGTAGAAGTGGGTAGAGGGAAATGAATGAAGATGTGGAAGGTGTTAGGAGTAGAGGGTCGAAGCAAGTAGAGGGAAATTAATTAAGATCAGGGAGTTATTAGAAGTAGAGGGTAGAGACCGGTAGAGGGCAATGAATGAAGATGAGGGAGGTATTAGGAGTAGAGGGTAGAAGCGGGTAGAGGGCAATGAATGAAGATGTGGGAGATGTTAGGAGTAAAGGGTAGAAGCGGGTAGAGGGAAATAAATGAAGATGAGGAAGGCATTAGGAGTAGAGGGTAGAAGCAGGAAGAGGGAAATGGATGAAGATGAGGAAGGTATTAGGAGTAGAGGGTAGAAGCGGGAAGAGGGAAATTAATGAAGATGAGGAAGGTATTAGGAGTAGAGGGTAGAAATGGGTAGAGGGAAATGAATGAAGATGGGGGAGGTATTAGGAGTAAAGCATAGAAGTGTGAAGAGGGAAATGAATGAAGATGAGGAAGGTTTTAGGAGTAGAGGGTAGAAGCGGGAAGAGGGAAATGAATGAACTTGAGGAAGGTATTAGGAGTAGAGGGTAGAAGCGGGTAGAAGGAAATTAATGAAGATGAGGAAGGTATTGGGAGTAGATTGTAGAAGTGGGTAGAGGGAAATGAATGAAGATGAGGGAGGTATTGGGAGTAGAGTGTAGAAGTGGGTAGAGGGAAATGAATGAAGATGAGGAGGTGTTAGGAGTAGAGGGTAGAAGCGAGTAGAGGGAAATTAATGAAGATCAGGGAGTTATTATAAGTAGAGGGTAGAAGCAGGTAGTGGGCAATGAATGAAGATGAGGGAGGTATTAGGAGTAGAGGGTAGAAGCGGGTAGAGGGCAATGAATGAAGATGAGGAAGGCATTAGGAGTAGAGGGTAGAAGCGGGAAGAGGGAAATGAATGAAGATGAGGAAGGTATTAGGAGTAGAGGGTAGAAGCGGGAAGAGGGAAATTAATGAAGATGAGGAAGGTATTAGGAGTAGAGGGTAGATGTGGGTAGAAGGAAATTAATGAAGATGAGGAAGGTATTAGGAGTAGAGGGTAGAAGCAGGTAGAGGGAAATAAATGAAGATGAGGGAGGTATTGGGAGTAGAGTGTAGAAGTGGGTAGAGGGAAATGAATTAAGATGAGGAAGGTGTTAGGAGTAGATGGTAGAAGCGAGTAGAGGGAAATTAATGAAGATCAGGGAGTTATTAGAAGTAGAGGGTAGAGGCAGGTAGAGGGCAATGAATGAAGATGAGGGAGGTATTAGGAGTAGAGGGTAGAAGCGGGTAGAGGGAAATAAATGAAGATGAGGAAGGTATTAGGAGTAAAGCGTAGAAGTGCGAAGAGGGAAATGAATGAAGATGAGGAAGGTATTAGGAGTAGAGGGTAGAAGCGGGAAGAGGGAAATGAATGAACTTGAGGAAGGTATTAGGAGTAGAGGGTAGAAGTGGGTAGAAGGAAATTAATGAAGATGAGGAAGGTATTAGGAGTAGAGGGTAGAAGCGGGTAGAGGGAAATAAATGAAGATGAGGGAGTTATTGGGAATAGAGTGTAGAAGTGGGTAGAGGGAAATGAATGAAGATGAGGAAGGTGTTAGGAGTAGAGGGTAGAAGCGAGTAGAGGGAAATTAATGAAGATCAGGGAGTTATTAGAAGTAGAGGGTAGAGGCAGGTAGAGGGCAATGAATGAAGATGAGGGAGGTATTAGGAGTAGAGGGTAGAAGCGGGTAGAGGGAAATAAATGAAGATGAGGAAGGCATTAGGAGTAGAGGGTAGAAGCGGGAAGAGGGAAATGAATGAAGATGAGGAAGGTGTTAGGAGTAGACGGTAGAAGCGAGTAGCGGGAAATTAATGAAGATCAGGGAGTTATTAGAAGTAGAGGGTAGAGGCAGGTAGAGGGCAATGAATGAAGATGAGGGAGGTATTAGGAGTAGAGGGTAGAAGCGGGTAGAGGGCAATGAATGAAAATGTGGGAGGTATTAGGAGTAATGGGTAGAAGCAGGTAGAGGGAAATAAATGAAGATGAGGAAGGCATTAGGAGTCGAGGGTAGAAGCGGGAAGAGGGAAATGAATGAAGATGAGGAAGGTATTAGGAGTAGAGGGTAGAAGCGGGAAGAGGGAAATTATTGAAGATGAGGAAGGTATTAGGAGTAGAGGGTAGAAATGGTTAGAGGGAAATTAATGAAGATGGGGAGGTATTAGGAGTAAAGAGTAGAAGTGCGAAGAGGGAAATGAATGAAGATGAGGAAGGTATTAGGAGTAGAGGGTAGAAGCGGGAAGAGGGAAATGAATGAACTTGAGGAAGGTATTAGCGGTAGAGGGTAGAAGCGGGTAGAATGAAATTAATGAAGATGAGGAAGGTATTAGGAGTAGAGGGTAGAAGAGGGTAGAGGGAAATAAATGAAGATGAGGGAGGTATTGGGAGTGGAGTGTAGAAGTGGGTAGAGGGAAATGAATGAAGATGAGGAAGGTGTTAGAAGTCGAGGGTAGAAACGAGTAGAGGGAAATTAATGAAGATCAGGGAGTTATTAGAAGTAGAGGGTAGAAGCAGGTAGAGGGCAATGGATGAAGATGAGGAAGGCATTAGGAGTAGAGGGTAGAAGCGGGAAGAGGGAAATGAATGAAGATGAGGATGGTATTAGGCGCAGAGGGTAGAAGCGGGTAGAGGGCAATGAATGAAGATGATAAAGGTATTAGGCGTTGAGGGTAGAAGCGGGTAGAGGGAAATTAATGAAGAAGAGGAAGGCATTAGGAGTAGAGGGTAGAAGCGGGAAGAGGGAAATGAAAGAGGATGTGGGAGGTATTAGGAGTAAAGGGTAGAAGCGGGTAGAGGGAAATAAATGAAGATGAGGAAGGCATTAGGAGTAGAGGGTAGATGTGGGAAGAGGGAAATGAATGAAGATGAGGAAGGTATTAGGAGTAGAGGGTAGAAGCGGGAAGAGGGAAATTAATGAAGATGAGGAAGGTATTAGGAGTAGAGGGTAGAAGCGGGTAGAGGGAAATGAATGAAGATGAGGAAGGTATTAGGCGCAGAGGGTAGAAGCGGGTAGAGGGCAATGAATGAAGATGAGGAAGGTATTAGGCGCAGAGGGTAGAAGCGGGTAGAGGGCAATGAATGAAGATGATAAAGGTATTAGGCGTCGAGGGTAGAAGCGGGTAGGGGGAAATTAATGAAGAAGAGGGAGGTATTAGGAGTAGAGGGTAGAAGTGGGTAGAGGAAAATGAATGAAGATGATAAAGGTATTAGGCTTCGAGGGTAGAAGCGGGTAACGGGAAATAATAGAAGATGAGGGAGGTATTAGGAGTAGAGGGTAGAAGCGGGTAGAGGGAAATGAATGAAGATGAGGAAGGTATTAGGAGTAGAGGGTAGAAGTGGGTAGAGGGAAATTACTGAAGATGAGGGAGGTATTAGGAGTAGAGGGTAGAAGTGGGTAGAGGGAAATTACTGAAGATGAGGGTGGTATTAGGAGTATAGGTTAGAAGTGGGCAGAGGGAAATGAATGAAGATGAGGAAGGTATTAGGAGTATAGGTTAGAAGTGGGTAGAGGGAAATGAATGAAGATGAGGAAGGTATTAGGAGTAGAGGGTAGAAGTGGGTAGAGGGAAATGAATTTAGATGAGGAAGGTATTAGGAGTAGAGGGTAGAAGCGGGTAGAGGGCAATGAATGAAGATGAGGAAGGTATTAGGAGTAGAGGGTAGAAGCGGGTAGAGGCAAATGAATGAAGATGAGGGAGGTATTGGGGGTAGAGGGTAGAAGTGGGTAGGGGGAAATGAATGAGGAAGGTATTAGGAGTAGAGGGTAGAAGCGGGAAGAGGGCAATGAATGAAGATGATAAAGGTATTAGGCGTCGAGGGTAGAAGCGGGTAGAGGGAAATTAATGAAGAAGAGGGAGGTATTAGGAGTAGAGGGTAGAAGCAGGTAGAGGGCAATGAATGAAGATGAGGAAGGGATTAGGAGTAGAGGGTAGAAGCGGGTAGAGGGAAATGAATGAAGATGATAAAGGTATTAGGCGTTGAGGGTAGAAGCGGGTAGAGGGAAATTAATGAAGAAGAGGGAGGTATTAGGAGTAAAGCGTAGAAGTGCGAAGAGGGAAATGAATGAAGATGAGGAAGGTATTAGGAGTAGAGGGTAGAAGCGGGAAGAGGGAAATGAATGAACTTGAGGAAGGTATTAGGAGTAGAGGGTAGAAGCGGGTAGAAGGAAATTAATGAAGATGAGGAAGGTATTAGGAGTAGAGGGTAGAAGCGGGTAGAGGGAAATAAATGAAGATGAGGGAGGTTTTGGGAGTAGAGTGTAGAAGTGGATAGAGGGAAATGAATTAAGATGAGGAAGGTGTTAGGAGTAGAGGGTAGAAGCGAGTAGAGGGAAATTAATGAAGATCAGGGAGTTATTAGAAGTAGAGGGTAGAAGCAGGTAGAGGGCAATGAATGAAGATGAGGGAGGTATTAGGAGTAGAGGGTAGAAGCGGTTAGAGGGCAATGACTGAAGATGTGGGAGGTATTAGGAGTAAAGGGTAGAAGCGGGTAGAGGGAAATAAATGAAAATGAGGAAGGCATTAGGAGTAGAGGCTAGAAGCGGGAAGAGGGAAATTAATGAAGATGAGGAAGGTATTAGGAGTAGAGGGTAGAAGCGTGAAGAGGGAAATTAATGAAAATGAGGAAGGTATTAGGAGTAGAGGGTAGAAGTGGGTAGAGGGAAATGAATGAAGATGGGGAGGTATTAGGAGTAGAGGGTAGAAGCGGGTAGAGGGAAATGAATGAAGATGAGGAAGGTATTAGGCGTAGAGGGTAGAAGCGGGTAGAGGGCAATGAATGAAGATGAGGAAGGTATTAGGAGTAGAGGGTAGAAGCGGGTAGAGGGAAATTAATGAAGAAGAGGGAGGTATTAGGAGTAGAGGGTAGAAGTGGGTAGAGGAAAACGAATGAAGATGGTAAAGGTATTAGGAGTAGAGGGTAGAAGCGGGTAGGGGGAAATAAAAGAAGATGAGGGAAGTATTAGGAGTAGAGGGTAGAAGCGGGTAGAGGGAAATGAATGAAGATGAGGAAGGTATTAGGAGTAGAGGGTAGAAGCGGGTGGAGGGAAATGAATGAAGATGAGGGAGGTATTAGGAGTAGAGGGTAGAAGTGGGTAGAGGGACATTACTGAAGATGAGGGAGGTATTAGGAGTATAGGTTAGAAGTGGGTAGAGGGAAATGAATGAAGATGAGGAAGGTATTAGGAGTATAGGTTAGAAGTGGGTAGAGGGAAATGAATGAAGATGAGGAAGGTATTAGGAGTAGACGGTAGAAGTGGGTAGAGGGAAATGAATGTAGATGAGGAAGGTATTAGGAGTAGACGGTAGAAGCGGGTAGAGGGCAATGAATGAAGATGAGGAAGGTATTAGGAGTAGAGGGTAGAAGCGGGTAGAGGCAAATGAATGAAGATGAGGGAGGTATTGGGGTAGAGGGTAGAAGTGGGTAGAGGGAAATGAATGAGGATGAGGAAGGTATCAGGAGTAGAGGGTAGAAGCGGGTAGAGGAAAATGAATGAAGATGAGGGAGGTATTAGAAGTAGAGGGTCGAAGTGGGTAGAGGGAAATTAATGAAGATGAGGGAAGTATTAGGAGTATAGGTTAGAAGTGGGTAGAGGGAAATGAATGAGGATGAGGAAGGTATTAGGAGTAGAGGGTAGAAGCAGGTAGAGGGCAATGAATGAAGTTTAGGGAGGTATTACGAGTAGAGGGTAGAAGCGGGTAGAGGGCAATGAATGAAGATGAGGGAGGTATTAGGAGAAGAGGGTAGAAGCGGGTAGAAGGAAATTAATGAGGAAGGTATTAGGAGTAGAGGGTAGAAGCGGGTAGAGGGCAATGAATGAAGTTGAGGGAGGTATTACGAGTAGAGGGTAGAAGCGGGTAGAGGGCAATGAATGAAGATGAGGGAGGAATTACGAGTAGAGGGTAGAAGCGGGTAGAGGGCAATGAATGAAGATGAGGGAGGTATTAGGAGTAGAGGGTAGAAGCGGGTAGAGGGAAATAAATGAAGATGAGGAAGGTATTAGGAGTAAAGCGTAGAAGTGCGAAGAGGGAAATGAATGAAGATGAGGAAGGTATTAGGAGTAGAGGGTAGAAGCGGGAAGAGGGAAATTAATTAAGATGAGGAAGGTATTAGGAGTAGAGGGTAGAAATGGGTAGAGGGAAATGAATGAAAATGGGGGAGGTATTAGGAGTAAAGCGTAGAAGTGCGAAGAGGGAAATGAATGAAGATGAGGAAGGTATTAGGAGTAGAGGGTAGAAGCGGGAAGAGGGAAATGAATGAACTTGAGGAAGGTATTAGGAGTAGAGGGTAGAAGCGGGTAGAAGGAAATTAATGAAGATGAGGAAGGTATTGGGAGTAGAGTGTAGAAGTGGGTAGAGGGAAATGAATGAAGATGAGGGAGGTATTGGGAGTAGAGTGTAGAAGTGGGGAGAGGGAAATGAATGAAGATGAGGAAGGTGTTAGGAGTAGAGCGTAGAAGCGAGTAGAGGGAAATTAATGAAGATCAGGGAGTTATTAGAAGTAGAGGGTAGAAGCAGGTAGAGGGCAATGAATGAAGATGAGGGAGGTATTAGGAGTAGAGTGTAGAAGCGGGTAGAGGGCAATGAATGAAGATGTGGGAGGTATTAGGAGTAAAGGGTAGAAGCGGGTAGAGGGAAATTAATGAAGATGAGGAAGGTATTAGGAGTAGAGGGTAGAAGCGGGAAGAGGGAAATTAATGAAGATGAGGAAGGTATTAGGAGTAGAGGGTAGAAGTGGGTAGAAGGAAATTAATGAAGATGAGGAAGGTATTAGGAGTAGAGGGTAGAAGCGGGTAGAGGGAAATAAATGAAGATGAGGGAGTTATTGGGAGTAGAGTGTAGAAGTGGGTAGAGGGAAATGAATGAAGATGAGGAAGGTGTTAGGAGTAGAGGGTAGAAGCGAGTAGAGGGAAATTAATGAAGATCAGGGAGTTATTAGAAGTAGAGGGTAGAGGCAGGTAGAGGGCAATGAATGAAGATGAGGGAGGTATTAGGAGTAGAGGGTAGAAGCGGGTAGAGGGAAATAAATGAAGATGAGGAAGGTATTAGGAGTAAAGCGTAGAAGTGCGAAGAGGGAAATGAATGAAGATGAGGAAGGTATTAGGAGTAGAGGGTAGAAGCGGGAAGAGGGAAATGAATGAACTTGAGGAAGGTATTAGGAGTAGAGGGTAGAAGTGGGTAGAAGGAAATTAATGAAGATGAGGAAGGTATTAGGAGTAGAGGGTAGAAGCGGGTAGAGTGAAATAAATGAAGATGAGGGAGTTATTGGGAGTAGAGTGTAGAAGTGGGTAGAGGGAAATGAATGAAGATGAGGAAGGTGTTAGGAGTAGAGGGTAGAAGCGAGTAGTGGGAAATTAATGAAGATCAGGGAGCTATTAGAAGTAGAGGGTAGAGGCAGGTAGAGGGCAATGAATGAAGATGAGGGAGGTATTAGGAGTAGAGGGTAGAAGCGGGTAGAGGGCAATGAATGAAGATGTGGGAGGTATTAGGAGTAATGGGTAGAAGCGGGTAGAGGGAAATAAATGAAGATGAGGAAGGCATTAGGAGTAGAGGGTAGAAGCGGGAAGAGGGAAATGAATGAAGATGAGGAAGGTATTAGGAGTAGAGGGTAGAAGCGGGAAGAGGGAAATTAATGAAGATGAGGAAGGTATTAGGAGTAGAGGGTAGAAATGGGTAGAGGGAAATTAATGAAGATGGGGAGGTATTAGGAGTAAAGCGTAGAAGTGCGAAGAGGGAAATGAATGAAGATGAGGAAGGTATTAGGAGTAGAGGGTAGAAGCGGGAAGAGGGAAATGAATGGTATTAGGAGTAGAGGGTAGAAGCGGGTAGAAGGAAATTAATGAAGATGAGGAAGGTATTAGGAATAGAGGGTAGAAGAGGGTAGAGGGAAATAAATGAAGATGAGGGTGGTATTGGGAGTAGAGTGTAGAATTGGGTAGAGGGCAATGAATGAAGATGAGGAAGGTGTTAGGAGTAGAGGGTAGAAGCGAGTAGAGGGAAATTAATGAAGATCAGGGAGTTATTAGAAGTAGAGGGTAGAAGCAGGTAGAGGGCAATAAATGAAGATGAGGAAGGCATTAGGAGTGGAGGGTAGAAGCGGGAAGAGGGAAATGAATGAAGATGAGGAAGGTATTCGGCGCAGAGGGTAGAAGCGGGTAGAGGGCAATGAATGAAGATGATAAAGGTATTAGGCGTCGAGGGTAGAAGCGGCTAGAGGGAAATTAATGAAGAAGAGGGAGGTATTAGGAGTAGAGGGTAGAAGCAGGTAGAGGGCAATGAATGAAGATGAGGAAGGCATTAGGAGTAGAGGGTAGAAGCGGGAAGAGGGAAATGAATGAGGATGTGGGAGGTATTAGGAGTAAAGGGTAGAAGCGGGTAGAGGGAAATAAATGAAGATGAGGAAGGCATTATGAGTAGAGGGTAGAAGCGGGAAGAGGGAAATGAATGAAGATGAGGAAGGTATTAGGAGTAGAGGGTAGAAGCGGGAAAATGGAAATTAATGAAGATGAGGAAGGTATTAGGAGTAGAGGGTAGAAGTGGGTAGAGGGCAATGAATGAAGATGAGGAAGGTATTAGGAGTAGAGGGTAGAAGCGGGTAGAGGGAAATGAATGAAGATGAGGAAGGTATTAGGCGCAGAGGGTAGAAGCGGGTAGAGGGAAATTAATGAAGAAGAGGGAGGTATTAGGAGTACAGGGTACAAGTGGGTAGAGGAAAATGAATGAAGATGAGGAAGGTATTAGGAGTAGAGCGTAGAAGCGGGTAGAGGGAAATGAATGAAGATGAGTATGGTATTAGGCGTCGAGGGTAGAAGCGGGTAACGGGAAATAAAAGAAGATGAGGGAGGTATTAGGAGTAGAGGGTAGAAGCGGGTAGAGGGAAATGAATGAAGATGAGGAAGGTATTAGGAGTAGAGGGTAGAAGCGGGTAGAGGGAAATGAATGAAGATGAGGGAGGTATTAGGAGTAGGGGGTAGAAGTGGGTAGAGGGCAATGAATGAAGATGAGGAAGGTATTAGGAGTAGAGGGTAGAAGTGGGTAGAGGGCAATGAATGAAGATGATAAAGGTATTAGGCGTCGAGGGTAGAAGCGGGTAGAGGGAAATTAATTAAGAAGAGGGAGGTATTAGGAGTACAGGGTACAAGTGGGTAGAGGAAAATGAATGAAGATGATAAAGGTATTAGGCGTCGAGGGTAGAAGCGGGTAGAGGGAAATTAATGAAGAAGAGGGAGGTATTAGGAGTACAGGGTACAAGTGGGTAGAGGAAAATGAATGAAGATGATAAAGGTATTAGGCGTCGAGGGTAGAAGCGGGTAACGGGAAATAAAAGAAGATGAGGGAGGTATTAGGAGTAGAGGGTAGAAGCGGGTAGAGGGAAATGAATGAAGCTGAGGAAGGTATTAGGAGTAGAGGGTAGAAGCGGGTAGAGGGAAATGAATGAAGATGAGGGAGGTATTAGGAGTAGGGGGTAGAAGTGGGTAGAGGGAAATTACTGAAGATGAGGGAGGTATTAGGAGTATAGGTTAGAAGTGGGTAGAGGGAAATGAATGAAGATGAGGAAGGTATTAGGAGTATAGGTTAGAAGTGGGTAGAGGGAAATGAATGAAGATGAGGAAGGTATTAGGAGTAGAGGGTAGAAGTGGGTAGAGGGAAATGAATGTAGATGAGGAAGGTATTAGGAGTAGAGGGTAGAAGCGGGTAGAGGGCAATGAATGAAGATGAGGAAGGTATTAGGAGTAGAGGGTAGAAGTGGGTAGAGGCAAATTAATGAAGATGAGGGAGGTATTGAGGGTAGAGGGTAGAAGTGGGTAGAGGGAAATGAATGAGGATGAGGAAGGTATTAGGAGTAGAGGGTAGAAGCAGGTAGAGGGAAATGAATGAAGATGAGGGAGGTATTAGGAGTAGAGGGTAGACGTGGGTAGAGGGAAATTAATGAAGATGAGGGAAGTATTAGGAGTATAGGTTAGAAGTGGGTAGAGGGAAATGAATGAGGATGAGGAAGGTATTAGGAGTAGAGGGTAGAAGCAGGTAGAGAGAAATTAATGAAGATGAGGGAGGTATTAGGAGTAGAGGGTAGAAGCAGGTAGAGGGAAATGAAAGAAGATGAGGGAGGTATTAGGAGTAGAGGGTAGAAGCGGGTAGAGGGTAATGAATGAAGATGAGAGAGGTATTAGGAGTAGTGGGTGGAAGCGGGTAGAGGGCAATGAATGAAGATGAGGAAGGTATTAGGAGTAGAGGGTAGAAGCGGGTAGAGGGCAATGAATGAAGATGAGGGAGGTATTAGGAGTAGAGGGTAGAAGCGGGTAGAGGGCAATGAATGAAGATGAGGAAGGTATTAGGAGTAGAGGGTAGAAGCGGGTAGAGGGAAATGAATGAAGATGAGGGAGGTATTAGGAGTAGGGGGTAGAAGTGGGTAGAAGGAAATTACTGAAGATGAGGGAGGTATTAGGAGTATAGGTTAGAAGTGGGTAGAGGGAAATGAATGAAGATGAGGAAGGTATTAGGAGTATAGGTTAGAAGTGGGTAGAGGGAAATGAATGAAGATGAGGAAGGTATTAGGAGTAGAGGGTAGAAGTGGGTAGAGGGAAATGAATGTAGATGAGGAAGGTATTAGGAGTAGAGGGTAGAAGCGGGTAGAGGGCAATGAATGAAGATGAGGAAGGTATTAGGAGTAGAGGGTAGAAGTGGGTAGAGGCAAATTAATGAAGATGAGGGAGGTATTGAGGGTAGAGGGTAGAAGTGGGTAGAGGGAAATGAATGAGGATGAGGAAGGTATTAGGAGTAGAGGGTAGAAGCAGGTAGAGGGAAATGAATGAAGATGAGGGAGGTATTAGGAGTAGAGGGTAGACGTGGGTAGAGGGAAATTAATGAAGATGAGGGAAGTATTAGGAGTATAGGTTAGAAGTGGGTAGAGGGAAATGAATGAGGATGAGGAAGGTATTAGGAGTAGAGGGTAGAAGCAGGTAGAGAGAAATTAATGAAGATGAGGGAGGTATTAGGAGTAGAGGGTAGAAGCAGGTAGAGGGAAATGAAAGAAGATGAGGGAGGTATTAGGAGTAGAGGGTAGAAGCGGGTAGAGGGTAATGAATGAAGATGAGAGAGGTATTAGGAGTAGTGGGTGGAAGCGGGTAGAGGGCAATGAATGAAGATGAGGAAGGTATTAGGAGTAGAGGGTAGAAGCGGGTAGAGGGCAATGAATGAAGATGAGGGAGGTATTAGGAGTAGAGGGTAGAAGCGGGTAGAGGGCAATGAATGAAGATGAGGACGGTATTAGGAGTAGAGTGTAGAAGAGGGTAGAGGGAAATTAATGAAGATGAGGGAGGTATTGGGAGTAGACTGCAGAAGCGGGTAGAGGGAAATGAATGAAGATGAGAAAGGTATTAGGAGTAGAGGGTAGACGCGGGTAGAGGGAAATGAATGAAGATCAGGGAGTTATTAGGAGTAGAGGGTAGAAGCGGGTAGAGGGCAATGAATGAAGATGAGGGAGGTATTACGAGTAGAGGGTAGAAGCGGGTAGAGGGCAATGAATGAAGATGAGGGAGGTATTAGGAGTAGAGGGTAGAAGCTGGTAGAGGAAATAAATGAAGATGAGGAAGGTATTAGGAGTAGAGGGTAGAAGCGGGAAGAGGGAAATGAATGAACTTGAGGAAGGTATTAGGAGTAGAGGGTAGAAGCGGGTAGAAGGAAATTAATGAAGATGAGGAACGTATTAGGAGTAGAGGGTAGAAGCGGGTAGAGGGCAATGAATGAAGATGAGGAAGGTAGTAGGAGTAGAGGGTAGAAGCGGGTAGAGGGAAATTAATGAAGAAGAGGGAGGTATTAGGAGTAGAGGGTAGAAGTGGGTAGAGGAAAATGAATGAAGATGGTAAAGGTATTAGGAGTAGAGGGTAGAAGCGGGTAGGGGGAAATAAAAGAAGATGAGGGAAGTATTAGGAGTAGAGGGTAGAAGCGGGTAGAGGGAAATGAATGAAGATGAGGAAGGTATTAGGAGTAGAGGGTAGAAGCGGGTGGAGGGAAATGAATGAAGATGAGGGAGGTATTAGGAGTAGAGGGTAGAAGTGGGTAGAGGGACATTACTGAAGATGAGGGAGGTATTAGGAGTATAGGTTAGAAGTGGGTAGAGGGAAATGAATGAAGATGAGGAAGGTATTAGGAGTATAGGTTAGAGGTGGGTAGAGGGAAATGAATGAAGATGAGGAAGGTATTAGGAGTAGACGGTAGAAGTGGGTAGAGGGAAATGAATGTAGATGAGGAAGGTATTAGGAGTAGAGGGTAGAAGCGGGTAGAGGGCAATGAATGAAGATGAGGAAGGTATTATGAGTAGAGGGTAGAAGCGGGTAGAGGCAAATGAATGAAGATGAGGGAGGTATTGGGGGTAGAGGGTAGAAGCGGGTAGAGGGAAATGAATGAAGATGAGGAAGGTATTGGGAGTAGAGTGTAGAAGTGGGTAGAGGGAAATGAATGAAGATGAGGGAGGTATTGGGAGTAGAGTGTAGAAGTGGGGAGAGGGAAATGAATGAAGATGAGGAAGGTGTTAGGAGTAGAGCGTAGAAGCGAGTAGAGGGAAATTAATGAAGATCAGGGAGTTATTAGAAGTAGAGGGTAGAAGCAGGTAGAGGGCAATGAATGAAGATGAGGGAGGTATTAGGAGTAGAGTGTAGAAGCGGGTAGAGGGCAATGAATGAAGATGTGGGAGGTATTAGGAGTAAAGGGTAGAAGCGGGTAGAGGGAAATTAATGAAGATGAGGAAGGTATTAGGAGTAGAGGGTAGAAGCGGGAAGAGGGAAATTAATGAAGATGAGGAAGGTATTAGGAGTAGAGGGTAGAAGTGGGTAGAAGGAAATTAATGAAGATGAGGAAGGTATTAGGAGTAGAGGGTAGAAGCGGGTAGAGGGAAATAAATGAAGATGAGGGAGTTATTGGGAGTAGAGTGTAGAAGTGGGTAGAGGGAAATGAATGAAGATGAGGAAGGTGTTAGGAGTAGAGGGTAGAAGCGAGTAGAGGGAAATTAATGAAGATCAGGGAGTTATTAGAAGTAGAGGGTAGAGGCAGGTAGAGGGCAATGAATGAAGATGAGGGAGGTATTAGGAGTAGAGGGTAGAAGCGGGTAGAGGGAAATAAATGAAGATGAGGAAGGTATTAGGAGTAAAGCGTAGAAGTGCGAAGAGGGAAATGAATGAAGATGAGGAAGGTATTAGGAGTAGAGGGTAGAAGCGGGAAGAGGGAAATGAATGAACTTGAGGAAGGTATTAGGAGTAGAGGGTAGAAGTGGGTAGAAGGAAATTAATGAAGATGAGGAAGGTATTAGGAGTAGAGGGTAGAAGCGGGTAGAGTGAAATAAATGAAGATGAGGGAGTTATTGGGAGTAGAGTGTAGAAGTGGGTAGAGGGAAATGAATGAAGATGAGGAAGGTGTTAGGAGTAGAGGGTAGAAGCGAGTAGTGGGAAATTAATGAAGATCAGGGAGCTATTAGAAGTAGAGGGTAGAGGCAGGTAGAGGGCAATGAATGAAGATGAGGGAGGTATTAGGAGTAGAGGGTAGAAGCGGGTAGAGGGCAATGAATGAAGATGTGGGAGGTATTAGGAGTAATGGGTAGAAGCGGGTAGAGGGAAATAAATGAAGATGAGGAAGGCATTAGGAGTAGAGGGTAGAAGCGGGAAGAGGGAAATGAATGAAGATGAGGAAGGTATTAGGAGTAGAGGGTAGAAGCGGGAAGAGGGAAATTAATGAAGATGAGGAAGGTATTAGGAGTAGAGGGTAGAAATGGGTAGAGGGAAATTAATGAAGATGGGGAGGTATTAGGAGTAAAGCGTAGAAGTGCGAAGAGGGAAATGAATGAAGATGAGGAAGGTATTAGGAGTAGAGGGTAGAAGCGGGAAGAGGGAAATGAATGGTATTAGGAGTAGAGGGTAGAAGCGGGTAGAAGGAAATTAATGAAGATGAGGAAGGTATTAGGAATAGAGGGTAGAAGAGGGTAGAGGGAAATAAATGAAGATGAGGGTGGTATTGGGAGTAGAGTGTAGAATTGGGTAGAGGGCAATGAATGAAGATGAGGAAGGTGTTAGGAGTAGAGGGTAGAAGCGAGTAGAGGGAAATTAATGAAGATCAGGGAGTTATTAGAAGTAGAGGGTAGAAGCAGGTAGAGGGCAATAAATGAAGATGAGGAAGGCATTAGGAGTGGAGGGTAGAAGCGGGAAGAGGGAAATGAATGAAGATGAGGAAGGTATTCGGCGCAGAGGGTAGAAGCGGGTAGAGGGCAATGAATGAAGATGATAAAGGTATTAGGCGTCGAGGGTAGAAGCGGCTAGAGGGAAATTAATGAAGAAGAGGGAGGTATTAGGAGTAGAGGGTAGAAGCAGGTAGAGGGCAATGAATGAAGATGAGGAAGGCATTAGGAGTAGAGGGTAGAAGCGGGAAGAGGGAAATGAATGAGGATGTGGGAGGTATTAGGAGTAAAGGGTAGAAGCGGGTAGAGGGAAATAAATGAAGATGAGGAAGGCATTATGAGTAGAGGGTAGAAGCGGGAAGAGGGAAATGAATGAAGATGAGGAAGGTATTAGGAGTAGAGGGTAGAAGCGGGAAAATGGAAATTAATGAAGATGAGGAAGGTATTAGGAGTAGAGGGTAGAAGTGGGTAGAGGGCAATGAATGAAGATGAGGAAGGTATTAGGAGTAGAGGGTAGAAGCGGGTAGAGGGAAATGAATGAAGATGAGGAAGGTATTAGGCGCAGAGGGTAGAAGCGGGTAGAGGGAAATTAATGAAGAAGAGGGAGGTATTAGGAGTACAGGGTACAAGTGGGTAGAGGAAAATGAATGAAGATGAGGAAGGTATTAGGAGTAGAGCGTAGAAGCGGGTAGAGGGAAATGAATGAAGATGAGTATGGTATTAGGCGTCGAGGGTAGAAGCGGGTAACGGGAAATAAAAGAAGATGAGGGAGGTATTAGGAGTAGAGGGTAGAAGCGGGTAGAGGGAAATGAATGAAGATGAGGAAGGTATTAGGAGTAGAGGGTAGAAGCGGGTAGAGGGAAATGAATGAAGATGAGGGAGGTATTAGGAGTAGGGGGTAGAAGTGGGTAGAGGGCAATGAATGAAGATGAGGAAGGTATTAGGAGTAGAGGGTAGAAGTGGGTAGAGGGCAATGAATGAAGATGATAAAGGTATTAGGCGTCGAGGGTAGAAGCGGGTAGAGGGAAATTAATTAAGAAGAGGGAGGTATTAGGAGTACAGGGTACAAGTGGGTAGAGGAAAATGAATGAAGATGATAAAGGTATTAGGCGTCGAGGGTAGAAGCGGGTAGAGGGAAATTAATGAAGAAGAGGGAGGTATTAGGAGTACAGGGTACAAGTGGGTAGAGGAAAATGAATGAAGATGATAAAGGTATTAGGCGTCGAGGGTAGAAGCGGGTAACGGGAAATAAAAGAAGATGAGGGAGGTATTAGGAGTAGAGGGTAGAAGCGGGTAGAGGGAAATGAATGAAGCTGAGGAAGGTATTAGGAGTAGAGGGTAGAAGCGGGTAGAGGGAAATGAATGAAGATGAGGGAGGTATTAGGAGTAGGGGGTAGAAGTGGGTAGAGGGAAATTACTGAAGATGAGGGAGGTATTAGGAGTATAGGTTAGAAGTGGGTAGAGGGAAATGAATGAAGATGAGGAAGGTATTAGGAGTATAGGTTAGAAGTGGGTAGAGGGAAATGAATGAAGATGAGGAAGGTATTAGGAGTAGAGGGTAGAAGTGGGTAGAGGGAAATGAATGTAGATGAGGAAGGTATTAGGAGTAGAGGGTAGAAGCGGGTAGAGGGCAATGAATGAAGATGAGGAAGGTATTAGGAGTAGAGGGTAGAAGTGGGTAGAGGCAAATTAATGAAGATGAGGGAGGTATTGAGGGTAGAGGGTAGAAGTGGGTAGAGGGAAATGAATGAGGATGAGGAAGGTATTAGGAGTAGAGGGTAGAAGCAGGTAGAGGGAAATGAATGAAGATGAGGGAGGTATTAGGAGTAGAGGGTAGACGTGGGTAGAGGGAAATTAATGAAGATGAGGGAAGTATTAGGAGTATAGGTTAGAAGTGGGTAGAGGGAAATGAATGAGGATGAGGAAGGTATTAGGAGTAGAGGGTAGAAGCAGGTAGAGAGAAATTAATGAAGATGAGGGAGGTATTAGGAGTAGAGGGTAGAAGCAGGTAGAGGGAAATGAAAGAAGATGAGGGAGGTATTAGGAGTAGAGGGTAGAAGCGGGTAGAGGGTAATGAATGAAGATGAGAGAGGTATTAGGAGTAGTGGGTGGAAGCGGGTAGAGGGCAATGAATGAAGATGAGGAAGGTATTAGGAGTAGAGGGTAGAAGCGGGTAGAGGGCAATGAATGAAGATGAGGGAGGTATTAGGAGTAGAGGGTAGAAGCGGGTAGAGGGCAATGAATGAAGATGAGGAAGGTATTAGGAGTAGAGGGTAGAAGCGGGTAGAGGGAAATGAATGAAGATGAGGGAGGTATTAGGAGTAGGGGGTAGAAGTGGGTAGAAGGAAATTACTGAAGATGAGGGAGGTATTAGGAGTATAGGTTAGAAGTGGGTAGAGGGAAATGAATGAAGATGAGGAAGGTATTAGGAGTATAGGTTAGAAGTGGGTAGAGGGAAATGAATGAAGATGAGGAAGGTATTAGGAGTAGAGGGTAGAAGTGGGTAGAGGGAAATGAATGTAGATGAGGAAGGTATTAGGAGTAGAGGGTAGAAGCGGGTAGAGGGCAATGAATGAAGATGAGGAAGGTATTAGGAGTAGAGGGTAGAAGTGGGTAGAGGCAAATTAATGAAGATGAGGGAGGTATTGAGGGTAGAGGGTAGAAGTGGGTAGAGGGAAATGAATGAGGATGAGGAAGGTATTAGGAGTAGAGGGTAGAAGCAGGTAGAGGGAAATGAATGAAGATGAGGGAGGTATTAGGAGTAGAGGGTAGACGTGGGTAGAGGGAAATTAATGAAGATGAGGGAAGTATTAGGAGTATAGGTTAGAAGTGGGTAGAGGGAAATGAATGAGGATGAGGAAGGTATTAGGAGTAGAGGGTAGAAGCAGGTAGAGAGAAATTAATGAAGATGAGGGAGGTATTAGGAGTAGAGGGTAGAAGCAGGTAGAGGGAAATGAAAGAAGATGAGGGAGGTATTAGGAGTAGAGGGTAGAAGCGGGTAGAGGGTAATGAATGAAGATGAGAGAGGTATTAGGAGTAGTGGGTGGAAGCGGGTAGAGGGCAATGAATGAAGATGAGGAAGGTATTAGGAGTAGAGGGTAGAAGCGGGTAGAGGGCAATGAATGAAGATGAGGGAGGTATTAGGAGTAGAGGGTAGAAGCGGGTAGAGGGCAATGAATGAAGATGAGGACGGTATTAGGAGTAGAGTGTAGAAGAGGGTAGAGGGAAATTAATGAAGATGAGGGAGGTATTGGGAGTAGACTGCAGAAGCGGGTAGAGGGAAATGAATGAAGATGAGAAAGGTATTAGGAGTAGAGGGTAGACGCGGGTAGAGGGAAATGAATGAAGATCAGGGAGTTATTAGGAGTAGAGGGTAGAAGCGGGTAGAGGGCAATGAATGAAGATGAGGGAGGTATTACGAGTAGAGGGTAGAAGCGGGTAGAGGGCAATGAATGAAGATGAGGGAGGTATTAGGAGTAGAGGGTAGAAGCTGGTAGAGGAAATAAATGAAGATGAGGAAGGTATTAGGAGTAGAGGGTAGAAGCGGGAAGAGGGAAATGAATGAACTTGAGGAAGGTATTAGGAGTAGAGGGTAGAAGCGGGTAGAAGGAAATTAATGAAGATGAGGAACGTATTAGGAGTAGAGGGTAGAAGCGGGTAGAGGGCAATGAATGAAGATGAGGAAGGTAGTAGGAGTAGAGGGTAGAAGCGGGTAGAGGGAAATTAATGAAGAAGAGGGAGGTATTAGGAGTAGAGGGTAGAAGTGGGTAGAGGAAAATGAATGAAGATGGTAAAGGTATTAGGAGTAGAGGGTAGAAGCGGGTAGGGGGAAATAAAAGAAGATGAGGGAAGTATTAGGAGTAGAGGGTAGAAGCGGGTAGAGGGAAATGAATGAAGATGAGGAAGGTATTAGGAGTAGAGGGTAGAAGCGGGTGGAGGGAAATGAATGAAGATGAGGGAGGTATTAGGAGTAGAGGGTAGAAGTGGGTAGAGGGACATTACTGAAGATGAGGGAGGTATTAGGAGTATAGGTTAGAAGTGGGTAGAGGGAAATGAATGAAGATGAGGAAGGTATTAGGAGTATAGGTTAGAGGTGGGTAGAGGGAAATGAATGAAGATGAGGAAGGTATTAGGAGTAGACGGTAGAAGTGGGTAGAGGGAAATGAATGTAGATGAGGAAGGTATTAGGAGTAGAGGGTAGAAGCGGGTAGAGGGCAATGAATGAAGATGAGGAAGGTATTATGAGTAGAGGGTAGAAGCGGGTAGAGGCAAATGAATGAAGATGAGGGAGGTATTGGGGGTAGAGGGTAGAAGTGGGTAGAGGGAAATGAATGAGGATGAGGAAGGTATTAGGAGTAGAGGGTAGAAGCGGGTAGAGGAAAATGAATGAAGGTGAGGGAGGTATTAGGAGTAGAGGGTAGAAGTGGGTAGAGGGAAATTAATGAAGATGAGGGAAGTATTAGGAGTATAGGTTAGAAGTGGGTAGAGGGAAATGAATGAAGATGAGGAAGGTATTAGGACTATAGGTTAGAAGTGGGTAGAGGGAATTAATGAAGACAAGGAAGGTATTTGGAGTGGAGGGTAGAAGTGGGTAGAGGAAATAAATGAAGATGAGGAAGGTATTAGGAGTAGAGGGTAGAAGCGGGAAGAGGGAAATGAATGAACTTGAGGAAGGTATTAGGAGTAGAGGGTAGAAGCGGGTAGAAGGAAATTAATGAAGATGAGGAAGGTATTAGGAGTAGAGGGTAGAAGCGGGTAGAGGGCAATGAATGAAGATGAGGAAGGTATTAGGAGTAGAGGGTAGAAGCGGGTAGAGGGAAATTAATGAAGAAGAGGGAGGTATTAGGAGTAGAGGGTAGAAGTGGGTAGAGGAAAATGAATGAAGATGGTAAAGGTATTAGGAGTAGAGGGTAGAAGCGGGTAGGGGGAAATAAAAGAAGATGAGGGAAGTATTAGGAGTAGAGGGTAGAAGCGGGTAGAGGGAAATGAATGAAGATGAAGAAGGTATTAGGAGTAGAGGGTAGAAGTGGGTAGAGGAAATAAATGAAGATGAGGAAGGTATTAGGAGTAGAGGGTAGAAGCGGGAAGAGGAAAATAATGAACTTGAGGAAGGTATTAGGAGTAGAGGGTAGAAGCGGGTAGAAGGAAATTAATGAAGATGAGGAAGGTATTAGGAGTAGAGGGTAGAAGCGGGTAGAGGGCAATGAATGAAGATGAGGAAGGTATTAGGAGTAGAGGGTAGAAGCGGGTAGAGGGAAATTAATGAAGAAGAGGGAGGTATTAGGAGTAGAGGGTAGAAGTGGGTAGAGGAAAATGAATGAAGATGGTAAAGGTATTAGGAGTAGAGGGTAGAAGCGGGTAGGGGGAAATAAAAGAAGATGAGGGAAGTATTAGGAGTAGAGGGTAGAAGCGGGTAGAGGGAAATGAATGAAGATGAGGAAGGTATTAGGAGTAGAGGGTAGAAGCGGGTGGAGGGAAATGAATGAAGATGAGGGAGGTATTAGGAGTAGAGGGTAGAAGTGGGTAGAGGGACATTACTGAAGATGAGGGAGGTATTAGGAGTATAGGTTAGAAGTGGGTAGAGGGAAATGAATGAAGATGAGGAAGGTATTAGGAGTATAGGTTAGAAGTGGGTAGAGGGAAATGAATGAAGATGAGGAAGGTATTAGGAGTAGACGGAAGAAGTGGGTAGAGGGAAATGAATGTAGATGAGGAAGGTATTAGGAGTAGAGGGTAGAAGCAGGTAGAGGGCAATGAATGAAGATGAGGAAGGTATTAGGAGTAGAGGGTAGAAGCGGGTAGAGGCAAATGAATGAAGATGAGGGAGGTATTGGGGGTAGAGGGTAGAAGTGGGTAGAGGGAAATGAATGAGGATGAGGAAGGTATTAGGAGTAGAGGGTAGAAGCGGGTAGAGGAAAATGAATGAAGGTGAGGGAGGTATTAGGAGTAGAGGGTAGAAGTGGGTAGAGGGAAATTAATGAAGATGAGGGATGTATTAGGAGTATAGGTTAGAAGTGGGTAGAGGGAAATGAATGAAGATGAGGAAGGTATTAGGAGTATAGGTTAGAAGTGGGTAGAGGGAAATTAATGAAGACAAGGAAGGTATTTGGAGTGGAGGGTAGAAGTGGGTAGAGGGAAATTAATGAAGATGAGGAAGGTATTAGGAGTAGAGGGTAGATGTGGGTAGAGGAAAATGAATGAAGATGAGGAAGGTATTAGGAGCAGAGGGTAGAAGTGGGTAGAGGGAAATGAATGAAGATGAGGGAGGTATTAGGAGTAGAGGGTAGAAGCGGGTAGAGGGAAATGAATGAAGATGAGGGAGGTATTAGGAGTAGAGGTTAGAAGCAGGTAGACGGAAATTAATGAAGATGAGGAAGGTATTGGGAGTAGAGGGTTGAAGCGGGTAGAGGGAAATAAATGAAGATGAGGGAGGTATTAGGAGTAGAGGGTAGAAGTGGGTAGAGGGACATTACTAAAGATGAGGGAGGTATTAGGAGTAGAGGGTAGAAGCGGGTAGAGGGAAATTAATGAAGATGAGGAAGGTATTGGGAGTAGAGGGTTGAAGCGGGTAGAGGGAAATAAATGAAGATGAGGAAGGTATTAGGATTAGAGGGAGGAAGTGGGTAGAGGGCAATGAATGAAGATGAGGGAGGTATTAGGAGTAGAGGGTAGAAGCGGGTAGAGGGAAATAAATGAAGATGAGGTAGGTATTAGGAGTAGAGTGTAGAAGCAGGTAGAGGGAAATAAATGAAGATGAGGGAGGTATTAGGAGTAGAGGGTAGAAGGGGGTAGAGGGCAATGAATGAAGATGAGGGAGGTATTAGGAGTAGAGGGTAGAAGCGGGTAGAGGGAAATGAATGAAGATGAGGTAGGTATTAAGAGTAGAGGGTAGAAGCGGATAGAGGGAAATGAATGAAGATGAGGAAGGTATTGGGAGTAGAGGGTTGAAGCGGATAGAGGGAAATAAATGAAGATGAGGAAGGTATTAGGAGTAGAGTGTAGAAGTGGGTAGAGGGCAATTAATGAAGATGAGGGAGGTATGAGGAGTAGAGGGTAGAAGCGGGAAGAGGGAAATGAATGAACTTGAGGAAGGTATTAGGAGTAGAGGGTAGAAGTGGGTAGAAGAAAATTAATGAAGATGAGGAAGGTATTAGGAGTAGAGGGTAGAAGCGGGTAGAGGGAAATAAATGAAGATGAGGGAGTTATTGGGAGTAGAGTGTAGAAGTGGGTAGAGGGAAATGAATGAAGATGAGGAAGGTGTCAGGAGTAGAGGGTAGAAGCGAGTAGAGGGAAATTAATGAAGATCAGGGAGTTATTAGAAGTAGAGGGTAGAGGCAGGTAGAGGGCAATGAATGAAGATGAGGGAGGTATTAGGAGTAGAGGGTAGAAGCGGGTAGAGGGCAATGAATGAAGATGTGGGAGGTATTAGGAGTAAAGGGTAGAAGCGGGTAGAGGGAAATAAATGAAGATGAGGAAGGTATTAGGAGCAGAGGGTAGAAGCGGGTAGAGGGAAATGAATGAAGATGAGGGAGGTATTAGGAGTAGAGGGTAGAAGCGGGTAGAGGGAAATGAATGAAGATGAGGGAGGCATTAGGAGTAGAGGTTAGAAGCAGGTAGAGGGAAATTAATGAAGATGAGGAAGGTATTGGGAGTAGAGGGTTGAAGCGGGTAGAGGGAAATAAATGAAGATGAGGGAGGTATTAGGAGTAGAGGGTAGAAGTGGGTAGAGGGACATTACTAAAGATGAGGGAGGTATTAGGAGTAGAGGGTAGAAGCGGGTAGAGGGAAATAAATGAAGATGAGGTAGGTATTAGGAGTAGAGGTTAGAAGCGGGTAGAGGGAAATTAATGAAGATGAGGAAGGTATTGGGAGTAGAGGGTTGAAGCGGGTAGAGGGAAATAAATGAAGATGAGGAAGGTATTAGGATTAGAGGGAGGAAGTGGGTAGAGGGCAATGAATGAAGATGAGGGAGGTATTAGGAGTAGAGGGTAGAAGCGGGTAGAGGGAAATAAATGAAGATGAGGGAGGTATTAGGAGTAGAGGGTAGAAGGGGGTAGAGGGCAATGAATGAAGATGAGGGAGGTATTAGGAGTAGAGGGTAGAAGCGCGTAGAGGGAAATGAATGAAGATGAGGTAGGTATTAAGAGTAGAGGGTAGAAGCGGATAGAGGGAAATGAATGAAGATGAGGAAGGTATTGGGAGTAGAGGGTTGAAGCGGATAGAGGGAAATAAATGAAGATGAGGAAGGTATTAGGAGTAGAGTGTAGAAGTGGGTAGAGGGCAATTAATGAAGATGAGGGAGGTATTCGGAGTAGAGGGTAGCAGGGGGTAGAGGGAAATAAATGAAGATGAGGGAGGTATTAGGAGTAGAGTGTAGAAGCAGGTAGAGGGCAATTAATGTAGATGACGGAGGTATTAGGAGTAGAGGGTAGAAGCGGGTAGAGGGAAATTAATGAAGATGTGGGAGGTATTAGGAGTGGAGGGTAGAAGCGGGTAGAGGGAAATAAATGAAGATGAGGGAGGTATTAGGAGTAGAGGGTAGAAGGGGGTAGAGGGCAATGAATGAAGATGAGGGCGGTATTAGGAGTAGAGGGTAGAAGCGGGTAGAGGGAAATGAATGAAGATGAGGTAGGTATTAAGAGTAGAGGGTAGAAGCGGATAGAGGGAAATGAATGAAGATGAGGAAGGTATTGGGAGTAGAGGGTTGAAGCGGATAGAGGGAAATAAATGAAGATGAGGAAGGTATTAGGAGTAGAGTGTAGAAGTGGGTAGAGGGCAATTAATGAAGATGAGGGAGGTATTCGGAGTAGAGGGTAGAAGCGGGTAGAAGGAAATAAATGAAGATGAGGGAGGTATTAGGAGTAGAGTGTAGAAGCAGGTAGAGGGCAATTAATGTAGATGACGGAGGTATTAGGAGTAGAGGGTAGAAGCGGGTAGAGGGAAATTAATGAAGATGTGGGAGGTTTTAGGAGTGGAGGGTAGAAGCGGGTAGAGGGAAATAAATGAAGATGAGGGAGGTATTAGGAGTAGAGGGTAGAAGTCCGTAGAGAGAAATGAATGAAGATGAGGAAGGTATTAGGAGTAGTGGGTAGAAGCGGGTAGAGGGAAATAAATGAAGATGAGAGAGGTATTAGGAGTAGAGGGTAGAAGCGGGTAGAGGGCAATGAATGAAGATGAGGGAGGTATTAGGAGTAGAGGGTAGAAGCGGGTAGAGGGCAATGACTGAAGATGTGGGAGGTACTAGGAGTAAAGTGTAGAAGCGGGTAGAGGGAAATAAATGAAGATGAGGAAGGCATTAGGAGTAGAGGCTAAAAGCGGGAAGAGGGAAATGAATGAAGATGAGGAAGGTATTAGGAGTAGAGGGTAGAAGCGTGAAGAGGGAAATTGATGAAGATGAGGAAGGTATTAGGAGTAGAGGGTAGAAGGGGGTAGAGGGAAATGAATGAAGATGGGGGAGGTATTAGGAGTAGAGGGTAGAAGCGGGTAGAGGGAAATGAATGAAGATGAGGAAGGTATTAGGCGTAGAGTGTAGAAGCGGGTAGAGGGCAATGAATGAAGATGAGGAAGGTATTAGGAGTAGAGGGTAGAAGCGGGTAGAGGGAAAATAATGAAGAAGAGGGAGGTATTAGGAGTAGAGGGTAGAAGTGGGTAGAGGAAAATGAATGAAGATGGTAAAGGTATTATGAGTAGAGGGTAGAAGCGGGTAGGGGGAAATAAAAGAAGATGAGGGAAGTATTAGGAGTAGAGGGTAGAAGCGGGTAGAGGGAAATGAATGAAGATGAGGAAGGTATTAGGAGTAGAGGGTAGAAGCGGGTGGAGGGAAATGAATGAAGATGAGGGAGGTATTAGGAGTAGAGGGTAGAAGTTGGTAGAGGGACATTACTGAAGATGAGGGAGGTATTAGGAGTATAGGTTAGAAGTGGGTAGAGGGAAATGAATGAAGATGAGGAAGGTATTAGGAGTAGACGGTAGAAGTGGGTAGAGGGAAATGAATGTAGATGAGGAAGGTATTAGGAGTAGAGGGTAGAAGCGGGTAGAGGGCAATGAATGAAGATGAGGAAGGTATTGGGAGTAGAGGGTAGAAGCGGGTAGAGGCAAATGAATGAAGATGAGGGAGGTATTGGGGGTAGAGGGTAGAAGTGGGTAGAGGGAAATGAATGAGGATGAGGAAGGTATTAGGAGTAGAGGGTAGAAGCGCGTAGAGGAAAATTAATGAAGATGAGGGAGGTATTAAGAGTAGAGGGTAGAAGTGGGTAGAGGGAAATTAATGAAGATGAGGGAAGTATTAGGAGTATAGGTTAGAAGTGGGTAGTGGGAAATGAATGAGGATGAGGAAGGTATTAGGAGTAGAGGGTAGAAGCAGGTAGAGGGAAATGAATGAGAATGAGGAAGGTATTAGGAGTAGAGGGTAGAAGCGGGTAGAGGGAAATGAAAGAAGATGAGGGAGGTATTAGGAGTAGAGGGTAGAAGCGGGTAGAGGGTAATGAATGAAGATGAGAGAGGTATTAGGAGTAGAGGGTAGAAGCGGGTAGAGGGCAATGAATGAAGATGAGGAAGGTGTTAGGAGTAGAGGGTAGGAGCGGGTAGAGGGAAATTAATGAAGATGAGGAAGGTATTAGGAGCAGACGGTAGAAGCGGGTAGAGGGCAATGAATGAAGATGAGGGAGGTATTAGGAGTAGAGGGTAGAAGCGGGTAGAGGGCAATGAATGAAGATGAGGAAGGTATTAGGAGTAGAGGGTAGAAGAGGGTAGAGGGAAATTAATGAAGATGAGGGAGGTATTAGGAGTATAGGTTAGAAGTGGGTAGAGCGAAATGAATGAAGATGAGGAAGGTATTAGGAGTATAGGTTAGAAGTGGGTAGAGAGAAATTAATGAAGACAAGGAAGGTATTTGGAGTGGAGGGTAGAAGTAGGTAGAGGGAAATTAATGAAGATGAGGAAGGTATTAGGAGTAGAGGGAAATGAATGAAGATGAGGGAGGTATTAGGAGTAGAGGGTAGAAGTGGGAAGAGGGAAATTATTGAAGATGAGGGAGGTATTAGGAGTATAGGTTAGAAGTGGGTAGAGGGAAATGAATGAGGATGAGGAAGGTATTAGGAGTAGAGGGTAGAAGCGGGTAGAGGGAAATGAATGAAGATGAGGTAGGTATTAGGAGTAGAGGTTAGAAGCGGGTAGAGGGAAATGAATGAAGATGAGGAAGGTATTGGGAGTAGAGGGTTGAAGCGGGTAGAGGGAAATAAATGAAGATGAGGGAGGTATTAGGAGTAGAGGGTAGAAGTGGGTAGAGGGAATTGAATGAAGATGAGGAAGGTATTAGGAGTAGAGGGTAGTGGGTAGAGGGCAATGAATGAAGATGAGGGAGGTATTAGGAGTAGAGGGTAGAAGCGGGTAGAGGGAAATAAATGAAGATGAGGTAGGTATTAGGAGTAGAGTGTAGAAGCAGGTAGAGGGAAATAAATGAAGATGAGGGAGGTATTAGGAGTAGAGGGTAGAAGCGGGTAGAGGGCAATGATGTCACTCGCAGTCGCGGCCATCGCCGTGACTGGCGATTCCTTCTGCGTTGGAGTTTGAGAGGACACAGAGGAAGGTTGCTTTAGTCCTTTTTCTGTGTTCGCAGCCGCAGCTCCAATCGCGGGACGCAATGCTGCCGGGAGTATTTAAATCCCGCCTCCCGGCAGGTCGTTGCGTTGCAACCCCCTCTGTTGTTTACCTTTCGACTCTGGGTCCTTCGCTCTTCCTCTGCACCTCGCTTTGGAATTACTCTGGGGTTTTTTCCCCGTGGTTACTCTTCTCCGGTGTTCCGGTACCCGGAACACCGTACTTTTGTTTTCCATTTCCCTCCGCCGCCTTCCCTGGGCGGCGCTAGCTGTGCCTTTTTCTCCGGCGGTCTCTCTCTCTCTCTCTCTCTCTCTCTCTCTCTCTCTCTCTCTCTCTCTCTCTCTCTCTTTCTCTCTCTCTCTCTCTCTCTTTCTCTCACCCGTTCCTCTTCCCTTGCTCCTTGAGTCCAGTCAGCGTGGGGTTTTCTCCCGTGCTCCTCGCAGTGCTTTCTTGGAAGATTTCTACCTCCACCTCAGCCGTTCTCCGCCTGCTCTTCAGGCCTACAGCTACCATAGGACTTGGACGTTTTGCGGCCACACCCTCAGTGTTGGAGATCCTTCGCTTCCTTCTTTCATCTGTGAACAACTGGCCTTCTGAGACAAGTCTTGACACCTCTTATCAGGGTTTTTTTTCCCCTTGCGGGTTTTTTCCCTGTATTTTTCTGGCTTGGTTCCGGAAAGGAGGTCACTGTGCCGCTGTTCTCACCCAGCGGCCACAGTGGCTTCTCTCCGTGACAAGCCCACGCACCAGAAGAAGGAGAAAGACTACCTGGCACGTCGAGGCCTGCAAGATACCATCGACTCGGAAAGTTCAGGTGAGGAGAGCGTGTGTACAGGGGGAACTCAGCCAAGGGTACCGTTCAAGTCACAGATTGCAACGCCAAAGAGTATCACGATGTCAGCTGAGGAGCTGGTCCAAGAGCTGTGGAAGGCTTTCCAGGCCATGTCCCAGGAGCTACAAGGTGTCAAGACTGAGAACGCTTTGCTTAAACAAATGGTTGCGGCTAGGGAACCGACTCTCTCGGAATTGCCACCCATGGCGCCGTCCTCTGGGAAATTTGATGGCTCCCCCAAGAAGGTGAAGGAGTTTCTTGAAGCATGTCTGGTTCATTTCACATTCAGACCCCGTACCTTTGCTACAGATCAGGCCCGGGTGGGTTTCCTAATATCCAACATGACTGGAAACGCTCTGTCCTGGGCCACCCCATTGGTGACTAGTGGAAACGCCATTCTACAGGACTATTCGGGGTTTCAGAATCTTCTCAAGCAGACCTTCGAACGACCAGAACTCTCCTTTACAGCCTGCGAAGACCTGTTGGATGTCAGGCAAGGCTCGCTAGACGTTTTGTCATACATCTCCTCTTTCAAAACATTAGCAGCCGGAGCAGGATGGCCCGAGTCAGCGCAGTATGCCATTTTCAGAAGAGGACTGAAGGAGGAAATTAAAGACGAGCTGGCCAGATCCCCTCGTTCTCCTACTTTCTCAGATCTGCTTTCTGCTGCCCTTCATATAGAGTATCGCCTTCAAGAGAGACGAGTTGAACGTCGTAAGCAAAGGACTCCTGGCTATACCTCAGACCCCTCTGTACCCCTTCTCCCTGGTCGCTCTACTAACATTGTTACCGAAGAACCCATGCAGATCGGTGCCACCAGGGCGCCCTTGTCCGCAGCTGAAAGACGTTGCAGAAGAGAGAAAGGACTGTGTGCCTACTGCAGATGAGATCAACATCTTCTCAGAGACTGTACAGAACTGTCAAGCAAGAGGTCGGGAAACGACTACCCTCGGCGTCAGTAGGGACAAGCGACCGAGGGTCTTCGAACAATCTTCATCGTCCCTATGTCTCTCTGTCAGTGACCTCCTCCGAATCTAAGGAGGACTCCAGGCTGATGGTCATTCCAGTACAACTCAACCTCGGAAACCATCAGGTGGAAACACTGGCTCTATTGGACTGCGGCGCGGCAGGGAACTTCGTCGACACCCTGTGGGCAGACAAGGTGGGTCTCCATCGGATCCCCCGGGCAGAAGGTCAGATGGTGGAAGGTGTGGACGGTTCGCCTTTGTCTTCAGGTCCCATCACCCATACCACTGAAGATCTCTCCTTGACGATCAACCAACATAAGGAACTTTTGAGTTTTGATATTATCAGGGCTGCCCATTTCCCCATCATCTTGGGCATTACCTGGCTCCGTCGACATAATCCTCTGATTAACTGGACCGAGAATCAGATAAGTTTCAGTTCCCCGTATTGCGCAACCAACTGTTTTTCACTGGAAGGTCGAGCTGATCTTCAGCCAGTCAAGGTGTTTCCCAACAACCATGTTGGTATCCATGCTTTACCGAATTTCTGCTCTGGGTTTTCAGAGGTTTTTCAGGAGTGCCTCCATGCCAGACTTCCACCCCATCGGCCAGAGGACTGCACTATCGATCTGGAGCCCAATGCCTTGGTTCCATTCGGACGGATGTTCGCTCTCACCCAAACCGAGAGACAAGTTCTTCGATGATACTTGGATACCAACATGGAGAATGGTCTCATCCAACCTTCAAAATCTCCAGCAGGAGCCCCTTAGTTTTTCATTAAGAAAAGAGATTCCGCCGACCTTAGACCCTGCATTGACTACAGGGGCCTAAATACAGTGACAGTCCGTGACCGGTATCCTATGGCCCTAATCACGGACATTATTGAGGCGGTGCAAGGTGCTCGAGTCTTTATCAAACTGGATCTTCGCAATGCATACCATCTGTTGCGGATTGCCAAGGGTGACGAATGGAAAACCGCGTTTCATACTCCTCTGGGCTTATTTGAGTATAAGGTTATGCCGTTCGGTTTGGTGAACGCCCCAGCGGTATTCCAGAGGTTCATGGACCGAATGTTCTCTGACATGCTTTCCATCTCGGTCATCATCTATTTAGATGATATCTTGGTTTTTTCCCCTAACATGAGAGAACACATAGCACAAGTACGACGAGTTTTAGAGCGTCTTAAAGAGAACAATCTACTGGTCAAGGAGGAGAAGTGTAGATTCGCTGTACCTTCGGTATATTATCTGGGATATGTTCTATCAGAAGGAGGGATCGCCATGGATCCTGACAAGGTGCACGTTATTCTTGACTGGCCGGCCCCGACCTCCGTCCGGGAGGTCCAGAGGTTCTTGGGTCTTTCGAATTACTACCGGAGATTCATTCCAAACTTCTCGGAGGTGGCGTTTCCCATCACCCGCCTACTCAAGAAGACGGCCTATCCTTTTTCCTGGTCTACTGAGGCGGAAAGAAGTTTCTGTCATCTGAAAACCCTCTTCTGCTCTGCCCCGATTCTGCAGCATCCCAACCAAACTCTTCCATTTATTCTGGAGACGGACGCCTCCGCTATAGCTGTCGGAGCGGTGTTGCTTCAGTCCTTCAACATGGTGGAGCATCCTGTCGCCTATCTCTCTAAGACTCTTTCTCCCAGCCAACTCAACTACTCGGTTCTGGAGAAGGAATTGTTGGCGATGAAATTGGCTTGTGAGGAATGGAGGCACCTTCTCATTCGCACCGACCATAAGAACCTAAAGGCTTTACAGGACATGGAATGTTCGAACTCCAGGCAGGCTAGATGGGCCTACCTGTTTTCGCAGTACGACTTCCAGATCACGTACATCCCTGGGTCTCTCAATCGTCTGGCGGACGCCTTGTCTCGCAAGGATTCCCACTTGGAAACGGTAGCTGTCAAGTCCGAGCCATTGTTCCACAGAAATCGGATCCTAGCCACAGTGAGTTCTTTCCTTCAGGAGGTCAAGGCCGCTGTTGCACAAGAGGCTCCTCATATCTCTTTTTCTGCTGATTCTCCTTTCCAAATCAAGGACGGTTGGGTCTTCTACAAGAAGAGGTGGTATATCCCTGAAGGGTCGCTGCGCCGGAAAGTCCTTAAATGGTGTCACGACTCACGTCTAGGCGGACACAGAAGTGGAAATGGTACGTTGGAACTTATCTCGAGGTCGTTTCTTTGGCCCAACATCAGGAGAGACGTGTTCAACTACGTAAAGACCTGCCCGACTTGTGCCAGAGTCAAATATGCCTCGGGGAAGCCCCTAGGACTACTCACCCAAGTGGAGATGCCGAATCGCCCGTGGGGACTCATCTCCACGGACTTCATAGTGGAGCTTCCTGATTCTGAGTCATGCACATGTATCATGGTTACGGTAGACTCTCTAAGCAAGCTAGCCCATTTCTCTCCTCTTCCGGGACTCCCTTCTGCCACCAAGATGGCAGAAACATTTGCCCGAGATATCTTCAAGCTTCATGGCCTCCCTGACAAGATAATATCCGATCGAGGAAGCCAGTACATTTCCAAATTCTGGACGGCTTTATGTACTCGATTGGGAGTGGAAAGGGCCCTTTCCTCTGGGTTTCACCCACAGACGAACGGCCAAACGGAACGACTCAACGCAACCTTGGAGCAGTACTTGCGATGCTTTATTTCCCAGCATCAAGATAATTGGGTTTCTCTACTCCCTACTGCGGAATTTGTTTACAACAACTCCAGGCACACTGCCACAGGCCTATCCCCTTTTTTTTGTACCTACGGTGTTCACCCGCGTTATTTAATGCCAGAGGTGCCCAGTTTCTCCAACTCTCCAACTGCGGAAGAGGTGCTAAGAAATATCAAGGAGGCCAGGGACAGTGCATTGCTAAGTTTGGTGGATTGTAGACAGCGGAATAAGGTTGAAGCCGACAAACATCGCAGGGAAGCACCTTCATGGAAACCTGGGGACAAGGTGTGGTTGTCCACAAGATTCCTTCCCAGATGGACAAAACCTTCTAAACTGTCTCCACGTTTCTTGGGACCTTTCCCCATTCTCTCCAAGGTCAATCCTGTTGCCTATCATCTACAACTCTCTCCATCTCTCAGACGCATACACCCTGTCTTTCAAGCCTCTCTTCTTAAGCCCTCCTATTCAGATCCACATCGCCGGCCTCTCAACCGGAATCTTCCTGTCCCTGCTGCCGACCAGGAAGAATACGAAGTTTCTGCCATTCGTGATTCTAGGTTCCTTCGTGGTCGGTTGGAATACCTCCTGTCATGGAAGGGCTACCCGGTATCGGAGGATTCCTGGGAGCCAGCTTCCCAAATACATGCCCCTCAGCTGTTGGCTAGATTCCATCGCTTGCACCCGGGTAAGCCTGGGTGGTTGCACTCTAGGGGGGGCATACTGTCACTCGCAGTCGCGGCCATCGCCGTGACTGGCGATTCCTTCCGCGTTGGAGTTTGAGAGGACGCAGAGGAAGGTTGCTTTAGTCCTTTTTCTGTGTTTGCAGCGGCAGCTCCAATCGCGGGACGCAATGCTGCCGGGAGTATTTAAATCCCCGCCTCCCGGCAGGTCGTTGCGTTGCAACCCCCTCTGTTGTTTACCTTTCGACTCTGGGTCCTTCGCTCTTCCTCTGCACCTCGCTTTGGAATTACTCTGGGGTTTTTTCCCCGTGGTTACTCTTCTCCGGTGTTCCGGTACCCGGAACACCGTACTTTTGTTTTCCATTTCCCTCCGCCGCCTTCCCTGGGCGGCGCTAGCTGTGCCTTTTTCTCCGGCGGTCTCTCTCTCTCTCTCTCTCTCTCTCTCTCTCTCTTTCTCTCTCTCTCTCTCTTTCTCTCACCCGTTCCTCTTCCCTTGCTCCTTGAGTCCAGTCAGCGTGGGGTTTTCTCCCGTGCTCCTCGCAGTGCTTTCTTGGAAGATTTCTACCTCCACCTCAGCCGTTCTCCGCCTGCTCTTCAGGCCTACAGCTACCATAGGACTTGGACGTTTTGCGGCCACACCCTCAGTGTTGGAGATCCTTCGCTTCCTTCTTTCATCTGTGAACAACTGGCCTTCTGAGACAAGTCTTGACACCTCTTATCAGGGTTTTTTTTCCCCTTGCGGGTTTTTTCCCTGTATTTTTCTGGCTTGGTTCCGGAAAGGAGGTCACTGTGCCGCTGTTCTCACCCAGCGGCCACAGTGGCTTCTCTCCGTGACAAGCCCACGCACCAGAAGAAGGAGAAAGACTACCTGGCACGTCGAGGCCTGCAAGATACCATCGACTCGGAAAGTTCAGGTGAGGAGAGCGTGTGTACAGGGGGAACTCAGCCAAGGGTACCGTTCAAGTCACAAATGAATGAAGATGAGAGAGGTATTAGGAGTAGAGGGTAGAAGCGGGTAGAGGGAAATGAATGAAGATGAGGTAGGTATTAGGAATAGAGGGTAGAAGCGGATAGAGGGAAATGAATGAAGATGAGGAAGGTATTGGGAGTAGAGGGTTGAAGCGGATAGAGGGAAATAAATGAAGATGAGGAAGGTATTAGGAGTAGAGGGTAGAAGTGGGTAGAGGGCAATGAATGAAGATGAGGGAGGTATTCAGAGTAGAGGGTAGAAGCGGGTAGAGGGAAATAAATGAAGATGAGGGAGGTATTAGGAGTAGAGTGTAGAAGCAGATAGAGGGCAATGAATGTAGATGACGGAGGTATTAGGAGTAGAGGGTAGAAGCGGGTAGAGGGAAATTAATGAAGATGTGGGAGGTATTAGGAGTGGAGGGTAGAAGCGGGTAGAGGGAAATAAATGAAGATGAGGGAGGTATTAGGAGTAGAGGGTAGAAGTGCGTAGAGGGAAATGAATGAAGATGAGGAAGGTATTAGGAGTAGAGGGTAGAAGCGGGTAGAGGGAAATAAATGAAGATGAGAGAGGTATTAGGAGTAGAGGGTAGAAGCGGGTAGAGGGCAATGAATGAAGATGAGGGAGGTATTAGGAGTAGAGGGTAGAAGCGGGTAGAGGGAAATAAATGAAGATGAGGGAGGTATTAGGAGTAGAGTGTAGACACGGGTAGAGGGAAATGAATGAAGATGGGGGAGGTATTCGGAGTAGAGGGTAGAAGCGGGTAGAGGGAAATAAATGAAGATGAGGAAGGTATTGGGAGTAGAGGGTTGAAGCGGATAGAGGACAATGAATGAAGATGAGGAAGGTATTAGGAGTAGAGGGTAGAAGCGGGTAGAGGGAAATGAATGAAGATGAGGGAGGTATTAAAAGTAGAGGTTAGAAGTGGGTAGAGGGAAATGAATGAGGATGAGGAAGGTATTAGGAGTAGAGGGTAGAAGCGGGTAGAGGGCAATGAATGAAGATGAGGAAGGTCTTAGGAGTAGAGGGTAGAAGCGGGTAGAGGGAAATGAATGAAGATCAGGAAGCTATTAGGAGTAGAGGGTAGAAGTGGGTAGAGGGAAATTAATGAAGATGAGGAAGGTATAGTGGGTAGAGGGTAGAAGTGTGTAGAGGGAAATGAATGAGGACGAGGAAGGTATTCGGAGTAGAGGGTAGAAGTGGGTAGAGGGAAATGAATGAAGATGAGGAAGGTATTAGGAGTAGAGGGTAGAAGCGGGTAGAGGGAAATGAATGAAGATGAGGGAGGTATTAAAAGTAGAGGTTAGAAGTGGGTAGAGGGAAATGAATGAGGATGAGGAAGGTA
Organism: Ambystoma mexicanum; assembly: GCF_040938575.1. NCBI lineage: Eukaryota > Metazoa > Chordata > Amphibia > Caudata > Ambystomatidae > Ambystoma > Ambystoma mexicanum. The sequence goes on from NC_090939.1 coordinate 13,095,747, forward strand.
TTAGGAGTAGAGGGTAGAAGCGGGTAGAGGGAAATGAATGAAGATCAGGAAGCTATTAGGAGTAGAGGGTAGAAGTGGGTAGAGGGAAATTAATGAAGATGAGGAAGGTATAGTGGGTAGAGGGTAGAAGTGTGTAGAGGGAAATGAATGAGGACGAGGAAGGTATTCGGAGTAGAGGGTAGAAGTGGGTAGAGGGAAATGAATGAAGATGAGGGAGGTATTAGGAGTAGAGGGTAGAAACAGGTAGAGGGAAATGAATGAAGATGAGGAAGATATTAAGAGTAGGGGGTAGAAGTGGGAAGATGGAAACGTCACCCGGGAATATGAGAAGATATCACTTCTATTTTTTATTTTTTATTTTACTTGGTTCAATTTGACACAAATTAAAAAATTGTACACGTTTTGTTCCTCCATTAACCTCCTGTTCCTATAAAATAGAACAGTTAAAACAACTTGACGTTTGAACCAGAACCCTTTACCGAGTCCGTACTCGTTGGAATCACAGGTGCTTTGTGTTTCTATGGTCACGGCCGGTTCTCTTTTTGTGGCGCGTTCCCTTGGCTGAAAGAACTGCAAAGCCGCTATTACCAAAGAGGTTTTACCCCCTGCAATAAGCTGTGGCCCCCAGACGTCCTCATCCCATGTTCTATTATCTTGAAATATGTGTTTCATGAGATATCACTTCTATTAAGGCGTGTAATGTTATTTGATATTTGCATAGCGCCTCACCACCACTGTTAAGGCCTTGCAGCGCTTCGTATGTACAGCATCGCCAGACAGCACGCCAAAAACACACATGAATATAAACAGCCCATTACTTTGCCTACAACTATATAATGTATAACAGAGGGAAAGAGTTTAGCTTAGTTTATTCATTTGTATTGCGCACCAGACCCGAGGGTATGAGGGCGCAGGAGCAACAAGGTTATTCGCAGCTTGGTTACATGTTACAATGCAATACAGTAATTACAATGTTTTTATTGATACAATGCAGTAAAAACAGTGTATAATTGTCAGGAACTGCGGGTGGAAGCTGTGGGAGCGCTGGAGGCATTGACTTTAGCTCTCCTACCGCTCTAGTCCTCATCCAACATGGCGGCGTCTAGTATATTACCAGACCCCGCCCCCGCGCTCATTGCGTTGTATCTGTTGTTCTTAGCACAACGCTCTGTGCGACTTAAACTACAGTACTTTTCCCTGTCAGTTTCGCTCTGACTTTCTTCCTTGTTTTTTCCGTCCATATCCCTTATTCCTGCCTTCCAGCTAAAGTTTGTTTCTTTCTCTCTTTGTGTACCTTTCCGGCGTTACTTTCCTTTGGCCGTCTTGCCGGTATTCCTACTTTCCGCGTCCCGTTTTGGAACCGGGTACCTTCCGCTGTCTAGCGGTTCAATTCTATTATTATTTCGGCATCTATCGCCGCTCATGTCTTACCTTCGCGTCCCTGCTATGCGCCTCCTTCTTTAGCGGGGCTCGCTTGCTTTGCCTGTGATCCTTCCGCGGCCTTCCGCATTGTTTATTTTTTGTATTTGTTATTCCTTTACTTACCACTCACCTGCTTTAAACTCTCCGAGTTATTCTGCTTCTATTTTGGAGGCTAATGCCTTCATTCCCAGGGAGTAGCAGCTTCTACTCCCGTTTGCCTCGTCCCATTTGTTCCTGCTCTGCACTCCGGAATGTTTAAACTCCATTCAAGACTCTTGGACATCAGGGTTTTTTCCGCCACTTGGCTTTTTCCCTGCTTTGGGGCTGGCTCCCCGGGGTCCCCCAAGGGCAGGTTCCAGCTCTGCCAAGGTGGCCTCCGGGGGAGCCAGACCCTACTTACACGAACGGAAGGACCACAAGCCTAAAGAAAAGCTCTATTCCGATAAGAAAAAGAGGAGCAAGTCATCTTGTACTGTATCCGAGGACATTACTTCAGTGGAATCAGGTGAGGAGGATTGGGAGGGTACGCAGGGATCTGACAGCATACAACGCCCAAGGATACCCATGGCGTCCCTGGAACAGTATCAGGAACTGGCAGCTGCCATGCAGAACCTTACGGTTGAAGTACAGGCCTTACGTAATGAGAATATCGGCTTGAGGCAGCAGGTGGTGCTGCGCCGCGAGGACCAGGGGGACTTACCGCCCATGGCTTTGTCCTTCGGTAAATACGACGGACATCCTGGGGGTCTGAAGGACTTCCTTGACACCTGCCAGGTCTATTTCACTTTTAGACCTTATGCTTATGACACCGCTCGATCCAGAGTAGGATTCATTATCGCCAACCTTATGGGAAATGCTTTATCCTGGGCCACTCCCTTGGTCACCAGGAATGATCCTTCCTTAAACAACTTTGATCACTTTGTGGGATCGCTTAAAGCACAATTCGACCGACCAGAAGTGCTGTACACCTCTCTTGAGGCAATACTCGATGTGCAGCAGGGAACCACAGACCTACAGACGTACATATCCCGTTTTATGAGACTAGCAGCTAAGTCCGACTGGCCAGATTCCGCCAAGCAGACCATTTTCCGCTGGGGTCTCCAAGACGAGATTAAGGATGAACTAGCCAGAGTGGCCAGGCCAACCTCCTTCCAGGATTTGGTAACATTATCTTTACAGATTGAGTATCGTATACTAGAACGTCGACAGGAAAGAAGGAGAGGGCGCAGCGTTCCTCAGACATTCACACCACCTTCCCAATCACCGTCACCTAGGAACACGCATTCTGCAGAAGAACCAATGCAGATTGGATCCATGCGAGGACCGTTAACCCAGGAAGAGAGAAGACGACGTCGTGAAGCTGGGCTATGTATGTATTGTGGTTCTTCCAAACATCTCTTAAGGAACTGTCCAGAAGTACCACCCAGGAGGAAGGAAAACTCCAGCCCCCGATCTTACGCAAGGGAAGTATCGGGGGAGCCACCTGTCACCCTTGCAACTCTTCCAAACCAATAGAGGATGCAGACGACAATCAACTCATGGTATTCAAGGTACACCTTTGGCTATCTGAGTCAGGACCCATAGAAGTTTTGGCTATGCTGGACTGCGGTGCAGCGGGTAACTTTCTTGACATAAATTGGGCCAAGAAGAAGATGGTTCCTTCAAGACCTAAGCCACGACCCATACCAGTCGAAGGAGTGGACGGTTCACCGTTATCTTCAGGTCCCATAATCCACGAGACTATTCCGTTAAAGATGAAACTGGGAGACCATCAAGAGTATATGGTTTTCGATCTTATCAGGGCAGCTCACTTCCCCCTGGTTATCGGGATACCTTGGTTGAGACGGCATAACCCCACCATCGACTGGACGTCCAACAGAGTGAGTTTCAACTCAGCATACTGCGGATCAAACTGTATGAAACTTCCTGTCAAAAGACCCTATGAAGAAGAAACCAACACCATCCGAACAGTGACCGTATCTTCTGTTCCGCTCCATTACCAGGAATATGTTGAGGTTTTCAAGGATACACTGCCAAGAATCTTACCTCCTCATAGGAATGAAGATTGTGCCATAGACCTTACGCCGGAAGCAGTGGTGCCTTTTGGTCGCATGTATCCGTTATCCATGCCAGAAAAAAGTGCTCTCAAAGAATACCTGGTCGCTAATCTACAAAACGGTCTTATCCAAGAATCCAATTCTTCTTGTGGGGCTTCCTTGTTCTTTATCCCTAAGAAAGACACCTCTGAGCTAAGACCATGTATAGACTACAGGGGCCTAAATCAAGTCACCATTCGCGACAGATACCCCATGCCATTGATACGAGAAGTTCTAGAGGCAGTCCAGGGGGCTGTCTATTTTACCAAGCTTGATTTAAGAGGTGCATACCATCTTTTGAGGATACGAAAAGGCGACGAATGGAAGACTGCCTTTCGTACCCCTTTGGGGCTCTTTGAATATAGGGTGATGCCCTTTGGGCTGGTAAATGCCCCAGCTAAATTCCAACGGTTCATGGATAAGATATTTTCGGACATGCTGTTTCTGTCTGTAGTTGTCTACCTAGACGATATATTGATATTTTCTCGTACTTTACAAGACCACCGCCAACTTGTCAAAGAGGTACTACATCGTCTACAAATCCATCAACTGCTGGTCAAACCAGAGAAGTGTGAGTTCGAGGTAACCACAATATCCTATTTGGGTTTTATCCTATCGAAAGACGGCATTGAGATGGACCCAAGGAAGATAAAGGCCATAGTGGAATGGAAGGAACCCTCGAACGTCAAAGAGGTACAAAGGTTTCTTGGGTTGGCAAATTTCTACAGACGTTTTATACCAAATTTTTCCAACATAGTGTTACCCATTACTTCTCTCCTAAAAAAGGGTGTCAAATTCATTTTTGACATAAGACCCAGAGAAGCCTTTCAACTACTAAAGGACTTGTTTATTTCAGCTCCCATTCTTGTCCAACCAGATCAAACTAAACAGTTCATCTTGGAAACAGACGCTTCCATTGGGGCGGTGGGGGCCATATTACTCCAGAAGGCTGATGAGGGGGAAGAACACCCGGTTGCCTACTACTCTAAAACCTTGACCAGCAGTGAACGGAACTACTCTGTCCTTGAAAGAGAACTGTTGGCTATCAAGTTAGCCTGCCAAGAATGGCGCCATCTTCTGCAAGGTGCGGCCCATAGCTTCCTAATCCGCACCGACCACCGCAACCTACAAGTCCTTCAACAGATGGAATGCACAAATGCCCGTCATGCCAGATGGGCTTACTTTTTCTTACAATTCGACTACATAATCACTCACATTCCAGGATCAGAGAACCAGAAGGCTGATGCTTTGTCCCGCAGATATGGGGACGACTCAGAGAACGATAAGAATCACGAACTAGTGTTTCCGGACCTTAAAATAGTTGCAGCAGCCTCCCTTTTTCTTCAGGATCTGATCCCACAGTACAATATGCAAGCCGGACTACCTTCTACTGTTACTCAAGCTAGTGATGGTCTCTTTTACCATGATTCTGCTCTCTTTATTCCTACTACGCCGTTACAGAGACAGGTACTTTCCTGGTGTCACGATACCCCCCTGGTAGGCCACCCTGGAATCAGAAAGACATACGAGCTACTTCACAGGGGTTTCTGGTGGCCCACCATTAGGAAGGATGTACAGGAATACGTATCCTCTTGCCCGGTTTGCGCATCTAGCAAGTACCAAACGGGGAAACCGGTAGGATTATTGCAACAGCCACAGTTACCAGAACGTCCGTGGGAGCACGTTTCCACGGACTTCATTGTTGACCTCCCCAGATCATATGGTAAGACCGTAATCATGGTTACGGTAGATTCATACAGTAAATTAGCTCATTTCTCTGCCTTCTCCCATATACCGACAGCACCAGAAACCGCAGCCACTTTCCTCTGTGATGTGGTTCGCCTTCATGGTTTACCCAGGACCATTGTATCAGATCGAGGTTCTCAGTTCACCTCCAGGTTCTGGTCAGCACTCTGTCAAACATTAGGTATTCACAGGGCTCTTTCTTCAGGATACCATCCCCAGAGTAACGGACAGACGGAGAGGCTTAATGCAAGCCTAGAACAGTACCTAAGATGCTTTTGTAGCCCCCAGCAGGACGAATGGTCTCGATTCCTTCCACAGGCAGAATTCGCCTATAACAATTCCTTCCATACTACCATCCAGATGAGTCCTTTCTACTGTACCTATGGCTATCATCCTCAGCACTTACCCTGGCTTAACAGTTCTTCCACCAATGTACCTGCTCTAGACAGTATATTGAAGGACCTACATGAAGTACATGCCTTAGCCAAAAGGGCACACGAAACCAGTCAACAATCACAAAAGAAGTGGGCTGACAAAGGCAGGCGTAACAACCCAGACTGGAAGGCAGGTCAGTTAGTCTGGCTGTCTACCAAATTCCTGCCAAAATGGGTTCACACTGGTAAATTCTCTTCTAGATATTTGGGTCCTTTTCCCATCCTGTACAAAGTCAATCCGGTGGCCTATAAGCTTAAGTTACCTGAATATCTTCAGAGGGTTCATCCGGTTTTCCACACCTCCCTCCTAAAACTTCACAAGGAAGACCCTTTTCAGAGACAGTTTCTTAAAGTGCAAACTCCTGTAGCTCCAGTTCCTGATGAGTATGAGGTTTCCTACCTGGTTGATTCACGATATCGTAAGGGCAGGGTACAATACCTGGTGCATTGGAAGGGCTATCCTGTAGAAGAGAGGTCCTGGGAACCAAGCTCCTATATCCATGCCCCCCGATTACTAAGAAGGTTTCATCAACTACATCCCGGAAAGCCAGGGGGGGTTCCGAGGAGAAGGGGGTATACTGTCAGGAACTGCGGGTGGAAGCTGTGGGAGCGCTGGAGGCATTGACTTTAGCTCTCCTACCGCTCTAGTCCTCATCCAACATGGCGGCGTCTAGTATATTACCAGACCCCGCCCCCGCGCTCATTGCGTTGTATCTGTTGTTCTTAGCACAACGCTCTGTGCGACTTAAACTACAGTACTTTTCCCTGTCAGTTTCGCTCTGACTTTCTTCCTTGTTTTTTCCGTCCATATCCCTTATTCCTGCCTTCCAGCTAAAGTTTGTTTCTTTCTCTCTTTGTGTACCTTTCCGGCGTTACTTTCCTTTGGCCGTCTTGCCGGTATTCCTACTTTCCGTGTCCCGTTTTGGAACCGGGTACCTTCCGCTGTCTAGCGGTTCAATTCTATTATTATTTCGGCATCTATCGCCGCTCATGTCTTACCTTCGCGTCCCTGCTATGCGCCTCCTTCTTTAGCGGGGCTCGCTTGCTTTGCCTGTGATCCTTCCGCGGCCTTCCGCATTGTTTATTTTTTGTATTTGTTATTCCTTTACTTACCACTCACCTGCTTTAAACTCTCCGAGTTATTCTGCTTCTATTTTGGAGGCTAATGCCTTCATTCCCAGGGAGTAGCAGCTTCTACTCCCGTTTGCCTCGTCCCATTTGTTCCTGCTCTGCACTCCGGAACGTTTAAACTCCATTCAAGACTCTTGGACATCAGGGTTTTTTCCGCCACTTGGCTTTTTCCCTGCTTTGGGGCTGGCTCCCCAGGGTCCCCCAAGGGCAGGTTCCAGCTCTGCCAAGGTGGCCTCCGGGGGAGCCAGACCCTACTTACACGAACGGAAGGACCACAAGCCTAAAGAAAAGCTCTATTCCGATAAGAAAAAGAGGAGCAAGTCATCTGGTACTGTATCCGAGGACATTACTTCAGTGGAATCAGGTGAGGAGGATTGGGAGGGTACGCAGGGATCTGACAATAATAGATGATTGAAGCAGTCATGAAAAAGGCAAAAGTGGTCATTGATCTTTATCCATTGTATGTAGTTGCGTCTAAAGTGTACGTAGGTTTTGGGTGTCCTTAGAGAGGCTGGTAGGGAGTTCCAATGTTGGGCTGCTTTCACCTGGAAGCTGTTGCCACCCATTTTGGTGCGTTTGAATCTGGGAACTGTGAGAAGATTAGCGTTGGAGGTTCTAGTAGGTCTGTTGGAAGTGTGTTTACTTATTCTATCGACTAAGTAGCGGGGGCAGCGATGTTGAGGCATTTGTGTGTTAGTGAGGCTACTTTGAGCAGGATTTTATCTGTTGTGTTGAGCCAGTTATGGGCTCTCCTAATGTTGGAGATGTGTTCTCTCTTGGGGATGCTGAGCGCTGTTCTGAGAGCGTTGTTTTGTAGCATCTGTATTTTGTTAGTAACTTGTTTGCTAGCTCCTACGTAGAGGGCATTGCAATAGTCCAGTTTTGATAGTACAAGGGCTCTGGCTAGAGTAATGCAGCTCTGGGTGGATAAGAAGGGTTTGGCTGCTCTTATAAGCTTACATGTGTAGGCCGTGGAGGATGCCATACAGCTAACCTGTTTATGGAAGGAGAGGGAGGAGTCAATGTATATTCCTAAGGTTTTCACTTCCTTAGCTACTTTGATCGTGTTCCCGTCTATAATGAAGCTGGTGTAGTTGTGGTCAAATTTGGTTAGGTTTGCGGTGGAACCATGTATAATGAGTTCAGTCTTGTCATCATTCAGGTATAGACTATGAGATGCCATCCATGCCTGGATGATGAGATACACCCTCTTCATCAAGGCCAAATCATGGTCATAATCCCCCGTCAGCGGGATGAGGATCTGTGTATCATCTGTGTAATTAGTGTAGGTGATACCCAGGACATCTAGATCATCAAACAGGGGCTTCGTGAACATGTTGCACAGTGTAGGGGAGACGCATGAGCCCTGGGGGACTCTGCATGTGATGGGGATGGGGTCGGCGGCAGCTGTGGTGGAGAAGACACGCATGGATCTGTTGCTGAGGAATGACTCGATCCAGCCGATGGCTTCTTGGGAAAAGTGGGCAGATGAGTCCAAAGAGTGTCAATTTGAGCCTTCAGGTCGATGAGTGCTGTTTCTGTCCCGCGTTGGGGTCTGAAGCCTAATTGCCGGATGCCAAGGAGATGGTTTAGTTCAAGGTAATTTTGGATTTGTTGGTAGGCTGTCTTGTCTAATATCTTGAGCAGGAAGGGGACAGTGGTAATAGGTCTGTAGTTGGTGGGAATGGAGGGCTCCAGAGAAGGCTTTTTGAGAAGGGGGAGGACCCAGGACTCTTTGAGGTTGCTGGGGACGGTACCTGAGGAGAAGGAGGCGTTGATGAGTCTTGTGATGAATGGCGAGAGGTCTCTTGCCGCATCTTTAATAATTTGTGGGGGGCAAAGGTCACCCTGACAGTTAGATGGTTTTAGGCTGAGGATGATTTTTTCCACTTCGAGAGTGGAGACTTTTGTAACGCTCACCTGATTCCCGCAGAGGCGCCGGTCTTGACTGGGTGAATGCCGTATCTTCAAAGGTGATGTGTAACACACGGTTGGCTCTTTGGGCTGGACCTCTGTGCACTGTATGTCTGACTCGAAGAGTAAGATGTCTGCAGATAGAAAATATGGGATTAATGAACTGGGGTTATTGGGTGCCTCTCTCCTCCTCCCTTTCTCTTCTCCTGTAGAACCCCAAAGGTTAACGCCCTCACCTTAGGTAAGTGAACGCCGAGCTCTCCATCTGCCTCGGGGCAGGGTGCCGTAACCAGTTTCTTCACTGGATAAGGGTGCAGGCCTCTTGACCTCAGAGGACTGCTGTCCGTCGTTAACTGCACGAACGGTAAGTTCTGGGCACTTCAAATGTCTTAAAAGTCTTTTGTAATGATATCCCTTGTTTTGCAGGGTTCCGGCGATGGCGGATGGCGGGCTGATGAGAGTTGAGGCTCGAACCCGCGTGAGGAATAGAAGCGCCTGGAAGCACGTAAGTAAGCGCTTGTAGCCTGCTTCACGATGCGCACTAACTGTCCCTTTTATCTTGCAGGTGCAAGTTCGGAGCTTTAGAGAAGCTGAAGGGTGCTGGAATTACCACTGGATTTGGCGTGGGAAGGAGTAATGGCACGTGAGTAATAAAGTTGCCCAATGTCTTTAAACGCACCTTCTTTTGTCTTTCAGATCGCGGGATGCAGCGCCGAAGGCCTCCGGAGCGTGCGAAGAGCTGGTAAGCTTTTGTCTTTCAGATGCCGGAATGCAGTGCGAAGACCTCCGGAGCATGCGAAGAGTAGGTAAGCCTTTGTCTTTCAGATGCCGGAATGCAGCACGAGGCGTTGGTGACAGCCGATGGACCAGGTAAGAGATGCGCTGCCACTGAAGACTGTAGTGCTAACCTGTTCTTTCTTTGTCTTTACAGGTGCTGCTGAAGACTGGATTCCAGGATGGTAAGCCTTTGTTCCCTTAGGCCCAGGATCAGAAGCAGAAGACACGATGAGCGTTCTGCTGCAGAGAATGCAGAATAACGCAAAGCAAGATTCATCCATCGGGTGTGGTTTAAATAGCCTCCTGTAGTGCTTAGGTGTCTCCTTCCACAGCCACGCCTAGGTAAGAAAAGAGTTCCTGCTTTCCAGAAGAGTTCCAGTGTTCTGAACCTAGGGAGCGGCTCCTGCCCCACCCAACAGGAAAAGTAGTCCCAAACAGAAGAGGATCAGGGGTTCAACTGGCAGGTAAGTAAGCAGCATGGTCTGCTGCAGGTAGGTCCACCCAAGCATTATGAGCCCGGCGCTTCCAGTGCTGGGACTGGGCATCTTTATGAGCCTGGTGCCACTGGCGCCAGGATAGGGTCCAAAAGGTCCCAATTGGGACTGGCTGGCACTCGGAACCGGGGTTATGGGTCTGCTTCCAAGGGAGTCGGGCAAGTCCTGATCTTTTGGAAGCAGAGATCATGACAACTTTGGAGAAGCTAAAGCGGGAGGGCTTGGGCAGAGGGTGTTGGGGTTTGGGGCGCGGGGTCGTGTTAGTAGGGTTGCTTGGTTTGGCTAAGGAGTCTTTCTTATTTTTGATTTTAGTTTGAAGGCTTGTGACTTTGTTGTTGAGGGCATTTTGGACACTGGTGCACCATTGTTTGTCCTTCACACAGGTGTCTGCGGTTAGCACAGGTGTTTCCAGTTCTTTAATGATCATAAACAACTCTTTGGTGCTGGAGTTGGATTGGGCGATTCTCAGGTTGTACGACCTTTGTTTGGCGGCTATGATTTCTTTTTTGTAGTTGGCCGTTATTTTATTGAGCAATATTTAGTTATGGTCTGTGGGAGAAAAAGAGAGGGGGTGGAGTGTGACTCGTGGAAATGAAGGAGGAAGAGCGAGAAAGAAAGAGTGAGAGGGAATAGCAAAAGAAGACAAAAAATAGGAGATGGGGAAAGAAAGAATGAGAAGGAATAGAAAACGAGGAGTAAGACTGACAAAAGGAATGAGGGGAAAGGAGAAGGGATAGGAGATGGAGAAAGAAAGAGTGAGAGGGAATAGGAAAAGAGGAGAAAGAATGACAAAAGGAATGAGGGGAAATGAGAAGGAATAGGAGATGGAGAAAGAAAGAGGGAGAGGGAATAAGAAAAGAGGAGAAATAATAGATGGAGAAAGGAAGAGTGAGAGGGAATAGGAAAAGAGGAGAAAGAATGACAAAAGGAATTAGGGGAAATGAGTAGGAATAGGAAATGGAGAAAGAGAGAGGGAGAGGGAATGGGAAAAGAGGAGAAAAAAGACAAAGGGAATGAGGGTAAAGGAGAAGGAATAGGAGATGGAGAAAGAAAGAGGGAGAGGGAATAGGAAAAGAGGAGAAAGAAAGACAAAGGGAATGAGGGGAAGGAAAAGGGATAGGAGATGGAGAAAGAAAGAGTGAGAGGGAATAGGAAAAGAGGAGAAAGAATGACAAAAAGAATGAGGGGAAAAGAGAAGGAATAGGAGATGGAGAAAGAAAGAGGGAGAGGGAATAGGACACGAGGAGAAAAAAGACAAAGGGAATGAGGGGAAATGAGAAGGGATAGGATATGTAGAAGGAAAGAGGGAGAGGGAATAGGAAAAGAGGAGAAAGAAAGACAAAGGGAATGAGGGGAAGGAGAAGGGATAGGAGATGGAGAAAGAAAGAGTGAGAGGGAATAGGAAAAGAGGAGAAAAATGACAAAGGGAATGAGGGGAAATGAGAAGGAATAGGATATGTAGAAGGAAAGAATGAGAAGGAATAGGAAAAGAGGGAAAGAAAGACAAAGGGAATGAGGGATGGGATGGAGAGGGAAGAAGGAATCAAAGGAAACGAGAGGCCAAAGAAATCAGAGGGGATGAATGAGAGAAGGATGGGGAGAGTGGAAAGAAGGGAAGGGGCATGTAGGCAAGGAGAGGGAAAACACATGCGAGAGTAAATGCACCAGGGAAGAAATGGCAGATGGAAAAAGGGGGGGGGGGTGACAGCAATGGGACAGGGAATAAGAAACCGAAGGCAAAATCAGGACAAACAAGAGAAAGAGAAAAGATGCGAAGGTAGAGTCACTAGCACAGCGCTCGCACACCACCCGGCTGGTTTCTTGGCACTAAGCGTCCAGTATGAGGACAGGAGGCTTCTGTGAGCTGTGTGAAGAGCCAGGTTTGGAGATGGCCGTGGAAGGAGAGCGGCGATTGAGGAAAGGGGGAGACATAAGAGGATGAGAGGAGAAGAAGAGGCAAGGACAGAGAGAGAGAAGGATGGGGGAAAGGGCTTGGAGGGGGGGAAACGTGGCAGTAGCAGGAGGAAGAAGTGGGGGAAAGGAGAAGAAATGTAAAGGAGAGGCGGCCAGAAGACCAGGGTGAGAGGGGGCGAGGGGTTGGAGGGGGGGCAGAGTCACACGAGGATGGCGGCGGCAGGCAGCCTGCCAGGCCTGGCACCGCTTGCCCAGACTGTCACCCCGGGGTCAGGGCCTGCTTTTCTGCTGACAGGCCGCTGAGCCACTGAGATCATGGCTTTCCAGAGAGCTCCACTAATGCTCCATTAATGCCCCCTTTCAGAGGGCTGAGTATAAATAGGGGGGCCGCCGGGCCTGCAGCACCGGCATCTGCTCAGCCAAGGCCTCCCTCAGCACGTGCAGCCCACCTCCGCCAGCATGGACATCAGCATCCAGCACCCCTGGTTCAAGCGGGCCCTGGGCCCCTTCTCCCCTGGCCGCCTCTTCGAGCAGTTCTTTGGCGAGGGCCTCTTCGACTACGAGCTCCTGCCCTTCCTCTCCTCCACCGTCAGCCCCTACTACCGCCAGTCCATCTTCCGCAACTTCCTGGACTCTGGGGTCTCCGAGGTAAGAGATGGCCGGCCTTGGGGGAACTGGGCGGGCCTTGGGGGAACTGGGACACTTCCTGTCATGCATGGGCGTAATTATAGGGCTGGGCAGGGTGTTTTGTCCCCCCCAACTTCTGTGGCATGCCTTTTCGTCCCCCCATCTTTTGGAGGGAGGGCAGGGGGGGCCACAATCATAAATTATGTAATTGGACAGCGCATGCCCAGCTGGGGTGCCCAGCTGGGGTGCCCAGCAAGGCTTGCACTGTCTCATGACACAATGCTGAGATGCCAGGCAGCCGCGCTGCAGCACATTCAGGGCTGGGATGCCCTGCGTGGCTCAGTCCCTCACCCTGGCTGGCCTGACGCAGTCAGCAGCCGGGGTGCTGAACTGGGTGTTGCAGGAGTGTGGGGGGGGGGGGGGCAGAGGGAGGGGGAGAGAGCAGCGAAATGCAATGTGTGGAATTCCACATGGTCTCATTGGTGCCCCCAAACCACCGGCCCCTGCCTCAATCAATTTTTTTGGTAAGATTAGTGGAAGATGGCATTTTAACACACAACAACTAAAATAAAACTGCAGGGTCATTCCAGATGCAGGAAACTCATCTATTAGAGCTCTGCCCGGGCCCTCTGAGGCAAAATACATGCAAACCTCCTAATTATTATATGGATGGCACCAACAGAAGTGACTTCACAGAAAAGGGCATTGCAAGGTGCATCAACAGTCTATGATACTTGGAGGCACCATGGAAGTGACTTTAGAATAAGTTGCCATAAATAAGCAAAGTGACAAATAACTTTGTGGTGCAAAATACCTAAATTGCACTTTTGTGTTATATGAGGGGCATCTCCACAGTCCTTCGGCTTTTGCGTCATTATATCATGAGACATGAACATGCGCTTCGAAGTGAATCAGAGTCACTTGCAGAGCTGCAGATAAGGCACAACGTGATTACATGATTTTCTCAGGATCACACACTTGGTTAAATGGTGAAACGGGGATGTGGACAATTTAAGCGACCGCGCACATCTTTCCAGGTTTAGTTGATATAGATATTTATTAAGGTTTTGCTTTACAATTCATGTGCTTTAATTATTTATAGCAATGCCTTGGAAGCAAACCACATTACATAATAAACTAGCCTTTCATAGTAACCTAACCATACACTATATACATTGTCATAGAAATATATTGAGCAATGGGAGTATGGCTTTAGTTTTATTCTCCCCATTCTGCATGCAAAGTCAAAATAGCATCATGTAGATTAAAGTGAGCAAAGAAAATCCCCCTTGGGTTTTAAAGCCATAGGGCCTCATTACACGGTAGGCGGAGAACCATGGCGCACTTAGCGCCATGGTTCATGCCGGTAAAATACCGGCACCGCCTTGGTAGAAAGGGGAATTACCGCCCCATTCCAAGGTTGGCAGGGCGGTAATTCCCCCTTCAACCATTGCCCTTCCCCATTCCCATTTTTGCCCCATAGGGCATAATGGGAATGGGGAAGGCGCTAATTACAGCACCGCAAATTGCGGTACCGTAATTAGCTCCCTGGGTCCCTTTGCGGGTTGGTTTTTAACGCCTGCAAAAAGCAGGCGTTAAAATCCCCAACCCGCAAAAGGACCTCGTAGTAAGGCGGTAAGGATTTACCGGTACCGGTAAAATACCGGTACCGGTAAACCCTTACCGCCTACCGTGTAATGAGGCCCATAGTCATTATTTCATAAAACAGGCAACATTATGCACCCTTCTCACTTCTGATCAATCCCTCCCATTCACATTTCTAAAAGGGCAAACGTCCCTGCTAATAGTACCCCCCTCCCTCCCATCAGTGCCTAATGGCTCACATTGTAATGCTCTGTTGAAACAGAGCAACGTGAGGACCCTCTGCTTCTCGGAGCTCCTTGGGCCATTGTCCTGGCAGCGGGACACCTCTACTATTCGGAACAGCTAAGATGTCCTGCTGCCAGGACAATGAGCGTGCTGGGCAGGAAATGCTCAGCACACATTGTCCTGCCAGCGGGACACCCTTGCTGTTGGGCACCCTCTTGGAGGTGCCTTCCGGGACAGGTGTCCCAATGACAAATGTTCCTGTCTGGCTCTTAAAAGAGCCATGGGGGCAGTATGCCCCCGCCCCCTGCCTCTCTCGCTTGGTAGTTCACTGCTTGGAGCAATTTGAACACAGGAAAACATACCTTAATTTCAATCTGTCAGAATCTTGTAGAAAAAATCTATCAGCACGTACGCATATAAGGTGCTGTGCAAACCCAAGTTTGGAGATATATGGCATTTAGAAATTGATATCAAGTATACTTGGTCACACACTGCACTGCATTAACAGATGGCTTCTGCCTTTGAATGAAAGGAAAAATCAAGGGAATTACTGACATTTCAGTTAATATGTTCCTTTCGGCCATGGCTTTACAGTTCAGCTAGGTTAAGTCAATTTAGCCCAAACTTTCAGGAGTCAGGTGGTGATAAAGTCTGGTCTGCTCAATGGACGTTGCGCCACTGTTTCCATGTGTTATTGTATATGTACATATAAATGTGTGCACACAGTGTATGTCAATGGAGGTGCTGGGTGCATTTGTGTGTGAGTGAGTGTATGCAAGCATATGTGTGTTGACTTTTGTGTCTGAATGAATGATAAATAATGCATTGTTTGTATGTTCTATTGGAATTAAGTTTGTGAATGTTATGCTGTGTACTGGGTGCATAGCAGGCCGGCTGAAGATGTTTGGGGGCCCAATTGAATTTTAAAGACACGCCACCAGTCTTATGAAAGTTATAACAGAGTGTTGGCAATGGACTCTTGTGGTGTAGTAGTATAGTGTTATCCCTCAGTGATTTTGGTTGTTTGACTGAGGTACAAAATCACAGCGGAATTGACCGTAGTCATTTTCGCTGCAAATACGTTTTTACCTCGATACAAAAAAAGCAAACCCATGTCTCCCCAAACTGCCAGTACACCCATAAACCTCCCCACCTTACCTTTTCTCCATCCGCCGCCTCTCCTGTACCCTGCAGCGTCAGATCCATCCATCTAACGCGGTTGGATCTGACGCTGCAGGGTCCCTTTTTCTTCTTTTTTTTTGTTGGGTCCCCTGCCACCAATGCTGAAGAAGCAGGGGACACCCCCGCAACCGCTGAAGCCAAAAATACCAAACATGGGGAGCAGGGGACATCCCCGCAACCCCAGCTCTTCATGTTTGGTATCTTCGGCTTCGAACTAATGGTGTTGACCGAATTCAGTTAAATCTACCATTCAACCACATTTTTTCAAACAATTTGGCTGAAATGATCCCTAAGAGCCACCATACACGCTCCCACCACCTCACCCCTGTCCCCCAACATTTTCAGCAAAGTTACTCCACTGCTGTCATGGAGAACGGGCCTTAGGTGAACTGGGACACTGCCTGTCATGGAAAGCGGTATTGGGAGAACTGGGACACTTCCTGTCATGGAGAGCGGGCCTTGGGTGAACTGGGACACTTCCTGTCATGGACAGTGGATATTGGGGAACTGGAACACTTCCTGTCATGGAGAGCGGGCCTTGGGTGAACTGGGACACTTCCTGTCATGGACGGCGGGCCTTGGGTGAACTGGGACACTTCCTGTCATGGAGAGCGAGCCTTGGGTGAACTGGGACACTTCCTGTCATGGAGAACGGGCCTTGGGTGAGACACTTCCTGTCATGGAGAACGGGCCTTGGGTGAACTGGGACACTTCCTGTCATGGAGAGTGGATATTGGGGAACTGGGACACTTCCTGTCATGGAGAGCGGGCCTTTGGTGAACTGGGACAATTCCTGTCATAGACAAGGGCCTTGGGTAGACACTTCCTGTCATGGAGAACGGGCCTTGGTTGAACTGGGACACTTCCTGTCATGGACAGCGGATATTGGGGAACTGGGACACTTCCTGTCATAGAGGGCGGGTATTGGGAGAACTGGGACCCTTCCAGTCATGGAGAGCGGGTATTGGGGAACTGGGACATTTCCTGTCATGGAGAGCGGGTATGGGGGGAACTGGGACACTTCCAGTCATGGAGAGCGGATATTGGGGAACTGGGACACTTCCAGTCATGGAGAGCGGGTATTGGGGAACTGGTACACTTCCTGTCATGGAGAGCGGGTATTGGGGGAACTGGGACACTTCCAGTCATGGAGAGCAGGTATTGGGGGAACTGGACCACTTCCTGTCATGGAGAGCGGGCCTTGGGTGAACTGGGACACTTCCAGTCATGGAGAGCGGATATTGGGGGACCTGGGACACTTTCAGTCATGGAGAGCGGGTATTGGGGAACTGGGACAGTTCCAGTCATGGAGCGTGGGCATTGGGGGAACTGGGACACTTCCTGTCATGGATGGCGGGCCTTGGGTGAACTGGGACACTTCCTGTCATGGACAGCGGATATTGGGGAACTGGGACACTTCCTGTCATGGAGAGCGGGTATTGGGGGAACTGGGACACTTCCAGTCATGGAGAGCGGGTATTGGGGAACTGGGACACTTCCAGTCATGGACAGCAGATATTGGGGAACTGGGACACTTCCTGTCATGGAGAGCGGATATTGGGGGAACTGGGACACTTCTAGTCATGGAGAGCGGCTATTGGGGAACTGGGACACTTCCAGTCATGGAGAGCGGGTATTGGGGGAACTGGGATACTTCCAGTTATGGAGAGCGGGTATTGGGGGAACTGGGACACTTCCTATCATGGAGAGCGGGCCTTTGGTGAACTGGGACACTTCCAGTCAAGGAGAGCGGGTATTGGGGGTACTGGGACACTTCCAGTCATGGAGAGCGGGTATTGGGGAACTGGGACACTTCCAGTCATGAAGAGCGGGCATTGGGGGAACTGGAACACTTCCTGTCATGGAGAGCGGGCCTTGGGTGAACTGGGACACTTCCTGTAATGGATGGCGGGTATTTGGGGAACTGGGACACTTCCTGTCATGGAGAGCTGGTATTGGGGGAACTGGGACACTTCCTGTCATGAAGAGCGGGTATTGGGGAACTCGGACACTTCAAGTCATGGAGAGAGGGTATTGGGGAACTGGGACACTTCCAGTCATGAAGAGCGGGTATTGGGGGAACTGGGACACTTCCTGTCATGGAGAGCGGGCCTTTGGTGAACTGGAACACTTCCAGTCAAGGAGAGCTGGTACTGGGGGAACCGGGAAACTTCCTGTCATGGACAGTGGGTATTGGGGGAACTGGGACACTTCCGGTCAAGAAGAGCTGGTATTGGGGGAACTGGGACACTTCCTGTCATGAAGAGCAGGCATTGGTGGAACTGGGACACTTCCTGTCATGAAGAGCAGGCATTGGCGGAACTGGGACACTTCCTGTCATGAAGAGCAGTTATTGCGGGAACTGGGACACTTCCTGTCATGAAGAGCGGGTATTGGGGGAACTCGGACACTTCCAGTCATGGAGAGTGGGTATTGGGGAACTAGGACACTTCCAGTCATGAAGAGCGGGTATTGGGGGAACTGGGACACTTCCTGTCATGGACAGCGGATATTGGGGAACTGGGACACATCCTGTCATGGAGAGCGGGTATTGGGGGAACTAGGACACTTCCAGTCATGGAGAGCGGGTATTGGGGAACTGGGACACTTCCAGTCATGGACAGCAGATATTGGGGAACTGGGCCACTTCCTGTCATGGAGAGCGGATATTGGGGGAACTGGGACACTTCCAGTCATGGAGAGCGGGTATTGGGGGAACTGGGACACTTCCAGTTATGGAGAGCGGGTATTGGGGGAACTGGGACACTTCCTGTCATGGAGAGTGGGCCTTGGGTGAACTGGGACACTTCCAGTCATGGAGAGCGGGTATTGGGGGTACTGGGACACTTCCAGTCATGAACAGCGGGCATTGGGGGAACTGGGACACTTCCTGTCATGGAGAGTGGGTCTTGGGTGAACTGGGACACTTCCTGTAATGGATGGCGGGTATTGGGGGAACTGGGACACTTCCTGTCATGAAGAGCGGGTATTGGGGAACTCAGACACTTCAAGTCATGGAGAGAGGGTATTGGGGAACTGGGCCACTTCCAGTCATGAAGAGCGGGTATTGGGGGAACTGGGACACTTCCTGTCATGGAGAGCGGGCCTTTGGTGAACTGGGACACTTCCAGTCAAGGACAGCAGATATTGGGGAAACTGGGACACTTCCTGTCATGCAGAGCAGGTATTGGGGGAACTGGGACACTTCCAGTCAAGGAAAGCTGGTATTGGGTGAACCGGGAAACTTCCTGTCATGGACAGTGGGTATTGGGGGAACTGGGACACTTCCGGTCAAGAAGAGCTGGTATTGGGGGAACTGGGACACTTTCTGTCATGGACAGTGGGTATTGGGGGAACTGGGACACTTCCTGTCATGGAGAGCAGGCCTTGGGTGACCTGGGACACTTCCTGTCATGGAGAGCTGGTATTGGGGGAACTGGGACACTTCCTGTCATGAAGAGCAGGCATTGGCGGAACTGGGACACTTCCTGTCATGAAGAGCATTTATTGGGGGAACTGGGACACTTCCTGTCATGAAGAGCGGGTATTGGGGGAACTCGGACACTTCCAGTCATGGAGAGTGGGTATTGGGGAACTAGGACACTTCCAGTCATGAAGAGCGGGTATTGGGGGAACTGGGACACTTCCTCTCATGGAGAGCGGGCCTTGGGTGACCTGGGACACTTCCTGTCATGGACAGCGGGTATTGGAGGAACTGGGCTACTTCCAGTCATGAAGAGCGGGTATTGGTGGAACTGGGACACTTCCTGTCATGGAGAGCGGGCCTTTGGTGAACTGGGACACTTCCAGTCAAGGACAGAAGATATTGGGGAAACTGGGACACTTCCTGTCATGCAGAGCAGGTATTGGGGGAACTGGGACACTTCCAGTCAAGGAGAGCTGGTATTGGGTGAACCGGGAAACTTCCTGTCATGGACAGTGGGTATTGGGGGAACTGGGACACTTCTGGTCAAGAAGAGCTGGTATTGGGGGAACTGGGACACTTCCAGTCATGGAGAGCGGGTATTGGGGGAACTGGGATACTTCCAGTTATGGAGAGCGGGTATTGGGGGAACTGGGACACTTCCTATCATGGAGAGCGGGCCTTTGGTGAACTGGGACACTTCCTGTCATGAAGAGCGGGTATTGGGGGAACTCAGACTCTTCCAGTCATGGAGAGTGGGTATTGGGGAACTAGGACACTTCCAGTCATGAAGAGCGGTATTGGGGGAACTGGGACACTTCCTGTCATGGAGAGCAGGCCTTGGGTGACCTGGGACACTTCCTGTCATAGACAGTGGGTATTGGAGGAACTGGGACACTTCTAATCAAGGACAGCGGTTATTGGGGGAACTGGGACACTTCCTGTCATGGACAGTGGGTATTGGGGGAACTGGGACACTTCTTGTCATGAAGAGCCAGTATTGGGGAACTGGGCCACTTCCTGTCATGGAGAGCGGATATTGGGGGAACTGGGACACTTCCAGTCATGGAGAGTGGGTATTGGGGAACTGGGACACTTCCAGTCATGGAGAGCGGGTATTGGGGGAACTGGGACACTTCCAGTTATTGAGAGCGGGTATTGGGGGAACTGGGACACTTCCAGTCATGAAGAGCGGGCATTGGGGGAACTGGGACACTTCCTGTCATGGAGAGTGGGCCTTGGGTGAACTGGGACACTTCCTGTCATGGACAGTGGGTATTGGGGGAACTGGGACACTTCTTGTCATGAAGAGCCAGTATTGGGGAACTGGGCCACTTCCTGTCATGGAGAGCGGATATTGGGGGAACTGGGACACTTCCAGTCATGGAGAGTGGGTATTGGGGAACTGGGACACTTCCAGTCATGGAGAGCGGGTATTGGGGGAACTGGGACACTTCCAGTTATTGAGAGCGGGTATTGGGGGAACTGGGACACTTCCTGCATGAAGAGCGGGTATTGGGGAACTCAGATACTTCAAGTCATGGAGAGAGGGTATTGGGGAACTGGGCCACTTCCAGTCATGAAGAGCGGGTATTGGGGGAACTGGGACACTTCCTGTCATGGAGAGCGGGCCTTTGGTGAACTGGGACACTTCCAGTCAAGGACAGCAGATATTGGGGAAACTGGGACACTTCCTGTCATGCAGAGCAGGTATTGGGGGAACTGGGACACTTCCAGTCAAGGAAAGCTGGTATTGGGTGAACCGGGAAACTTCCTGTCATGGACAGTGGGTATTGGGGGAACTGGGACACTTCCGGTCAAGAAGAGCTGGTATTGGGGGAACTGGGACACTTTCTGTCATGGACAGTGGGTATTGGGGGAACTGGGACACTTCCTGTCATGGAGAGCAGGCCTTGGGTGACCTGGGACACTTCCTGTCATGGAGAGCATTTATTGGGGGAACTGGGACACTTCCTGCCATGAAGAGCGGGTATTGGGGGAACTCGGACACTTCCAGTCATGGAGAGTGGGTATTGGGGAACTAGGACACTTCCAGTCATGAAGAGCGGTTATTGGGGGAACTGGGACACTTCCTGTCATGGAGAGCGGGCCTTGGGTGACCTGGGACACTTCCTGTCATGGACAGCGGGTATTGGAGGAACTGGGCTACTTCCAGTCATGAAGAGCGGGTATTGGTGGAACTGGGACACTTCCTGTCATGGAGAGCGGGCCTTTGGTGAACTGGGACACTTCCAGTCAAGGACAGAAGATATTGGGGAAACTGGGACACTTCCTGTCATGCAGAGCAGGTATTGGGGGAACTGGGACACTTCCTGTCATGGAGAGCGGGCCTTGGGTGACCTGGGACACTTCCTGTCATGGACAGCGGGTATTGGAGGAACTGGGCTACTTCCAGTCATGAAGAGCGGGTATTGGTGGAACTGGGACACTTCCTGTCATGGAGAGCGGGCCTTTGGTGAACTGGGACACTTCCAGTCAAGGACAGAAGATATTGGGGAAACTGGGACACTTCCTGTCATGCAGAGCAGGTATTGGGGGAACTGGGACACTTCCAGTCAAGGAGAGCTGGTATTGGGTGAACCGGGAAACTTCCTGTCATGGACAGTGGGTATTGGGGGAACTGGGACACTTCTGGTCAAGAAGAGCTGGTATTGGGGGAACTGGGACACTTCCAGTCATGGAGAGCGGGTATTGGGGGAACTGGGATACTTCCAGTTATGGAGAGCGGGTATTGGGGGAACTGGGACACTTCCTATCATGGAGAGCGGGCCTTTGGTGAACTGGGACACTTCCTGTCATGAAGAGCGGGTATTGGGGGAACTCAGACTCTTCCAGTCATGGAGAGTGGGTATTGGGGAACTAGGACACTTCCAGTCATGAAGAGCGGTATTGGGGGAACTGGGACACTTCCTGTCATGGAGAGCAGGCCTTGGGTGACCTGGGACACTTCCTGTCATAGACAGTGGGTATTGGAGGAACTGGGACACTTCTAATCAAGGACAGCGGTTATTGGGGGAACTGGGACACTTCCTGTCATGGACAGTGGGTATTGGGGGAACTGGGACACTTCTTGTCATGAAGAGCCAGTATTGGGGAACTGGGCCACTTCCTGTCATGGAGAGCGGATATTGGGGGAACTGGGACACTTCCAGTCATGGAGAGTGGGTATTGGGGAACTGGGACACTTCCAGTCATGGAGAGCGGGTATTGGGGGAACTGGGACACTTCCAGTTATTGAGAGCGGGTATTGGGGGAACTGGGACACTTCCAGTCATGAAGAGCGGGCATTGGGGGAACTGGGACACTTCCTGTCATGGAGAGTGGGTATTGGGGAACTAGGACACTTCCAGTCATGAAGAGCGGTTATTGGGGGAACTGGGACACTTCCTGTCATGGAGAGCGGGCCTTGGGTGACCTGGGACACTTCCTGTCATGGACAGCGGGTATTGGAGGAACTGGGCTACTTCCAGTCATGAAGAGCGGGTATTGGTGGAACTGGGACACTTCCTGTCATGGAGAGCGGGCCTTTGGTGAACTGGGACACTTCCAGTCAAGGACAGAAGATATTGGGGAAACTGGGACACTTCCTGTCATGCAGAGCAGGTATTGGGGGAACTGGGACACTTCCTGTCATGGAGAGCGGGCCTTGGGTGACCTGGGACACTTCCTGTCATGGACAGCGGGTATTGGAGGAACTGGGCTACTTCCAGTCATGAAGAGCGGGTATTGGTGGAACTGGGACACTTCCTGTCATGGAGAGCGGGCCTTTGGTGAACTGGGACACTTCCAGTCAAGGACAGAAGATATTGGGGAAACTGGGACACTTCCTGTCATGCAGAGCAGGTATTGGGGGAACTGGGACACTTCCAGTCAAGGAGAGCTGGTATTGGGTGAACCGGGAAACTTCCTGTCATGGACAGTGGGTATTGGGGGAACTGGGACACTTCTGGTCAAGAAGAGCTGGTATTGGGGGAACTGGGACACTTCCAGTCATGGAGAGCGGGTATTGGGGGAACTGGGATACTTCCAGTTATGGAGAGCGGGTATTGGGGGAACTGGGACACTTCCTATCATGGAGAGCGGGCCTTTGGTGAACTGGGACACTTCCTGTCATGAAGAGCGGGTATTGGGGGAACTCAGACTCTTCCAGTCATGGAGAGTGGGTATTGGGGAACTAGGACACTTCCAGTCATGAAGAGCGGTATTGGGGGAACTGGGACACTTCCTGTCATGGAGAGCAGGCCTTGGGTGACCTGGGACACTTCCTGTCATAGACAGTGGGTATTGGAGGAACTGGGACACTTCTAATCAAGGACAGCGGTTATTGGGGGAACTGGGACACTTCCTGTCATGGACAGTGGGTATTGGGGGAACTGGGACACTTCTTGTCATGGAGAGTGGGTATTGGGGAACTGGGACACTTCCAGTCATGGAGAGCGGGTATTGGGGGAACTGGGACACTTCCAGTTATTGAGAGCGGGTATTGGGGGAACTGGGACACTTCCAGTCATGAAGAGCGGGCATTGGGGGAACTGGGACACTTCCTGTCATGGAGAGTGGGTATTGGGGAACTAGGACACTTCCAGTCATGAAGAGCGGTTATTGGGGGAACTGGGACACTTCCTGTCATGGAGAGCGGGCCTTGGGTGACCTGGGACACTTCCTGTCATGGACAGCGGGTATTGGAGGAACTGGGCTACTTCCAGTCATGAAGAGCGGGTATTGGTGGAACTGGGACACTTCCTGTCATGGAGAGCGGGCCTTTGGTGAACTGGGACACTTCCAGTCAAGGACAGAAGATATTGGGGAAACTGGGACACTTCCTGTCATGCAGAGCAGAGCAGGTATTGGGGGAACTGGGACACTTCCTGTCATGGAGAGCGGGCCTTGGGTGACCTGGGACACTTCCTGTCATGGACAGCGGGTATTGGAGGAACTGGGCTACTTCCAGTCATGAAGAGCGGGTATTGGTGGAACTGGGACACTTCCTGTCATGGAGAGCGGGCCTTTGGTGAACTGGGACACTTCCAGTCAAGGACAGAAGATATTGGGGAAACTGGGACACTTCCTGTCATGCAGAGCAGGTATTGGGGGAACTGGGACACTTCCAGTCAAGGAGAGCTGGTATTGGGTGAACCGGGAAACTTCCTGTCATGGACAGTGGGTATTGGGGGAACTGGGACACTTCTGGTCAAGAAGAGCTGGTATTGGGGGAACTGGGACACTTCCAGTCATGGAGAGCGGGTATTGGGGGAACTGGGATACTTCCAGTTATGGAGAGCGGGTATTGGGGGAACTGGGACACTTCCTATCATGGAGAGCGGGCCTTTGGTGAACTGGGACACTTCCTGTCATGAAGAGCGGGTATTGGGGGAACTCAGACTCTTCCAGTCATGGAGAGTGGGTATTGGGGAACTAGGACACTTCCAGTCATGAAGAGCGGTATTGGGGGAACTGGGACACTTCCTGTCATGGAGAGCAGGCCTTGGGTGACCTGGGACACTTCCTGTCATAGACAGTGGGTATTGGAGGAACTGGGACACTTCTAATCAAGGACAGCGGTTATTGGGGGAACTGGGACACTTCCTGTCATGGACAGTGGGTATTGGGGGAACTGGGACACTTCTTGTCATGAAGAGCCAGTATTGGGGAACTGGGCCACTTCCTGTCATGGAGAGCGGATATTGGGGGAACTGGGACACTTCCAGTCATGGAGAGTGGGTATTGGGGAACTGGGACACTTCCAGTCATGGAGAGCGGGTATTGGGGGAACTGGGACACTTCCAATTATTGAGAGCGGGTATTGGGGGAACTGGGACACTTCCAGTCATGAAGAGCGGGCATTGGGGGAACTGGGACACTTCCTGTCATGAAGAGCATTTATTGGGGGAACTGGGACACTTCCTGCCATGAAGAGCGGGTATTGGGGGAACTCGGACACTTCCAGTCATGGAGAGTGGGTATTGGGGAACTAGGACACTTCCAGTCATGAAGAGCGGTTATTGGGGGAACTGGGACACTTCCTGTCATGGAGAGCGGGCCTTGGGTGACCTGGGACACTTCCTGTCATGGACAGCGGGTATTGGAGGAACTGGGCTACTTCCAGTCATGAAGAGCGGGTATTGGTGGAACTGGGACACTTCCTGTCATGGAGAGCGGGCCTTTTGTGAACTGGGACACTTCCAGTCAAGGACAGAAGATATTGGGGAAACTGGGACACTTCCTGTCATGCAGAGCAGGTATTGGGGGAACTGGGACACTTCCAGTCAAGGAGAGCTGGTATTGGGTGAACCGGGAAACTTCCTGTCATGGACAGTGGGTATTGGGGGAACAAGCACTAGAGGGTCTTGGTGGGAACATAGACAGTTCCTGGGCATTGGATCTTGAGAGACCCAAAAGACTTCCTGTCAAGGGAAGCAGGGCTTGGAGGAACTAGGACATTTCTTCTCAAGGATAGAGGGTCGTGGGGGGAACTGGGAAACTTCCTGTTAGGTACAGAGGCTCCTGACAGAACAAGGAGAATTCCTGTGCAGGACAGTGTTCCTTGAGTGAACCAAGAGACTTCCTGTCAAGGACAGCAGACATTGGGTAGAACCAGGATGAGCTCTTTCAAGGATAGTGGGTCTTGTTTGGAACAAGAGAGATTGTGTCACGCCCTGGAGAACCAAGAGCCTTCACCTGCCAAATACTACTGGCGTTGGGGGAAACTGTGGTACTTCCTTAAAGGCCAGTGGGTATTGGGTACGGACAGCAGGCCTTGGGAGATCTGAGAGACTTCTCCTGTCAAGGCCTTGGGAAACCATTGAACTCCCTCTCCAGGATAGCAGCTATAGGGTAAACTGAGAGACTTCCTGTCAAGGACAGCAGGCCCTGGGGGGATGCGAGAGACTTCTCCCGTCTGAGAACCGAGGCACTTCCTCTGAAGGATAGCAGAATTGGGTGAACCTGTGAGACTTCCTGTCAAGGGCATCTGGCCTGGAGTGGGGTCTGCGAGACTTCCTGTCGAGAACTGTGGGCCCTGTGGAAACCAGGACAGTTTCTGTGAAGAACAGCTTGCTTTGGGGGGAATTTGGAAACTTCCTGATAAATGCAATGGCACTGGGGGAAGCGAAAAGACTTATTTTGGGATGACAGACGGTGAGGGGTTGCTCCCTGTTCAGGACACGACCTCGGGGTGAGCGTAGAAAGTTCCTGTTAGAGACAGCGGGCCTCTATGGGACAAGGATTCTTCTTCTCAAGGATGATGGACAGTGTGAGGGACCAGGAGACTTACTGACAAAGATGATATACCCTGGACAGAGCCAGCAGGCTTCCTCCCAAGGTCTGTAATCCTCAGGGAAGGACTGAGAAACATCTGTCAAAGACAGAAGGATTTAGGGGCAGCTCTGGGAGATTGCCAGTCCTGGTGGCTTGGTAGGGGGTTCCTTTCAAGGAGGTTAGACAAAGAGTAGAACTGGGAGCGAGCCCACCAGGGCACAGACGGGTCCTATATGGAATGAAGAGGCTTGAAGCAGCCCATGGGGCAAACAGAGTGACTGACTGTTCCAAGCCAAGAGGCCGTTGTCGAAGCTTTGAGACTGCTCTCAATGAAATCGAGATGTAGGGGGTGAAGAAGGAGACTTTATAATGAGGACTGTGTTCCTTTGGCTGAATCTGGAGACGACGGTAGGACTTGGCAGCAGCTGTGCGCACTCCCTAACAGCTGCTGTCTGGGGAGGGGGCACAGAGACAGTGGCCTTCCAGCAGAGGAAGCTGAGGGCCTACTCAAGTACTAACGGGTGTCTTGCAACGGAGGGGGGCTGAGAGGGGATTTGGGAGATGTCCTGCTATATAGAGTGTGGGAATTGTGGGAACATAGACTACTTCCTATTAAGGACTCGGAGCTTTGGAAGGAACTTATAACTCCTTATGCCAAGACACCCGGGCACCGCCCAACTCTGAGGGCGGCTTTCATTGGTAATCAGGAAACCTTTGAGCAAGACAAAGGGAACTCGGGGACTCTTCTGGGCGAGAAGGCTGGCCAGGTTGGAAAGGGTCAGCTGCTTTTTAGAAGTGTCCAGAGTGCCCCAAGTAGCCAAAGTATGGAACCATTTTTCTTAAATAATTTTTATTTGATGTTTCAGAAGAACAGTTTCACCAAAGCGACAGTACATTTCTGGTTCAGGTGGGTGGGGAGCAGAGATGCTTACAGCGGAATATTGCATTATAACAGTGTCTGTGGTACGCTTACTGCATGCATATAGTAGTAGAAAGTGTAGTTTTTCCTACTGTTTCTCTAGTACAAACCAATCTGTAGCTTTCTGCAGTGTACTTAGTCCTTCTATTTTAGTAATAAACCCACACAACAGTGGGTCACAGTATTCTTGACATTCACAGAGACCGAACTTTGAGTCTTTTGGCACTCCATCAGAATGGGGTCTGCCACACTATGGTGATTCAAGTACACAAACGTGTCACAGAACTGCGCAAAATGTATCATTTTAAGAATTGTTTTTCAAAATGTGCCCAGATTGCTTTGCTAAGCTGATATGCCAATCATAATGTTTCCTTCAAGTCCAATTTTACCTGATGTTTAACTTCTGAAAACATAGTTACATTACAAACATTTAACACATTCATTGTTACTGCCCAGATGAAGCTCTTTGAGTGAAACCTGTGTCGACTTCTACCAGTATGATAATACCACTTGCATTTTAGAAAAACGTTTTGATTTGATATTTTGTCTACGATACTATGCATTTTACACACAGGTTTGTATCCCTTCTCTTCGTAAGTCACTGCTTTTGATTATTTGAATCAAATACTGGGGGGTTGGTATCTGCACCAAGAGATTCCACAGCCTATTGATATTTTTTTTATTTTTTGGGCTTCAGCCAAAACTGTTCAAAAGAAACCCCCCAGCCCCACTTTGAAAGCCTGCAGTACCTTATCTACAGTTTCCTTGCAGTATTACTTCTACAGTCTATTCTGTTTTAATTTTTTAAAAGGAATAACCCTTTAGGGGACAGAATTGTTCACACTTCAATATGTTTGCCCTTCTCCAGCAAGGGGGCGGGCGCTGTTCCAGAGGATATTTAAATACCCACTGCACTTTTATAGCCCTGTTCTAGTCTTATCATTCCCTTACACCAGGCTAGGTCTGGCATCAGAATGTGCCTGTGAACACAGGCCACAGGCAGGTTCTGGACTCTCAGCGCCTTCGCAGGGATGTGACCAGGCGCATCTATCACTGTGGGTTTGGTTTGAAGAGAGGTCAGTCTGTGTCATTCTGAAACTTGGCCCAGTCCTGAACACACTGCTGAACATGTAAAAACACTGACTACTGCAGCAGATCTTTTCAAATCCCAGTCCTGGAGGGCCCCATCCAGAGCAGGCTTTTAGGATAGCTACTGACTATGTTGATTGGGTTCACTGTTTTCAAATGTATTTTGTGGGGATATTCTGAAAACATGAAGTAGATTTAGCTCTTGAGAACCGACTTGGAGACCACTGGCTCAGGTTCCATTTTATCTGCATTGTAATGTTGTCATTTAAGTTTGATAAAATTAGACTGTTAAGTTTTAAGTTGTTCTCCAAAATACAGTGCATAGAAAGCCAAGGTAACCAGTGGCATGGATTTCTCAGAGATAGAACATAGCACACACAAAGGTGAACATTGCACAGACGCTGGGGGGCACAGTACATACACTGGGGGCATAGGACAGACACTGGGGGGATAGCACATACATTGGTGAATATTGCACCAGCGCTGCAGGGCCTAGCACAGGCGCTGGGGATCATAGTACAGACATGGGGGGCATAGCACAGGCACTGAGGGCATATCACGGGTGCTGGGGGCATAGCACAGGCGCTGGGGAGCATAGCACAGGCGCTGGGGGCATAGCACAGGTACTGGGGGCATAGCAGAGGCACTGGGGGCATAGCACAGGCGCTGGGGGCATATCACGGGCGCTGGGGGCATAGCACAGGCGCTGGGGGCATAGCACATGCACTAGGGTGTATAGTACAGATATTGGGGGCATTGCACAGGCGCTGGGGGCATAGCAGAGGCGCTGGGGGCATAGCACAGGTGCTGGGGGCATAGCACAGGCGCTGGGGGCATAGCACAGGCATTGTGGGAACACAGCACTGGCATTGTGGGAACACAGCACAGGCATTGTGGGAACACATCACAGGCATTGTGGGAACACAGCACAGGCATTGTGGGAACACCGCACATGAATTGGTGGAACACCGCACAGGTATTGGTGGAGCAATACACAGGCTTTGTGGAACAGTGCTTTATGGCCAGACAGCACCCATGGCACGTGTCCATTCCCTCACCTAACTCCCGCTGTATTTATATGCTTTCAGGTGAGATCCGACCGCGACAAGTTCCTAATATACCTGGACGTCAAGCACTTTGCGCCCGAGGACCTGAGCGTGAAAATCCTGGATGACTGCGTGGAGATCCACGGAAAGCACAGCGACCGACAGGTAAGATGCCAGGCACAGCCCTGGAGCACAGCAGGTGGTGGCAAAGAAGAGAGGGACACCAGCAAGCACAGCGAGACGCATGCAGGAGACCAGGACTGGCCAGCAAGCAGAGGGTAGGGAGCCAAAGGTGGGAAGCAAGCACAGCTAGAGACAGGCAGAAGTCAGACATCATCAGAAAACAGAAAGAGTGACAAGCGAGAGGCTGCAAGGCCTAACCACCAGGCACTGTGAGCAGTGGGTAGGAGCACAAGAACCGACCGGTCTGAAGGCCGGCGTGTTCAGCAAGCACAGCCAGCGGCAGGTAAGTGGCTAGTAAGGCCAGAAAGCACATCTAGTGGCAGGTAAATGGCTAGTAAGGCCAGCAAGACCAGCTAGTGGCAGGTAGGTGGCATGTAAGGCCAGCAATCACATCTAGTGGCAGGTAGATGACTGGTAAGGCCAGCAAGTATAGCTAGTGGCAGGTAGGTGGCTAGTAATGCCAGCAAGCACAGCCAGTGGCAGATAAGTGGCTAGTAAGGCCAGCAAGACCAGCTAGTGGCAGTTAGGTGGCTAGTAATGCCAGCAAGCACTGCCAGTGGCAGATAAGTGGCTAGTAAGGTCAGCAAGCACAGCTAGTGGCAGCTAAGTGGCTAGTTATGCCAGTAAGCACAGCTAGTGGTATAACAGTAACAAGAAGGCCTGGTTCGATCACCAGATACAGCAAGCAGCAAGTAGAAGCAATGGTGCAACCAGCAAGCACAGCGAGCAACAGGTAGGATAACCGGCACAGTCAGCAAGCAAAGCAAGCAGGAGGCCAATGGCAGCCAATAAGCACATTGAGTGAAAAGGAGGCTCTCTGCTGCCAATGAGTACAGTGAGCAGCATGAAGGCGGCCAAGTGTGACCAATCGGCACAGCGAGTGGTACGTAGAAGGCCATGCCAGTCCAATGAGCGCACGAGCGGCAGGTAGACGTCCAGGTGTGGCCAACGAGCATAGTGAGCAGTAGGTAGGCCTGCTGTGGGCCTCCAGGACAGTTATAGAGAAGTAAGGTGTCTGGTGGCATCATTTGGAGGTCCACTGGGACCACCAAATGACTCCATGTCACGAGGTCACCATGTTAGCGGTCCTGAGATTTCTTTTTAAACACCCTTGTTATCTGGTACTTTTACTGCTAAGCTTTAATCAAGTCTATGCAAAAAGGATGCGCACACTTGTCCTTAGCACTTAAGGGTTACATTAATGTGCCCTCGTTGGTGGGATGAAAGGCTGCATCTCCCAGAGTGCATCTTGCTGTTCAACGGAAACCCCAGTACTAGCTCCATCAGCGACGGTTGCTGTGGTCCTCTCTGTCTGATCTCTGGAACCTCCAGGGTCCAGGATTGACATGCGGTTAAACAGTGACTTTCAGATGTGGCCCTCAGAAGAGGGCTAGACCCCTACCCTGTTGCACCATGTGCTCGTGCGTGCACGTGCGTGTGGGCCGCAGCTCACTCCCATTTGGCATATGTCACGCTTTTTGGATTTTATGTCAAACTCTCAAAAACCTGAATGTCTCCTGGGGACTGCAGGGGGGTCACCAACCTGGCAAATCTTCTAAGCCGAACGTTCTGGGAGTTAATATCTAAATAGTAACTTAGATGACATTGCCATGTGTAGAGCTAGAGTATTATTACTATTGTTATGATGTTTCTTGAGGGTGGACTAAGATTCGGGAGGCAAGAGAGCGCTTTACAATCATAGGGGGAAGAGCACAGTGAGGGAAGCAGCGAAATCAGGGAGCGGCGCTAACAAGGGTGCGGGGACCCGGGGAGGAGGGTGTGTGGGCCTAGGTGTTAGGGATCAGCCTTTCCTTGAAAGGGAGGGTCTTGAGCTCCTTCCTGAACTGTAGAAACAAGCGAAATATGATGTCCTATCTCAGAAAGTTACCAAAAGCTCTTCATGCCGTCTTCTGGTCCGGAAGTGCGTGGCCGGCTGCCACAGGATGTGGGATGAGTAAGGCCGCTGAGCAATACTAGACCAAGGAATTGTTGGGTTCTGCGGATCACGATAGTGTGCACTGCTCTGACCCCAGCCTGCTCTTTTTCACTCTCGCAGGATGACCATGGCTACGTTTCGCGGGTGTTCCACCGCCGCTACCGCCTGCCTGCCAACATGGATCAGTCCTCCATCACCTGCTCCCTGTCCACCGATGGCATGTTGACCTTCTCGGGGGCCAAGATTCAGTCCAGCCTGGATTCCAGCCACAGCGAGAGGCCCATCCCTGTGTCCCGCGAGGAGAAGCCCACCTCTGCTCCATCCTCCTAGACCGGACGGGCCGCCACTGCCCCCTACGTTGAGTGACGGAAGGTGGTCGGCAGAGGGGAACCTGGGTGTATTTTGT
Source organism: Ambystoma mexicanum (assembly GCF_040938575.1). Classification (NCBI taxonomy): domain Eukaryota; kingdom Metazoa; phylum Chordata; class Amphibia; order Caudata; family Ambystomatidae; genus Ambystoma; species Ambystoma mexicanum. Next base: position 13,127,595 of record NC_090939.1, read on the forward strand.
GTGTTCTTTTGTGGAAAGGGGTAGATAGATGAAGTGGGATCCGAGAAGATTAGTGGCCATGATCCAATCTGGAAGCTTTAGATGAAATAAAGATGCTGAGACACCATGGGGGGTTGGGAGGGAGAGGCCTGGAAAGAGACTTGGACAAAGTTCACTGGTTATTAGGACAGGGCCCTTAGCCCACTTATCAATGGACACGGGCTACCCTGGCAAAGTGGTAAGAGGGTGAAGATAAAGTTAGACCGCAAGGGAAGGACGAATGAACCAGGGGCCAGGGAATGTTGGGGCAAGCAAGCCTTTGGGGTGCAGTCACAGCTCAGCTCCCACGATGGGTGTTGGCAGATGACCTGACATAGCAGGGATCAGAAGATTGAAAACCCAGCACCTCTAGATGGCTGGGAAAGGGCCTATCACCTGTCAGGTGATGGCTGACCCCATCTGCCAAGGAGGGGACCCCATGTTCTCAAGCTACCCATGGCCCTGGGCTCCCCCACACCGTCTTGCCCACCTATTGTAGCAAGCCCCTTGATCTGCTGCTGTCTGTCAACTCCACCAATGGGCGTCAATAAAGATGTGTCAAATCAAAAGCACCTGGTTTCGCTCTCTTTCATGTTGTCCTCTTCTCTGCCCTCTCTTCTTTCATGTTTTCCTCTTCTCTGCCCTCTCTTCTTCCATGTTGTCCTCTTCTCTGCCCTCTCTTCTTCCATGTTGTGCTCTTCTCTGCCCTCTCTTCTTTCATGTTGTCCTCTTCTCTGCCCTCTCTTCTTCCATGTTGTCCACTTCTCTGCCCTCTCTTCTTCCATGTTGTCCTCTTCTCTGCCCTCTCTTCTTCCATGTTGTCCACTTCTCTGCCCTCTCTTCTTCCATGTTGTGCTCTTCTCTGCCCTCTCTTCTTCCATGTTGTCCTCTTCTCTGCCCTCTCTTCTTCCATGTTGTCCACTTCTCTGCCCTCTCTTCTTCCATGTTGTGCTCTTCTCTGCCCTCTCTTCTTCCATGTTGTCCACTTCTCTGCCCTCTCTTCTTTCATGTTGTGCTCTTCTCTGCCCTCTCTTCTTCCATGTTGTCCACTTCTCTGCCCTCTCTTCTTTCATGTTTTCCTCTTCTCTGCCCTCTCTTCTTCCATGTTGTCCACTTCTCTGCCCTCTCTTCTTCCATGTTGTGCTCTTCTCTGCCCTCTCTTCTTCCATGTTGTCCACTTCTCTGCCCTCTCTTCTTTCATGTTTTCCTCTTCTCTGCCCTCTCTTCTTCCATGTTGTCCGCTTCTCTGCCCTCTCTTCTTCCATGTTGTGCTCTTCTCTGCCCTCTCTTCTTCCATGTTTTCCTCTTCTCTGCCCTCTCTTCTTCCATGTTGTGCTCTTCTCTGCCCTCTCTTCTTCCATGTTGTCCACTTCTCTGCCCTCTCTTCTTCCATGTTGTCCTCTTCTCTGCCCTCTCTTCTTTCATGTTCTCCTCTTCTCTGCCCACTCTTTCATGTTTTCCTCTTCTCTGCCCTCTCTTCTTTCATGTTGTCCTCTTCTCTGCCCACTCTTTCATGTTTTCCTCTTCTCTGCCCTCTCTTCTTCCATGTTGTCCTCTTCTCTGCCCTCTCTTCTTCCATGTTGTCCTCTTCTCTGCCCTCTCTTCTTCCATGTTGTCCTCTTCTCTGCCCTCTCTTCTTTCATGTTGTCCTCTTCTCTGCCCTCTCTTCTTCCATGTTTTCCTCTTCTCTGCCCTCTCTTCTTCCATGTTTTCCTCTTCTCTGCCCTCTCTTCTTTCATGTTGTGCTCTTCTCTGCCCACTCTTTCATGTTGTCCTCTTCTCTGCCCTCTCTTCTTCCATGTTGTCCACTTCTCTGCCCTCTCTTCTTCCATGTTGTGCTCTTCTCTGCCCTCTCTTCTTCCATGTTGTCCACTTCTCTGCCCTCTCTTCTTTCATGTTTTCCTCTTCTCTGCCCTCTCTTCTTCCATGTTGTCCACTTCTCTGCCCTCTCTTCTTTCATGTTGTCCTCTTCTCTGCCCTCTCTTCTTTCATGTTTTCCTCTTCTCTGCCCTCTCTTCTTCCATGTTGTCCACTTCTCTGCCCTCTCTTCTTCCATGTTGTGCTCTTCTCTGCCCTCTCTTCTTCCATGTTGTCCACTTCTCTGCCCTCTCTTCTTTCATGTTTTCCTCTTCTCTGCCCTCTCTTCTTCCATGTTGTCCTCTTCTCTGCCCTCTCTTCTTTCATGTTTTCCTCTTCTCTGCCCTCTCTTCTTCCATGTTGTCCACTTCTCTGCCCTCTCTTCTTCCATGTTGTGCTCTTCTCTGCCCTCCCTTCTTCCATGTTGTCCACTTCTCTGCCCTCTCTTCTTCCATGTTGTGCTCTTCTCTGCCCTCTCTTCTTCCATGTTGTCCACTTCTCTGCCCTCTCTTCTTTCATGTTTTCCTCTTCTCTGCCCTCTCTTCTTCCATGTTGTCCACTTCTCTGCCCTCTCTTCTTCCATGTTTTCCTCTTCTCTGCCCTCTCTTCTTCCATGTTGTCCACTTCTCTGCCCTCTCTTCTTCCATGTTGTGCTCTTCTCTGCCCTCTCTTCTTCCATGTTGTCCACTTCTCTGCCCTCTTTTCTTTCATGTTTTCCTCTTCTCTGCCCTCTCTTCTTCCATGTTGTCCACTTCTCTGCCCTCTCTTCTTCCATGTTGTGCTCTTCTCTGCCCTCTCTTCTTCCATGTTGTCCACTTCTCTGCCCTCTCTTCTTTCATGTTTTCCTCTTCTCTGCCCTCTCTTCTTCCATGTTGTCCACTTCTCTGCCCTCTCTTCTTTCATGTTGTCCTCTTCTCTGCCCTCTCTTCTTTCATGTTGTCCACTTCTCTGCCCTCTCTTCTTCCATGTTGTCCACTTCTCTGCCCTCTCTTCTTTCATGTTGTCCACTTCTCTGCCCTCTCTACTTTCATGTTGTCCTCTTCTCTGCCCTCTCTTCTTTCATGTTGTCCTCTTCTCTGCCCTCTCTTCTTTCATGTTGTCCTCTTCTCTGCCCTCTCTTCTTCCATGTTGTCCACTTCTCTGCCCTCTCTTCTTTCACGTTGTCCTCTTCTCTGCCCTCTCTTCTTTCATGTTGTCCTCTTCTCTGCCCTCTCTTCTTTCATGTTGTCCTCTTCTCTGCCCTCTCTTCTTCCATGTTGTCCTCTTCTCTGCCCTCTCTTCTTCCATGTTGTCCACTTCTCTGCCCTCTCTTCTTTCATGTTGTCCTCTTCTCGCCCTCTCTTCTTCCATGTTGTCCTCTTCTCTGCCCTCTCTTCTTCCATGTTGTCCTCTTCTCTGCCCTCTCTTCTTTCATGTTGTCCTCTTCTCTGCCCTCTCTTCTTTCATGTTGTCCTCTTCTCTGCCCTCTCTTCTTCCATGTTGTCCTCTTCTCTGCCCTCTCTTCTTCCATGTTGTCCACTTCTCTGCCCTCTCTTCTTTCATGTTGTCCTCTTCTCGCCCTCTCTTCTTCCATGTTGTCCTCTTCTCTGCCCTCTCTTCTTCCATGTTGTCCTCTTCTCTGCCCTCTCTTCTTTCATGTTGTCCTCTTCTCTGCCCTCTCTTCTTTCATGTTGTCCTCTTCTCTGCCCTCTCTTCTTCCATGTTGTCCTCTTCTCTGCCCTCTCTTCTTCCATGTTGTCCACTTCTCTGCCCTCTCTTCTTTCACGCTGTCCACTTCTCTGCCCTCTCTTCTTTCACACTGTCCTCTTCTCTGCCCTCTCTTCTTCCATGTTGTCCACTTCTCTGCCCTCTCTTCTTTCATGTTGTCCTCTTCTCAGCCCGCTCTTCTTTCATGTTGTCCTCTTCTCTGTCCTCTCTTCTTCCATGTTTTCCTCTTCTCTGCCCTCTCTTCTTTCACACTGTCCTCTTCTCTGCCCTCTCTTCTTCCATGTTTTCCTCTTCTCTGCCCTCTCTTCTTTCATGTTGTCCACTTCTCTGCCCTCTCTTCTTTCATGTTGCCCACTCTATGCCCGCTCTTCTTTCATGTTGTCCTCTTCTCTGCCCTCTCTTCTTTCATGTTGCCCTCTCTATGCCCGCTCTTCTTTCATGTTGTCCTCTTCTCTGCCCTCTCTTCTTTCATGTTGCCCTCTCTATGCCCTCTCTTCTTTCACGTTGTCCTCTTCTCTGCCCTCTCTTCTTCCATGTTGTCCACTTCTCTGCCCACTCTTCTTTAATGTTTTCCTCTTCTCTGCCCTCTCTTCTTCCATGTTTTCCTCTTCTCTGCCCTCTCTTCTTTAATGTTGTCCACTTCTCTGCCCTCTCTTCTTTCATGTTTTCCTCTTCTCTGCCCTCTCTTCTTTCATGTTTTCCTCTTCTCTGCCCTCTCTTCTTTCATGTTTTCCTCTTCTCTGCCCTCTCTTCTTTCATGTTTTCCTCTTCTCTGCCCTCTCTTCTTTCATGTTTTCCTCTTCTCTGCCCTCTTTTCTTTCATGTTGCCCTCTCTATGCCCGCTCTTCTTTCATGTTGCCCTCTCTATGCCCGCTCTTCTTTCATGTTGCCCTCTCTATGCCCGCTCTTCTTTCATGCTGTCCTCTTCTATGCCCTCTCTTCTTTCACGTTGTCATCTTCTCTGCCCTCTCTTCTTTCATGTTGTCATCTTCTCCGCCCTCTCTTCTTTCATGTTGTCATCTTCTCTGCCCTCTCTTCTTTCATGTTGTCCTCTTCTCTGCCCTCTCTTCTTCCATGTTATCCTCTTCTCTGCCCTCTCTTCTTTCATGTTGTCCTCTTCTCTGCCCTCTCTTCTTTCATGTTGTCCACTTCTCTGCCCTCTCTTCTTCCATGTTTTCCTCTTCTCTGCCCTCTCTTCTTCCATGTTGTCCACTTCTCTGCCCTCTCTTCTTTCCAGTTGTCCTCTTCTCTGCCCTCTCTTCTTCCATGTTGTCCACTTCTCTGCCCTCTCTTCTTTCATGTTGTCCTCTTCTCTGCCCTCTCTTCTTTCATGTTGTCCTCTCTATGCCCGCTCTTCTTGCATGTTGTCCTCTTCTCTGCCCTCTCTTCTTTCATGTTGTCCTCTCTATGCCCGCTCTTCTTTCATGTTGTGCTCTTCTCTGCCCTCTCTTCTTCCATGTTGTCCTCTTCTCTGCCCGCTCTTCTTCCATGTTGTCCTCTTCTCTGCCCTCTCTTCTTCCATGTTGCCCACTTCTCTGCCCTCTCTTCTTTCACGTTGTCCTCTTCTCTGCCCACTCTTCTTTAATGTTTTCCTCTTCTCTGCCCACTCTTCTTTAATGTTGTCCTCTTCTCTGCCCTCTCTTCTTTAATGTTTTCCTCTTCTCTGCCCACTCTTCTTCCATGTTGTCCACTTCTCTGCCCTCTCTACTTTCATGTTTTCCTCTTCTCTGCCCTCTCTTCTTCCATGTTGCCCTCTCTATGCCCGCTCTTCTTTCATGTTGTCCTCTTCTCTGCCCTCTCTTCTTCCATGTTGTCCTCTTCTCTGCCCTCTCTTCTTCCATGTTGTCCACTTCTCTGCCCTCTCTTCTTTCATGTTTTCCTCTTCTCTGCCCTCTCTTCTTCCATGTTGCCCTCTCTATGCCCGCTCTTCTTTCATGTTGTCCTCTTCTCTGCCCTCTCTTCTTCCATGTTGTCCTCTTCTCTGCCCTCTCTTCTTCCATGTTGTCCTCTTCTCTGCCCGCTCTTCTTTCATGTTGTCCTCTTCTCTGCCCCCTCTTCTTCCATGTTGTCCACTTCTCTGCCCACTCTTCTTTCATTTTTTCCTCTTCTCTGCCCGCTCTTCTTTCATGTTGCCCTCTCTATGCCCGCTCTTCTTTCATGTTGTCCTCTTCTCTGCCCACTCTTCTTTCATTTTTTCCTCTTCTCTGCCCGCTCTTCTTTCATGTTGCCCTCTCTATGCCCGCTCTTCTTTCATGTTTTCCTCTTCTCTGCCCTCTCTTCTTCCATGTTGTCCTCTTCTCTGCCCTCTCTTCTTCCATGTTGTCCACTTCTCTGCCCTCTCTTCTTTCATGTTTTCCTCTTCTCTGCCCGCTCTTCTTTCATGTTGCCCTCTCTATGCCCGCTCTTCTTTCATGTTGTCCTCTTCTCTGCCCTCTCTTCTTCCATGTTGTCCACTTCTCTGCCCTCTCTTCTTTCATGTTTTCCTCTTCTCTGCCCTCTCTTCTTCCATGTTGCCCTCTCTATGCCCGCTCTTCTTCCATGTTGTCCACTTCTCTGCCCTCTCTTCTTTCACACTGTCCTCTTCTCTGCCCTCTCTTCTTCCATGTTGTCCTTTTCTCTGCCCTCTCTTCTTCCATGTTGTCCACTTCTCTGCCCTCTCTTCTTTCACACTGTCCTCTTCTCTGCCCTCTCTTCTTCCATGTTGTCCTTTTCTCTGCCCTCTCTTCTTCCATGTTGTCCACTTCTCTGCCCTCTCTTCTTTCACACTGTCCTCTTCTCTGCCCTCTCTTCTTCCATGTTGTCCTTTTCTCTGCCCTCTCTTCTTCCATGTTGTCCACTTCTCTGCCCACTCTTCTTTCATTTTTTCCTCTTCTCTGCCCTCTCTTCTTTCATGTTTTCCTCTTCTCTGCCCGCTCTTCTTTCATGTTGTCCTCTTCTCTGCCCTCTCTTCTTTAATGTTTTCCTCTTCTCTGCCCACTCTTCTTTCATGTTTTCCTCTTCTCTGCCCTCTCTTCTTTCATGTTTTCCTCTTCTCTGCCCGCTCATCTTTCATGTTGTCCTCTTCTCTGCCCTCTCTTCTTTAATGTTTTCCTCTTCTCTGCCCACTCTTCTTTCATGTTTTCCTCTTCTCTGCCCACTCTTCTTTCATGTTTTCCTCTTCTCTGCCCGCTCTTCTTTCATGTTGTCCTCTTCTCTGCCCTCTCTTCTTTAATGTTTTCCTCTTCTCTGCCCACTCTTCTTTCATGTTTTCCTCTTCTCTGCCCTCTCTTCTTTCATGTTTTCCTCTTCTCTGCCCGCTCATCTTTCATGTTGTCCTCTTCTCTGCCCTCTCTTCTTTAATGTTTTCCTCTTCTCTGCCCACTCTTCTTCCATGTTGTCCACTTCTCTGCCCTCTCTTCTTTCATGTTTTCCTCTTCTCTGCCCTCTCTTCTTCCATGTTGCCCTCTCTATGCCCGCTCTTCTTCCATGTTGTCCACTTCTCTGCCCTCTCTTCTTTCACACTGTCCTCTTCTCTGCCCTCTCTTCTTCCATGTTGTCCTTTTCTCTGCCCTCTCTTCTTCCATGTTGTCCACTTCTCTGCCCTCTCTTCTTTCACACTGTCCTCTTCTCTGCCCTCTCTTCTTCCATGTTGTCCTTTTCTCTGCCCTCTCTTCTTCCATGTTGTCCTCTTCTCTGCCCTCTCTTCTTTCATGTTGTCCTCTTCTCTGCCCTCTCTTCTTTCATGTTGTCCTCTTCTCTGCCCTCTCTTCTTCCATGTTGTCCACTTCTCTGCCCACTCTTCTTTCATTTTTTCCTCTTCTCTGCCCTCTCTTCTTTCATGTTTTCCTCTTCTCTGCCCGCTCTTCTTTCATGTTGTCCTCTTCTCTGCCCTCTCTTCTTTAATGTTTTCCTCTTCTCTGCCCACTCTTCTTTCATGTTTTCCTCTTCTCTGCCCTCTCTTCTTTCATGTTTTCCTCTTCTCTGCCCGCTCATCTTTCATGTTGTCCTCTTCTCTGCCCTCTCTTCTTTAATGTTTTCCTCTTCTCTGCCCACTCTTCTTTCATGTTTCCCTCTTCTCTGCCCTCTCTTCTTTCATGTTTTCCTCTTCTCTGCCCTCTCTTCTTCCATGTTGTCCACTTCTCTGCCCTCTCTTCTTCCATGTTGTCCACTTCTCTGCCCACTCTTCTTTAATGTTGTCCTCTTCTCTGCCCTCTCTTCTTTCATGTTGTCCTCTTCTCTGCACTCTCTTCTTTCATTTTTTCCTCTTCTCTGCCCTCTCTTCTTCCATGTTGTCCACTTCTCTGCCCTCTCTTCTTCCATGGGGTCCTCTTCTCTGCCCTCTCTTCTTTCATGTTGTCCTCTTCTCTGCCCTCTCTTCTTCCATGTTGTCCACTTCTCTGCCCTCTCTTCTTTCATGTTGTCCTTTTCTCTGCCCTCTCTTCTTTCATGTTGTCCTCTTCTCTGCCCTCTCTTCTTTCATGTTGTCCTCTTCTCTGCCCTCTCTTCTTCCATGTTGTCCACTTCTCTGCCCTCTCTTCTTTCATGTTGTCCTCTTCTCTGCCCTCTCTTCTTCCATGTTGTCCACTTCTCTGCCCTCTCTTCTTTCATGTTGTCCTCTTCTCTGCCCTCTCTTCTTTCATGTTGTCCTCTTCTCTGCCCTCTCTTCTTCCATGTTGTCCACTTCTCTGCCCTCTCTTCTTTCATGTTGTCCTCTTCTCTGCCCTCTCTTCTTTCATGTTGTCCTCTTCTCTGCCCTCTCTTCTTCCATGTTGTCCACTTCTCTGCCCTCTCTTCTTTCATATTGTCCTCTTCTCTGCCCTCTCTTCTTTCATGTTGTCCTCTTCTCTGCCCTCTCTTCTTCCATGTTGTCCACTTCTCTGCCCTCTCTTCTTTCATGTTGTCCTCTTCTCTGCCCTCTCTTCTTTCATGTTGTCCTCTTCTCTGCCCTCTCTTCTTCCATGTTGTCCACTTCTCTGCCCTCTCTTCTTTCATGTTGTCCTCTTCTCTGCCCTCTCTTCTTCCATGTTGTCCACTTCTCTGCCCTCTCTTCTTTCATTTTTTCCTCTTCTCTGCCCTCTCTTCTTTCATTTTTTCCTCTTCTCTGCCCTCTCTTCTTTCATGTTTTCCTCTTCTCTGCCCTCTCTTCTTTCATGTTGTCCTCTTCTCTGCCCTCTCTTCTTTAATGTTTTCCTCTTCTCTGCCCACTCTTCTTTCATTTTTTCCTCTTCTCTGCCCACTCTTCTTCCATGTTGTCCTCTTCTCTGCCCTCTCTTCTTTCATGTTGTCCTCTTCTCTGCCCTCTCTTCTTCCATGTTTTCCTCTTCTCTGCCCTCTCTTCTTCCATGTTTTCCTCTTCTCTGCCCTCTCTTCTTTCATGTTGTGCTCTTCTCTGCCCACTCTTTCATGTTGTCCTCTTCTCTGCCCTCTCTTCTTCCATGTTGTCCACTTCTCTGCCCTCTCTTCTTCCATGTTGTGCTCTTCTCTGCCCTCTCTTCTTCCATGTTGTCCACTTCTCTGCCCTCTCTTCTTTCATGTTTTCCTCTTCTCTGCCCTCTCTTCTTCCATGTTGTCCACTTCTCTGCCCTCTCTTCTTTCATGTTGTCCTCTTCTCTGCCCTCTCTTCTTTCATGTTTTCCTCTTCTCTGCCCTCTCTTCTTCCATGTTGTCCACTTCTCTGCCCTCTCTTCTTCCATGTTGTGCTCTTCTCTGCCCTCTCTTCTTCCATGTTGTCCACTTCTCTGCCCTCTCTTCTTTCATGTTTTCCTCTTCTCTGCCCTCTCTTCTTCCATGTTGTCCTCTTCTCTGCCCTCTCTTCTTTCATGTTTTCCTCTTCTCTGCCCTCTCTTCTTCCATGTTGTCCACTTCTCTGCCCTCTCTTCTTCCATGTTGTGCTCTTCTCTGCCCTCCCTTCTTCCATGTTGTCCACTTCTCTGCCCTCTCTTCTTCCATGTTGTGCTCTTCTCTGCCCTCTCTTCTTCCATGTTGTCCACTTCTCTGCCCTCTCTTCTTTCATGTTTTCCTCTTCTCTGCCCTCTCTTCTTCCATGTTGTCCACTTCTCTGCCCTCTCTTCTTCCATGTTTTCCTCTTCTCTGCCCTCTCTTCTTCCATGTTGTCCACTTCTCTGCCCTCTCTTCTTCCATGTTGTGCTCTTCTCTGCCCTCTCTTCTTCCATGTTGTCCACTTCTCTGCCCTCTCTTCTTTCATGTTTTCCTCTTCTCTGCCCTCTCTTCTTCCATGTTGTCCACTTCTCTGCCCTCTCTTCTTCCATGTTGTGCTCTTCTCTGCCCTCTCTTCTTCCATGTTGTCCACTTCTCTGCCCTCTCTTCTTTCATGTTTTCCTCTTCTCTGCCCTCTCTTCTTCCATGTTGTCCACTTCTCTGCCCTCTCTTCTTTCATGTTGTCCTCTTCTCTGCCCTCTCTTCTTTCATGTTGTCCACTTCTCTGCCCTCTCTTCTTCCATGTTGTCCACTTCTCTGCCCTCTCTTCTTTCATGTTGTCCACTTCTCTGCCCTCTCTACTTTCATGTTGTCCTCTTCTCTGCCCTCTCTTCTTTCATGTTGTCCTCTTCTCTGCCCTCTCTTCTTTCATGTTGTCCTCTTCTCTGCCCTCTCTTCTTCCATGTTGTCCACTTCTCTGCCCTCTCTTCTTTCACGTTGTCCTCTTCTCTGCCCTCTCTTCTTTCATGTTGTCCTCTTCTCTGCCCTCTCTTCTTTCATGTTGTCCTCTTCTCTGCCCTCTCTTCTTCCATGTTGTCCTCTTCTCTGCCCTCTCTTCTTCCATGTTGTCCACTTCTCTGCCCTCTCTTCTTTCATGTTGTCCTCTTCTCGCCCTCTCTTCTTCCATGTTGTCCTCTTCTCTGCCCTCTCTTCTTCCATGTTGTCCTCTTCTCTGCCCTCTCTTCTTTCATGTTGTCCTCTTCTCTGCCCTCTCTTCTTTCATGTTGTCCTCTTCTCTGCCCTCTCTTCTTCCATGTTGTCCTCTTCTCTGCCCTCTCTTCTTCCATGTTGTCCACTTCTCTGCCCTCTCTTCTTTCATGTTGTCCTCTTCTCGCCCTCTCTTCTTCCATGTTGTCCTCTTCTCTGCCCTCTCTTCTTCCATGTTGTCCTCTTCTCTGCCCTCTCTTCTTTCATATTGTCCTCTTCTCTGCCCTCTCTTCTTTCATGTTGTCCTCTTCTCTGCCCTCTCTTCTTCCATGTTGTCCTCTTCTCTGCCCTCTCTTCTTCCATGTTGTCCACTTCTCTGCCCTCTCTTCTTTCACGCTGTCCACTTCTCTGCCCTCTCTTCTTTCACACTGTCCTCTTCTCTGCCCTCTCTTCTTCCATGTTGTCCACTTCTCTGCCCTCTCTTCTTTCATGTTGTCCTCTTCTCTGCCCGCTCTTCTTTCATGTTGTCCTCTTCTCTGCCCTCTCTTCTTCCATGTTTTCCTCTTCTCTGCCCTCTCTTCTTTCACACTGTCCTCTTCTCTGCCCTCTCTTCTTCCATGTTTTCCTCTTCTCTGCCCTCTCTTCTTTCATGTTGTCCACTTCTCTGCCCTCTCTTCTTTCATGTTGCCCTCTCTATGCCCGCTCTTCTTTCATGTTGTCCTCTTCTCTGCCCTCTCTTCTTTAATGTTGCCCTCTCTATGCCCGCTCTTCTTTCATGTTGTCCTCTTCTCTGCCCTCTCTTCTTTCATGTTGCCCTCTCTATGCCCTCTCTTCTTTCACGTTGTCCTCTTCTCTGCCCTCTCTTCTTCCATGTTGTCCACTTCTCTGCCCACTCTTCTTTAATGTTTTCCTCTTCTCTGCCCTCTCTTCTTCCATGTTTTCCTCTTCTCTGCCCTCTCTTCTTCCATGTTGTCCACTTCTCTGCCCTCTCTTCTTTCATGTTTTCCTCTTCTCTGCCCTCTCTTCTTTCATGTTGTCCACTTCTCTGCCCTCTCTTCTTCCATGTTGTCCACTTCTCTGCCCTCTCTTCTTTCATGTTGTCCTCTTCTCTGCCCTCTCTTCTTTCATGTTTTCCTCTTCTCTGCCCTCTCTTCTTTCATGTTGTCCTCTTCTCTGCCCTCTTTTCTTTCATGTTGCCCTCTCTATGCCCGCTCTTCTTTCATGTTGCCCTCTCTATGCCCGCTCTTCTTTCATGTTGTCCTCTTCTCTGCCCTCTCTTCTTTCATGTTGTCCACTTCTCTGCCCTCTCTTCTTCCATGTTTTCCTCTTCTCCGCCCTCTCTTCTTTCATGTTGTCCTCTTCTCTGCCCTCTCTTCTTTCATGTTGTCCACTTCTCTGCCCTCTCTTCTTCCATGTTTTCCTCTTCTCTGCCCTCTCTTCTTCCATGTTGTCCTCTTCTCTGCCCTCTCTTCTTTCATGTTGTCCTCTCTATGCCCGCTCTTCTTCCATGTTGTCCTCTTCTCTGCGTTCTCTTCTTTCATGTTGTCCTCTCTATGCCCGCTCTTCTTTCATGTTGTGCTCTTCTCTGCCCTCTCTTCTTCCATGTTGTCCTCTTCTCTGCCCGCTCTTCTTCCATGTTGTCCTCTTCTCTGCCCTCTCTTCTTCCATGTTGCCCACTTCTCTGCCCTCTCTTCTTTCACGTTGTCCTCTTCTCTGCCCACTCTTCTTTAATGTTTTCCTCTTCTCTGCCCACTCTTCTTTAATGTTGTCCTCTTCTCTGCCCTCTCTTCTTTAATGTTTTCCTCTTCTCTGCCCACTCTTCTTCCATGTTGTCCACTTCTCTGCCCTCTCTACTTTCTTGTTTTCCTCTTCTCTGCCCTCTCTTCTTCCATGTTGCCCTCTCTATGCCCGCTCTTCTTTCATGTTGTCCTCTTCTCTGCCCTCTCTTCTTCCATGTTGTCCTCTTCTCTGCCCTCTCTTCTTCCATGTTGTCCACTTCTCTGCCCTCTCTTCTTTCATGTTTTCCTCTTCTCTGCCCTCTCTTCTTCCATGTTGCCCTCTCTATGCCCGCTCTTCTTTCATGTTGTCCTCTTCTCTGCCCTCTCTTCTTCCATGTTGTCCTCTTCTCTGCCCTCTCTTCTTCCATGTTGCCCTCTCTATGCCCGCTCTTCTTTCATGTTGTCCTCTTCTCTGCCCTCTCTTCTTCCATGTTGTCCACTTCTCTGCCCACTCTTCTTTCATTTTTTCCTCTTCTCTGCCCGCTCTTCTTTCATGTTGCCCTCTCTATGCCCGCTCTTCTTTCATGTTGTCCTCTTCTCTGCCCTCTCTTCTTCCATGTTGTCCTCTTCTCTGCCCTCTCTTCTTTCACACTGTCCTCTTCTCTGCCCTCTCTTCTTCCATGTTGTCCACTTCTCTGCCCTCTCTTCTTTCATGTTTTCCTCTTCTCTGCCCTCTCTTCTTCCATGTTGCCCTCTCTATGCCCGCTCTTCTTCCATGTTGTCCACTTCTCTGCCCTCTCTTCTTTCACACTGTCCTCTTCTCTGCCCTCTCTTCTTCCATGTTGTCCACTTCTCTGCCCTCTCTTCTTTCATGTTTTCCTCTTCTCTGCCCTCTCTTCTTCCATGTTGCCCTCTCTATGCCCGCTCTTCTTCCATGTTGTCCACTTCTCTGCCCTCTCTTCTTTCATGTTGTCCACTTCTCTGCCCTCTCTTCTTTCATTTTTTCCTCTTCTCTGCCCTCTCTTCTTTCATGTTGTCTTCTTCTCTGCCCTCTCTTCTTCCATGTTGTCCACTTCTCTGCCCTCTCTTCTTTCACACTGTCCTCTTCTCTGCCCTCTCTTCTTCCATGTTGTCCACTTCTCTGCCCTCTCTTCTTTCATGTTTTCCTCTTCTCTGCCCTCTCTTCTTCCATGTTGCCCTCTCTATGCCCGCTCTTCTTCCATGTTGTCCACTTCTCTGCCCTCTCTTCTTTCACACTGTCCTCTTCTCTGCCCTCTCTTCTTCCATGTTGTCCACTTCTCTGCCCTCTCTTCTTTCATGTTGTCCACTTCTCTGCCCTCTCTTCTTTCATTTTTTCCTCTTCTCTGCCCTCTCTTCTTTCATGTTGTCATCTTCTCCGCCCTCTCTTCTTTCATGTTGTCCTCTTCTCTGCCCTCTCTTCTTTCATGTTGTCCTCTTCTCTGCCCTCTCTTCTTTCATTTTTTCCTCTTCTCTGCCCGCTCTTCTTTCATGTTGTCCTCTTCTCTGCCCTCTCTTCTTTCATTTTTTCCTCTTCTCTGCCCTCTCTTCTTTCATGTTTTCCTCTTCTCTGCCCGCTCTTCTTTCATGTTGTCCACTTCTCTGCCCTCTCTTCTTTCATGTTGTCCTCTTCTCTGCCCTCTCTTCTTCCATGTTGTCCACTTCTCTGCCCACTCTTCTTTCATTTTTTCCTCTTCTCTGCCCTCTCTTCTTCCATGTTGTCCTCTTCTAGGCCCTCTCTTCTTTCATGTTTTCCTCTTCTCTGCCCGCTCTTCTTTCATGTTGTCCACTTCTCTGCCCTCTCTTCTTCCATGTTGTCCTCTTCTCTGCCCTCTCTTCTTCCATGTTGTCCACTTCTCTGCCCTCTCTTCTTTCATTTTTTCCTCTTCTCTGCCCTCTCTTCTTTCATTTTTTCCTCTTCTCTGCCCTCTCTTCTTCCATGTTGTCCACTTCTCTGCCCGCTCTTCTTTCATGTTGTCCACTTCTCTGCCCACTCTTCTTTCATTTTTTCCTCTTCTCTGCCCACTCTTCTTCCATGATTTCCTCTTCTCTGCCCGCTCTTCTTCCATGTTGTCCTCTTCTAGTCCCTCTCTTCTTTCATTTTTTCCTCTTCTCTGCCCTCTCTTCTTTCATGTTTTCCTCTTCTCTGCCCGCTCTTCTTTCATGTTGTCCTCTTCTCTGCCCTCTCTTCTTTAATGTTTTCCTCTTCTCTGCCCACTCTTCTTTCATGTTTTCCTCTTCTCTGCCCTCTCTTCTTTCATGTTTTCCTCTTCTCTGCCCTCTCTTCTTCCATGTTGTCCACTTCTCTGCCCTCTCTTCTTCCATGTTGTCCACTTCTCTGCCCACTCTTCTTTAATGTTGTCCTCTTCTCTGCCCTCTCTTCTTTCATGTTGTCCTCTTCTCTGCCCTCTCTTCTTTCATTTTTTCCTCTTCTCTGCCCTCTCTTCTTCCATGTTGTCCACTTCTCTGCCCTCTCTTCTTCCATGGGGTCCTCTTCTCTGCCCTCTCTTCTTTCATGTTGTCCTCTTCTCTGCCCTCTCTTCTTCCATGTTGTCCACTTCTCTGCCCTCTCTTCTTTCATGTTGTCCTTTTCTCTGCCCTCTCTTCTTTCATGTTGTCCTCTTCTCTGCCCTCTCTTCTTTCATGTTGTCCTCTTCTCTGCCCTCTCTTCTTCCATGTTGTCCACTTCTCTGCCCTCTCTTCTTTCATGTTGTCCTCTTCTCTGCCCTCTCTTCTTCCATGTTGTCCACTTCTCTGCCCTCTCTTCTTTCATGTTGTCCTCTTCTCTGCCCTCTCTTCTTTCATGTTGTCCTCTTCTCTGCCCTCTCTTCTTCCATGTTGTCCACTTCTCTGCCCTCTCTTCTTTCATGTTGTCCTCTTCTCTGCCCTCTCTTCTTTCATGTTGTCCTCTTCTCTGCCCTCTCTTCTTCCATGTTGTCCACTTCTCTGCCCTCTCTTCTTTCATGTTGTCCTCTTCTCTGCCCTCTCTTCTTTCATGTTGTCCTCTTCTCTGCCCTCTCTTCTTTCATGTTGTCCACTTCTCTGCCCTCTCTTCTTCCATGTTGTCCACTTCTCTGCCCTCTCTTCTTCCATGTTTTCCTCTTCTCTGCCCGCTCTTCTTCCATGTTGTCCACTTCTCTGCACTCTCTTCTTTCATGTTGTCCTCTTCTCTGCCCTCTCTTCTTTCATGTTGTCCTCTTCTCTGCCCTCTCTTCTTCCATGTTGTCCACTTCTCTGCCCTCTCTTCTTTCATGTTGTCCTCTTCTCTGCCCTCTCTTCTTTCATGTTGTCCTCTTCTCTGCCCTCTCTTCTTCCATGTTGTCCACTTCTCTGCCCTCTCTGCTTTCATGTTGTCCTCTTCTCTGCCCTCTCTTCTTCCATGTTGTCCACTTCTCTGCCCTCTCTTCTTTCATTTTTTCCTCTTCTCTGCCCTCTCTTCTTTCATTTTTTCCTCTTCTCTGCCCTCTCTTCTTTCATGTTTTCCTCTTCTCTGCCCTCTCTTCTTTCATGTTGTCCTCTTCTCTGCCCTCTCTTCTTTAATGTTTTCCTCTTCTCTGCCCACTCTTCTTTCATTTTTTCCTCTTCTCTGCCCACTCTTCTTCCATGTTGTCCTCTTCTCTGCCCTCTCTTCTTTCATGTTTTCCTCTTCTCTGCCCTCTCTTCTTTCACACTGTCCTCTTCTCTGCCCTCTCTTCTTTCATGTTGTCCACTTCTCTGCCCTCTCTTCTTCCATGTTGTCCACTTCTCTGCCCTCTCTTCTTTCATGTTGTCCTCTTCTCTGCCCTCTCTTCTTCCATGTTGTCCACTTCTCTGCCCTCTCTTCTTTCACACTGTCCTCTTCTCTGCCCTCTCTTCTTTCATGTTGTCCACTTCTCTGCCCTCTCTTCTTCCATGTTGTCCACTTCTCTGCCCTCTCTTCTTTCATGTTGTCCTCTTCTCTGCCCTCTCTTCTTCCATGTTGTCCACTTCTCTGCCCTCTCTTCTTTCATTTTTTCCTCTTCTCTGCCCTCTCTTCTTTCATTTTTTCCTCTTCTCTGCCCTCTCTTCTTTCATGTTTTCCTCTTCTCTGCCCTCTCTTCTTTCATGTTGTCCTCTTCTCTGCCCTCTCTTCTTTAATGTTTTCCTCTTCTCTGCCCACTCTTCTTTCATTTTTTCCTCTTCTCTGCCCACTCTTCTTCCATGTTGTCCTCTTCTCTGCCCTCTCTTCTTTCATGTTTTCCTCTTCTCTGCCCTCTCTTCTTTCACACTGTCCTCTTCTCTGCCCTCTCTTCTTTCATGTTGTCCACTTCTCTGCCCTCTCTTCTTCCATGTTGTCCACTTCTCTGCCCTCTCTTCTTTCATGTTGTCCTCTTCTCTGCCCTCTCTTCTTCCATGTTGTCCTCTTCTCTGCCCTCTCTTCTTCCATGTTGTCCACTTCTCTGCCCTCTCTACTTTCATGTTTTCCTCTTCTCTGCCCTCTCTTCTTCCATGTTTTCCTCTTCTCTGCCCTCTCTTCTTCCATGTTTTCCTCTTCTCTGCCCTCTCTTCTTTCATGTTGTCCTCTTCTCTGCCCTCTCTTCTTCCATGTTGTCCTCTTCTCTGCCCTCTCTTCTTCCATGTTGTCCACTTCTCTGCCCTCTCTACTTTCATGTTTTCCTCTTCTCTGCCCTCTCTTCTTCCATGTTTTCCTCTTCTCTGCCCTCTCTTCTTTCATGTTGTCCTCTTCTCTGCCCTCTCTTCTTTCAAGTTGTCATCTTCTCTGCCCTCTCTTCTTCCATGTTGTCCACTTCTCTGCCCACTCTTCTTTAATGTTTTCCTCTTCTCTGCCCACTCTTCTTTCATTTTTTCCTCTTCTCTGCCCTCTCTTCTTCCATGTTGTCCACTTCTCTGCCCTCTCTTCTTTCATGTTTTCCTCTTCTCTGCCCTCTCTTCTTCCATGTTGTCCACTTCTCTGCCCACTCTTCTTTAATGTTTTCCTCTTCTCTGCCCACTCTTCTTTCATTTTTTCCTCTTCTCTGCCCTCTCTTCTTCCATGTTGTCCACTTCTCTGCCCTCTCTTCTTTCATGTTTTCCTCTTCTCTGCCCACTCTTCTTTCATTTTCTCCTCTTCTCTGCCCTCTCTTCTTCCATGTTGTCCACTTCTCTGCCCTCTCTTCTTTCATGTTTTCCTCTTCTCTGCCCTATCTTCTTTCATGTTTTCCTCTTCTCTGCCCTCTCTTCTTTCATGTTTTCCTCTTCTCTGCCCACTCTTCTTTCATTTTTTCCTCTTCTCTGCCCTCTCTTCTTCCATGTTTTCCTCTTCTCTGCCCGCTCTTCTTCCATGTTGTCCTCTTCTCTGCCCTCTCTTCTTTCATGTTGTCCACTTCTCTGCCCTCTCTTCTTTCATGTTTTCCTCTTCTCTGCCCACTCTTCTTCCACGTTTTCCTCTTCTCTGCCCGCTCTTCTTCCATGTTGTCCTCTTCTCTGCCCTCTCTTCTTTCACGTTGTCCTCTTCTCTGCCCTCTCTTCTTTCATGTTGTCCACTTCTCTGCCCTCTCTTCTTTCATTTTTTCCTCTTCTCTGCCCTCTCTTCTTTCATGTTGCCCTCTCTATGCCCGCTCTTCTTTCATGTTGTCCTCTTCTCGCCCTCTCTTCTTCCATGTTGTCCTTTTCTCTGCCCTCTCTTCTTCCATGTTGTCCTCTTCTCTGCCCTCTCTTCTTTCATGTTGTCCTCTTCTCTGCCCTCTCTTCTTTCATGTTTTCCTCTTCTCTGCCCTCTCTTCTTCCATGTTGTCCTCTTCTCTGCCCTCTCTTCTTCCATGTTGTCCACTTCTCTGCCCTCTCTTCTTCCATGTTGTCCTCTTCTCTGCCCTCTCTTCTTCCATGTTGTCCACTTCTCTGCCCTCTCTTCTTTCATGTTGTCCTCTTCTCTGCCCTCTCTTCTTTCATGTTGTCCTCGTCTCTGCCCCCTCTTCTTTCATGTTGTCCTCTTCTCTGCCCTCTCTTCTTCCATGTTGTCCACTTCTCTGCCCTCTCTTCTTCCATGTTGTCCTCTTCTCGCCCGCTCTTCTTTCATGTTGTCCTCTTCTCGCCCTCTCTTCTTCCATGTTGTCCACTTCTCTGCCCTCTCTTCTTCCATGTTTTCCTCTTCTCTGCCCTCTCTTCTTTCATGTTGTCCTCTTCTCGCCCTCTCTTCTTTCATGTTGTCCTCTTCTCTGCCCTCTCTTCTTCCATGTTGTCCTCTTCTCTGCCCTCTCTTCTTTCATGTTGTCCTCTTCTCTGCCCTCTCTTCTTTCATGTTGTCCTCTTCTAGGCCCTCTCTTCTTTCATGTTGTCCTCTTCTCTGCCCTCTCTTCTTTCATGTTGTCCTCTTCTCTGCCCTCTCTTCTTTCATGTTGTCCTCTTCTCTGCCCTCTCTTCTTCCATGTTGTCCACTTCTCTGCCCTCTCTTCTTTCACGTTGTCCTCTTCTCTGCCCTCTCTTCTTTCATGTTGTCCTCTTCTCTGCCCTCTCTTCTTTCATGTTGTCCTCTTCTCTGCCCTCTCTTCTTCCATGTTGTCCACTTCTCTGCCCTCTCTTCTTTCACGTTGTCCTCTTCTCTGCCCTCTCTTCTTTCACGTTGTCCTCTTCTCTGCCCTCTCTTCTTCCATGTTGTCCACTTCTCTGCCCACTCTTCTTTAATGTTTTCCTCTTCTCTGACCACTCTTCTTTCATTTTTTCCTCTTCTCTGCCCTCTCTTCTTCCATGTTGTCCACTTCTCTGCCCTCTCTTCTTTCACATTGTCCTCTTCTCTGCCCTCTCTTCTTCCATGTTGTCCTCTTCTCTGCCCTCTCTTCTTTCATGTTGTCCTCTTCTCTGCCCTCTCTTCTTTCATGTTTTCCTCTTCTCTGCCCTCTCTTCTTCCATGTTGTCCTCTTCTCTGCCCTCTCTTCTTCCATGTTGTCATCTTCTCTGCCCTCTCTTCTTCCATGTTGTCCTCTTCTCTGCCCTCTCTTCTTTCATGTTGTCCTCTTCTCTGCCCTCTCTTCTTTCATGTTTTCCTCTTCTCTGCCCTCTCTTCTTTCATTTTTTCCTCTTCTCTGCCCTCTCTTCTTCCATGTTGTCCACTTCTCTGCCCTCTCTTCTTTCACGTTTTCCTCTTCTCTGCCCTCTCTTCTTCCATGTTTTCCTCTTCTCTGCCCTCTCTTCTTTCATGTTGTCCTCTTCTCTGCCCTCTCTTCTTTCAAGTTGTCATCTTCTCTGCCCTCTCTTCTTCCATGTTGTCCACTTCTCTGCCCACTCTTCTTTAATGTTTTCCTCTTCTCTGCCCTCTCTTCTTCCATGTTGTCCACTTCTCTGCCCACTCTTCTTTAATGTTTTCCTCTTCTCTGCCCACTCTTCTTTCATTTTTTCCTCTTCTCTGCCCTCTCTTCTTCCATGTTGTCCACTTCTCTGCCCTCTCTTCTTTCATGTTTTCCTCTTCTCTGCCCACTCTTCTTTCATTTTTCCCTCTTCTCTGCCCTCTCTTCTTCCATGTTGTCCACTTCTCTGCCCTCTCTTCTTTCATGTTTTCCTCTTCTCTGCCCTCTCTTCTTTCATGTTTTCCTCTTCTCTGCCCTCTCTTCTTTCATGTTTTCCTCTTCTCTGCCCACTCTTCTTTCATTTTTTCCTCTTCTCTGCCCTCTCTTCTTCCATGTTTTCCTCTTCTCTGCCCGCTCTTCTTCCATGTTGTCCTCTTCTCTGCCCACTCTTCTTCCACGTTTTCCTCTTCTCTGCCCGCTCTTCTTCCATGTTGTCCTCTTCTCTGCCCTCTCTTCTTTCACGTTGTCCTCTTCTCTGCCCTCTCTTCTTTCATGTTGTCCACTTCTCTGCCCTCTCTTCTTTCATTTTTTCCTCTTCTCTGCCCTCTCTTCTTTCATGTTGTCCACTTCTCTGCCCTCTCTTCTTTCATGTTGTCCTCTTCTCGCCCTCTCTTCTTCCATGTTGTCCTCTTCTCTGCCCTCTCTTCTTTCATTTTGTCCTCTTCTCTGCCCTCTCTTCTTTCATGTTTTCCTCTTCTCTGCCCTCTCTTCTTCCATGTTGTCCTCTTCTCTGCCCTCTCTTCTTCCATGTTGTCCACTTCTCTGCCCTCTCTTCTTCCATGTTGTCCTCTTCTCTGCCCTCTCTTCTTCCATGTTGTCCACTTCTCTGCCCTCTCTTCTTTCATGTTGTCCTCTTCTCTGCCCTCTCTTCTTTCATGTTGTCCTCGTCTCTGCCCCCTCTTCTTTCATGTTGTCCTCTTCTCTGCCCTCTCTTCTTCCATGTTGTCCACTTCTCTGCCCTCTCTTCTTCCATGTTGTCCTCTTCTCGCCCGCTCTTCTTTCATGTTGTCCTCTTCTCGCCCTCTCTTCTTCCATGTTGTCCACTTCTCTGCCCTCTCTTCTTCCATGTTTTCCTCTTCTCTGCCCTCTCTTCTTTCATGTTGTCCTCTTCTCGCCCTCTCTTCTTTCATGTTGTCCTCTTCTCTGCCCTCTCTTCTTCCATGTTGTCCTCTTCTCTGCCCTCTCTTCTTTCATGTTGTCCTCTTCTCTGCCCTCTCTTCTTTCATGTTGTCCTCTTCTAGGCCCTCTCTTCTTTCATGTTGTCCTCTTCTCTGCCCTCTCTTCTTTCATGTTGTCCTCTTCTCTGCCCTCTCTTCTTTCATGTTGTCCTCTTCTCTGCCCTCTCTTCTTCCATGTTGTCCACTTCTCTGCCCTCTCTTCTTTCACGTTGTCCTCTTCTCTGCCCTCTCTTCTTTCATGTTGTCCTCTTCTCTGCCCTCTCTTCTTTCATGTTGTCCTCTTCTCTGCCCTCTCTTCTTCCATGTTGTCCACTTCTCTGCCCTCTCTTCTTTCACGTTGTCCTCTTCTCTGCCCTCTCTTCTTTCACGTTGTCCTCTTCTCTGCCCTCTCTTCTTCCATGTTGTCCACTTCTCTGCCCACTCTTCTTTAATGTTTTCCTCTTCTCTGACCACTCTTCTTTCATTTTTTCCTCTTCTCTGCCCTCTCTTCTTCCATGTTGTCCACTTCTCTGCCCTCTCTTCTTTCACATTGTCCTCTTCTCTGCCCTCTCTTCTTCCATGTTGTCCTCTTCTCTGCCCTCTCTTCTTTCATGTTGTCCTCTTCTCTGCCCTCTCTTCTTTCATGTTTTCCTCTTCTCTGCCCTCTCTTCTTCCATGTTGTCCTCTTCTCTGCCCTCTCTTCTTCCATGTTGTCATCTTCTCTGCCCTCTCTTCTTCCATGTTGTCCTCTTCTCTGCCCTCTCTTCTTTCATGTTGTCCTCTTCTCTGCCCTCTCTTCTTTCATGTTTTCCTCTTCTCTGCCCTCTCTTCTTTCATTTTTTCCTCTTCTCTGCCCTCTCTTCTTCCATGTTGTCCACTTCTCTGCCCTCTCTTCTTTCATGTTTTCCTCTTCTCTGCCCTCTCTTCTTCCATGTTGTCCACTTCTCTGCCCTCTCTTCTTCCATGTTTTCCTCTTCTCTGCCCTCTCTTCTTTCATGTTGTCCTCTTCTCTGCCCTCTCTTCTTTCAAGTTGTCATCTTCTCTGCCCTCTCTTCTTCCATGTTGTCCACTTCTCTGCCCACTCTTCTTTAATGTTTTCCTCTTCTCTGCCCTCTCTTCTTCCATGTTGTCCACTTCTCTGCCCACTCTTCTTTAATGTTTTCCTCTTCTCTGCCCACTCTTCTTTCATTTTTTCCTCTTCTCTGCCCTCTCTTCTTCCATGTTGTCCACTTCTCTGCCCTCTCTTCTTTCATGTTTTCCTCTTCTCTGCCCACTCTTCTTTCATTTTTTCCTCTTCTCTGCCCTCTCTTCTTCCATGTTGTCCACTTCTCTGCCCTCTCTTCTTTCATGTTTTCCTCTTCTCTGCCCTCTCTTCTTTCATGTTTTCCTCTTCTCTGCCCTCTCTTCTTTCATGTTTTCCTCTTCTCTGCCCACTCTTCTTTCATTTTTTCCTCTTCTCTGCCCTCTCTTCTTCCATGTTGTCCTCTTCTCTGCCCACTCTTCTTCCACGTTTTCCTCTTCTCTGCCCGCTCTTCTTCCATGTTGTCCTCTTCTCTGCCCACTCTTCTTCCACGTTTTCCTCTTCTCTGCCCGCTCTTCTTCCATGTTGTCCTCTTCTCTGCCCTCTCTTCTTTCATGTTGTCCTCTTCTCTGCCCTCTCTTCTTTCATGTTGTCCTCTTCTCTGCCCTCTCTTCTTTCATGTTGTCCTCTTCTCTGCCCTCTCTTCTTTCATGTTTTCCTCTTCTCTGCCCTCTCTTCTTCCATGTTGTCCACTTCTCTGCCCTCTCTACTTTCATGTTGTCCTCGTCTCTGCCCTCTCTTCTTTCATGTTGCCCTCTCTATGCCCGCTCTTCTTTCATGTTGTCCTCTTCTCTGCCCTCTCTTCTTCCATGTTGTCCACTTCTCTGCCCACTCTTCTTTCATTTTTTCCTCTTCTCTGCCCGCTCTTCTTTCATGTTGCCCTCTCTATGCCCGCTCTTCTTCCATGTTGTCCACTTCTCTGCCCACTCTTCTTTCATTTTTTCCTCTTCTCTGCCCGCTCTTCTTTCATGTTGCCCTCTCTATGCCCGCTCTTCTTTCATGTTGTCCTCTTCTCTGCCCTCTCTTCTTCCATGTTGTCCACTTCTCTGCCCTCTCTTCTTCCATGTTGTCCTCTTCTCGCCCGCTCTTCTTTCATGTTGTCCTCTTCTCGCCCTCTCTTCTTCCATGTTGTCCACTTCTCTGCCCTCTCTTCTTCCATGTTTTCCTCTTCTCTGCCCTCTCTTCTTTCATGTTCTCCTCTTCTCGCCCTCTCTTCTTTCATGTTGTCCTCTTCTCTGCCCTCTCTTCTTCCATGTTGTCCTCTTCTCTGCCCTCTCTTCTTTCATGTTGTCCTCTTCTCTGCCCTCTCTTCTTTCATGTTGTCCTCTTCTCTGCCCTCTCTTCTTTCATGTTGTCCTCTTCTCTGCCCTCTCTTCTTCCATGTTGTCCACTTCTCTGCCCTCTCTTCTTTCATGTTGTCCTCTTCTCTGCCCTCTCTTCTTTCATGTTGTCCTCTTCTCTGCCCTCTCTTCTTCCATGTTGTCCACTTCTCTGCCCTCTCTTCTTTCACGTTGTCCTCTTCTCTGCCCTCTCTTCTTTCATGTTGTCCTCTTCTCTGCCTTCTCTTCTTTCATGTTGTCCTCTTCTCTGCCCTCTCTTCTTCCATGTTGTCCACTTCTCTGCCCTCTCTTCTTTCACGTTGTCCTCTTCTCTGCCCTCTCTTCTTTCACGTTGTCCTCTTCTCTGCCCTCTCTTCTTCCATGTTGTCCACTTCTCTGCCCACTCTTCTTTAATGTTTTCCTCTTCTCTGCCCACTCTTCTTTCATTTTTTCCTCTTCTCTGCCCTCTCTTCTTCCATGTTGTCCACTTCTCTGCCCTCTCTTCTTTCACATTGTCCTCTTCTCTGCCCTCTCTTCTTCCATGTTGTCCTCTTCTCTGCCCTCTCTTCTTTCATGTTGTCCTCTTCTCTGCCCTCTCTTCTTTCATGTTTTCCTCTTCTCTGCCCTCTCTTCTTCCATGTTGTCCTCTTCTCTGCCCTCTCTTCTTCCATGTTGTCCTCTTCTCTGCCCTCTCTTCTTCCATGTTGTCCTCTTCTCTGCCCTCTCTTCTTTCATGTTGTCCTCTTCTGTGCCCTCTCTTCTTTCATGTTTTCCTCTTCTCTGCCCTCTCTTCTTTCATTTTTTCCTCTTCTCTGCCCTCTCTTATTCCATGTTGTCCACTTCTCTGCCCTCTATACTTTCATGTTTTCCTTTTCTCTGCCCGCTCTTCTTTCATGTTGCCCTCTCTATGCCCGCTCTTCTTTCATGTTGTCCTCTTCTCTGCCCTCTCTTCTTCCATGTTGTCCACTTCTCTGCCCTCTCTTCTTCCATGTTGTCCTCTTCTCTGCCCTCTCTTCTTTCATGTTTTCCTCTTCTCTGCCCGCTCTTCTTTCATGTTGCCCTCTCTATGCCCGCTCTTCTTTCATGTTGTCCTCTTCTCGCCCTCTCTTCTTCCATGTTGTCCTCTTCTCTGCCCTCTCTTCTTCCATGTTGTCCTCTTCTCTGCCCTCTCTTCTTTCATGTTGTCCTCTTCTCTGCCCTCTCTTCTTTCATGTTTTCCTCTTCTCTGCCCTCTCTTCTTCCATGTTGTCCTCTTCTCTGCCCTCTCTTCTTTCATGTTGTCCACTTCTCTGCCCTCTCTTCTTTCATGTTGTCCTCTTCTCTGCCCTCTCTTCTTTCATGTTGTCCTCTTCTCTGCCCTCTCTTCTTTCATTTTTTCCTCTTCTCTGCCCTCTCTTCTTCCATGTTGTCCACTTCTCTGCCCTCTCTACTTTCATGTTTTCCTCTTCTATGCCCGCTCTTCTTTCAAGTTGTCCTCTTCTCTGCCCTCTCTTCTTCCATGTTGTCCACTTCTCTGCCCTCTCTTCTTTCATGTTTTCCTCTTCTCTGCCCGCTCTTCTTTCATGTTGCCCTCTCTATGCCCGCTCTTCTTCCATGTTGTCCTCTTCTCTGCCCTCTCTTCTTCCATGTTGTCCTCTTCTCTGCCCTCTCTTCTTCCATGTTGTCCACTTCTCTGCCCTCTCTTCTTTCATGTTTTCCTCTTCTCTGCCCTCTCTTCTTCCATGTTGTCCACTTCTCTGCCCTCTCTTCTTTCATGTTTTCCTCTTCTCTGCCCGCTCTTCTTTCATGTTGTCCTCTTCTCGCCCGCTCTTCTTCCATGTTGTCCTCTTCTCTGCCCTTTCTTCTTCCATGTTGTCCTCTTCTCTGCCCTCTCTTCTTCCATGTTGTCCACTTCTCTGCCCTCTCTTCTTTCATGTTGTCCTCTTCTCTGCCCGCTCTTCTTTCATGTTGTCCTCTTCTCTGCCCTCTCTTCTTCCATGTTGTCCTCTTCTCTGCCCTCTCTTCTTCCATGTTGTCCACTTCTCTGCCCTCTCTTCTTTCATGTTGTCCTCTTCTCTGCCCTCTCTTCTTTCATGTTGTCCTCTTCTCTGCCCTCTCTTCTTTCATGTTGTCCTCTTCTCTGCCCTCTCTTCTTTCATGTTGTCCACTTCTCTGCCCTCTCTTCTTTCATGTTGTCCTCTTCTCTGCCCTCTCTTCTTTCATGTTGTCCTCTTCTCTGCCCTCTCTTCTTCCATGTTGTCCACTTCTCTGCCCTCTCTTCTTTCACGTTGTCCTCTTCTCTGCCCTCTCTTCTTCCATGTTGTCCACTTCTCTGCCCGCTCTTCTTTCACGTTGTCCTCTTCTCTGCCCTCTCTTCTTCCATGTTGTCCACTTCTCTGCCCTCTCTTCTTTCATGTTGTCCTCTTCTCTGCCCTCTCTTCTTTCATGTTGTCCTCTTCTCTGCCCTCTCTTCTTCCATGTTGTCCACTTCTCTGCCCTCTCTTCTTTCACGTTGTCCTCTTCTCTGCCCTCTCTTCTTCCATGTTGTCCACTTCTCTGCCGTCTCTTCTTCCATGTTGTCCACTTCTCTGCCCTCTCTTCTTTCATGTTTTCCTCTTCTCTGCCCTCTCTTCTTTCACGTTGTCCTCTTCTCTGCCCTCTCTTCTTTCATGTTGTCCTCTTCTCTGCCCTCTCTTCTTTCATGTTTTCCTCTTCTCTGCCCTCTCTTCTTCCATGTTGTCCTCTTCTCTGCCCTCTCTTCTTTCATGTTGTCCACTTCTCTGCCCGCTCTTCTTTCATGTTGTCCTCTTCTCTGCCCTCTCTTCTTCCATGTTGTCCCCTTCTCTGCCCTCTCTTCTTTCATGTTGCCCTCTCTATGCCCGCTCTTCTTTCATGTTGTCCTCTTCTCTGCCCTCTCTTCTTCCATGTTGTCCACTTCTCTGCCCTCTCTTCTTTCATTTTTTCCTCTTCTCTGCCCTCTCTTCTTTCATTTTTTCCTCTTCTCTGCCCTCTCTTCTTCCATGTTGTCCACTTCTCTGCCCGCTCTTCTTTCATGTTGTCCACTTCTCTGCCCACTCTTCTTTCATTTTTTCCTCTTCTCTGCCCACTCTTCTTCCATGATTTCCTCTTCTCTGCCCGCTCTTCTTCCATGTTGTCCTCTTCTAGTCCCTCTCTTCTTTCATTTTTTCCTCTTCTCTGCCCTCTCTTCTTTCATGTTTTCCTCTTCTCTGCCCGCTCTTCTTTCATGTTGTCCTCTTCTCTGCCCTCTCTTCTTTAATGTTTTCCTCTTCTCTGCCCACTCTTCTTTCATGTTTTCCTCTTCTCTGCCCTCTCTTCTTTCATGTTTTCCTCTTCTCTGCCCTCTCTTCTTCCATGTTGTCCACTTCTCTGCCCTCTCTTCTTCCATGTTGTCCACTTCTCTGCCCACTCTTCTTTAATGTTGTCCTCTTCTCTGCCCTCTCTTCTTTCATGTTGTCCTCTTCTCTGCCCTCTCTTCTTTCATTTTTTCCTCTTCTCTGCCCTCTCTTCTTCCATGTTGTCCACTTCTCTGCCCTCTCTTCTTCCATGGGGTCCTCTTCTCTGCCCTCTCTTCTTTCATGTTGTCCTCTTCTCTGCCCTCTCTTCTTCCATGTTGTCCACTTCTCTGCCCTCTCTTCTTTCATGTTGTCCTTTTCTCTGCCCTCTCTTCTTTCATGTTGTCCTCTTCTCTGCCCTCTCTTCTTTCATGTTGTCCTCTTCTCTGCCCTCTCTTCTTCCATGTTGTCCACTTCTCTGCCCTCTCTTCTTTCATGTTGTCCTCTTCTCTGCCCTCTCTTCTTCCATGTTGTCCACTTCTCTGCCCTCTCTTCTTTCATGTTGTCCTCTTCTCTGCCCTCTCTTCTTTCATGTTGTCCTCTTCTCTGCCCTCTCTTCTTCCATGTTGTCCACTTCTCTGCCCTCTCTTCTTTCATGTTGTCCTCTTCTCTGCCCTCTCTTCTTTCATGTTGTCCTCTTCTCTGCCCTCTCTTCTTCCATGTTGTCCACTTCTCTGCCCTCTCTTCTTTCATGTTGTCCTCTTCTCTGCCCTCTCTTCTTTCATGTTGTCCTCTTCTCTGCCCTCTCTTCTTTCATGTTGTCCACTTCTCTGCCCTCTCTTCTTCCATGTTGTCCACTTCTCTGCCCTCTCTTCTTCCATGTTTTCCTCTTCTCTGCCCGCTCTTCTTCCATGTTGTCCACTTCTCTGCACTCTCTTCTTTCATGTTGTCCTCTTCTCTGCCCTCTCTTCTTTCATGTTGTCCTCTTCTCTGCCCTCTCTTCTTCCATGTTGTCCACTTCTCTGCCCTCTCTTCTTTCATGTTGTCCTCTTCTCTGCCCTCTCTTCTTTCATGTTGTCCTCTTCTCTGCCCTCTCTTCTTCCATGTTGTCCACTTCTCTGCCCTCTCTGCTTTCATGTTGTCCTCTTCTCTGCCCTCTCTTCTTCCATGTTGTCCACTTCTCTGCCCTCTCTTCTTTCATTTTTTCCTCTTCTCTGCCCTCTCTTCTTTCATTTTTTCCTCTTCTCTGCCCTCTCTTCTTTCATGTTTTCCTCTTCTCTGCCCTCTCTTCTTTCATGTTGTCCTCTTCTCTGCCCTCTCTTCTTTAATGTTTTCCTCTTCTCTGCCCACTCTTCTTTCATTTTTTCCTCTTCTCTGCCCACTCTTCTTCCATGTTGTCCTCTTCTCTGCCCTCTCTTCTTTCATGTTTTCCTCTTCTCTGCCCTCTCTTCTTTCACACTGTCCTCTTCTCTGCCCTCTCTTCTTTCATGTTGTCCACTTCTCTGCCCTCTCTTCTTCCATGTTGTCCACTTCTCTGCCCTCTCTTCTTTCATGTTGTCCTCTTCTCTGCCCTCTCTTCTTCCATGTTGTCCACTTCTCTGCCCTCTCTTCTTTCACACTGTCCTCTTCTCTGCCCTCTCTTCTTTCATGTTGTCCACTTCTCTGCCCTCTCTTCTTCCATGTTGTCCACTTCTCTGCCCTCTCTTCTTTCATGTTGTCCTCTTCTCTGCCCTCTCTTCTTCCATGTTGTCCACTTCTCTGCCCTCTCTTCTTTCATTTTTTCCTCTTCTCTGCCCTCTCTTCTTTCATTTTTTCCTCTTCTCTGCCCTCTCTTCTTTCATGTTTTCCTCTTCTCTGCCCTCTCTTCTTTCATGTTGTCCTCTTCTCTGCCCTCTCTTCTTTAATGTTTTCCTCTTCTCTGCCCACTCTTCTTTCATTTTTTCCTCTTCTCTGCCCACTCTTCTTCCATGTTGTCCTCTTCTCTGCCCTCTCTTCTTTCATGTTTTCCTCTTCTCTGCCCTCTCTTCTTTCACACTGTCCTCTTCTCTGCCCTCTCTTCTTTCATGTTGTCCACTTCTCTGCCCTCTCTTCTTCCATGTTGTCCACTTCTCTGCCCTCTCTTCTTTCATGTTGTCCTCTTCTCTGCCCTCTCTTCTTCCATGTTGTCCTCTTCTCTGCCCTCTCTTCTTCCATGTTGTCCACTTCTCTGCCCTCTCTACTTTCATGTTTTCCTCTTCTCTGCCCTCTCTTCTTCCATGTTTTCCTCTTCTCTGCCCTCTCTTCTTCCATGTTTTCCTCTTCTCTGCCCTCTCTTCTTTCATGTTGTCCTCTTCTCTGCCCTCTCTTCTTCCATGTTGTCCTCTTCTCTGCCCTCTCTTCTTCCATGTTGTCCACTTCTCTGCCCTCTCTACTTTCATGTTTTCCTCTTCTCTGCCCTCTCTTCTTCCATGTTTTCCTCTTCTCTGCCCTCTCTTCTTTCATGTTGTCCTCTTCTCTGCCCTCTCTTCTTTCAAGTTGTCATCTTCTCTGCCCTCTCTTCTTCCATGTTGTCCACTTCTCTGCCCACTCTTCTTTAATGTTTTCCTCTTCTCTGCCCACTCTTCTTTCATTTTTTCCTCTTCTCTGCCCTCTCTTCTTCCATGTTGTCCACTTCTCTGCCCTCTCTTCTTTCATGTTTTCCTCTTCTCTGCCCTCTCTTCTTCCATGTTGTCCACTTCTCTGCCCACTCTTCTTTAATGTTTTCCTCTTCTCTGCCCACTCTTCTTTCATTTTTTCCTCTTCTCTGCCCTCTCTTCTTCCATGTTGTCCACTTCTCTGCCCTCTCTTCTTTCATGTTTTCCTCTTCTCTGCCCACTCTTCTTTCATTTTCTCCTCTTCTCTGCCCTCTCTTCTTCCATGTTGTCCACTTCTCTGCCCTCTCTTCTTTCATGTTTTCCTCTTCTCTGCCCTATCTTCTTTCATGTTTTCCTCTTCTCTGCCCTCTCTTCTTTCATGTTTTCCTCTTCTCTGCCCACTCTTCTTTCATTTTTTCCTCTTCTCTGCCCTCTCTTCTTCCATGTTTTCCTCTTCTCTGCCCGCTCTTCTTCCATGTTGTCCTCTTCTCTGCCCTCTCTTCTTTCATGTTGTCCACTTCTCTGCCCTCTCTTCTTTCATGTTTTCCTCTTCTCTGCCCACTCTTCTTCCACGTTTTCCTCTTCTCTGCCCGCTCTTCTTCCATGTTGTCCTCTTCTCTGCCCTCTCTTCTTTCACGTTGTCCTCTTCTCTGCCCTCTCTTCTTTCATGTTGTCCACTTCTCTGCCCTCTCTTCTTTCATTTTTTCCTCTTCTCTGCCCTCTCTTCTTTCATGTTGCCCTCTCTATGCCCGCTCTTCTTTCATGTTGTCCTCTTCTCGCCCTCTCTTCTTCCATGTTGTCCTTTTCTCTGCCCTCTCTTCTTCCATGTTGTCCTCTTCTCTGCCCTCTCTTCTTTCATGTTGTCCTCTTCTCTGCCCTCTCTTCTTTCATGTTTTCCTCTTCTCTGCCCTCTCTTCTTCCATGTTGTCCTCTTCTCTGCCCTCTCTTCTTCCATGTTGTCCACTTCTCTGCCCTCTCTTCTTCCATGTTGTCCTCTTCTCTGCCCTCTCTTCTTCCATGTTGTCCACTTCTCTGCCCTCTCTTCTTTCATGTTGTCCTCTTCTCTGCCCTCTCTTCTTTCATGTTGTCCTCGTCTCTGCCCCCTCTTCTTTCATGTTGTCCTCTTCTCTGCCCTCTCTTCTTCCATGTTGTCCACTTCTCTGCCCTCTCTTCTTCCATGTTGTCCTCTTCTCGCCCGCTCTTCTTTCATGTTGTCCTCTTCTCGCCCTCTCTTCTTCCATGTTGTCCACTTCTCTGCCCTCTCTTCTTCCATGTTTTCCTCTTCTCTGCCCTCTCTTCTTTCATGTTGTCCTCTTCTCGCCCTCTCTTCTTTCATGTTGTCCTCTTCTCTGCCCTCTCTTCTTCCATGTTGTCCTCTTCTCTGCCCTCTCTTCTTTCATGTTGTCCTCTTCTCTGCCCTCTCTTCTTTCATGTTGTCCTCTTCTAGGCCCTCTCTTCTTTCATGTTGTCCTCTTCTCTGCCCTCTCTTCTTTCATGTTGTCCTCTTCTCTGCCCTCTCTTCTTTCATGTTGTCCTCTTCTCTGCCCTCTCTTCTTCCATGTTGTCCACTTCTCTGCCCTCTCTTCTTTCACGTTGTCCTCTTCTCTGCCCTCTCTTCTTTCATGTTGTCCTCTTCTCTGCCCTCTCTTCTTTCATGTTGTCCTCTTCTCTGCCCTCTCTTCTTCCATGTTGTCCACTTCTCTGCCCTCTCTTCTTTCACGTTGTCCTCTTCTCTGCCCTCTCTTCTTTCACGTTGTCCTCTTCTCTGCCCTCTCTTCTTCCATGTTGTCCACTTCTCTGCCCACTCTTCTTTAATGTTTTCCTCTTCTCTGACCACTCTTCTTTCATTTTTTCCTCTTCTCTGCCCTCTCTTCTTCCATGTTGTCCACTTCTCTGCCCTCTCTTCTTTCACATTGTCCTCTTCTCTGCCCTCTCTTCTTCCATGTTGTCCTCTTCTCTGCCCTCTCTTCTTTCATGTTGTCCTCTTCTCTGCCCTCTCTTCTTTCATGTTTTCCTCTTCTCTGCCCTCTCTTCTTCCATGTTGTCCTCTTCTCTGCCCTCTCTTCTTCCATGTTGTCATCTTCTCTGCCCTCTCTTCTTCCATGTTGTCCTCTTCTCTGCCCTCTCTTCTTTCATGTTGTCCTCTTCTCTGCCCTCTCTTCTTTCATGTTTTCCTCTTCTCTGCCCTCTCTTCTTTCATTTTTTCCTCTTCTCTGCCCTCTCTTCTTCCATGTTGTCCACTTCTCTGCCCTCTCTTCTTTCACGTTTTCCTCTTCTCTGCCCTCTCTTCTTCCATGTTGTCCACTTCTCTGCCCTCTCTTCTTCCATGTTTTCCTCTTCTCTGCCCTCTCTTCTTTCATGTTGTCCTCTTCTCTGCCCTCTCTTCTTTCAAGTTGTCATCTTCTCTGCCCTCTCTTCTTCCATGTTGTCCACTTCTCTGCCCACTCTTCTTTAATGTTTTCCTCTTCTCTGCCCTCTCTTCTTCCATGTTGTCCACTTCTCTGCCCACTCTTCTTTAATGTTTTCCTCTTCTCTGCCCACTCTTCTTTCATTTTTTCCTCTTCTCTGCCCTCTCTTCTTCCATGTTGTCCACTTCTCTGCCCTCTCTTCTTTCATGTTTTCCTCTTCTCTGCCCACTCTTCTTTCATTTTTCCCTCTTCTCTGCCCTCTCTTCTTCCATGTTGTCCACTTCTCTGCCCTCTCTTCTTTCATGTTTTCCTCTTCTCTGCCCTCTCTTCTTTCATGTTTTCCTCTTCTCTGCCCTCTCTTCTTTCATGTTTTCCTCTTCTCTGCCCACTCTTCTTTCATTTTTTCCTCTTCTCTGCCCTCTCTTCTTCCATGTTTTCCTCTTCTCTGCCCGCTCTTCTTCCATGTTGTCCTCTTCTCTGCCCACTCTTCTTCCACGTTTTCCTCTTCTCTGCCCGCTCTTCTTCCATGTTGTCCTCTTCTCTGCCCTCTCTTCTTTCACGTTGTCCTCTTCTCTGCCCTCTCTTCTTTCATGTTGTCCACTTCTCTGCCCTCTCTTCTTTCATTTTTTCCTCTTCTCTGCCCTCTCTTCTTTCATGTTGTCCACTTCTCTGCCCTCTCTTCTTTCATGTTGTCCTCTTCTCGCCCTCTCTTCTTCCATGTTGTCCTCTTCTCTGCCCTCTCTTCTTTCATTTTGTCCTCTTCTCTGCCCTCTCTTCTTTCATGTTTTCCTCTTCTCTGCCCTCTCTTCTTCCATGTTGTCCTCTTCTCTGCCCTCTCTTCTTCCATGTTGTCCACTTCTCTGCCCTCTCTTCTTCCATGTTGTCCTCTTCTCTGCCCTCTCTTCTTCCATGTTGTCCACTTCTCTGCCCTCTCTTCTTTCATGTTGTCCTCTTCTCTGCCCTCTCTTCTTTCATGTTGTCCTCGTCTCTGCCCCCTCTTCTTTCATGTTGTCCTCTTCTCTGCCCTCTCTTCTTCCATGTTGTCCACTTCTCTGCCCTCTCTTCTTCCATGTTGTCCTCTTCTCGCCCGCTCTTCTTTCATGTTGTCCTCTTCTCGCCCTCTCTTCTTCCATGTTGTCCACTTCTCTGCCCTCTCTTCTTCCATGTTTTCCTCTTCTCTGCCCTCTCTTCTTTCATGTTGTCCTCTTCTCGCCCTCTCTTCTTTCATGTTGTCCTCTTCTCTGCCCTCTCTTCTTCCATGTTGTCCTCTTCTCTGCCCTCTCTTCTTTCATGTTGTCCTCTTCTCTGCCCTCTCTTCTTTCATGTTGTCCTCTTCTAGGCCCTCTCTTCTTTCATGTTGTCCTCTTCTCTGCCCTCTCTTCTTTCATGTTGTCCTCTTCTCTGCCCTCTCTTCTTTCATGTTGTCCTCTTCTCTGCCCTCTCTTCTTCCATGTTGTCCACTTCTCTGCCCTCTCTTCTTTCACGTTGTCCTCTTCTCTGCCCTCTCTTCTTTCATGTTGTCCTCTTCTCTGCCCTCTCTTCTTTCATGTTGTCCTCTTCTCTGCCCTCTCTTCTTCCATGTTGTCCACTTCTCTGCCCTCTCTTCTTTCACGTTGTCCTCTTCTCTGCCCTCTCTTCTTTCACGTTGTCCTCTTCTCTGCCCTCTCTTCTTCCATGTTGTCCACTTCTCTGCCCACTCTTCTTTAATGTTTTCCTCTTCTCTGACCACTCTTCTTTCATTTTTTCCTCTTCTCTGCCCTCTCTTCTTCCATGTTGTCCACTTCTCTGCCCTCTCTTCTTTCACATTGTCCTCTTCTCTGCCCTCTCTTCTTCCATGTTGTCCTCTTCTCTGCCCTCTCTTCTTTCATGTTGTCCTCTTCTCTGCCCTCTCTTCTTTCATGTTTTCCTCTTCTCTGCCCTCTCTTCTTCCATGTTGTCCTCTTCTCTGCCCTCTCTTCTTCCATGTTGTCATCTTCTCTGCCCTCTCTTCTTCCATGTTGTCCTCTTCTCTGCCCTCTCTTCTTTCATGTTGTCCTCTTCTCTGCCCTCTCTTCTTTCATGTTTTCCTCTTCTCTGCCCTCTCTTCTTTCATTTTTTCCTCTTCTCTGCCCTCTCTTCTTCCATGTTGTCCACTTCTCTGCCCTCTCTTCTTTCATGTTTTCCTCTTCTCTGCCCTCTCTTCTTCCATGTTGTCCACTTCTCTGCCCTCTCTTCTTCCATGTTTTCCTCTTCTCTGCCCTCTCTTCTTTCATGTTGTCCTCTTCTCTGCCCTCTCTTCTTTCAAGTTGTCATCTTCTCTGCCCTCTCTTCTTCCATGTTGTCCACTTCTCTGCCCACTCTTCTTTAATGTTTTCCTCTTCTCTGCCCTCTCTTCTTCCATGTTGTCCACTTCTCTGCCCACTCTTCTTTAATGTTTTCCTCTTCTCTGCCCACTCTTCTTTCATTTTTTCCTCTTCTCTGCCCTCTCTTCTTCCATGTTGTCCACTTCTCTGCCCTCTCTTCTTTCATGTTTTCCTCTTCTCTGCCCACTCTTCTTTCATTTTTTCCTCTTCTCTGCCCTCTCTTCTTCCATGTTGTCCACTTCTCTGCCCTCTCTTCTTTCATGTTTTCCTCTTCTCTGCCCTCTCTTCTTTCATGTTTTCCTCTTCTCTGCCCTCTCTTCTTTCATGTTTTCCTCTTCTCTGCCCACTCTTCTTTCATTTTTTCCTCTTCTCTGCCCTCTCTTCTTCCATGTTGTCCTCTTCTCTGCCCACTCTTCTTCCACGTTTTCCTCTTCTCTGCCCGCTCTTCTTCCATGTTGTCCTCTTCTCTGCCCACTCTTCTTCCACGTTTTCCTCTTCTCTGCCCGCTCTTCTTCCATGTTGTCCTCTTCTCTGCCCTCTCTTCTTTCATGTTGTCCTCTTCTCTGCCCTCTCTTCTTTCATGTTGTCCTCTTCTCTGCCCTCTCTTCTTTCATGTTGTCCTCTTCTCTGCCCTCTCTTCTTTCATGTTTTCCTCTTCTCTGCCCTCTCTTCTTCCATGTTGTCCACTTCTCTGCCCTCTCTACTTTCATGTTGTCCTCGTCTCTGCCCTCTCTTCTTTCATGTTGCCCTCTCTATGCCCGCTCTTCTTTCATGTTGTCCTCTTCTCTGCCCTCTCTTCTTCCATGTTGTCCACTTCTCTGCCCACTCTTCTTTCATTTTTTCCTCTTCTCTGCCCGCTCTTCTTTCATGTTGCCCTCTCTATGCCCGCTCTTCTTCCATGTTGTCCACTTCTCTGCCCACTCTTCTTTCATTTTTTCCTCTTCTCTGCCCGCTCTTCTTTCATGTTGCCCTCTCTATGCCCGCTCTTCTTTCATGTTGTCCTCTTCTCTGCCCTCTCTTCTTCCATGTTGTCCACTTCTCTGCCCTCTCTTCTTCCATGTTGTCCTCTTCTCGCCCGCTCTTCTTTCATGTTGTCCTCTTCTCGCCCTCTCTTCTTCCATGTTGTCCACTTCTCTGCCCTCTCTTCTTCCATGTTTTCCTCTTCTCTGCCCTCTCTTCTTTCATGTTCTCCTCTTCTCGCCCTCTCTTCTTTCATGTTGTCCTCTTCTCTGCCCTCTCTTCTTCCATGTTGTCCTCTTCTCTGCCCTCTCTTCTTTCATGTTGTCCTCTTCTCTGCCCTCTCTTCTTTCATGTTGTCCTCTTCTCTGCCCTCTCTTCTTTCATGTTGTCCTCTTCTCTGCCCTCTCTTCTTCCATGTTGTCCACTTCTCTGCCCTCTCTTCTTTCATGTTGTCCTCTTCTCTGCCCTCTCTTCTTTCATGTTGTCCTCTTCTCTGCCCTCTCTTCTTCCATGTTGTCCACTTCTCTGCCCTCTCTTCTTTCACGTTGTCCTCTTCTCTGCCCTCTCTTCTTTCATGTTGTCCTCTTCTCTGCCTTCTCTTCTTTCATGTTGTCCTCTTCTCTGCCCTCTCTTCTTCCATGTTGTCCACTTCTCTGCCCTCTCTTCTTTCACGTTGTCCTCTTCTCTGCCCTCTCTTCTTTCACGTTGTCCTCTTCTCTGCCCTCTCTTCTTCCATGTTGTCCACTTCTCTGCCCACTCTTCTTTAATGTTTTCCTCTTCTCTGCCCACTCTTCTTTCATTTTTTCCTCTTCTCTGCCCTCTCTTCTTCCATGTTGTCCACTTCTCTGCCCTCTCTTCTTTCACATTGTCCTCTTCTCTGCCCTCTCTTCTTCCATGTTGTCCTCTTCTCTGCCCTCTCTTCTTTCATGTTGTCCTCTTCTCTGCCCTCTCTTCTTTCATGTTTTCCTCTTCTCTGCCCTCTCTTCTTCCATGTTGTCCTCTTCTCTGCCCTCTCTTCTTCCATGTTGTCCTCTTCTCTGCCCTCTCTTCTTCCATGTTGTCCTCTTCTCTGCCCTCTCTTCTTTCATGTTGTCCTCTTCTGTGCCCTCTCTTCTTTCATGTTTTCCTCTTCTCTGCCCTCTCTTCTTTCATTTTTTCCTCTTCTCTGCCCTCTCTTATTCCATGTTGTCCACTTCTCTGCCCTCTATACTTTCATGTTTTCCTTTTCTCTGCCCGCTCTTCTTTCATGTTGCCCTCTCTATGCCCGCTCTTCTTTCATGTTGTCCTCTTCTCTGCCCTCTCTTCTTCCATGTTGTCCACTTCTCTGCCCTCTCTTCTTCCATGTTGTCCTCTTCTCTGCCCTCTCTTCTTTCATGTTTTCCTCTTCTCTGCCCGCTCTTCTTTCATGTTGCCCTCTCTATGCCCGCTCTTCTTTCATGTTGTCCTCTTCTCGCCCTCTCTTCTTCCATGTTGTCCTCTTCTCTGCCCTCTCTTCTTCCATGTTGTCCTCTTCTCTGCCCTCTCTTCTTTCATGTTGTCCTCTTCTCTGCCCTCTCTTCTTTCATGTTTTCCTCTTCTCTGCCCTCTCTTCTTCCATGTTGTCCTCTTCTCTGCCCTCTCTTCTTTCATGTTGTCCACTTCTCTGCCCTCTCTTCTTTCATGTTGTCCTCTTCTCTGCCCTCTCTTCTTTCATGTTGTCCTCTTCTCTGCCCTCTCTTCTTTCATTTTTTCCTCTTCTCTGCCCTCTCTTCTTCCATGTTGTCCACTTCTCTGCCCTCTCTACTTTCATGTTTTCCTCTTCTATGCCCGCTCTTCTTTCAAGTTGTCCTCTTCTCTGCCCTCTCTTCTTCCATGTTGTCCACTTCTCTGCCCTCTCTTCTTTCATGTTTTCCTCTTCTCTGCCCGCTCTTCTTTCATGTTGCCCTCTCTATGCCCGCTCTTCTTCCATGTTGTCCTCTTCTCTGCCCTCTCTTCTTCCATGTTGTCCTCTTCTCTGCCCTCTCTTCTTCCATGTTGTCCACTTCTCTGCCCTCTCTTCTTTCATGTTTTCCTCTTCTCTGCCCTCTCTTCTTCCATGTTGTCCACTTCTCTGCCCTCTCTTCTTTCATGTTTTCCTCTTCTCTGCCCGCTCTTCTTTCATGTTGTCCTCTTCTCGCCCGCTCTTCTTCCATGTTGTCCTCTTCTCTGCCCTTTCTTCTTCCATGTTGTCCTCTTCTCTGCCCTCTCTTCTTCCATGTTGTCCACTTCTCTGCCCTCTCTTCTTTCATGTTGTCCTCTTCTCTGCCCGCTCTTCTTTCATGTTGTCCTCTTCTCTGCCCTCTCTTCTTCCATGTTGTCCTCTTCTCTGCCCTCTCTTCTTCCATGTTGTCCACTTCTCTGCCCTCTCTTCTTTCATGTTGTCCTCTTCTCTGCCCTCTCTTCTTTCATGTTGTCCTCTTCTCTGCCCTCTCTTCTTTCATGTTGTCCTCTTCTCTGCCCTCTCTTCTTTCATGTTGTCCACTTCTCTGCCCTCTCTTCTTTCATGTTGTCCTCTTCTCTGCCCTCTCTTCTTTCATGTTGTCCTCTTCTCTGCCCTCTCTTCTTCCATGTTGTCCACTTCTCTGCCCTCTCTTCTTTCACGTTGTCCTCTTCTCTGCCCTCTCTTCTTCCATGTTGTCCACTTCTCTGCCCGCTCTTCTTTCACGTTGTCCTCTTCTCTGCCCTCTCTTCTTCCATGTTGTCCACTTCTCTGCCCTCTCTTCTTTCATGTTGTCCTCTTCTCTGCCCTCTCTTCTTTCATGTTGTCCTCTTCTCTGCCCTCTCTTCTTCCATGTTGTCCACTTCTCTGCCCTCTCTTCTTTCACGTTGTCCTCTTCTCTGCCCTCTCTTCTTCCATGTTGTCCACTTCTCTGCCGTCTCTTCTTCCATGTTGTCCACTTCTCTGCCCTCTCTTCTTTCATGTTTTCCTCTTCTCTGCCCTCTCTTCTTTCACGTTGTCCTCTTCTCTGCCCTCTCTTCTTTCATGTTGTCCTCTTCTCTGCCCTCTCTTCTTTCATGTTTTCCTCTTCTCTGCCCTCTCTTCTTCCATGTTGTCCTCTTCTCTGCCCTCTCTTCTTTCATGTTGTCCACTTCTCTGCCCGCTCTTCTTTCATGTTGTCCTCTTCTCTGCCCTCTCTTCTTCCATGTTGTCCCCTTCTCTGCCCTCTCTTCTTTCATGTTGCCCTCTCTATGCCCGCTCTTCTTTCATGTTGTCCTCTTCTCTGCCCTCTCTTCTTTCATGTTGTCCTCTTCTCTGCCCTCTCTTCTTTCATGTTTTCCTCTTCTCTGCCCTCTCTTCTTCCATGTTGTCCTCTTCTCTGCCCTCTCTTCTTTCATGTTGTCCACTTCTCTGCCCTCTCTTCTTTCATGTTGTCCTCTTCTCTGCCCTCTCTTCTTCCATGTTGTCCACTTCTTTGCCCTCTCTTCTTCCATGTTGTCCACTTCTCTGCCCTCTCTTCTTTCATGTTGTCCTCTTCTCTGCCCTCTCTTCTTTCATTTTTTCCTCTTCTCTGCCCTCTCTTCTTCCATGTTGTCCACTTCTCTGCCCTCTCTTCTTTCATGTTTTCCTCTTCTCTGCCCGCTCTTCTTTCATTTTGCCCTCTCTATGCCCGCTCTTCTTCCATGTTGTCCTCTTCTCGCCCGCTCTTCTTTCATGTTGTCCTCTTCTCGCCCTCTCTTCTTCCATGTTGTCCTCTTCTCTGCCCTCTCTTCTTCCATGTTGTCCTCTTCTCTGCCCTCTCTTCTTTCATGTTGTCCTCTTCTCTGCCCTCTCTTCTTTCATGTTGTCCTCTTCTCTGCCCTCTCTTCTTTCATGTTGTCCTCTTCTCTGCCCTCTCTTCTTCCATGTTGTCCACTTCTCTGCCCTCTCTTCTTTCATGTTGTCCTCTTCTCTGCCCTCTCTTCTTTCATGTTGTCCTCTTCTCTGCCCTCTCTTCTTCCATGTTGTCCACTTCTCTGCCCTCTCTTCTTTCACGTTGTCCTCTTCTCTGCCCTCTCTTCTTCCATGTTGTCCACTTCTCTGCCCGCTCTTCTTTCACGTTGTCCTCTTCTCTGCCCTCTCTTCTTCCATGTTGTCCACTTCTCTGCCCTCTCTTCTTTCACGTTGTCCTCTTCTCTGCCCTCTCTTCTTCCATGTTGTCCACTTCTCTGCCCACTCTTCTTTAATGTTTTCCTCTTCTCTGCCCACTCTTCTTTCATTTTTTCCTCTTCTCTGCCCTCTCTTCTTCCATGTTTTCCACTTCTCTGCCCTCTCTTCTTTCACATTGTCCTCTTCTCTGCCCTCTCTTCTTCCATGTTGTCCACTTCTCTGCCCACTCTTCTTTAATGTTTTCCTCTTCTCTGCCCACTCTTCTTTCATTTTTTCCTCTTCTCTGCCCTCTCTTCTTCCATGTTGTCCACTTCTCTGCCCTCTCTTCTTTCATGTTGCCCTCTCTATGCCCGCTCTTCTTTCATGTTGTCCACTTCTCTGCCCTCTCTTCTTCCATGTTGTCCACTTCTCTGCCCTCTCTTCTTTCACGTTGTCCTCTTCTCTGCCCTCTCTTCTTCCATGTTGTCCACTTCTCTGCCCGCTCTTCTTTCACGTTGTCCTCTTCTCTGCCCTCTCTTCTTCCATGTTGTCCACTTCTCTGCCCTCTCTTCTTCCATGTTGTCCACTTCTCTGCCCTCTCTTCTTTCACGTTGTCCTCTTCTCTGCCCTCTCTTCTTCCATGTTGTCCACTTCTCTGCCCTCTCTTCTTTCATGTTGTCCTCTTCTCTGCCCTCTCTTCTTTCATGTTGTCCTCTTCTCTGCCCTCTCTTCTTCCATGTTGTCCACTTATCTGCCCTCTCTTCTTTCACGTTGTCCTCTTCTCTGCCCTCTCTTCTTCCATGTTGTCCACTTCTCTGCCCGCTCTTCTTTCACGTTGTCCTCTTCTCTGCCCTCTCTTCTTCCATGTTGTCCACTTCTCTGCCCGCTCTTCTTTCACGTTGTCCTCTTCTCTGCCCTCTCTTCTTCCATGTTGTCCACTTCTCTGCCCTCTCTTCTTTCATGTTGTCCTCTTCTCTGCCCTCTCTTCTTTCATGTTGTCCTCTTCTCTGCCCTCTCTTCTTCCATGTTGTCATCTTCTCTGCCCTCTCTTCTTCCATGTTTTCCTCTTCTCTACCCTCTCTTCTTTCACGTTGTCCTCTTCTCTGCCCTCTCTTCTTTCACGTTGTCCTCTTCTCTGCCCTCTCTTCTTTCATGTTGTCATCTTCTCTGCCCACACTTTCATGTTGTCCTTTTCTCTGCCCTCTCTTCTTTCACGTTGTCCTCTTCTCTGCCCACACTTTCATGTCTTTCTCTTCTCTGCCCTCTCTTCTTTCACGCTGTCCTCTTCTCTGCCCTCTCTTCTTTCATGTTGTCCTCTTCTCTGCCCACACTTCCATGTTTTCCTCTTCTCTGCCCTCTCTTCTTTCACGCTGTCCTCTTCTCTGCCCTCTCTTCTTTCATGTTGTCCTCTTCTCTGCCCTCTCTTCTTCCATGTTGTGCTCTTCTCTGCCCTCTCTTCTTTCATGTTGTCCTCTTCTCTGCCCTCTCTTCTTCCATGTTGTCCACTTCTCTGCCCTCTCTTCTTCCATGTTGTCCTCTTCCCTGCCCTCTCTTCTTCCATGTTGTCCACTTCTCTGCCCTCTCTTCTTCCATGTTGTCCACTTCTCTGCCCTCTCTTCTTCCATGTTGTCCACTTCTCTGCCCTCTCTTCTTCCATGTTGTCCTCTTCTCTGCCCTCTCTTCTTTCATTTTGTCATCTTCTCTGCCCTCTCTTCTTCCATGTTGTCCTCTTCTCTGCCCTCTCTTCTTTCATGTTGTCCTCTTCTCTGCCCTCTCTTCTTTCATGTTTTCCTCTTCTCTGCCCTCTCTTCTTTCATGTTGTCCTCTTCTCTGCCCTCTCTTCTTTCATGCTGTCCTCTTCTCTGCCCACACTTTCATGTTTTCCTCTTCTCTGCCCTCTCTTCTTCCATGTTGTCCACTTCTCTGCCCTCTCTTCTTTCATGTTGTCCTCTTCTCTGCCCTCTCTTCTTTCATGTTGTCCTCTTCTCTGCCCTCTCTTCTTTCATGTTGTCCTCTTCTCTGCCCAAACTTTCATGTTGTCCTCTTCTCTGCCCTCTCTTCTTTCATGTTTTCCTCTTCTCTGCCCTCTCTTCTTTCATTTTTTCCTCTTCTCTGCCCTCTCTTCTTTCATGTTGTCCTCTTCTCTGCCCTCTCTTCTTTCATGTTGTCCTCTTCTCTGCCCTCTCTTCTTTCATGTTGTCCTCTTCTCTGCCCTCTCTTCTTCCATGTTGTCCTCTTCTCTGCCCTCTCTTCTTCCATGTTGTCCACTTCTCTGCCCTCTCTTCTTTCATGTTTTCCTCTTCTCTGCCCTCTCTTCTTCCATGTTGTCCACTTCTCTGCCCTCTCTTCTTTCATGTTGTCCTCTTCTCTGCCCTCTCTTCTTTCATGTTGTCCACTTCTCTGCCCTCTCTTCTTCCATGTTGTCCACTTCTCTGCCCGCTCTTCTTTCACGTTGTCCTCTTCTCTGCCCTCTCTTCTTCCATGTTGTCCACTTCTCTGCCCTCTCTTCTTCCATGTTGTCCACTTCTCTGCCCGCTCTTCTTTCACGTTGTCCTCTTCTCTGCCCTCTCTTCTTCCATGTTGTCCACTTCTCTGCCCTCTCTTCTTCCATGTTGTCCACTTCTCTGCCCTCTCTTCTTTCATGTTTTCCTCTTCTCTGCCCTCTCTTCTTCCATGTTGTCCACTTCTCTGCCCTCTCTTCTTTCATGTTGTCCTCTTCTCTGCCCTCTCTTCTTTCATGTTGTCCACTTCTCTGCCCTCTCTTCTTCCATGTTGTCCACTTCTCTGCCCTCTCTTCTTTCATGTTGTCCACTTCTCTGCCCTCTCTACTTTCATGTTGTCCTCTTCTCTGCCATCTCTTCTTTCATGTTGTCCACTTCTCTGCCCTCTCTTCTTTCATGTTGTCCTCTTCTCTGCCCTCTCTTCTTTCATGTTGTCCTCTTCTCTGCCCTCTCTTCTTTCATGTTGTCCTCTTCTCTGCCCAAACTTTCATGTTGTCCTCTTCTCTGCCCTCTCTTCTTTCATGTTGTCCACTTCTCTGCCCTCTCTTCTTTCATGTTTTCCTCTTCTCTGCCCACACTTTCATGTTTTCCTCTTCTCTGCCCTCTCTTCTTCCATGTTGTCCACTTCTCTGCCCTCTCTTCTTCCATGTTGTCCTCTTCTCTGCCCTCTCTTCTTCCATGTTGTACGCTTCTCTGCCCTCTCTTCTTTCATGTTGTCCACTTCTCTGCCCTCTCTTCTTCCATGTTGTCCACTTCTCTGCCCTCTCTTCTTTCACGTTGTCCTCTTCTCTGCCCTCTCTTCTTCCATGTTGTCCACTTCTCTGCCCGCTCTTCTTTCACGTTGTCCTCTTCTCTGCCCTCTCTTCTTCCATGTTGTCCACTTCTCTGCCCTCTCTTCTTCCATGTTGTCCACTTCTCTGCCCTCTCTTCTTTCACGTTGTCCTCTTCTCTGCCCTCTCTTCTTCCATGTTGTCCACTTCTCTGCCCTCTCTTCTTTCATGTTGTCCTCTTCTCTGCCCTCTCTTCTTTCATGTTGTCCTCTTCTCTGCCCTCTCTTCTTCCATGTTGTCCACTTATCTGCCCTCTCTTCTTTCACGTTGTCCTCTTCTCTGCCCTCTCTTCTTCCATGTTGTCCACTTCTCTGCCCGCTCTTCTTTCACGTTGTCCTCTTCTCTGCCCTCTCTTCTTCCATGTTGTCCACTTCTCTGCCCGCTCTTCTTTCACGTTGTCCTCTTCTCTGCCCTCTCTTCTTCCATGTTGTCCACTTCTCTGCCCTCTCTTCTTTCATGTTGTCCTCTTCTCTGCCCTCTCTTCTTTCATGTTGTCCTCTTCTCTGCCCTCTCTTCTTCCATGTTGTCATCTTCTCTGCCCTCTCTTCTTCCATGTTTTCCTCTTCTCTACCCTCTCTTCTTTCACGTTGTCCTCTTCTCTGCCCTCTCTTCTTTCACGTTGTCCTCTTCTCTGCCCTCTCTTCTTTCATGTTGTCATCTTCTCTGCCCACACTTTCATGTTGTCCTTTTCTCTGCCCTCTCTTCTTTCACGTTGTCCTCTTCTCTGCCCACACTTTCATGTCTTTCTCTTCTCTGCCCTCTCTTCTTTCACGCTGTCCTCTTCTCTGCCCTCTCTTCTTTCATGTTGTCCTCTTCTCTGCCCACACTTCCATGTTTTCCTCTTCTCTGCCCTCTCTTCTTTCACGCTGTCCTCTTCTCTGCCCTCTCTTCTTTCATGTTGTCCTCTTCTCTGCCCTCTCTTCTTCCATGTTGTGCTCTTCTCTGCCCTCTCTTCTTTCATGTTGTCCTCTTCTCTGCCCTCTCTTCTTCCATGTTGTCCACTTCTCTGCCCTCTCTTCTTCCATGTTGTCCTCTTCCCTGCCCTCTCTTCTTCCATGTTGTCCACTTCTCTGCCCTCTCTTCTTCCATGTTGTCCACTTCTCTGCCCTCTCTTCTTCCATGTTGTCCACTTCTCTGCCCTCTCTTCTTCCATGTTGTCCTCTTCTCTGCCCTCTCTTCTTTCATTTTGTCATCTTCTCTGCCCTCTCTTCTTCCATGTTGTCCTCTTCTCTGCCCTCTCTTCTTTCATGTTGTCCTCTTCTCTGCCCTCTCTTCTTTCATGTTTTCCTCTTCTCTGCCCTCTCTTCTTTCATGTTGTCCTCTTCTCTGCCCTCTCTTCTTTCATGCTGTCCTCTTCTCTGCCCACACTTTCATGTTTTCCTCTTCTCTGCCCTCTCTTCTTCCATGTTGTCCACTTCTCTGCCCTCTCTTCTTTCATGTTGTCCTCTTCTCTGCCCTCTCTTCTTTCATGTTGTCCTCTTCTCTGCCCTCTCTTCTTTCATGTTGTCCTCTTCTCTGCCCAAACTTTCATGTTGTCCTCTTCTCTGCCCTCTCTTCTTTCATGTTTTCCTCTTCTCTGCCCTCTCTTCTTTCATTTTTTCCTCTTCTCTGCCCTCTCTTCTTTCATGTTGTCCTCTTCTCTGCCCTCTCTTCTTTCATGTTGTCCTCTTCTCTGCCCTCTCTTCTTTCATGTTGTCCTCTTCTCTGCCCTCTCTTCTTCCATGTTGTCCTCTTCTCTGCCCTCTCTTCTTCCATGTTGTCCACTTCTCTGCCCTCTCTTCTTTCATGTTTTCCTCTTCTCTGCCCTCTCTTCTTCCATGTTGTCCACTTCTCTGCCCTCTCTTCTTTCATGTTGTCCTCTTCTCTGCCCTCTCTTCTTTCATGTTGTCCACTTCTCTGCCCTCTCTTCTTCCATGTTGTCCACTTCTCTGCCCTCTCTTCTTTCATGTTGTCCACTTCTCTGCCCTCTCTACTTTCATGTTGTCCTCTTCTCTGCCATCTCTTCTTTCATGTTGTCCACTTCTCTGCCCTCTCTTCTTTCATGTTGTCCTCTTCTCTGCCCTCTCTTCTTTCATGTTGTCCTCTTCTC
Organism: Ambystoma mexicanum; assembly: GCF_040938575.1. NCBI lineage: Eukaryota > Metazoa > Chordata > Amphibia > Caudata > Ambystomatidae > Ambystoma > Ambystoma mexicanum. Next base: position 13,171,709 of record NC_090939.1, read on the forward strand.
TGCCCTCTCTTCTTTCATGTTGTCCTCTTCTCTGCCCAAACTTTCATGTTGTCCTCTTCTCTGCCCTCTCTTCTTTCATGTTGTCCACTTCTCTGCCCTCTCTTCTTTCATGTTTTCCTCTTCTCTGCCCACACTTTCATGTTTTCCTCTTCTCTGCCCTCTCTTCTTCCATGTTGTCCACTTCTCTGCCCTCTCTTCTTCCATGTTGTCCTCTTCTCTGCCCTCTCTTCTTCCATGTTGTACGCTTCTCTGCCCTCTCTTCTTTCATGTTGTCCTCTTCTCTGCCCTCTCTTCTTCCCTGTTGTCCGCTTCTCTGCCCTCTCTTCTTTCATGTTGTCCTCTTCTCTGCCCTCTCTTCTTCCACGTTGTCCGCTTCTCTGCCCGCTGTCCCGGTTTGAAGTAAGAGTCAGCCTTGTGAAATTGTTCAGCTTTTGCTATCACAGTAAATTTAAAATGATACAGCACTAAGAAATGCAAGGGTGATATTACATGACAAGTGACATCACCGTGATTATGTGTTAAAAGAAAGCCTATGTCAGATATTATGTCACATGTTTCAGCACAATCTGCCTTTAAGTTAACAGAGAAATGGTCAAATGGCGACCTCCTCCCATAACCTCTATTATAATGTGTACCAGGCAGCCATCGATAGCTGATGGAGACAGGGACGTGTGGGATGCCTATCAGAATCTCTCAAATAGGGTAAATCACTGATTGAAGCTGAGAAAATAATACTGAACTTTGTTCTGAAGGAAGTTCCTAGTAGCACAATCGCATTCCAACTGCGTTGTTACCAGCTGCAGTCGCATACATGTCAATTTAAGCTACAAATACAACTATCAGGTTGGGACCAGCATTTTTCACAGTACGTTCTTTTCAGCGTAGATCCCATGAGCACTTCGACGTGTGGTGTACTTACAGAGAATCCACAAAGATACCTTAAGTTTTTACATGTTCAGAGACCGAGTTGTTAGTATTGTTGATTTTAAAACTTTGATACTCATCCTCTAGTTTGTTTAATCTTTGTGGAGTACCCACAATCAATATTTCTGTGTTGGCTTCATTGAGGGCCAGCAAGGTTGATGCCATCCATTTCTGTTTAGTTTTGTTTATTTTAGTTTAGTTGTATGGCAAGAAATACCCTGCTTATTCTTAAGGCGTCCTTTTCATAGATTCCTGACAGCGTGAATACCAACTGGGTGTCGTCAGCATAATTCATGAATCTGACACCCAGGGTTCATAGCATGTCGCACAGTCATTTGGAGAAGACGTTAAAAAGCAAGGGTGACAAACAAGATCCCTGTGGTACACCACAGAGCAACAGAGTTTTAGTGAGGTAGAATTCCCCTTAACCACTGCCACCATTCTAGGTCCCAAGAATGATGTGAACCATTTTGCTGCCACAAGAGAGCATCTGCCGACTGTTGTTAATCTTTCAACAAGAACAGCATGGTCAATCAAGTCATACGCTGACGAAAGGTCCAGCAAAAGAAGGAGCGCTGGATTACCCTTTTCGATAATAGAGACGATATTAGACTGTAGATCCAAAAGAGCTGTCTCAGTGCCATGGTTGATTGGTTGATTGATTGATTGATATTTTATTTCTATCGCGCTCGTACACAAGTGTTTCGTATGGTTGGCACGAAAGCCTGATTGTTCACTTGCAAGGATGTTGTTTTCTTCAGCAAATTACTGGTACTGTAGGTATGCAATTTTATCAATTACCTTAAGTAAAAATTGTACTTTAGTTATAGGTTTAAAGTAGAGGAGAGTTTTGCTTAAGCGAGGAGATAAGGTCGGCTACAATTACTCTCAGCCAGGGGTGAACACTGTGTGGTATGTTGCCTTTCTATATTTATCGCTAATGTTGACGTCATAATGATCATGATCCATGCACGAGGGAGGGTCGAGTGGATGGTGATCCAGTCGCATGAGGGAAGAGCGAGTGGATCGTGATCCAGTCACACAAGGGAAGAATGATTGGATGGTGATCCAGTCATTGGAAGAAAAAATGAGATCGAGAATATGGCCCCTGAGATGTGTTACCAATTGGCGAAGGCCCTAAGTTTGCATATTCCTTCTTAGATTCCTGTCGAGATGAGGAATCGTCAAATTAGATATCAAAATCATCAATTACCAAAGCAAGGGGAAGTCAATGGATGAGAGGACAGCTTCTTCACAGATGTGTCTGCAAACAACACATCCAGCTGCGGTGGACGGTGTCCCAAACAGACTAATATAGACAACACACTGGAAACCTTAGAGATGGTAGATGGTGTACCAAACATACTAAACTAGACAGCACACTGGAAGAGTAGACTCCAACACTGGATGTTCAACCATAGAGATGGTGTACCAAACACACTAAACTAGACAACACATTGGAAGAGTAGACTTCAACACCGGATGTTCAACCATGGAGATGGTGGACGGTCTACCAAACAGACTAAAATACACAACACACTGGAAGAGTGGACTTCAACACCGGATGGTCAACCTTAGCGATGAAGGCTAATGCTACTTTTCTTACCCATATAGATATTAAAGCTGGTCTCTCCCAACCCGGGGTGGATGATTTGTTTGTCATACAATATAACCTTTAGACACAGCCAAGGAAATAGCAGGTCTTGAATCAGTGGAGAATCGAGCCTCCGAAAATGTAGGCATGTCCCAGTTACATACCATATTGTGGCAGCTTCGGTTGCTTTATGGCTAAGTTATTAGTTATTTGTTTATTTGTGTTTAGTTTTACTTCCACAAGTAACCTCTTAGTAAATGATGTATTCATTATTTAGGGTACTCAGGTATATCCTTGGTTAGGTATACCACCTGCACAGAATTGTTAACCTTTATTCGTGGCTATAGTTCAAATTATTGCTGGAGGGAACAACCCTTGTTATGTAATGTCCCAGTTGAAACAAAGATGAAGTCATGGATTTGTATTGTATAATGAGACACCGATCCAACATCTATAAGTATGTTATTGGCTTCCCCATCCCACCCAGAATACCATTTAGGACTGCCTGCCTCACCTACAAGGCTCGCACACTGTAGTAATTCTCTTGTGTTTTCCTAGAGAGAGAGAGTTGTTGTAATCTGGCTTAGAGAGCAGCTGTGTGTGTGATGTCATGAGCTGGTGGAATGTTAGTGTTGGAGGTTCTACTGGGGACTGTTAGAGACAGAGAGAGAGAGATTGCTGAGAAGTATTGGTGTGGGGGTGAGCCCGGTGTTTCCCTAATAATGTCGTGTCATCTGTGTCCCCTACCATGCCCGTGTTACTGATGGAGTACAGGACCAGGACAATAAAGCTCCATAAACTTACCTTGGTGTCCCGGACGTCCACTTTGTTACACACACCTGCCTACCCACCTGAAAAACTCTGAAGCTCAGGTTGGCCACAATCTTCCAGGAGCCAGGCCATTGCTAGGTTCGCAACAAAACTGGCACACAAGGATAAAATTCCAAAACAGGCCTTCTTTTTTTGGTACGCTCAGGCCTACTGGAAAACAATCCTGGTGGCAATCCGGACCATGTCAATACTCATGCAGTTCAGAAAGTACCCAAACACCTCACTCTTGGATCAACTGTGGATCCAAGAATAGAGTCCACATCCAAGCCTGCGTCCCCGCAGCTTCTAGCAACATGGCCAAACTCTTGAAAATATGCAGGGAGCTGGACAATCATGCTGCAGTATCCACCTTTCCTGTTCCCTCCCAGGCCCTCTGCACGACTCCTGCTTCTCACTTCAACACTAAAACTCAGGACATCCTGTCCTCGCTCTCCTCCTCCTCTCCCCCTACCTCTCTCGGCCCCCCTCTGGCCGCCACTGCCTCTCCTTCTCCTTTTTCTCTCTGATAACACCTGATGATATTTCTAGACACGTCCTATCTATGAAAGTCTTGTGCAAACAGGTGCTCCCATGCTCCTCCAGAACCATCAAGGACCACATTGACACCCTCGCTCCAGCCTTGGCCAATTTCTGCAATCACTCTTTCACAAACAGATCTGTCCCTTCTCTCCTCATGCACTCCCTTGTGCACCCCCTTCTCAAAAAGCCTTTTGCCGATCCTACCTGCCCGGCTAACTATCGCCAGGTAACTATCATCCTTTCCTGGGAAAACTCCTGTAAAAGCTGGCCATCTCCCAGCTAACTCTCCACACTGAATCTGTTGATTGTCTCCATGATTGTAAGTCTGGCTTTAGAGCAGCCAGAAGCACGGAAACTGCTCTCCTGAACACCTGTGAATATCTGCTCTGTAATCTGAACTCCAGCCTTCCTTCTGTCCTCATCCTCCTTGACCTTTCCTCTGCTTTCGACATGGTCAATCACGCCATCCGGATCTATGGACTGCTTGAGAACCTGGGCATTACGGATCAGGCTCTGGAGTGGCTGACCTCATTCCTCCTTGACCGACCCTCCCAGGTCCAACTTGGGTCTTTTCTCTCCACCACCTCTCTCTCCACATGCGGTGTTCCCCAGGGCTCTATCATCTCACCCTGGTTCTTCAATGTCTACTTGGTCACTTTGGCCCACCTGATTTCTACCGTCTCCTCTAGCTTGAAGTGTTATGCGGATGAAACTATGCTCTCTTTCAGGCTCCACTTAGACTGCTCTCCACTCTCGCTCATTCCTGACTTTCTATCTGTGATTCAGGATTGGTGTGCTTCCAACGATCTCTGCCTTAATGCCAGTAAGACGGAGATCCTTCTCATTGGGACCCATGGTCCCACTTTCCCTATCCCACTCTGAATGCCCCCCCGGGCCCTCTTCCTTTGCCTTCCCGTGAGTCAAAAAACCTTGGTGCCTTCTTCAACTCCACTCTCTCCTTCTCGCCTCACATCTCGGGCATTGGCAAGAAGTCCCACTACCAGCTGCACCTCCTCAGATGTATTCTTCCTTTTCTTACTTCCCCCAGAAGCTCACTGTCTCCAGAGCCTTAGTTCTCTCTAGGCTGGACTACTGCAACAATCTCTTTCTCAATATGCCTTCCTCTACTCTCCGCCCTCTGCAACTCATCCAGAACAAGACTGCAAGACTTAGTCTTGGCCTCAAGCCCAGGGATCGTATCTCTCCAGCCCTGAAATCTCTCCACAGGCGGCTGCAAGGATCAAGTTAAAGACCCTCTGCAACCTCCACAAGGCTTTCTGGGGCTGGGGCCTGCACTATATCCAACTATCTCTTCCAAAACACCTTCCTTCTCGAGCCCTTCGCTCAGTCACCTCTAGCTCTCGGAGGGTCAAATGCTTCTCCAGGCAGAGAGTGGGGGGTAGATCTCAGTCCTCGGGTGGGCCTCCCTCTGGAACGGCCTCCCTGCCCCTCTCAAAATTGACCCGATCACCTGAAGTTCTGGAAGCAGCTCACGACCTTCCTTTTCTCCACTACTTTCTCTCTCTCCCTCCCTTGCTGGCTTACCTGTCTGCTGCGACGAGTGGTTGCTTGGCTACCCCCAGAGTCTCACTGGGTACCCAGCTCCTCCTTGATCAGTTTCTCCTGCAGTGCCTCCGGGCCTACCGGGCTTTTAGGGGGCTGTAACTGTAACCCCTACATTCCCCTGCCTCCTGCACTTACCCAGAGCCGCGCTGCCCTGGCCGCACTTACTGCAGAGCAATGCTGCACTGATTGGACTCCCCTTCCGTTCCCCCGCACTTGCACGATCTGAATGACACAAGGCCTATTAGGATTGTTTGTCTTTTCCCGCCTCTCTCCTCCCCCCCTTGTCTTGTCGCGTCGAGAAACACTTGTGTACAGGTGCGTTAGGAAAGACATAACATATCAATGCACTGCAGTTGCCACTTGTAGCGTTCCAGAAAAAAGATTGCTAAGACGCATGATCGTCGTTACTGCTGCAGTGCCCTCATTCATTCAGCCGTTCGTGTGCTGGGGGTGCTGCATGCTCACCTCCCCCACTCCCAACAGCACCCAAAGTAGCTGCATTTAGAAGTTGTAATCCCAGGCCATAGGGAAAACTTTGAAAAACAAGTTCATGCCCTCAAAGTAACATGCAAGTACATGTCATGTGCATTTGCATTCATAGCATTTAATACTAGGGGTTTCAAGTGCCCCCATTTGTGGCAGAAAATGCTAAATAACCTGGGGTGATAAAGTGATGCGCCAAAAATCACACTACTTGTTCAAGTGGGGAAGCCTGGATCAGAATGCAGGGGTCCTGGTGCCACCGTTCACACAAGAAGAGTGGGCAAAACACATCTGTGTTATAGGCTAAAAGCAGCCGAGAAAAGACCCAAGAACGGTCCAGTTGGTGAAACCAAACCCAAGAGTAACTGTGGTGTGGACTCTGATTATAAATGAAGTGAGAAACAAGGCTGTGGCAGAAGACAGAAGGATAGAGCGAAAAAAGAGGTACTATCCCTGCCTACTGTGCACTCTCAACTAGGTTGCGGTGTTACAACGCCTGTCTAATAGTGACAGAGTAAGAGTGAAATTACCAACTTCTATGGTGTGTAATGCATTCAGCCTTGTATGTCCAGTACCACTCTCCTCCAGATTAGTTGAAATCGGAGGAGACTACGAGTAAGAGAAGAAGCACACCAGGGAGGGAAGAAAAGGATAGATTTCTTCCTTTTCAGAAAACTCGTGTGGCATCTAATGGGATAAACAATCCTTTAATAACCCATTGATTGTCACACTGACCCTGGGTTGCTAGGGTTAAAAATGACACAAACATACAGGGAGAGGTTAAATTCCTATTCCAACAACACAAAGACAATACAGTCACCGCTTCCCATGCAGGGCTTGCTTTTACTAACGGGAAGTAGGACAATATAAAACGGTTTCTTCAAGCTAGAAAAATAGGCAAATTGGTTCCTTTTCAGATGTAACAAACACCGTCATAAAACAGTTTGTTCAAGCTAGAAAATTCGGCAAATTGGTGCCTTTTCAGATGTAACAAACACCGACGGTATTTGTTACATCTGAAAAGGCACCAATTTGCCTAACAGTTTCACCAACTGGACCGTTCTTGGGTCTTTTCTCGGCTGCTTTTAACCTGTAACACAGATGTGTTTTGCCCACTCTTTTTGTGTGAACTGTGGCACCAGGACCCCTGCATTCTGATCCAGGCTTCCCCACCGACGGTGTTTGTTACATCAAGGTGTTTCGAATCGCCCACGGGCAAGGTCAGTGCCTTTGCAGAGCCTTATACCAGTTCCTTCAGGAGTACGAGCAACTCCACACTGCTCGACGAAGGTGGCCTACGCTGAGGCCATGTTCAGGAGATGCCCGAGGGGCCTGCTGCCCGATGCAAGTAAACGGGAGCCCGCTGTCATTGACGATGCTCAGGTGGAAGAAGAAAGGTATACGGAAATGAGAGTGAGAGTTTGAGACGGGGCTTCAGCAGTACCAGTTGGCACTAGGAGATGAGGTCATTGTAAAGAATCGGCGTCCCCAGGGGAAACTTCACTAACAAATTAACCAAGCCCTACGGACGTGGTCGCTGTGAAGGGGTCGATGGTGACAGCCTCCGATGGAACAGCTACGGTGACCAGAAACGCCAGTTTTTCAAAAGAGTAGGTGAAGGCACGCGGTTGGGGGTGCCCCCGGGCCGAGACTGCGCTGAAGAGCTGGATGAGGTTTGGGGCGGCCAGCCCCCACGTTCCCCAGTGTCGGGGGGAAGCAGGTGAGGAGAGTCCAAGCTTTGAAGTGGGCAGGAGGTATCTGGGAGGGGGAGGCCTCCTGCCCACTTCTTGGAATGGCAGTCCATTGTCCGAGCACAAGGTCTGCAGGAGTCCATGGGTCGTGAAGATTTTGTCAAAAGCCACTGCAACGCCCTCAAAGGCCACTGATTCCACAAACTTCACTTTTGGGTCCCGAGACCACTGGTCCACCACCACCAGAAAATGAAAATCCCGACCCATGGATCCAAAGTCTGCATATACTATGGCCCATGGCTGCGTTCCTCGAGGCATTGACTTAATTGAAGGATCCCTCTGTGCCAGGAACACCTCCTGGCACCACACACAGGCCGCCACAAACTCCTCCACTCTCTTTTCCAAGTATGGGAACCAGACCTTTAGCCTCAGCCTGGCCTTCGTATTGGCCATCCCTTGGTGACCATGGTGCGCAAGCTCAATGACCTGCTGTACTATGTGGGCGGGCACCACCATCTTGTCTCCTCCCAGTAGTAACCCATGTCCATGAACGTTAACTCCTCCCGGACCCTCCATAGCTGCTCCAGCGTCGTCCAAGCCTCCTGGATCCTTTTTCCTAGGCCCTTCAGCACAGATTTCTACTCTACCTTTTGTAGTGCGATCCGAAGGATCCTGAAACATTTGTCCCTCTCGATGCCTTTTCGAGTTCCTGTATGGTCATCGAGTTCAGAGTCGTCGCCTCCACGACAAGCTGCACATGCTCCTTGGGCTCTTCATTACTGGACAGGTCTCCTTCCTCGCAAGGGCCTTGGGATGGCGTGAAAAGTAATCCGCTGCATTGTTTGCTCCTGGGCGGTATACCAGGGAGACCCCATACTCAAGGAGCGCCAGCATCCATCGCTCAATCCTGGCAGGTGGTTTGGACAACGATCCTGCCATGATCAGCAGCAGGGGCTTGTGATCCATCATGGCTGTAACTTGCCTACCCAGTATGAAGAGATGGAAATGCTGGCTGCCCCACAGTACCGCCAAGGACTCACACTCAATCTGTGAATATCTCTGCTCGGTGTCCAACAGAGCGCGGCTAACATGCGCTATGGGTCTTGCTTCCCCTTTGCCGTCTGTCTGCATGAGCACAGCTCGCAGGCCGAACAGGCTAGCGTCCACCACCACTTCCGATGAGAGTGCAGGGTCAAAAAACACCTTGGTTTCTTCTGCCATGAGGGTCCCTTTCACATCCTCAAATGCCACCTGCTCGTGGGAGCCCCATTGCCAGGTAGAGTCTTTCTTCGCCAGGCTCCTTAGTGGCTCTGTATAAAGACTAGAGGGGGGGTGTCTGTACTCCTGCCATCTATATGGCAGAGTAGAAGCACAGAGGACCCCAGCCAAGATGCTCTATAGGGTAGCTATGGATGAGCAATCAAGGCTTAAGTTCTCAGGAGGTGATGCAGTCTGGTTCTTATGTACAGTGTTCCCCCCTAACCCCCACAAAGGAATGTCCACACACTATGTTAATGATAACACAGTTCTTTATATATAAATAAGGTTCAAGATATATACATCAATTAATAACACACTTTGTACTTTGGCAAATCTAATATGGCAAATATATACAAAGGGCCTCATTACGACTGTGGCGGCCACGGTATGAACGGTGCCAGTAAAGGACCAGCACCGTTCATACCGGGCCGCCACATTACGAGTTCTGTAGAGGGTCCCACTCTGTACCCCTGGCCAGACCAGACGTGCAGAGCGCCACCTGCTAGCAGAACAGGATGCTAACAACGGACCTGTCATTAACGGGTCCATTGTTAGCATCCTCCTCAATCTCATGGAGCCCTATGGGACCACAAATGGGAATGGGGATGTACCGGGTCCGGGTCCCCCGAATGGGAATTACCGGGCCCGCAAAGGTCGGAATGGCCCGGTAATTCCCATTTTGCAGGACCCGGACCCGAGTTTGGGGGTACCCATGCCGCTAAAAACATACACAAGGGAATCGGTTCGCCCAAAGTGACAGGTAGCAGAATCGGGCAATCATATCAAACGAAAAAACAAGAGGGGGAAGTACTGCTTCCAGGGGGTCTCACCCATATTGGTCATGTTTTGTCCAGACCAAGTTAGGGACCCTCAGTATTACAGATTGAATGAATAAAAAAATAAAAAAAGTTTATCCGGAAAAAAACACACAGAGAGGGGCTAAATAGTGGGTTCAAATAGTTGTATTAGAAAGTATAATTAATTTTCACAGATGACAATACATGATTGAGAAAAATATGCTAACACCCCTAAAGGTGTGAAAACTTCTAAATAGGGTTAGTTTCCACAAATAACAAAAAAAAACGAATACATTTTTTTTATTAAAAAACCCAAAAAATATATATGTTGGTACCACTAAGCGTGACATTTCTTGTAAATTAAATCTAGTGTACCAAAGAAATCATAGTGACAAAGAGCTACTGTAAGCAAGTAAACGTGATGCACAGAAAATTAAACATATATGAAAAGCCAATCTCTAATTGGACATGATTGCGAAGATACGACAATTAGAGTTTTCAAACAATCAATCACAAATCACCCTGGTTCTACCCACGGGTGTTCACCAGGAAGAAAGGCCCGCTGTTGCATGAATCACTGAGAGTCTACATAGAATCTGGAGTGCAATTTAGGTTTACATCTACTCATTGAGATAGAAATCTTGTAAAGGTTATGCCACCATGTAGTCCAACTGGCAATGATCCTACCAAATGTTTGGCATAGACATTCTATGTTGCATGCTCTGTAGTAAGCAGTGGTATCTATTAATTATTTACATCAAAAGACACTATTTGCCGACGCTGCAGCGGGTAAAGCTGGAAAAATCCAGTAAGGAAATGTTGACAGTATCTCCAAGAGTCCAGACTTGTCAACCTTGGAGTTATTTAATGAATTCCCCCTTGCTCAGTATGCGTTTTGGCGGCAGAAATGTAGCAATTCAAATCGGCGTGGCTACCTCCAAACTCGTAATGAGGCCCAATGTCTATGTGGTACCACACTTAGCTATTGACTCCTTTAAAATGCAGCAACTGCTCACAGTTCTAATGGCATACACATCATATAACAATGTGTATCAATATAGATCATGGGAAGGAAGACAAGTTCTGTTAAACAATGGCAGAATGGTACTTTAGCTACTAAGACACAGTTCTGTGTGAGGATCCCCGCACCTGGGCAAACTGTAAAAAAGAGTATTAAGAAGCCCAGTCAATTCATGTTTAAATAGTCTTGTTTCCTGGTTAAAATGTTCCACTACCCAAAGGACCTGAGATGGAAGAGTTTTTCGATGGTCCGTCGACAGATCCCTCAAGAGTGAACTCCCTTTAAAGCAGGAGCCACAGGGCATTGAGATTCCTCAAAGAAATATGAACACTGGCATCAAGACTGCAGCTTCGATCTTCGCAGTGCTCATCGACGATCATTCGAGGACGTCCTGTGAAGATGAGTCGTGCAGTGCACCTTGACGCAAAGTGTTTGGTGCCGCCAAAAAGACTTGGTGAAGAATGTAGGAGTGGACGTTGGGTGTCAGCGTCAAGGATTGGGACGGGTCCTCACTTGTCGGCATCTTTGTCGACTTTGGTGCGGCGGTAAACTCACTGGCGGATTCTCCTCGTTTGTTGATGACCTCGACTTTCTCTGGCGGGACAAAGCGGTCGATGGTGTTGGCAAGGGAGCCCCTTGTTCAAAATGTTCTTAGGCAAAAGGTGGAGCGTTGCGGTCAAGCTGTCCGCGCTTCTGGGGAAACGCGACTCAATGGGCTTCCAGCGGTAATGGAAATCCTCCAAACCCCAGTCGACAATGATAGACTTTGATGGCCTTGATGCCCTGGTGCTTTACTTCAAGATTTCTCTCGATGAAGATCAGCTTCCGCACAATGTTCCCTCGTAGCTCGGGGAGAGGTCTCTGCCAGGTCCTCTCTTGGATCAGTCCTTGACAAACTCAACAGCTTTTAGATTTCATTGACGGAAAGAAGCAGCAATCCTTCGTCTTCCAGCTGGGCTTCAAGGATAAGCAGCTTCAAGTTTCAACTTCAGCTTTTGAACAAATTGGGAAGTGAGAGGTCCCCAGATATACATATCTGTCCTACATTCACACTGCTGAGCCAAGCTCAGTCAGCCAATCAGACAGAAGGACATTCATGCAGGCAGGCAGCCAATCAGTCTCACTGTGCATTCAGGCCATTTACTTCCACCCGGACACCCATAAAAAGGAATGGGGATAGGGACAAGCACCAGCCATTCAGCACTCCACAAAGCATTCATACCAGTTTCGAGCAGGGCTGTCTCATTCATTGTGTCACACACCAGAAACCAGACACCCAAATATATATTGGTCACACTCTCCATTCACCCAGGTCACACCCCAAGGGTGTACCCACAACATACATTCACTGGGAAGGCTCCAGCCAGTCTGGCCTGGACTTCCCCACAATACCATATATGGTTCTTCCACCCAACAGCCAGTCAGGGGAAGGGACAGAGTCAGGGCTTCGCAGGACTTTGGGAAAACAAGGTAACAGGCAATAGAAAGCAAGAGGCCACAGGAGCCATCTTGTCTCCTATCAGGATTCAACTGATTCCAATGGCAGGGCCTGGGAATCCCAAAATGGAGGATTCAACTGATTCCAATGGCAGGGCCGGGGTATCCCAAAATGGAGGATGCTCTGGGCACCTGTCAAATTCAGAATGGAGCTGCCACCAGCCCATACCCTGCTCTGTGGGCCACACACAGGTGCCTGAAAACATACACTATTGGCACAGGGCTCTGCCCCCACCCATGGGTGCCATAAGGGTATCCCAAGGGTCTGTTCACCACAATCAAAAGGAGAAAGAGCTGCACTGCCAGGAGTCCCACATGGACTCCTGTACAGACCCCAACACAGAACACGCATGATAAAAGAAGTACAGCACAAGGACATGGAGGCCCTGTCCCTCCAATGCATTTCCAGCATCACAGATGCCCTCCCCAAACTGAGGTTAGGGTGGTCTAATCTCCCATGAGAGTGACACCCTCATCCAGACGGTCAACATACCTTCTGGAAAGGCCATCCGCATTATCATGACTCTTCCCTGGCCTATGCTCAATGGTGAAGTCTAGCCCCTGCAGGCTAAGGGACCACCTCAGCGGTTTCGGGTTTTCACCCTTCATCTGCATAAGTCATTTTAAGAGCTTATGGTTTGTTTGGACCTTGAAAGTGGACCCCGTAAGGTAGGGCCTATAACGCCTAAGGCTCCAAACTATGCTAAAACATTCCTTTTCAACAGTAGCCCACTTAAGTACTCTACCTTTGAGTTGCCTACTGATGAATATGATCGGATGTTCCCTCCCTTTGTCATCTAACTGGGACAAGACAGCTCCAATTCCGGTGTCGCAGACATCAGTCAGAATGATAATGGGTTTGCTGTTGTCAGGCGCTCACAACACAGGTGCCCTACACAGACTTTGCTTCAAGCCAATAAAGGCCCTCTTACAGTCCTCTGTACAATTAACGTTCCTTGGTTGTTTGGGCGAAGTCAGAGCTGTCAGAGGGGCAGCTATGATTCCATAGTCTGCCATGAAGTTACGGTAATACCCAGTGAGGCCCAAAAATGATCTCACGTGGGTTTGAGTCGTGGGAGTCTCCCAGTCATGTACATCCTGTACCTTACTGGAGAGGGGTTGGATTTGACCCCCTCCTACCTCATGACCAAGATATGTGACTTTCCCCTGAGCTATCTGGCACTTGGTGGCCTTGATAGTGAGGTTAGCCCTTTTCTTTTTTTAACTTTAGTTTTATTCACATTTTCTTAATATAACAAACGGGCTCATTGTGGTTACAAATTTAACACCTTCATCAAACCCTGGGACCCAACTCCTTCCTCCCCCATCCCCCCACCCCAACTCTCCCCCTCCCCCCATTAGAATGTCCAAACAGAACTTTAACCGCAGGAGCTTCCATATGACCGCTTCTTCTCGGCGCCTCAGGGATGAACTATTCATTGACCTCTGTGTTGGCTGTGTTACGACTGCTGTCCCCCGGGCAGTGGGCCGCCCGGTACTTTATGGATACCACATATTCCCCTTCCCACCCCAACCAGATTGCACGGATGGTGTCAATGAGTGTCCCAACCCCATCCCTGTCGCACCCCATACCAATTCGCCTGGAATGTGCCAGAGTCGTTATTCACCATTGCAGTCAGTTTGTCCATGAGAAACATGTTCTTTAATTTTTTCAACCAATCCTCCTTGGAAGGGGTTACCGGGCTCTTCCATTTCTGCGTCAGGGCCACCCTACCCGCCCTCAACATTGTTTCCCACATTCTTGGGTACCTGTATATTTCCGACTCCTCCGGGGGGAGGCCCAACATCATCGTCAATGGGTTTTGTGGGAGTGATTCTTCAGTGACTTCCGCGATACATCCCCTTACGCTTTCCCAAAACTCCTGAACCCTAGGGCAGTGCCACCACATGTGGCCCCTCGTTCCCACCTGACCACATCCCCTTGGACATCTAGGAGACACCCCGGGGAACATCTTTCACAGTTTCAATGGTTCTCTATGCCACCCCTGCAGGACCTTGAAATTGTGCTCCATGTATGACGTGAATAAGTTCCCGTGGAATGCTATTTTGAATATCCTCGACCATGCGTCCTCCGAGAGGGCCTCCCCTGCCAGATCATTCCAGAACTTCCGGAATCCCCTCCTCATCTCTACGTTGTTGGTGTTCAATATTTTGTACATCTTGGACACCGTCCCCTTCCTTGTTGTCGCCATATCCAATAGTTTTTCAAAGGGGGTCAGCTGTCTCCTCAGGTTTTGGCCCCATGACTGGTCACAGAGAATGCCCTTTAGGCGAAGGTATTCGAAAACAGAAAGCGATCCCCGCCCCAGAGCCTCCCTCATTTCCTCATACGCGAGGAACTCACCCTCTTTAAACATTTGCCCCGCCCATTCCATTCCCATATCCCGCCAGGATTGAGCGTTCTTAAACCCCCTGCTACCAAGTTTGAGAGGATGACCCCAGAGAGATGTCATCGGGGAGGGCCATGAAGTGAGATGTGCGGTCGGGGGCCCCTCTCTCCAGATCGCCCAGAGTACCCCCAAGGTTGGGTGAGCTTTCAATCTGCTCGGAATAAGCTTGCATGGCATCCACAGGAGGTCACGTACTTTAAGAGGGTGGGCGTCCATGTCTTCTAGGTAGGACCAGTGGGTACCCATCCCCTCTTTCATATGCTCCAGAAGGATGCGCAACTGGGCGGCCCGGTAATAGAAAAGAAAGTCCAGAAACCCAAAACCCCCCTCCTCCCTGGGTAGAGTTAGCGCATCTCTCCCTATCCTCGGGGTCCTCCCCTGCCATATGAACTCTCGCACTACTTTCTGTAAATCCCGAAAGGTTTGGTGGGGGACACTTGATGGGAGTGCCGTAAAGCAGTACAGCAATCTCGGCAGGATATTCATTTTTACCGCTGTCATGCGCCCATACCAGGACAGGATCATCCCCCCATTTCCTCAGATCCGATGCAATCCCTGCCATTACGGGGCCATAGTTAGTTGGGGCAAGCTATGAAAGGTCCCTGGTGAGGATAACACCCAGGTATCGAATGGAATCTTTCCCCACTACAATCCCCTTATACCTGTCCAAGGGGTCCAACCTCGGGTCCCAAGCCCTCATGGGGAGTAGTACAGACTTCGACTTATTTATTTTTAGCCCCGCAAAATGCCCAAAGGTTTTCATCAAGGACAGGAGAGGGGGGAGCGAGGAGCTGGGCTCCACCAGGTATGCCAGAATGTCATCAGCAAACAGGGAGAGCTTGAACTCCACCTCACCTCTTTTAATCCCTTTGATATCAGGGTGGGCTCTCACCGCTATAGCTAGGGGTTCCATCGAAAGGACGTATAGCAAGGGGGAGAGTGGACATCCCTGCCTTGTCCCCCGAGTAAGGCGGAATGATTTTGACAGCTCTCCATTCACCTGCACCCTCGCCGTTGGAACTCTATACAGCGTGGACACCCAGTTCCTGATGTGTGCCCCGAAACCCATTTTCTGGAGGAGGAGTTCCATATATGTCCACTCAACCCTGTCAAAGGTTTTCTCTGAGTCTAGAGAAAGCAGGCTTGCCTCGAGGTCTGACTCTTGAGCATAATGAACCAGGTCTATCGTCTTTCGAATATTGTCCGAACCTTGCCGTCCCCCTATGAGACCCACTTGGTCCCCGTGAATCAGCCTTGCCATTATCCCTTCCATTCGCCTTCCCACCACCTTGGCCAGAATCTTGACGTCTATGTTAAGAAGTGATATCGGGCGGTAGGAGGAGCATTCCGTCGGGTCTTTACCCTCTTTGGGCAACACCACTATTATGGCCCCCATCATAGATTCTGGCAGGGTTCCCCCCTCTAAAACCGCATTGAACACCCGCACCAGGTACGGAGCGAGGGTGGAGCAAAACCTTTGGTAAAAGTACACTGAGAAGCCGTCCTCACCAGGAGACGTCCCCACTTTCATCCCACTAATCACCTGCTCCACCTCGTCCTCTGTCACTGGCCCCTCCATACCCTCCGCCATTTCTCTTGTCAGGGCCGGAACTTGAATGGAGTTCAGAAAGCCCTCTATCTGGGCGTCGTCCCCGTCATATTGTGACGAGTATAACTGTTCATAGTATCGACGGAAGGACGCTCCTATGTTTGGAGTGTCATAACCCATCGAACCCCGTTCATTCCTCACCGCCTTCACCATCCTGCTTCTCTGGACCTCCCTCAGCTTCCAGACCAAAATTCTATACGCTCTGTCCCCCTTCTCATAATATTTTTGTTTGACCAGCTGTAGACTCCTCTCGGTCTTATGCAGAAGGAGGTGTTTCAACTGGAGCCTATAGTCCTCCAAGGTGGCCATTTGCTCTCGCTCTAGGGACTCCTCTGGGGGCCCCCCGGTTGGAGTTGGGCCCCCAGAGGAGTCCCTAGAGCGAGAGCAAATTGGGCTATTTTCTCTCTCAGAGATCTCTCTTGGGCTTCCCTCTCCCTTTTTTTCTGGGTTCCCATTTTAATGAGGACTCCGCGAACGGTCGCCTTGAAGGCGTCGCACAGTATGTGCATGCCAGCCTCGCCATTGTCATTCAGTTCGAAATATTCTGTTATGGTGTCCAACACCTACTGTGACAGGATGTCGTCTTTCAACAAGGAGTCATTACATTTCCACCACCCTCTGCGATCTCCCCGCCATCCCCCCGCTATGGTGGCACGGACCAGGTCATGGTCAGACCAGGGGACTGGGTCGACCCTGTGGCCCGAAACATATGGGAGCAGAAGCTCATCGACTAAGATATAATCTATTCGGGAGTACGATGCATGGATCGCAGAGTAATATGTGAATGAGGGATCTCCTGTCCTGGGGCTCGGGATTGTGTCCACCAGGCCCAGTTCCATGTTGACCTTCTGGAAGGTTTGTGCCATGGCTTTGTCCGCGACCCTAGTGGTCTGGGGTCCCATGCGTTTCCTATCTGCGGCTGGGTCCAGGACCATGTTAAAATCTCCCCCCACCACCATCGTGCCCTGAACAAAAAGTTGCAGACTGTCCCTCATTTCTTCCCAGAATGGAGCTTGGCATTCATTTGTTCATTCGGGCTATACACCACCGCCAGAGTCAGAGGGGAGCCCTGCAGGGAGCCCTTCACCAGCAGATATCGGCCCTCCGGGTCCTTCAGGGTGGCCTCCTTTTCAAAACCCACATCCCTTGCCAACAATATGGCCACTCCCCTTTTTTTGTCTTGTGGGATGCACTAAATACCTCTCCAATCCTTACCCCCCGCATTTTGGGTTTCCTCCCCCGCGCCCAGTGTATCCCTTGTAGGAAGAGTAGGTCAAGTTTAGCCCTTCTAAATTCCCTGCAGACCAGGGACCTCTTGGTAGGGGTGTTCAGACCCCGCACATTGAGAGAGCCCACTCCCAGGGCAGGCAGACATTCAGCCATTATCTAGGTTTGCTTTTCTCTCGGTCAGCATCCTCCTAGCACCGCACCCCACTAGTTCTGTTTGATATAGGCTATGCTCCCCTTTACCCCGCTCCTTCCCCCTCGGGTGGGCCTTAAACTTTTCCCCAACTGCCCCCCCTTCCCAACCTCAAGTTTAACAACCCCAACTTTTGCCCTTCCTCCCTCCCCCCTCCCCGGCGTCCAGCCAAATAGTTCCACCATTGCTGGTAATTGGCCGGTGTTAGGGAGAATTCTCATGCTATGGCTAATTTCCCTTACCTATAGAGTCCCCCAGCAGCTTCCGGACGTGTTGCATGTCGCGGGCTGCCTGTTAGGGAGAATTCTCATTCCATGGCTAATTTCCCTTACCTATAGAGTCCCCCAGCAGCTTTGCTGGACTTGAAGGGTTTATTTCTTTTTACCTGCTAAGAGTGAGACTCTTTTTCCCTCTCTTAGGCATTTTTGCTATGTGTGTTCTAGGCTATTTTTGTGTTTAATGCCTATGGGATCTTTTCTCTCACCCATAGGAACCATCTTTATGCACATGTGTTACACAGCACCCTCCATGCAGTGACACAGGGGTATCGTAGCGACCCCCAAACATAGACCCCATACCCTGGGACTGACTACTGTCTCCCAGGGCATGTAAAGTCCCCATTGACTTTACTAGTCGATTTTCATGAACTTAACCAGTACACCCCATCTTAATATGGAAGTACTGGAAGGGGTTAATAGTTTTTCCCCTATGTTCATTTTCGAGGGGGTACCTTAAAGTCCCCCTCTACAAAGTTTCTGGCTGGTGGCAGTGGTTACTACCTTTTATATTCGACCGCGAATATTTCTCTATGAGATTTTCCCATTGTTCGAGGCTACCACTTTTACTGACAGCCTCTAACATACCGCCGGTCTATTTTATTATTAACTTTACTCCGGTAGGTTTTATTTGCCAGAACTTTGATAAAACTTCTTTCTCGAGTCTTACTCCATTTTCCTAACCCAGGTCGGGGACCCTTTGTTCGTCCTTTTGGCGGGCTTCTGCCAAGAAGCCCTCCTTTCGGCGCCACTGAGTCTGGGGTGGGTCTGTTGTTTGGGAGGGGGAGTAGAACCCCCGGACAGAGTTTCCACAGCAACTCAGGTTGCACTCTAACCTGATAGGCTGGAGCGTCTCCCGCCAAGAAGACCAGTCCACTATGTGAGTGACAGCTAGGCTGTATGAATGGGTCTCTTTCTGCATAAAAGCTGGGTCCTGAGGACTGGAAGGGCAAGACGTCGCCACTGGAACTACGGAACCGAAGGGTAGAGAAGCCAGAGACATCTTCAGCATCTACACCACTGGTGAAGCCCTGCCGGATCGTCTCATCACTTTTCTTCCACACGACGAGAGGAGATCTTCAGCGAAGGAGCCTCCTTCCCTTGAGCTGGTGGGGTCAACCAGTTCACCTATCGCACCCTCGGACCTGCCTTGGTCGACTCGACAGTGCCCCGCACTTGAAGACCGGATAGCCAGGCAGCTATTGACCCGGACCGCGATTAAAAGGAGTGTACCTTTTAAACTTTGTTTGGCAGCACCGCGGCTGGTTTCATCCCTGGGTAGTGCAGCGACTCGAACCTTCCTCCACGACGAGAGCCTCTCTTCCTCTGTTGGACCCCTCGACCTGCAGGAACTACCAGGAACAACTGCCACCGCAGGAGCCACTTCTCCACATTTAAGGTACATTGTTCCGCCAGGCTGTCCTTTCTCTGTCGTAGCCCTAAAGGTGTTTTAAATCCTTTAACTACTTGTGGGGTCGGCCGCCCTCTCTCTTAACATTGTCTTTCGCCTCGCATCTACCTCTTCAAAAGTTTTCTACTAAAGACTTGACTGCAGCTACAAGAACATTTTTGCTTCTAAGCTCTTGGTCCTGTACCACTGACTCTGGCTCAGGCCTATTGACTCTGGCTGATTTGTTAGATCTGCTCTCACTAGATTAGTTTTCAATGAGAAATGTGTTGATGCACCTAAATCTTCAAAACCCCTCTTCCTTCCTACTGTTTTAACTTGTGGAGTGCCATTTTGCTCAGTTTTCATTCACTTGTCTTTTGGTTAAAGTGTTACTGTGCATTACTTGTTCACAAAACTTCAGAGAAGTGTTGCTGGGGGGTGTCTGAAGATATTTCGGTTTAACTTGTGCTTTCCCTTCCTTTCTTTGAATTGTTAGAGTGCCATTTGTAGTAGGTTTTCACTGTGCCGTTTTGCTCAGTTTTCACTATACCGCAAACTTGTCTACAATTGAATAGGGAGTTGTATATGCTTTTCTTTTGACTAAACTTAACTTACTTTATTAACTGTGATCTATGTGTTGACTTAGAAGTGTATAAAATAAATATATATTCTCTTTTTAATACAAAACTTTGGTCAGTGTTTACTTGCTCCATAGTGCTGTGATACCTATTGTGTCAACCATGAATACTACTCATCTCCCTCTTGAGATAAGTCTGACTGCTCAGCCACAGCTACCAACTAAATCTGCGTGGTACAGACTGATACCAAAGGGGATTTATTGCTCTCACCTGTAGTCCTAATCTGGGGACTGCCCTGGATTCTGCCTAACAGCCGGACCACCAGCCTAACGCCTTTGCTAGGCCATTATTGAGATGCACTCCTCTTTGAGCCCCCCCGACAAGTCGCACCCCCAGAAGACCCCTTATACTTGCTGTTTCCGGGGACCATGTTTACTGTTGGATCCCGAGATCTTCAACTCCCAACCTCTTATGGGCCGGGTTGGCCCGTTCCTCATCAATCAGGGTCATTTCGCTCTCTTTTTTTCGTCGGAGATGGCTTGTTTAATTTCTTAAATTTCCTTGAGCTTGTCTTCCTTCGCCTGTCTCCCTGTGGCCCGCATCCGGCTGCGCCTTCCACGGCTATCCCTGAGGGTCCCCTCCGGGGGATCGGATCTGTCACATAGTCTTGGATAGCTCCCCTTATGACCTCCTCCGTGACCCGGGTTGTCCGCTGGCCCATATACTCAAACGTGGGGGAGAAAGGGTAGCCCCATCTGTAGCGCACTCCCTTCCCCTTTAGCAGCTGCGTTAGGGGGCGGCACATTCTGCGTTTCGCCAGTGTGTACGAAGAGAGATCTTGGAAAATGGACACCTGAGCGTTGTTATATGTGATCTCACGAGCCTTCCTGGCTGCCTCCAGCACCTTCGCTTTTTCTGTAAAATAGTGGAACAGGGCCAAAATAGACCGGGGGTCCTCCGCTCTGCCCCCCACTCTGTGCACCCGGTCGAACGTTGGTTCTGTTGTCATCTCTTCCGCGAAAAGGAGAGTGATAATGTCCCTCACCACCCGGACCAAATCTCTCTCCATTTCTCCCTCCATCTTCGGGACCCCAAAAAATCTGAGGTTATTCCTCTGTTCTCTATTTTCAAAATCGTCCATGTGCCTGGCCCTTTCTTCATCCCTTTTCTCCAGGGCCGACAGTCTCAAGTCCATTTCCAACTCTTGGGTCGCTGACGACGATTGGTTGGTCTCTAGCTGTAGCAGTCTGTCCTCAACCTTGTCCACCCTTTGGTCCATTTTTTCCAATTTCGGGGCAATGTCCGCTCGCATGTCCCAAATTTCCTGCAGGACTGAGGTGAAACCCTTTTCCATTGTTGTAGTGGACAGGGACGAGGTCTCCGACTGGGCCATTCCACTCTCTCGGTCCAGGCCGCTGTTTCCGCTTCTTGCCTCCTGGAACCAGTAGTCCTGGAGGGTTTTTCGCTAGCGCATCCGGCCCCCGTCCCCGATCTTCAGACGGTGCCCTGCAGGGGAGGATGGGGGGGAGGACTGAATTGGAGACTTGAGCCCTTCCCTTCAGTCTTGACTGCATCGGAGGGACCACCTCTGGGCAGGCACACGCCCCACCAACCTCGGGTGGGGCCCTCACACCCTGCCCGTTCTCCTTGTGTCCGCCTGGGACCTCCTTGCACTCCTAAGGGGGGGTGATATGGTCCTTGGGGTCTGCGTAGACAGAATCACGGGGTGTTCACTCAGGGGGGGTCCAACCGTTGTGCCCCCCAGGCTATTCCAGTTGTCAGTGCTCCCCTCTCGACAGGCGGGCACACGCCCTGGGTTGGGAACCAAGGGCCACCACCTGCACGGGGACTGGGCGCAGGGACCCAGCCCCTCCGCTAAATGTCCCAAGACGGTTGCGGTGCTCTCTTCTCACCAAGCACCTCAAGAGGGGGAGGTCCGCGACCCCTGTGGCCAGCAAGCCGTGCTGCTGACTCTCCTGTACCTGACAGTGCACCAAGCACCCTAGGTGTCCACTATCTGGGGCCGCACCAGTGTTGGGGTTCTGAGCTAGTCCCCCACCCCCTCCGGAGCAATGTACGCCCCAGTGGGCCTGCGAGCCCAGGCCCGCGGTGCCTCCGCTCTAAAGACCTTCCAAGGTTCTGTGGGCCAGGGCCCCGGCGCTCCCGCTGCTCGTCTCTGTGCCCAGGCCCGGGGGGGCTGGCGTCCTCGCACCCGACGGACCCGGGCCTCGGGAGCGGATCTCCTCCGAGGGGGGGAGAGGCAACCGCAATGCTCCGGCGCCATCCTCCAGCGCCACGGGCCTCCGCGAAAGGTTTCCCCACAGGTCCTCCGGCGTTCACGCGGGAGGGATTGGAGAGGAAGAATGGCCGATCAGGCGGGCTCTCATGGTTCCGGTGCGCCGCGGCCCCTTTCGTTGCCCCGAGGCCACTCTGATCACACGCTGCTCCCCTCCCTGGGCAACGGGTCTTGTTCTCTGTCACCCGGGGGTCCAGGGACGTTGCTCTTTCTGCCGGGGGAGGCCCTGGGGGTTCACTGCATCGACGAGCTGAAAATATCCCATTCAGGGGTGTTGGGGGGGCTCAATCCCTCGTTTTAGCCCAGATTCGGCGAGAGCACTGACCTCAGGCTGCCATAGCCTGTGCGCCCCCTGGTGGCCTCCAGGTTAGCCCTTTTCAAGGCCTGCAACACCTTATCCAAATGAGTCAAATGCTCTTCCCAGGTGGAACTGTAGACAGCAATGTCGTCTAAGTAGGCCGCACAAAAGGCCTCCAGCCCACAGAGTGCATGAATGACTAATCTTTGGAAGGTGGCAGGTGTGTTCTTCAACCCAAAAGGCATGACTCTAAACTGGTAGAACCCCTCGGGTGTTCAGAATGCAGTCTTTTCCTTGGCATGGTCTGTCAGAGCTATTTGCCAATAGTATGAGATACGGTCAAAGGTGCTCATAAATTTTGCAGCACCTACAGTGTCCACAAGCTCATCAGCCCGGGTCAATGGGTGTGTGTCAGTTTTGGTGATAGCATTGACTCCTCTGCAGTCCACACAGAACTGCCAATCCTTGGTACCTGCCTGGGAAGTTTCCTTGGGGACAAGGACCACTGGACTGGACCCGGGACTGGTTAAGGGTTCAATAACACCCCAATCCAACATCTTGGCGACCTCAGCCTGGATGTAGTTCTTAAACATGTCTGACATTAAGTAGCACCTGCTTTTGACAGGTATACTGTCACCAGTGTCAATTTCGAGCCTGTACCATCAGGTGAGGCCTGGTGTCAGTGAGAACAGAGGGGCATACTGCCGGAGAAAAGCCCTGCAGGTCCTCTGCTGCTCTGGCTTCAGATCTGGAGAGAGATGCACTCCCTCCACTGAGCCAGCCTGAGGGTTGCTATGCAGCAAATCAGGAAGGGGCTCACTCTCATCCTCTTCTTGCTATGAAGCTAGCAAAAGACATGAGACTTCTGCTTCCTATGGAAAGGCTTGAGCCTGTTGACGTGGAATACATGTGGGGCTACCCCAGGGGCTCCCATGTCAACCAGATAATTGACTTCAACCATCTTGGAGATTATTCTGAAGGGCCCAGTCCACTTATCTGCCAAAGCTCTAGGCTTGGTAGGTTCCATCACAAGTCCAATCCACCTGTGATGTTTTAAGGTCATGCCAGTATTTGTTCAATTCCTGTCTTGCCTTAAGGTTCACTGTCGCCTGGCCCATCATCTGTGTCATCCTCTGTCTGAAGCCTAACACATAGTCCTCCACTTGCTTGGCAGGACCTGGAGGGGTGGCTTCCAAACCTTCTGTGACCAAGGCAAGGGGCCCCCTCACGGGATGTGCAAAGAGGAGCTCAAACGGGCTGAAACCAACACCCTCTTGAGGTACCTTGCTGTGAGCGAACAGCAGGCATGGCAGGAGGAGATCCCATTTCCTCCTTAGGAGCTCTTCCAAAGCACCCAGCATGCCCTTGAGAGTTTTATTAAATCTCTCAACCAGACCATTGGTCTGAGGATGGTAGGAGGTGGATAACTTGTAGGTTACTCCACACTTTTTCCACATCGCTTTCATTTAACTTGACATGAAGTTGGATCCTCTGTCAGAGACCACCTCTTTAGGGAATCCAACTCTGATGAAAATGCCCAGGAGAGCCCTGGCAACCACCTTGACTGTAATAGTCTGGAGCGGTATATCCTTAGGGTACCTGGTGGCATGATCATCCAAGACCAGGATGAACCGATGTCCACCTGAAGTGGGAGAGTCAATGGGGACCGACAATGTCGAGGCCAACCCTCTGAAATGGTGTGCCAACCATTGGCAATGGCTGCAGTGGGGCAATGACACTGCCTCAGTCTTGCCAGACAACTGCCAAGTGGGGCAGGTCCTGAAGTGGTACTCCACTTCTACTCCTACCCGGGGCCAGTAGAAATGTGCAGAGAGCCTCTGCTTAGTCTTCTTGGTCCCAAGATGAGCAGCTAAGGGCACCTCATGTGCTAACTGCAGTAGGAAGGGCCTGTAAACCTTGGGTACCACCATCCTCTTGAGGGCACCAGGTTCAGGCTTAGTGGACTCACTACAAAGGAGCTCACACTCCCAAGATATTTTGAATGACCTAGGCACTTCCCCTTGTGCCTGGGCCAGGGCCTGTTTTCTCAGACCCTAGAGAGAGTGGCACTCTCTCTGATCCTTGCAAAAGCCGCCCCTAGAGGGCTCCCGTTCAGCCAGCAGGCATTGAAGGTTAGGGTGATCTTCCAGGTTGAGCATCTCTCCCACAGGAGGGTCTTCTGGCTCCTCTCCCTCAGGAGTTGAGTCTTGGGTAACCACTGGACCCAACCCGTCTGGAGCCTGAATCCCAGTGAGTGCTGCTGAAGCAGCAGGAAGAGAAGGAGCCTACCTTCGCGGATGTGGCCTTCTTGCTCTTCCGTCTTGCCTTGGATTTCCCCTTCAGCTTGGGTACCTGACTGGCAATCAGACCCTGTGCAACATGTGACCTAGTTACTACAGCAGCATTCAGGGGTAGACCATCAGAGATCCACCACAACTCCACTAGATCATTACCCAACAAAATGTTAGCAGGTACCTTGTCCTGAACCAGGACGGGAAACTTGGCTGTCTTGTCTGCAATCATGATGGTGACTAGGGCTGCAGGAGATCATTTGGGAGGCCCACGAGCTAACGTGGTAGTTCTCAGAGGAGCACCTGCATAGTCCTCTGGCATGAGCAGGTTCTTGTCCACCGCTGTCATGCTTACCCCAGTGTCTCTCAAACCAGTAGAAGTCTGGCCATTCAGGAGGACACAAAAATTGGCGGGTGTTCTGTGGGATTGTAGCCAGTACTTCTGGGTACTGGTACCAGGCCCCAAGGGACACTAGGGAAATCTCTACAGGGGCACAGAATGTGATCCCTGTAGAGGAGGGGAGGACAGTGGCCTCCAACTCAGGCATGAAGCAAGGGTAGGTCAGGCTGACGGCCTGGACTCCTAGTATCTTACCGTTACACTTGGGGTCCCCCTTCTTATAGTCCACAGCCCCATAATCCCAACAAGTGCAGAAATGCGAGGTATGGTACTGGGTCCACTGGGAGCCTGCTTTGTAGCAGGAGGACCACTACTCTTACTCCCACTTACATGGGATGTATCCCCATTAGATTTTTGGGTTTTAAGCGGGGAAGGTTTAGATTTACCGGACTGTGACTGCTTTTGGGACTCCTCAGACTTCTAAGAGGCCCCCTTTTCTTTGTCCTTGTCCTTCCCACTGGGTTCCTTAGGAGACACCCGGTGGGAGACCCACTTGTCAGCCAGCCTGGCCAGCTTAAAGGGATCTAAAATGTTCTGGTCAGCTACATACTGACGCAGCTCTGGTGAACAGACTACACAAAAATGCTCAAAAAACAATAGGTGGGACAATTCAACAAATGTTTTCACCTTGTAACCATCAATCCACCCCATCATGTCCATATGTGCAGCACTCGCCCCGTCAATCGAAGACACATTCTCTCTTTTCTTATATTCCCTGAACATTTTAGGGTATTGGGTAGCTGTCTTGCCAAACTTGGCAATCAAAGCAGATTTCATGCACTCATACTGACCCCTGTCTTCCACACTCAGTTTCAGAATACACTCATAACCAGTCTGAGTCACTCCACTTAACAAACACTTAGCCCAATCTCTCTTATCAACATCATGGATTCCACAAGCCATTTCAAACGCTTCAATCCATTGGAGGATATCTGAACCCTCCACAAATACACCAACCAAATCTTTCATAAACTTGGTGGCAGGGGACCTGAAACTCTCAAGTGGTTTGGCTGAAGTCTCCACTCTAGCTTTCTCTAGCTTGAATCTCTGACATTCAGTGTCCTTGTCTTTGGGTATCACTTGCTGTGCCAACTCCTCTTTCTTAAGGTCGGCTCCAGTTTCCAACTTTTTATATTCAAAGGCCAATTTCATCCTCAATAATTCAAGTTCCAAGGTATTCCCTGAAGAAACAGTGCTGGGTTTCGGAATAGAGGCAGCAGGAGTGGCGGCCCTCCAAGAAACAGATTCAATAACAACCCCAGGGGTAGGGTCCTAAATGGCTGCATCCCCCCCTTCATTAAGAGCTTCACAATCAGTCTGGTAGTCCACCAGGGCAGCTATCAGCTCAGCCCTAGACTTATCTTCAAAGTCTAACTCCCTGGCTTCACAAGCGCTCTGAAGAGCCTCTAAGTTCACCCTAGTCAATTTACCATTTGCAATAGATCCCATCGTTATCTTGCACACAACTAAACCTCGATTTTGCAAAGTGTGGCTATTTGTAAGTGGCAAGGTTACACAATGATTCTTAAAACCATATGCATCCCACCACTGCCACCAGTGTAAAGATTGGAGGAGGGTATATGTACTCCTGCTCTCTATATGGCACAGTAGAAGCACAGAGCACCCCAGCCAAGATTCTCTATATAGTAACGTTGGATGAGCAATCAAGGCTTAAACTCCCAGGAGGTGATGCAGGCTGGTTCTTAAGTACAGTGTAGTCCCCATTCCCCCACAAAGGAATGTCCACACACTATGTTAGTGATACCACAGTTCTTTATATAAATAAGGTTCAGAATAATATATACATACACAATAACACACTTTGTGCTCAGGCAATACTAAAATGATAAATATGTACAATATCTATGTGGTACCAAAGTTAACTCTAGATTCCATTAAAATGCCCCAACTGCTGACAGTCCCAATGGTATAGAAATCAATTAGTAAAGTGAATCAACAATAGACAAAGGAAGGAAGACAAGTTGGGTTAAACAAATGGCAGAATACTCAGTCCCTACCCAAGACACAGTTCTGTGTGAGGATCCCCCCCCTGGGAAACCTGTAAATAAAGTGTATCAAGCCCAGTCCATATAGTCTTGGTTCCTTCTAACAAGGTTCTACTACCCCAATGTACCTGGTTTAGCAGAGTTTGACTTCCGGTCGTCGACGTATCCTTCTTGAGTGAACTCCCTTTAAAGTAGGAGCCACAGATCGTCGAGATTCCTCGAAAAAAGGTAAAGAATGTCGTCGAAGTGGCAGCTTTTGTCCTTGCGGTGCTCGTCGACGATCGGTCGTGGACGTTCTGTGAAGATGAGGCATGCAGTGCACCTTGGCACAATAGTTCATTGCCACAAAGAGTCAAATGAAGAACATAGGCCGAGCAAGGGCGTCGGGTTGACGGTGGTTGGCATCAGCGATCGGGACTCAACCACGGCTGGCTTTCGGATCTTCATCAGCGTCTTTGTGGATTTCGGGTGGCGGGAAACCCACCGGCAGATTCTCCTCAGTTAGTCTGCAACCTTGACTTTCTCCGGCAGGACAAAGTGGTCGACGGTGTTGAGCAATGGAGTCCTTGATTTCATAGTGTCTTGAGCAATTGAGCGTTGCGGCTCCGGTTGACGAGGTTATAGCAGCCCTCCGAACCTCGGTCAATGGGAATGGTCGTCGATGGCCTTGATGTCCTGGCGCTTCACTTCAGATTCCTCAGCGATCCCCGTCTCCGGTCAGCAGCCTTTTGATGACTGACTTCCAGGGAGCCTTGGTGCAGGTGAAGGTTAGCAGGTGCACGATGTTCCCTCGTAGCTCAGGAAGGGGTCTCCTAGCCAGGTCCTCTCTTGGATCAGTCCTCGAAGGCACGACAACTTTAAGATTGCGTTGAAGGAAAGCAGCAGCAAAGCCTGCATCTTCCAGCTGTGCTTCAAGGTTAAGCATCAAGTTTCGACTTCAGCTTCTGAACAATTTCAGTAAGTGAGAGGTCCCCAGATACACTGTTCTGTCTCTCATTCACACTGCTGAGCCACACTCAGCAGCCAATCATTCAGTGGGGCATTCATGCAGGCAGGCAGCCAACCAGGCTCACAGTGCATTCAGGCCATTCTTCTCCATCCAGACACTCACAACACAGAATGCCACCTGTCACATTCAGCATGGAGCTGCCACCAGCCCATACCCTGCTCTGTGGCCACGCACTGGTGACCAAAAACATACACTAGGGGCACAGGGTTGTACCCCCACCCATGGGTGCCATAAGGGTATCTCAAGGGTCTGTTCACCACAAACAAAACGAGGAAGAGCTGCACAGAACACACATGACAAAAGGAGTATAGGACAAGGACATGGAGGCCCTATCCCTTCAATGCATTTCCAGCATCACAAGAACCCAGCTCTGCACATTGAGGCATAATGGTCCATTGTGCCACATCGCCCACACGACTTGCCCTTAGTGGGGCAGTCTACAGATGTGGCAGATCATATCCGCACTTCAAACATGACGTGGGCCCCTGGGTGAATCTGTCTCTCTGCTGTGTAGCAGCCAATGAGCACCTCTCGCTCCTTGGCCATGGCCAATTGCACACACCTCTTCTGACCTGGCAGGGCGAATTGCTGCATCCATACGTGACGCCTGCATCTCCGCCACCTCATGTGATCACCCTAGCTCCAGAATGCGGGGCAACATGAGGTGTGTTTCTCGAAGGAGCTGCCGTTGTTGGAGTTTCAATAACACAGAGCCCTGGATGATTTGGTTCCGGATTATGGGCTTCTCATTGTCCTATACACATGCAATCGCCATCCGACGGAGGCGTCCATAGAACCCATCGAGAGATTCATCGTCTTTTTGCTTGGCACTGCACATCCCAAATCTCCCGCAGTCCACATTCGCTAGGGGCATGAAATGCTCATGCAGTGCATCTTTTGCCGCAGCGTTCAAAGCATCCATAGGCTCCAGCGACTGAACTAGCTGGTGCACCCCGGACCAGCGAGTATAGCAGCGCCGCTACCTTACTGTCATCATCAGTTTCTTACCTTTGAATTGTGTTCCATTATATATTATTATAACTATATTATTCCTGAAACTGAATAAGGAACATAGTTTACTACCAATAGGGTCTTACCTTGATGGGGGATATACTGGCACTGGCACCGGCACCAGCGAAAGGGCAATTACTGGGTCCAGCGGTGCCAGAATACCCCAGTAATTGCCCATTTGCGGGTGCTGGATTTTCATGCCGGTTTGGAGGTTTGCCTTTCCGGTTTTACCAGCAAGGCTACCTCCAACCTTATAATGAGGCCCAATGTCGTTGTACCTATCTACACCCCTCTCTTCCTCCTAAGATGAGCCTGGATGCTCTGTCATTGCTACCAAATATTATCTCACCGGGTACAGCCTTATACTAAGAGTTGGAGTTTTTCTGTTGCCTCAGGTATAGTTTTATAAAGTCCCTTTGCGTGGACTTTTGAAAAACTGACCTAACAGGTACTTATAAACCAGGCTTTGTTGTATGAAACGAAAACTACAATTACAGTACAAAATTACTGAATGAAGTGTCTTGAAAGCAATGACTTGAACATCTGAACCCTTACAGGACACACCTCAAGCTTTTTTCCTGGATATTCTTATACGGTGTGTAAATAATCAGCAATGGGTTAGTCCCCATAGCCATCCCTCCATATTGGTGGCATATTTCCAGGACTAAAAATGGGCTGGAAAAGGGTGTCTCATTGGCCTTTAGTTATGTGGTGTCGGCCCGCGCCCTCCACTGACACATAACTACAAATATGTTATATCCATATGCAGATAAAAAGCGAGGCAAAACCTTTAAAGGTAGATTGGGGGTTGACGGGTCCGGCTAACAAAAGCTAATGGCCCTCATTACAAGTGAGGTGGTCTGGAAACAACGTGCCGGTCATCCCAATAACCAGCACTTATTCTGGACCGCAGCACTATGAGATGGAATGGGGGTAACAGTGCCGGAAACTCCAGCACCACGGAAAGAACGCGGCATTACAACAATGGATTTCCCAGAAACACTGGCACAAAAAGGACGGTGCCACCGGGATGGTTGAAAAGGACCACACCCACACCACACACCCCTTCCAACACAAACATGCTGCCATTCGTAGCAGCAGTCATGGGAATGGAGGTGCTGCTACAGTGGAAACAGGCCGACAGACAGTAGAGGAGAATGAGGAGCATGACAAGGAGAATGCAGAGGAACAATGTGCAGCAAGCTGTGCTCTGGAAGCGTGAACCTATATCCCACACACGCGACAGACCCTGGTCCCTGACTGACAGGCAGAACCACACAATTTAGCGCCTGAACAGGGAGGCCATCCTTGCAATAGTAAACCTCATCCAGGATGACATGTAGAGCATCATTGGTATCCAAACTGCCATACCACACCCTCTTGAAGGTGGTGCCTGTGCTGCATTTTCTTGCCACGGGCACATTCCAACACACAGTCGGGGAGCTGCACGGCATCTCCCAGCCAACATTTTCCCCTGTGCTTGTGCAGGTCCTGGATGACCTCCTGTATCATGTGTCCAAGCACATCGACCTACCAACGACACAGGCACAAGTGAACGCCACCAAGGACCGCTTCCATGGCGGCAGGTGCATCAGTACAGAAAGCTGTACCACCCTATGAATGTGCAGGTCATCTGTGATGCGGACCGGACGATCACACACTGCTTCGCACATTTCCCGGAATCAACACAGGACTCCATGGTCCTGCGCAATAGCATGCTGCCTGAGTCCACAGCGTGTTACGGTGGACAGCGGACCTGGCTATTAGGTGAGTCAAATGATCAACACACACACCACATTGCATGTGCACGAGGGCATGGGGGGATGTTCACTGTCACCAGTGCATGGCCCACAGGCACCATGCAGATGCAGAGACACATTCTGCACGCAAGAGTTGGTGGCCAATCGACTGGCATGCACCACATGAGTCTACGGAAGGACACACAGCACAATCTGGCATGGATGGACATGCATATGTAATGCACCAAAGTGTTGGGAAGGAGATTAACCTTTCCCATGCCCCCAGGCACTTTAGAGTAAGGCAGATCCCATAAACACACTTGCAGTGTACATGGGGGGAGGACGCTGTGATAAGACACTTTGCACAGACACAATATTAATGTCATGGTCATGAAGTCAGGGGCACAGGCATGCAGGGGTTGCATGCACAGGAGACCTGGGTGGACACTGTCCTGGCGCCTTTGGTGCCGGGCTCATGAACAAAAGTAAAAAACAAGAACACCCATTTAACACCAATAAGCTTTTATTATGGACATAGCACTTCAGATGCATTAACCTTGAACATTCCATCCATTAAGCAGGATGCATTAACCTTGAATATTCCATCCATTAAGCAGCCCCAAGTGTATTCTTGGGTGTGGCTGTTAATGGATTGCCTTTGAACGTGCTCACTCTGTAGGAGTGGCAGGGTGTGGCTGGTAAGCCAGCCCTAATGGGCGTGCCCACGATCTCAGCTATATAAGCTTCCCTAATCCTCAAGACAGACGCTTCGCGTTATTCTGCACTTGCAAGCAGCGCAACGCTCACCGTCGCCTAAGGTCAGCCTTACCTTTGAAGATCCTGCTTCCTGGACATCCTGCTTCCTGCCAGCATACTTACCAACTGGGGGAAGCTGTTCTTACCTGTACATCTCTTCGGCGAACCAAGTATTCATCTTTAAACTTTCCGGAACACCGAAATCTTCATCTTGGCACGCAGCACGACACGCTCCATCGTCGAGAGCAGCGCCTGCAAGGAAAAACAGAAGACAAGGTTAGACATCGAAAAAACAGTCAGTTTAAGGTTGCGCTTCACCATACTTCGCGCTTTTCCTTAAACCATCACTTACCTGCTATAGAACATTGCGGTAGCATCCGTCCTCCATCCGGCCGTGTCTCGCGTCTCACAGCTGCATTGAGGCCGCGTTTCCATCTAAGGGAAGAAAACAGAAGAGAGACATTATTGCGGGCATAAATAGGAGCAACCTATAAAGACATTAAACAGAACGAACAAGCATCACAAGAGCTCAAGAAAGACTTACCAATCATAAGGAGAAGCATAGTCGCAGCTGGACTGGACTAATCCTTATCAGTGAAGGAACTAGGTCCCATTCGATGCACACCTGCCAGAAGTAGCAGGACAGAGAGCTTATCTTCCATAATTCACAGGTGAGCTTTATGGGCCGGCGTATGCTCACAGAAACCGTACTTTGGGGTGAAGAGTTCGAGAGGTACAACAATCACAGATTGGCGCACACACACACTCTTATCTCCACGCAGGAGCAGTATTACCACGTACCACAGCTCACAGCTTTTCTACTGAGGGAGAGGCCTGAAGGGGGGATTCAAGTTCAGGGAGGGCTGCAACCGTGCCCCAACACCTCCGCAGAGACCAGGTGAGCATAACAATTAGATATAAATGCATAGATTTAGTGTGCACATATGAGACACAATTTTTGTAATTATGATAGATACATTCGGCCCTGCATGGCTGCGCAGTAAAAAAAGGCCCAACGAAGAAAGCTGAACAGGCCCAAGCCCTGATGGTAGAAAGATCTGCGCTGCTAATTCCCATAGAAACTTCTCTTTGCTCATTAACTGTTGCAAACACTTGTTATTCCCAGAAAGGAAAGGGCCGCGAGACAGCACCAGGCTCCTCGTTGCACACATTCCTCACAGCCAGGCCACCAGCAGACCTCCAACACCCACCCAGCCCAGCAGGAGTTTTGACACCAAGAAGTGACCCAGTCAAAGACCCCTGAGTTCCGCGATAGTGGGTGACCTCAGACCACCGCCCATAAACCCAGTGGTCATAAAAGATCTGAAAGAACACAACCATTCCACCTTATCCCATAATGACACCCTTTCTAATACAAGGGACAAGGTGGAATAAATTATAGTCCAAAGTGAGGGTCGTGACCTTGGGTGCGGAGAGTGCGATATGGATTGAGTGAAGAATGTGTGCGTCAGCATGATCTTAAGCCTTCCCTTGTGCCATTCCCAGAGTTTCCGAGATGCCCGCCATAATGATAGAGTTGCATTGTCTTACAATAGTAACTAATGAGGAGCTTGACAATCAGTCCCTGGAGAGATGAGCCCAGCTGACCCCACGTGATGGAAGACGGACGGACGGGGCTGGGGCCAGGGCCAGTTGCAGCCTGGCGTCCCCTATGGGGGAGGCCGCCGATGTATACGGTCTCACCAACAAGCAACGCAGGCTATTACTATATGTATGACATAGTAATGATGTGTTTCCTTATAACCTTCTGCTTGTACTATTTGTGGCAAAAAGTTCTTGAGCAGCAGAGTTCCTTGCTGGCATACTTATTTTTTGTGCTATTAAAACTTGTTATCCTTCAAGAAATCTCTTGGCCTTTTTTTCCAAGCGGGTTGTATTTTTTCTGGTGTGAGCGTTCAGGGGCGTGCCTTGAAAAGGTACCAGAATGCAACACACCCATGTCGCAAAGCACAGTACATCCTCACTATGCCCCACCCACCACCACTAACCCATCCTTGGGAGTCTGATCCTACTAATGTCCTGACCAGCATTACGAGTAACAGGGTGCAGCAAGGTGATTGAGGCCCGTAAGCGCACAGACCTAGATGCATGTGTACACATATACATCCCAACATGCATGCACAGCCCAGTCACCACAATAATGTGTCCCTTCCTGTGTCTCTTTCCATGTAGGTGACTCCGGCTACCCCTTACTACCATGGCTGATTATTCCTGTGAGACATCCACAGAGCCACCAGGAAACTGCATACAGTCGTGCTCACATCAGAACAAGGATGACAATAGGGCAGACCTTTGGACTGCTGATGGCACGCTTGCGTTGCCTTCACCGCTCTGGGTAACACTGATGTACAGGCCAGTGAAAGGGGGGAAGATAGTCCTGGCCTGTGCCATGTTGCACAATACGTGCATCCGGCGGACATTCCCCTGCGCCCAGACATGGACATGAATCTGGCGGACGATGATGACAGGATGGGCGTACAGCCCGCCAAGAACTCATTCAGAAGTACTTATCAGCACACAGCACCTGCACACCACCCATGGCACACACTGCATGTGATGCAGCACAAACATAAAGCACTCCCCTACACAAAATTGAATGTCCGGACGTGAATTCCTATGCAGAACCATGTGTATTATTGCATGAACAGACAACAAGAAACGTGTGGCCCAACACCCCCTCCCCAACCAGCCCCTCACCTGCCCCTCCCCAATTAGTCCCCACACCTTCCCCTTCTCAACTAGTCCCCCCACCTTCCCCTTCTCAACTAGTCCCCCCACCTCCCCATCCCCAACTAGTCCCCCCACCATCGCCTCCCCAACTGGGCCCCCCAAAATCCCGTTCACAACTAGCACCCCCCCACCTTCCCCTTCCTAACTAGTCCCCCACCTCCCCATCCCCAAATAGGCCCCACTGTCCCCTCCCCAACTGCCCCCACCTAACACCCTCAACTCTCCCCCACCTAACCCTCCCAACTAACCTTCACCGACTTACCCTCCCAAACACACCATCCCAGAAACACTCCCTAGGTAGCATCCGTGTCACTTGATGTCTGCCACTGGCTCACTTCTGTATCTTCTTGACACTGGACCTGCCTTTGTGTGGAGAGCCTGACAGGCGCAGAGACCTGCGTCTGGAGCTACTCTGTTGAGAGCTGGCAGGCGTGGTGATGGTTGATGGTGGGTCTGACCCTGGCAAGTGCCACCTGCAGGGAAAGGGTGCGGGATTCGGCTAGTGCCAAGATTACCTTGTTCCCCCCCGGACCCTCTGTGCGAGCAGGACCGTCGCACATGTTGAGTGGCCCAGGGCACGTGCACAGCACCGGCCGGTGGCCTGCATGCTCTCCTGCAACAACATGGTCTCCTCCCGCATCAACCTGGACTCCTCCAGGTGTTGGCGCACAAGTCCCACCATCTAGTCATGCCGTTCCTCGATGCGGCGTAAGCGTGCATCCATGTCTCTGTTGCTGGTGATGGGTGGTTGAGGTGGGCTGTGGAGGTCGGAGGGGCTGAATGAGGGAGGGTGGTAGGGGGTGTGTTCAGCTGTCCCCTCAGTTGTGTCCCCGGCCTCCTGCCCATCATCGTCATCTGTAAAAGGGCGGATGTAAATGGGAGGCTGGTGTGGGGGGGTGGCGGTCCTGTTGGTGCACAATGGTATGTGTCGGGCTGCTGGCTGTATCTGCATTGGAGCAGCAGGTGCAGCTGCAAGGGCAACCGGCATGCTCACAGGCCCTGTGCCTTGCGTGACTGGCGCTGAAGTTGCCTTGGCAGCGGTTTTCCATGTCGTGGCTCTCCTCCTCTGCGTGGGTGCCCGTGAAGTGCTTGGTCTTCCTTGGTCACTGTCAGATGATGTGCCTGTGGGGGTGAGATGGGCATGCCGTTAGTCATCTCTGTGCCATCGTATGGCCCTGCAACATGCAGTGCAAACAGCGTGTGACATGATGCCTTTGCATGGTGTTTACAGTTTACGAATTTCAATAGTTTCATTGTGCATATCCACAAGTGTTTCCAGTCGCCGACAGCAAGATGGTGGTGGACATGGGTGGACAAAATAGTAGATTCGGCCATGATGGGGCTTGTGTCATTGTCATCATGCAAGTGCAGGGTTAAATGTCATACAGGGGAGGGAGGTGTGAGAGGACCGGAATGGGAGAAGGTGTAGTGCAGGTGGTGGGGGCCACAAGGGGCAGGTGGAAGGGGTGACAGCGGGGGAAGGGAGTACAGTGCGAGGGATGGGGTGGTCCAGAATCAGGCTAGTCCAGGGAAGGGTGGCTGTGTGCCGGTGCTGGTAAGGGATGCTGGGGGTGACTGGACAAGGATGGACTTGCACCAGTGTGACTCATGGGGGACCAGGCCCCAGACAGCCCTGTGTGTGAGACAGAGAGTCTTGGAATTGATCTGTGAGGTCACAGGGAGCCAGTGGAGTGGATCCAGGGCCGGAGAGGGGCAGCCCCAGGGATTGAGGCCTGGGTTAGTTAATGCATGCAGCACTATTCTGAATTTGTTTGAGGGGGCGAAGGGAGGTAAGGGGTAGATTGAGGGAGAGGCTGTTGCTGTTGTCAAGGCTAGTGGGAAACTGTGCTCTGGTGACATTGGTCTTTTGGAGGTAGGTGACGTAAGGGGGGGTGCCTCTGAGGTGGTGGTGCTGTAAATTGGACCTCTTGCCATGGTCCATGATGTGTGGAGGCGAGGTGTGGGATGAGTGATAAGTGCCACCAAGGTCTGTAGCTTCTCAGGGGGTGTGGGGAGGGGGCACATGGAGGGTGGCCAGGGAGTGGGTGGGTAACAGGGTGCAGGCATCACAGTGAGGGGCTTCTCTGTCTTGCTGGCATTAAGGCAGGGAACGTTAGTAGGGCACGTAGCATGATCAGCAGTCAGGCACTCAAGAGAGGATGGAGAGGAAGTAGAGGTTGGCAGATTGAAGTTGAACTGTGTGTCATCAGCATAACAATGGGAGTGGGGTGCAATGGTGGTGCTCGATTGGGCCGCAATGGTGGTGGTCGAGTGGGCCAGAGGGGCAAGGTAGATGTTGGGGAGCCATGGTGTCATAAGGGACATTACAGGTGGGTAGTGAGATGGAGGTGAGGGAAGGGCACTATTGCACTTTGGGGTGTCGGTCTGACAGGTAGGCGGTTAACTATGCCAGTGCCAGGTACGTCAGGGCCCCTTGGATGTGTGCATACATGTCAGTGTGTCACAGGGGCAGATTGCTTGTGGTATATGCTTGCTGCCTTGGAGGGTCTGTTGTCGTGCAGTTGGACATGTGTCCGGGTGTTGTGTGCTTCACTTGCATGCCTGCTGTCATTGTTTTGGTGTTGTACATGGTACTCACTGCCCTCTCCAGGTGTCCCTGCACCAGCCTCCGCTGTTCACACTCCCTCTATCCCTTCAAGGTGCAGCACACTGATGCATTTCTCCTGCCATAGCATTAGTGTGATTGGTGAGGTGTTCCGGCCGCCAGGCATTCCTTGCGATGGATCAACAGCAGGTTGCGGACCCTTAGGTGTAGGTCATCCCACCGCTTATGGCAGTCACGTTCTGTGCGGGCCACGGGTCCCACGTCTGACACTTTCTGTGCCAACTACTCCCAGATGTCATTTTTTCTGAGCTGTCTACTGTGCCGGTGGTCCGTGGCAAACAGCTCAGTAGCATGTTCTACAATGCTGTCTGTTAGGATGGTCAGTCCCTGCTCAGAAAAGTGTGGCTTTCTCTGCTGTCTTTCTGGGATCCTAGATGCCATGCCTGCCGGTGCAATGCTAGTGTCTGTTCGTCGGGATGGCTACAGGAACTGGGTGATTTTAAGTGGATTATGTTTTCCAAAATGGCTGCTGGCAAACTTTTAGTTCCGGTGGTGACAGTATTTCCATTGCCGGTGTTTCCGTGAGTGATCTGCCATAAATGGTGTTGCTAGCATTGATGTTGGCACTGCCACCAATTTCAACAGGCAATGACAGTGTTTACGTCATACCGGTCGCACCGTTTACGGCATGTTAGAATGCGCGCTCTTGTGATGTTGTGATGTGCTGGTGATTCTGTTGTTACGGTTGCCGGAAACGGTGCCACCGGATCCACAGAATCACTAGCAAAATATTAGCAAACTTGTAATGAGGGCCAATATTCATTGCTGCAGAGGCAGGATTATTGAAAGTACCCTCCCCTGGTCCCCAACAGAAGAAATGAGGTTTAGTGCTGCACAGGCAGCATCTATGCATGCATGCATGGACAGTAGAAGTGAAAACTTCCCTCACACATAATAGGTTCAGAAATTGCAAGTTATACCTAAATGTTCACCTTCCCCTTCACGTCTCTCTCTTTCCCTCTAGCCTGCTGACCTTACTCACCTCTATTGTAATTTCAGTATTTGGCAACATTTCAATTCCCGTGCAGCTAGACACCTACACCCAAGTCTTAGGGCCCCATCATTAGTTGGGCGGAGCGGTAAACATACTGCTTCGTCCCAACTATGAGTTGGGCGGAAAGTCAGCTTTGGGCTGGAGGTAATCTGGCGAGTTTCTGCCCATTTGCTCCATTGGGTCCAATGTGAAAGGGGGTGAGCCCCTGCCCCACCCGCAACTCGGGGTTTGGCACCAATTGCACCAGACCGAGCTGCGGTAACACCATTAGCATTGGGTGGTATACCAGCGCATTTACTGCCGGACTACAGCCCAACTTTTGATGACCCTCTTAGACTTCTAAATGTTTCTGCTTGAATGATGCTGGAGTCATTTGTTCTTCCAAAGTGGAACGAAGATCCTGAGGCAGGTTGCATTTTCCATAGGAATTTGAGGTCCTGAGCCCAGTATTCCCTGCGAGTTAGCCAAGCCCAAAGTTTGAAAGATGCCTCTTTCCTCAGAATCCAGAATAGGGTTTGCAGTGCAGGGGTAGTGTGGGCAAATGTTTTCAAACCAAAGCTCTCTGGCTGCATTATTTCAGACTAATTAAGCATTTGTCTCTGACATCTGAGTGCAAACTAAAGTTACCATTTGAATTCTGGCGACGTCGGCTTGACCCTTCATCCTTCATCAGATGGTAAATCAAGCCCCTTGACAATCCTTCTTCTTTTGACTATCACCCAAACTATGGAAGTTGATGACCAGGTGACTCGGTACAGAGAACTATCAACTAGTCTTAGAAAATCTATCAAAAACCTGGCTGTTCACAAGACTTCAAATACAAACTAGCACCCAGTAAAGACCGGAGTAAGGAGAACTTTGAACCTCTAGCTGTGATGAAGCATCAGGGTCTCGGGACACCCAAGGGATGGGCTGCTGGGTTTTAACAACATAATAGCCCTCATAATAGCCCTCACAATCAGAGCAGCACCCTCACAAACAGGATCTATTCAGGCCAGCCTCACTGACATGTGCAAACCTCCTGTGCACAACACTAAAATCAAGAACGTCGAAACCAATCTAGTCAGT
This sequence comes from Ambystoma mexicanum, assembly GCF_040938575.1. NCBI lineage: Eukaryota > Metazoa > Chordata > Amphibia > Caudata > Ambystomatidae > Ambystoma > Ambystoma mexicanum. Next base: position 13,210,820 of record NC_090939.1, read on the forward strand.
TTCCCCAACCTTTTCTCCCCATCGCACATAAGACTCTGACACCACCCCACAATCTCCATAACATTTTACCCAGAATGGTAACGCGTAATCAAGAAGATAAGAACAACACTTGAAGTCTACTGATTCAGTATAACCCTAAAATTCTAATAGGACTCCTCAGGAACCCCAAAACACCTGCCACTTCCCCGACCTTTCAGTATACGACCCCTTTAAAGTACACACAGCGACTATAATTCACACAACATCCTGACCACAGGAACCTTGGGGGGCCGTGCAGCGCTCATCGACTCTTTAGCCCTATCACACACTGCGCTCTGCCAGGGGCTCTCCCAGTGTCTACTCAATCTTCTGTTTCTGCTTCTAGATAGAACACATATGATGATACGATATGATATGATATGATATGATATGGCATTTATAACGCGCCTATATACAAGTGTTTCAAGGCTTGACGAGACAAGGGAGGGGGAACAGAGGGAAGACAGAAAACAATCCTACTAGGCCAGGTGTCATTCAGACCACGCAAGTGCAAGGGAAGGTGGAAAGAAAAGTGCGGGGGGTGGGAAAGTGCAGTACATGGGATAATAAATAATCACATCAAATAAATAAAGAAAGGCCAGCTGGTGGCAAGTGCAGGGTAAGTGCAGACATAAGTGCTGGTTTGGGGACTGTAGGGATACAGAAAACAGTCTGGCAGGGCTAGGGCCGAGTTCAGATGGGTGGCCAGGTAACCTGTGCAGTCTCATTGTCAGCCAGGAATCCAGCAGGGGAGGTGGGGAGAAAGCAGAAGAAAAGAGGAACGTTTTTAGGAGCTTCCGGAACTGAAGATGGTTCTCCTCAAGTTTCAAGGGTGCAGGGAGGTTATTCCAGAGGAAGGCCCCAGCCGAAGAGAGAGATCTACCACCAACTCGTTGCTTGGAGAAGCGACTGACCCTGAGGGAGTTGGAGGCGGATGAGCGAAGAGCTCGAGAGGGAAGATATTTAGGAAGAGAGAGTTGAAGGTATGGAGGCCCCGAGCCCCAGAAGGCCTTGTGGACAATGCAGAGGGTTTTTAACTTAATCCTCGCAGCCACAGGGAGCCAGTGTAGAGATTTCAGTCTTGGAGAGATACGATCCCTGGACTTAAGGCCAAGGACAAGTCTTGCGTAGAGTAGAAGCAGCCAGATTTAGAAAGAGGTTGTTGCAGTAATCCATCCTGGAGAGAACCAGAGCTCTGGAGACCTGTGAGCTTCTGGAGGATGGAGAGGAAAGGACTAATACCTCTGAGGAGGTGCAGCTGGTAGTGTGACTTCTTAGAGATCTCTGAGATGTGAGGAGGGAAAGAGAGTGTGGAGTCGAAGATGACCCCCAGGTTTTTAGCCTTGCAGGTGGGAGCAGGAAGAAGGCCAAGAGAGGCCGGCCAGAGAGCTACAGGAAAGGAGGGAGTGGGTGTGCTGATTAGAAGAAACCCAGCCTTACTGGCATTAAGGCCAAGGTCATTGGAGGGACACCACTCCTGGATAGCAGAAAGACAGTCAGAGATGAGGGAAGGGGAAGAGGAGGCCAAGGGTAGCCTGAAAATGAGCTGGGAATCATCAGCGTAGCACTGAAAGTTGGGACAGAGCGGCGATGCGGTGAGCAGGAAGTGCCAGATACTGGTTGAACAGCCAGGGGGAGAAGTTAGATCCCCAGGGGACATCACAGGTAGAGAAAAAGATGTCAGAGAGGAAGGACCCCAGTTGGACCTGGGAGGGTCGATTGGAGAGGAAGGAGGTCAGCCACGCCAGAGCCTGACCAGTGATACCCAGGTTATCACGGAGACGGTTGAGCAGGATGGCATGGTTGACAGTGTCAAAGGCAGAAGAGAGTTCAAGCAAGATGAGGACATAGGGGGTGTTAGAGTCAAGGTTGGAGAGCAAGTCTTCATGGATGTTCAGGAGAGCGGTTTCCGTGCTTCTGGCAGCTCTTAAGCCAGATTGATGGTCATGAAGACTACCAACAGATTCAGCATGGAGGTTAAGCTGGGAGATGGCCAGTTTCTCCAGGAGCTTGCCCAGGAAGGGAGTGATGGAGATTGGGCGATAGTTAGCTCGACAGGAGGGGTCGGAAGAGGGTTTCTTAAGAAGAGGGTGCACAAGGGAGTGCTTGAGGGGGGATGGGAGGACTCCAGTGGCGAAGGAGTGGTTGCAGAAGTCAGCCAAAGAATGAGCCAGGGTGTCAATGTGCTCCTTGATGGTTTTGGAGGAACAGGGGTGAACCTGTTTTGACGAGTCTTTCATAGATCAGACTTGTCTAGAAACCTGGTCTGTGGAGAACAGGGGAAAGGCAGCGAAGGAGTGAGGCGGGGTGGCTGCAGAAGGGCCAGAGGAAGAGCAGGGAGTAGAGGGAGGAGGGGGAGAAGAGAGAGAGGACAGGATGTCCTCAGTTTTAGAGATGAAGTGAGAAGCCAGTGCCGTGCAGAGGGCCTGGGAAGGGATAGGAGAGGGAGAGACTGCAGCAGGATTGGCCAGTTCTTTGCAGATTTTAAAGAGTTCAGCCGAGTTGTTAGATGCCACCGAGACGCGGGCTTGGATATGAGCTCTCTTCTCTTTGAGGACAGAGATCCGGTATTGCCTTTGGAGCAGGCGGCAGGCCAGTTTGTCTGAGGATGTACAAGATGCCAGCCATTTCCTCTCAGCCACCCTGCACTTGCGTTTAAGGGTGACGAGGTCTGAGTCGTACCAGGAGTTGCACTTGGCTTTGGGCTTCAGGCGGATCCTCATGACAGGGGAAATGATATCAAGAGTATCAGACATCCTCAAATATCAATGCCACAAATAACATGAAACCACACCAGTACTCAGTACACCGCTAGTACCGGCAGCGGCGGAGCCAGGATTCTCTAAGAAGTGCGGCTTGAAGTTAATGTAGTTGGGCCCCCTACAGAGACATTAACCTCTGTAAATACCCACACAACGCTGCCGAGGGGGAGGTTATTTATTTATTTTTTATTTTTATTGCATCAATTAGTTTTTTTTAAGAAACTTTAAATGCACACATGTAAAAGAAAAGAACGAGTGAGTACAAGAAGAAAAAACGACAAATGAACCAACTCTAAAAGGGGAGGAAAAAAATAAAAAGAACAAAATAAAAGAAAAAGGGAAAAGTAAACAAATCACAATGTTCAGACAAAGCAATATTGAAGAACGAAGGCATTGGACCACTATATATACTATTAAATTCATAGATCATGGAAAACACTAAGTCTCCAAAGTTAAAAAGATTTCTCTCACAAAGTTCAACAGTGCCAAAATCAGAGAAACTTTTCCTCCCCATCTTAAGATAGACCACCTCTCTAGAGGCGGTTTAAGTTTAAAATTCTCCAAATGGTTTACCAACCATTTGTCTCTGAGAGGTGTTAATGAGGTACAACTCATTATCAGATGGTATAGCGTTTCAGTCTCCTGACCACAGCAACGACATAACAAGGTCCGATCGTCCCTGTTTTTGGTCCTTCTTCCCGTAACTTCTCTTGTGTGGTAGAGGTTCAGGCGAAATCTCAGAAATTGGTGCCTTTCTTTAAGAGAAGGGAATCTGTCTAAATAGGGGAGCACTGCACCTCTACAATAAAGGTCATCCTGTACCAAGGACAGGGACTTGAATGAATTGAGCTTTTCCTGGCTCGAGATTAGCCTCTACCAGATTTGCTGATTAGGCAATATTGTCCAAGACGCACTTGCAAGTTTTCTGCCAAGTATTTAAGACTGGAACCTGTTTAGTGGACAGCGCTTTGTTAATGGTCGGAAAGCTGCTTCTTTCCGGAGGCACGAGGCATTTGCTGTATAGGGTCAGAGATTTCCAAACCATAGCAGTGTAGAGGGAGGTTAGCCCCAGTTCTTTCCTCACGCATTCAATGGGTAGAGAAGTTGGAAGCCTCCAAACTCTTTTCCAAAACAATCCTTCCAGCAAGCGCCAGATCTCAGGGGCCGGAAAAAAGTTTGCCTCAGCAGCATAAATCAAGATGGGTAAAACTTTTAATTTATAGAAGTCAATGAGCGGTCGACATGAAAATGGACAGTAGCGTTGATCGATCAAGAGTGCTTGCGATGCCAAATTCTTATTTATTTGGATTTGTAAAGCCCACAACAGCCCTGGGGCATCGTGGCGCTTGTTACAGACATAGCTTAGTTACATATAAATCAGCATACATAAAATTACAGGCAAGTGATATTGTACAGAGAATTGACAGTGACAGTTAAGAGATAATTACATTTTACAGGGCAAAGAGTGAGGTATTGAGTTGTCTGTGGGTAGTGTCTTCCAGGATTTGGCAGCAATATATGGGAAGCCTAGGCCACCGGCTTTAAAAGATTCTGGGTGGGCCTGGGCAGCTCAGGTCTACCCTGTCTACGCCTCTGACTACCGGCCCACACTCATCAAGACAAGTTTAGTGCCTGCCTCCCCCTTATGACCACCCCCTCTTTCGTTTAAGAAAAATCATACGCCAGAGTGGCACCACTGGCGTAACGGGGACCCCGACAACCCCTCGCGGTGCGGGGGCCCCATGCTGCCAATGCCCAGTGGCAGGTCCTTAGCAGAGCTTGCAGGGGGGGGCACATTGTGTGTTACGCCACTGAGCGCCACCACACCTTTCAGGAATGCACTACACAGGACCAGTTGCTATTATATGGACACTATAACACTGATGGCAGCACTTGGTGAGGGCGGCACGTGCAAGGGAGCACTACACACACGCACACACACGCACACACACGCGTGAGCATTAGTATTATTGTTAAAGTGGAAGCAATGGTGGAAGGAAGTTATGCTTGATCTGTTTAAAGCACTGAGTGCGCACTTGAAGGTTGTGAGTTATTGGTAATATGTAGGTTTGTCAGGGGCGCCACTCAAGCTGCTGTGGGTTGGACCTTGAAAGGGGTGGGATGGGGGGGGGAGGTCGATCGCAGAGTGTCCTTTCATTTATTTTAAATGTTGATAAAATATGTTCAATGGAAAACACGCGGTAAAGAAACTTGTAGGACTAAGCGCCGTTGGAAGCTTTTTTAGGCCTTTTTTGTTTTCAAATGTTGCCCATGGGTTCACTTTTTAGGGTGTATTATCTCCCTAGCCTGACCTTTCATGCCGTCACCTTTGTAAGCAGCGGGGTGAATTGCATGTGTAGCCCTGGTTCTATGTGTGCCCCGCCGCCTGCAGAGGTGCCCGGTGCCCGTTCCCAGGCAGGCAGCGAGTTGGTAGAGGTCTGGCACAGTGAGTGGGATTGGCCTCCTGGCCTGCAGTTCAGGCGGGTCGCCAGCAGATGTCGCCCGATGCCGGTGTGCACGGGTGGCGCAGGTGGGTGTCCGTGCACTGTGTGTGCAGCAGCACCGTTCGCAGCTTAGCGCCCCTAAGCCCAGGAATCCCAACGCCGCCCTCCATAAGCTTCTCACCGGAGCCACTTAGGACTGGCAGCCACGTGAGGCAGACACTAAGATGCACGCAAGCAGCACACACGCCCTGCCCGCAGATTCCAGCAATGTGGGACCACACAGCACTCTGCAGCACCCATCCAAGGTCACCCCTTATCACAACAGATGACGCATTTCCCGCCACTCCCAATCGCCACTAGACGAAACTTGTGCATAGCACCTCGGTAGTGCAGTAAAAAGGCAGATTGTGGTGTCCTTAAACGTATCACACACAATCAGAATTGTGACAACATACAGATTTCTAGAGATCATGGGTGCGAATTTTACGCATTTTGTGGTGGGGCCCAGGAGAAATCTCAAAAATGAAAGGGAGAACCGTGAGATCCCGGGTGTTATGAGCACCCAGCAATTTGCAGCAGCCAATCAGCTTTTCATGCCCGCGGGCTTTAATAACAGATACATTCACACGCGTGAAGCTTGTGGCTTGTGCTGATCGCCCGGTGCCCTATTTCTCAGCCTGTCTTTGGACCCCGCCAACCCTTCCCAGTTCCGGCCCGCTGCCCTCCCTCTTACCCTATGTCTATTCCCAAATCTGCACTGTGCAGGCCTAGGGCCAGAATCATGGAATAAATCTGCGCAGAAAACGGGGCGCACATGTGCAAAACGCGCGCAAGCGCCTGTTTTCTGATTCATGGAACACATTGCGCGTAGCTTACCTGAGACCTGCGTTGAATCCGCGCAGGTCCAACACGTCACTGTGACACCACGAACGCCTTACACGAGACGCCCAGTGAAGGCGCACACCATCCAGCGCACACACATAAAAAGGGGGCGAAACACGGGGAATGGGGAACAACAAGCGTAAATGTGGTTGTAACTTGGGAAGTACCACAGTAAAATACTCGCAACACCCACACGCGTGCTAACAACACGTATTCATGGAATTGAACAGGGCTCTCCTCCGTGCAGGAAAAGACACGCTAATCCGGAAACACGTCCGCCAAGCGAAAGCAGGCGTAAGCGACACCGCGCACTGAAAACAATGCATAAAAAGCGCGTGCAATCACAGACGCGTGTATACAGCTACGAAGAATGTACCGTTCCTCGCAGCAGTGATCGTGGGACACTGCAGGAGAAGGAGAATAGCCAGGCCCTGCATTTTCTTACCCAGGACCAGCCTTTCTGGGATGCCTGATGACCAGGTCTATGGCAGGTATAGGTTTCCACCTCATATCATCCTAGACCTGGTCACTGAGTGGGAGGATGTCCTCACATCACCCACCCTGTGCTCCCAAGCACTGAGCCCCTGGGAAAAGGTGCTCAATGTCCTCCATTTTTTGGCCACTGGGTAATTTCAGCGGACAACTGCCATAGTTGGGGCATTTCACAGGCCATGCAGTAACGTTGCCTACACCAGGTGTTGGCAATCATGACAGCGCGCCCCTCAGTCCGCAGGCACATATACATGCCCAGATCTCCTGCAGAATGGCAGGCCGTGGTGCAGGACTTTTACAGGGTCGTGCACTTCCTTAAAGTGCTTGGTCATCGATTGCACCCATGTGGCCCTACGTCCACCTGGGGCCACTGAGCACATCTACCACATCCGCAAGCACTGGCATTCCATCAACGTGCAGCTTATATGTGATGCCAAGGGAATCATCACCTCTGTATATGCCAAGCATCCTGGGTCCACCCAGGACAGTTTCATATTCAAAATGTCACCCCTACAATGGGCCCTGGAAGCTGGGAGGCATGGCAACACATGGGTCATTGGTGAGTATAAATGCCTGTTAGGCAGAATTACATGCAGTGCCCTTTGGGAACACCACACACAATTAAGACTACAAGTGACAGTGCAAATTCACCTTTGGTACAAGCCTGTACTACACAGTAAAGTGGTAGCGATGGCTGAGAAGCTAGACTTCTATCAAGAGTAAAGTGAGCAGTACAAGAGGTTACACAATTGCTATGATTCAAACAAACACTGACTTAAGGTTTCCAAGTAAAAGAATATACATTTATTTACTCTTTAGTTATATAACATTTCACTATCATAAAGCAGTTTAAAAATCACAATCGTAATACACCACACCACTCCCAATAAATTCCAGACAAGTTAAGCTCACAAAATGAAGTGGGAGCAAAATGGCACTCCAGGAATTTAAAAGGGAGGGAAAGACAAAGTTAATAGAAATTGAACCACACCAACTGGTAAGTACTCAGGGCAATTGAGCAAGAGGAACTACAGTGATAGAATCAGGTAGAAAAGGCTTTGGGCCAAAGTCACTGGGTCAAAAGTCTTTTGCTCAAGATCACACGGTTCAGGGTAGTTTGCAGTAAAGTTTGTGCCATAGATTCTGGACGAGGTTGGTTGGCAGAAAAGTTAGTTCAAAGAGAAGAGAAGGACAAGCCCTCGGATTGGAGAAAGATTTCAAACACTTTCACCGCGGTTGAATGAAACGAACAACCGGAATTGTACAGTACCTTAAAACAGAGAAGGTGCTGTAGCTGAGGTGGATGTTCCTGGTAGTTCCTGCAGGCTCATGGTTCCTGAAGCGACTGTTGTACTGACAAGAAGTAGGAATGCTGGAGGGTCCTGCACTACCCAGGGAAGAAAACAGCAGCAGAGCGAAACAACAAATAAAAGGTGTGCTCCTTAAAACCCAAGCAGGGTCTGACCTTCCTGGCTATTCGGCCCACTGTAGCTCTGTACATCGAATTTGACCCGAGGAGGGGTCCTGGCTTGCAGTTTGGGCGAACTGGTTGGTCCCACCAGCTCAAGGGAAGAAGTTTCCTGGAGGATCTTCTCGGTCGTCGGATTCTGAAGATTCAGGGCTTCACCGGGCGGTTCAGTCGTTGTAGTGGTCCTCTTCTGTCAGCTCCTAGTTGGTTCTTTCGTTCCAGTGGCGACTCTGCCTTTCCAGTCCCAGAGACCTTTTTATGCAGTTTCCCCCATTCACACAGCCTGGCTGTCAATCACACAGCAGGGTGGCTGTCCTGGCAAGGACAGTCACCAGCCAAACAGAAGTGCGACTTGGGTTACCAAGGGAACCCATGGCAGGGGTCCTAAGACCCCTCCCTCACATCCTGCCTACCCAGACTTTCAGGCGCCTTAAGGAGGGCTTCTGTGCAGAAGCCCGTGAAAAGACAGCGAACAAAGGGACTGTTAGAAAAACGATTCCCGCGGGTTCCTTATCTCATGCCCCAGATGTGTTCATACCTGCGATCAAAACTGTACGTGCGGGAAGAAACAAGGTCGCCTTCCTACCTGCTTCACGAGCGATGGCCCCATGTGTGTTCCTCACCGCCAGGACGCGGCTCATGGAGTGCTGCAGGTTGCCATGGCAATTAGTTTACTGCAAGCAGCGTTCCGTGCATACCAGGTGTGGTTTCACGTCACGTGATGCTATGTAAGGAGACCTGGAACTAGTCGCGGTGCTCCTAATTGAGTAATTTCGCGTTTCTTGTTTTCGGAATTCCTGTGCTGTTCTTGGTTTACGGACTTGGCTCTCGTTATTTGGATTCTCGAATTGTCTAACCCTTGTCTGCATTGTCGTAACCGTTTGGATTCGACCTTCTGCCTGCCTTTGGAGTGCTTTCTGATCGACGTTTTGTCTATGGTTTATGCCTGTTTGGAACTCCGACCCTCTGCCATGCTCCTGGAATTTGCCTGCTGTTCTGGCTCACGCTATTGCATCCTTGGAACTATCTCCTTTTGTCTGTTGAACTTTCTTTTGCTGGGTACTCTGTCAAGGTATTTGCCTGCCAACATTCTGTGGTTACCTAATTCTTTGATTATTTTTTCACCAAATCTCTGAGCCCTTTGTATCCTGCTTCTTGCTGGGAATACTGCTTAACTAGGACTAGAACAGCAATACCTCTAGTTTCCTTTCTATCTCAGAACTCCTGCTTTTCCCTGAACACCTACCTGGAACTGCCAATCTCATACCCTGCATGGAGGATTCAAGCTCAACTCATCTTCTGGTCCATTAAAGGAGTACTACCTTTTCAGGCGTCCTCGTGTCGTCGTGTCCGGTGGTTCCCTGGGGACTAGAGACTGACCACCTTAGGGTTAGGCGTCCTCGTTGTGATGCTGGAAATGCATCGGAGGGACAGGGCCTCTGTATCCTTGTCCTTTACTGCTTTTTATCGTGTGTTCTGTCATGTTTTCCGCACAGGAGTTCATGTGGGACTCCTGGCGGTGCAGCTCTCTTTCTTTTGGTTTGGTGAACGGACCAGTGGGATACCCTTATGGCACCCATGGGTGGGGGTACAACCCTGTGCCCCTAGTGTATGTTTGTGGGCACCTGTGGGTGGCCCGCAGAGCAGGGTATGGGCTGGTGGCAGCTCCATGCTGAATGTGAAAAGTGCACGGCGTATCCTCCATTTTGGGATACCCCGGCCCTGCCATTGGGATCCGTTGATTCCTGATGGAAAACAAGATGGTCCCTGTGGCTTCTTGCTTTCTATTCCCCAATACCTTGTTTTCCCAAAGTCCTGGGAATCCCTGACTCTGTCCCTTCCCCCTGACTGGCTGTTGGGTGGAAATGCCATATATGGTGTTGTTGTGAAGGCCCAGCCAGACTAGCTGGAGCCTTCCCGGTGATGTATGTTGTGAGTACCTCCTGTGGGTGGGACCTGGGTGAATAGAGTGTGTGACAAATATGCATTCTGTGTTGTGGGTGTCTAGTATCTGGTGGTTGACACAATGACTGAGACAACCCTGCCCGAACCGGTATGAATGCAGCTTGGAGTGTTGAATGGCTTGGTACTTGTCCCAATACACATAACTTGTTGTGAGTGTCTGGAGGGAAGTGAATGGCCTGAATACCTTGTGTGCCTGATTGGCTGCCTGCCTTCATGAATGCCCATAGTCGTGATTGGATGCTTGAGTGTGACCCAGCGGAATTAATGGGAGATCAACAGTATATCTGGGGACCTCTCACTGCTAGGAATCGTGTTCAGAAGCTGAAGTCCACTACGACGAGTAACTGGAGTAACTGACGCTTGACCTTGAAACCCCCGCTGGACGAGAAGGAGTGTTGTGGCTCTCCCTCGCAATCTGAAGGCTGCTGTGTTTCCAAGGACTGACCCAGAGAGGACCTGGTAAGGCGCCCTCTTCCCGAGCTATGAGGGACCTTTGTGCACAGCTGATCTTTGCCAACGCTCCCTGGTAGACAGAAGCACCCGGACTGTTGTCTGGCACTGTCGACGACCGCCGTCGCCGACCAGAGCCGCCGTGCTCCCGTTTGCCTAAGAACTTTAATTGATCATCGGACTCTCTCGTCTGCATCGTCATCTGCTTGTCTCCCGCTGGAGAAGGCTCGACCGTCGACGCACCGAGGAGCATCCACCGGTGGGTTTCCCGCCACCTAAAGACCGCAGAGACGCCGACGACTCGACGCCCTTGCTGGGCCACAGTTCTTCATCAATCTCTTTGCGGTCCAGAACTATCGTCACCGAGGTGCCCCGCACGCCTCTTCCTTGCCGGACGCCAACGCTCTGTCGTCGACGAGCACCGCTAGGAACGAAGCTGCCACTTCCCTGCCATAGTTCACCCTGTTCACCGTCGGACGTTGGACGACCCGTGACTCCTGCCTTAAAGGGAGGGCAGTCAAGAAGGGCCGTCGATTCCCCGACACCGAACGCCAAGTTCCCCGACACCTCTCGACGATCCGTGGCTCTCGCCTGAAAGGGAGGCACTCAAGAAGAATCGGTCGGCGCATCGTCGGAGAACTCTACTCCACCAGGTACATTGCTGGGGTAAAACCTTAATAGGAAGAAGTAAGACTATCGAACAGTATATGGACTGGGCTTGTGCGATATATCTTTATTTACAGGTTGCCTAGGTGGGGGGATCTCCACACAGAACTGTGTCTAGGGTATGGGGCCAGCATTCTGCCTATTGTTTCAACCATCTTACGTTCCTGCCTATCTCTATTGCTGGTTTCCTCGTTATTAATCTGTGTGACATTTTAACTGTACAGTTGATGCACTTTAATGAGATTTGATAACATTGGTGGTACCACTTTAGAATTGTATATATTTATCATTATTGACTTCCGAGTACAAAGTTCGTTATTGTGATCGTGTACATACCTTTGAATATTAATTATACAAAGACTGTGTTTTAACTAATACAGTGTGCGGACATCCCTTTAGGGGGGCTTGGGGACTACACTGTACTTAAGAACCAGCCTGCATCACCTCCTGAGAAGCTAGGCCTTGATTACTCGTCCATTGCTACCACAATAGAGAATCTTGGCTGGGGTCCTCTGTGCCTCTCCTCTACCATATAGAGAGCGGAAGTACAGACACCCCCTACCAGTCTTTAAACTTGTGCCGTCGGTTTCTGTGACCCATCGGGAACTAGAGACTGGTCACGATTAGTATCCTCTCTGGGAATGTTTTCTCTACTCCTTTGGACAAGAAGCACCTTACTCCATCTTCGGGGAGAACTGGTGAGTATAACCCACATTCCTGTAACCTGTTTCTCAACATTACCTCACACACCTTACCAGGTCTCAGTCTTTGGTTTCTGATTTTGTCTATTATTGTATTGTAGGAAATCTTTCATTATACGGAATCTACTTCCATTTAGGACCCATAGACTACCAATCGCACGTACAGGTAAGTGCGTTTTCTTTTGGGTCTAGATTGATCTTGAGCTCATATTCTGACTACCATTGTCATGATAATTGGTATATCATTCTTTAGAATTCGATGATTTGTTCTGAAGTTGTCTCCTTGGGAGTCCTTGTGGAAATATCCAGTCCCCGCGAGATCCACCAGTTGATCTTCTGGTCAATCTCTCTCCCGGTGTGTTTGCATTTGGCTATACACAGGAGTTATATTGTCTTGAGGAATTCCTCGGCTACGCTACGTAGGCAAGACCGGCGGATTCCTGACTGAATTAGGAGCCTTCTGGGATGGAGATCAGTGAGCATCTAGCTGGTATCATGCAACTTGTTGCTGATTTACGGACCGAGATGGCCGCTGCCCATAATGCTACGCAACGTCGTATGGATGAGCTTCATGCGGCCATTCCTGCCCCCGCTATGAGCGGGTCTTCAGCCTCCGGGGAATCAGCCTCTGGGCTGTCGTCAAGAAGTCAGTCTCAGGGTCCAGTGTAGATGACTGCACAATTCCCGCTGGCACCCCCTGAAAGGTTTACAGGGGACCCTCGAGTATTTAGGAGCTTCGTGAACCAGTGTCGCTTGCACTTTTTGTGCCGGCCAAACTCGTTTCCCGATGCCACTACGAAAGCTGCCTTTATACTCTCACATTTGGGAGGTACAGCGGCAGCTTGGGCCAATCCTCTTCTTGAAGAAGGGAGTCACTTATTGTATGATTGTGACGCATTATTGACAGCCATGAGTCGGGTGTTCGATACCAGGCATAAATCTCAAGCCACAGATCTCGAATTATTGGAGTTGAAACAAGGGGATTCGTCCTTGTTCTCCTCTTTGGCTAAGTTCAACCAGTTATTGGCAGAAACCAATTGGCCAGAGGAAAAGAAATCCTCCTTGTTTTACAAGGGATTATCTGATATACCAAAAGATATCCTGGCTACAGTGCCTGTTCTTCCGACCGCTTTCCCAGAACTATTGGACATGGTTCTTCAGATTGATGCCAGAAGAATGGAAAGAAAAGGTGAAAAAAAGGCCCATGTTGCGGTGCCGGTTCCATTGGCTAGTTCTGAAGGCACAGAACCCATGCAAATTGGAGCAATCAGGGGGCCATTAACCCAAGAGGAACGGGAACGACGCAAGAGGGAAAATGTATGCTTCTATTGCGGTTCTCCAGAGCATATACTACACCTTTCTCCTCGAAAACCTAAGAAACAGGGAAACTTGAAAGCCCGGGAGTAGATGGGGTCCTATTACCGTGCTCTGATTCCATAGACCCTGTTTTTCCTACGGTGTTTACGGTCCATGCGCACTTGAAGATTCCCGCTGGCTCATTGTGGACCATTAGGCCGGTTATTGGTCTGGTGCCACAGGAAACCACATAGATCATCATTATGCTCATGCCTTGGGAATACCTTTGGTTGCAAAACCAAAACCAGAGGTTGTCAACGCAGTTGATGGTACTACGCAGTTGTCCGGTTTAGTTACGGAAAGCACCACCTCATTGCGAATGACCATTGCTACCAGCCATTCAGAGAATATAGACTTTGATGTTATCGCTGCACCACAGTTTCGAGTTATCCTCGGTCTTCCATGGTTATCTTTACACAATCCTTGTATTGACTGGAAATCAGGGGACATTGTGTTCACTTCGGGTTATTGTGCAGACTCTTGTAGCACTACACCGGACAGTATAACTGGTCCTTGTAAACCTTTACTGCTGGTGGCCTCAGCGATCGGGGCGATTACCTCAGTTGAATTACCCAGACAATATATCGAATACCAGGATATCTTTGATCCCAAGGATGCAGAGGTCTTACCACCCCATAGGCTGTATGATTGCCCAATCGATCTAGTGCCAGGGGCTAAGCTGCCAGTTGGTAGGTTTTATTCATTGACTCTCAAGGAGGATGCACTCTTAAAAGAATATGTTGATAAGTCGCTTAAGTCAGGGTTTATCTGTCTATCCAAGTCCCCGGCAGCCTCCCCCATGTTTTTTGTGCCAAAAAAAGAGGGTGATCTGAGACCCTGTATTGACTATCGGGAATTGAATGCCGTTACAATCAAGAATCAATACCCCATACCTTTGATTTCCGTTCTCTTAGACAGACTGGGCTCTTCGGAAGTGTTTACTAAATTGGATTTGCGGGGGGCATATAATCTGGTTAGGATACGCCATGGTGATGAATGGAAAATGGCTTTTAAGACACGCTATTGTCTATTGAGTATTGCGTAATGCCCTTTGGGCTCTGCAATGCCCCTGCAACTTTCCAACATTTTTTTAACGACGTGATTAAGAATATGCTGGATGTATTCGTCGTAATCTATTTTGATGATATTTTGATATTTTCACACAATCTGGAAACTCACATCTAGCATGTCACTTCTGTTCTACAGAGACGACGGGAATACCGTTTATATGCAAAACTCGAAAAATGTGTCTTCCATGTCACGTTGGTGGAATTTCTTGGTTACATCATTACCAATAGGGGTATTTGCATGAGTGATTCCAAGGTGGAGGCAATCTTAAATTGGCCAGTGCCACACAATCTAAAGGCTCTACAGTCCTTTTTGGGATTCTCAAACTTTTATAGAAGATTTATTCATTCTTTTTCGACCATTGTAGCCCCACTGTCTGCATTGACCAGTAGCAAGACTCATATTCTTTGAAATTCTGCAGCACAAAAAGCTTTTGATCTTTTGAAGAAAGCCTTTACGACGGCTCCAGTCCAAAAACATCCAGATCCTACATTGCCCTTTACGGTGGAGGCCGATGCCTCAGACATCGCAGTGGGTGCTATATTGTCTCAGACATGTCCGGATCCTGGTAACCAACATCCAGTGGCCTTTCACTCCCGGAAACTCACCCCCTATAAGAGGAATTATTCTGTAACAGAAAAGGAACTCCTGGCCATCCGGGAAGCTTTTCTGGTTTGGCGTCATCATCTTCTGGGCACATAGAAATCTTGTTGCACTACGATCTGTGAAATGCCACACTGCCAGACACGCCCGTTGGCATGAGTTCTTTTCGGTTTACAATTTTGTGATCACGTACCGTCCAGGTTCACAACACTCAAATGCAAATGCACTTTCACGTCTTTCTGTTCCAGAGTCAGAGTCGGTACATGAAGAAATGGCACTTCTCCCGACACAGGTGGCATATGGTTGTGTATTACAACCTTCCTTGAGGACCCAGTTACTTGAGTGGGTTCATTCTAATCCACCCGAGATAAAAGAATATAACATGGATTTAATCCACGGTTTACCATATGTACAGGGAAGAATCTATTTGCCTGACGAAGAAACACGTAATCATGCACTTAATTGGTGTCACAATGCCAAGGGAGGGGTCAAAAATAAGTGGCAAAGACAATCGATCACATGAAACAGAAGATTTGCTGAAACCTCCTACGATGTACCCAGGCGACCAGGTGCTAGTGTGTAAATGTATACGCACCTGGAGTATGCCCCACTTTGAAGGGCCCCACGAGGTAGAAGAAGCTAGCCCCGCTGCAGTCAAATTGGAATTATGATTTGTGTGTTTCTCCTTATTTTTATTGAACTTCAAAATGTGGCAAAAGCTTAGTATGAACATGAAGTGTATTAAAGAAACCTCTATTATTGCCCCTGCTAGAGGCACATACAGCCTGTTCTCCAATATAACTAGGAGCTTATTTCGAGTTAAAAATGATGCTGAGGTGGATCATGAAGATATAAATACACATCTCAAGAATGCGGCTCATTTAAAGAATAACCTTTGGTATCAGCACATGAAGGAGGTGGGGGGGAGAACGGCAGATGAAAGCTGCTATGTCTGTTCCTTAATACCACATGCCATGAATGCAGCAAGGACATTCATTGCCAAGGAGATGCCTGCACATGATGCAATATGTCTCAGTCATCTAGCAGCGTGCACAACCAGAGGGCAATTCGAAGGAAAATGGGCAACTTTACGATGGCCATCAAGATGAATATTTCCATATGAAGATACTTATGTGAAGACAAAAAGGATGGAAAGTGGAATGGGGTGGACAAGCAAAAAACTAATATATCCAGCCCAAATTGGAGAACAAATAAAAACAGTTGGTGAGATGAAGAGGGTGGACTGTTCAGACATGACTGAGAGATCAGGAGAGCCAGGATGATGGGAGAGACCTCGTCTATTGGTATATGGTGTGCTGCCACCAGTACCGGATTGTAAGAAGGACTATTATCTTGCCCTGCACACCTATTGAAGAAGGAACCAGAAAGCATAGTGCAAATAGTGAATGACAGATGCCTGGAATCATAGACCGAGTATTCCAAGTTACTAACACGGGTTGCAAATGAAGCAGGACCGGTATCCATAATACCATTAAAGAATGCAACAACATGCTTCAAGAATGAAGGCTCGGTTCTGGTTGGAGAAAATAAAGAATGCAAACAGGTGCTTAAAGTCCCTAGGAATTAATGGAGGAACTGCTGTACTGATGGCGGTATTGGGCCTGTGGATCCAGAGCTTACATGCAGTTGCCTATGAATTGGGGAGGCATATGCTCTATTGTAATGGTACATGTTCCAGCATCTGTGATCCCTCAAAGTGATCTCAGTATTGATGAATATCCAAAAATGGATGAGCACATGAGGAAGAAGAGGCCGCTCAACCTCTATCACAAAAAGAGAAGTAATTATTTCTCAGCAAAATCAATAGAGTTCTTTGATAATATTCCAGATGAGCATCAACTGTTCTGAACGATGGTAGTGATAATGACATCTATATTCCTGCCAGGACTCCAAACTGCAGTGAACACCAAGTGGCTGCAGATCACCAGATGGAAGCTGTTACAGACAATGAATGCAACAATAGAGGGATTCAATGCAATCAGAGAAGAATTGAGAGCATTCAGGCTGATGATTCTCCAGACCAGGTATGTCCTGGACCTAATTGCAGCAATGGAAGGAGCTGTGTGTGCCAAGGTCAGGCCTTCTTGCTGTATGTTCATACCATCTCATGATGGAGAAAATGGGACCCTGACAGAAGCAATAACTATTCTGATGGTTCTGCATACAAAGATAGAAGATGAAGCTGAAGAGACAGCCGGAGAGGACTGGTTCTCATTTCTATTGTCATGGATTCAAACCTAGCCTGCCAATGCTTTCAAAATACTCGTATTGGTATTGCTAGGATTCTGTTTTATAAGGATCATCTTAGGACAGTGTCAGAAGACAGTCAAGAAAGCTATTGGGATGAAGATAATGAGTGACATCAATGCTGGAACGGGAGAGCAGATGCAAAATGAAGCCAGTACCCATGAGAATATAAAGCAAAGTACCCTTACACATCCTGGAACCAAGTTCCATTACCCCAAGGATCGGAAAACATATCTAGACTGTTGGATATTCTGTTCACCATCTGGAGAGTGCTGCTGCATGACCTGGAGTGTGGATGAATACATATAAAATGCAGGTCACCTAAGGGGGGTGACAAAGATTTGGATTCCAAAGAAGAAACAGGATGAAGAGAAGATGCTGATAAATGATGAAGAAGAGATAAAGACCATGGAAGAAGAGAATTTGGTCATACATTCGACTAGAGCGGGAAATGTAGAGGAGCAGGTAGACACTATCTTGCCAGCTCCCGTGCCTTCACCGCCGTCATATTAGAACAGTCGGAGAAAAGCAATAAATGGAACCTCCTGTATTGTTCCTATACAGCATCAAGTGTATGGGAGATGGTATGCACTCAGACAACCATGCAGAATGTACCCTCGCACTGAAAGTGTAGAAGAATGTTTCATTGAACAATATTACATGGAAGGATGTCACCTGCCAAGATGTCACAATGCATCAATGAATACTAAGGATGGATGTTAAAATGAAATCTGACGAGACAAAGTGATGTCATAAAGAAGATATATGAACCTATGCTGAAACGATGTTAGTGAAACACTAATAGTAATATGTAGCTAAAGCTAATGTAATCATGGATCTAAAGAAGATGAAGTAACTTCCTGAACAATCACTGCCCTGACCGCACTTCCCCCTTACCCCTGTGGTACTTCTCCTCTCCCTTTCGCCCTGCCATTGCACGATCCCAATGACACAAGACCTAGTAAGATCGTTGTTTCATCCCCCTATGTCTCCCTTCCTTGTCTTGGCGCGCCAAGATACTCTTGTGTGGAGGCGTGCTATAAATTGCTCATCATATCAAACCAAAAACTGTAAATACGCAGTAACGCAAGGTAGTAAGAAAACATATGGAAGCTTGCTATAGAGGAATATATAATGTGGCAAGGACGGCCATAGTAGAAAATGGACGTGACTCACGTTGACCTTAACCAAGCTACTTCAGACACAGGCCTAGGCTGTAGAACCAGGAGATGCAGAAAAACAGCTCAGTGTGCAGAGTCGACGATGAGTCAAGGTTGGCCCAGAGTTAAGGATGATATTTTTAAAGGATAAGCACAGAGCACAAAAGGAGTACCTGGATAAGCTCTGAATGTGGGACATTCTTCATAGATGGAAGAAGAAGAAAACATCAGTGAGACCCAAACTGTTGGTCAATTAAAAGTATACAAAGTTCATGTGCGCCCTGGGACCTATGGGTGAGTGGCGCAATATAAAAATAAATAAATAAATAAATGTGAGATAGAGTGGGCAAGTCTTTAAAGGCCAAAAGAGCAACAGCACCCTGCATAATTATATCAAATAGCAGTATATAGAAGGCTGAAACTGACACATTTGTGGTCTCTTCACACGTGAATCAGAAGTTGAAAGCAAAGGCTATACATTAGAGCCTTAAGCTAAGATAGCGGTGTGCTCACACTTCCTTGAATTTTCCAGGACAGTGAGCAGGCTGAAGGTCAACTACAAACAGAATACTTTGGCTGATGGCCTACCGATGAGAGATGATGGACTAATTGGGAAAATGGGGAGTAGTCTGACGGGATTCAAACACCTACATTTTGTTTCACGTACGAGCGGCTAAAGACCCAAAAGTCTAAGATTGGGATACTATGTCAACCAATCAGTGGGGCCAACGGACAACCTACCGTGCAATGTAGCATAGACCAATCCACTGTTGTTTTGTCTGCTATAATCAGTACTATATGTATTTAGAGGTAGTTCAAGGCATGCCCTACAGATAAGAGGTAGCCAATAATGTACTAATCCGTATATGTTCTATAAGTAGATATGTTCCCCTTAACCAATCCCTTTCCTTGATAGGTTTTGTATCTTGCCACGTAGAATGACATCATAAATGACGCATATTGGATTATAAGACCTCCATGTAATTAAGCCGATGTATGACTGTGCATTTATCAGTATGCTGTCTGTCTGCCAGTTTGCCCTGCTTTATTAAATTGATAATAAAGTAGTACTTTGCATATTCTTTGAGACTGTCTGATTATTTGGTCTGAGGTCAGTATTTGTAATTCCATCTAGCACAAAAGATGCTTCAAGGAGATAGAGCACAATATGTTTAAAATACCCTTCAAATTCAGAACAAGACCACCATGTGTGATTGTCCATAGGTTTAAATTAAACAAGTTTAGAGGGGGTTATGTAAATTATATGTTAAAAAATAAAAATGATTGTGTTAGGCTGGCAGACATAGTAATGTGTGATATTCTATTCCAAATATGCGGCCACGTGTCATCTTCAATCCTTATTTCACAATCTTGTTCCCATTTAATTTCAGATGTCCACCTTTATTTTCAAGTTCTTTCTACATTAATAATTCTATAGAACATTTATGCATCAAGGGAGTTATTTTTAAATATCTGAATTTATCTTGCACAGGTAATAATAGATCCTCATTACACTAAACACAACTATTTTCTTTTACTGCACCCATTATTTCCTCAAAATGAGGAAGAAAGAAAACATGCAAAGAAAATCTCCATCTAACCTCATTAAATAAGATAGGTGCTCCATCTTGAAACAATTGAGAAACAAATGTGACACCTTTGCGTAGCCAAGGTTCCCAAAGAAATGATTTTCAATTCATTTGAATATGCTTATTGTACCAAACATATTGTGAATTAAATTCTGTAGGTTTTTTTTAATATAAGGGAACAATAAGGTACTAATGTATTCTGCTGGCGTTTTAATACAGATATTCTTAAATATTGTATTTTGTTTTTTAATATAATAAATACCTGAATGGTAATAGGTGTAGCTAGAATTTATTCCAAAATACACCAGGAGGGTATATCAATGTGATCATCCGTAAAAACTATGATTGCATTTGTTTAAGGTTAAATGTAGCATGATACATTCTACAATTTGGAAACTTCACTCCCCCATTGCTAAATGATTTCTTCAATTTATTTAATGAAATTCTGTTTTTTATTTCCGCTAAGAAATTGAGCTATCATGGAAGAAAAAGGGAAAGAAGCATCTATAATGTATATAATATAATAAGCTAGCTCATCATTTTAATGGTTTCAAGGCATCCAGCACCAGGATAAGTATCATGGTGACCATGAGCCAAGAAGATATTTAATCCTAGAGATGAATAACTTAGAATTCTTCTTGATGATTTCTTTAATAGACAATGAGATATGAATTCCCAGATATTTTAGATAATGTGGGTACCATTTGATACCAGTGTTAGTAAAGCTCTGTTTAAAACAATAGCTACTAAGAGGGAGAATCTCTGATGTATCTATACCCTGGGACTAGGATGTCATTTGCAAAAGATGTTTAACACTGCTAATGGGATTTCTCAAGAATATCATCCATATATGCCACTAATTTAATATCTACATCTGAAAATAAGATTCACTGACTGTTCTTATTTTGTCTAATTAATAGCAAAAATGGTTCCAGCAGCAAAGTAAATAAAACAGGAGAAAAGGGGCAGCCCTGTCTAGTTCCTCTATGTAGTGGGAAATAGGAAGATACCTGTCTGTTAATAAATATAGAAATGTTAGCATTAGAGTATAGCAATCCACAACCATGCCACTTCAATGATTCAAACAGATAGTCCCATTCCACTATGTCAAAAGCTTTTTCACTGTGCAGCGCTATGGCAGCAACACTTTCTTTTGAATTATTAGTGATGTTATGGATATCTAGAAAAATTCAGAAATTAGAGGATGAAAGTCTACTTTTACCAAATCCATTTTGGCCTCTTTTAATTTTTGTTTTTATTTGGTGCATTTAGGCGTTTGTTTAACAACCTTTCACACTCAGTACAAAACAATGCAGTTCATACAAAAATACACTTATATAAAATAATGTTAAAATGTCACACGTCAAAGAAAAATACATAGATTCATCCATGTCCAATATAATTCCTAACAAACATTATTTAAACATTAAAGGACACTCAGAGCAATTTCTTGGCTAAACATGATGAGCAGATGCAGTAATAGCAAAAGACTCTACACAGTATGAAGTGCTCCAAAATTGGTTAGAGTCATGGCTGATTAACTTCGAAAATACCAGTCATATTAAATCATATGCTCCAATTAGATGTTTGCGATTAGGAATTTTTTATTTTATTGTTAATAATAAATCTTGATTTTGTCTGAATTCGGTTTCATTCTTGGTCAATTATCTACATTAATTCTTCAGTTTTGTGCGATTGCTCATCAATTTACAATATTTGCCCCCCGACACATGTTTCCCCATTTGTACATGGTCCTTCAGGAGGGTATTTTTAAAGTACAATCCATTTGCGTTTCTAATAAAAGGATAAATACAAAACAAGAGACTTTTTTAATTTCCAATATTTTGCCACAAGTGTTTAACAAATATAGTCAGTCAATTGCCCCAACATGCGATCTGCATGAAACATCCATGATAATTTGATTTGATTTCACCAATTTACTTGTGTGATTTTGTTTTGTTTTGTTAGACAAGGTGTCACATTTTCTTCAATGTATTATGTAACTCAGGAATTTCAATTCATCATCATCATATTACTCCAATGGGAATTATCGATTGGTAAAAAAATCAAAATCAGTTTTCTGATTCAAATAATCTATTGCCATGTTGCTATAAAGTGTATTAGGCTAGCCTGTGGTCTAGTCTCACCTTATTATTCACATGTGTTTCGTCTCAGCAGCTCCTTACAGCATCATGTTCGATTTTCAGTGCAGAGAACGCCGAAAATCAAAATGGCCAAATTTAAAGCGAGGTCACGATGTCCGCACATAGAAGACGTGTGTATGACATCATTACGCTATATACTCCATTTTGGATAGGTATAACTCAAAAAGCCATGTTGGCGGCGATCACATAACTATGTGTACTAACTATTATGTAACAAAAATGTGTTACATTGTTTATCAAAGAATAATTATTATGAGGTGAATCTCAAAATGTAGATTGTTGAAATCAAGTTATTCAAAATCAATTCTCAAAATGCTAAGAGGCAAGACAAGCACGGCCTGATTAATTTTGCATAGCCCTTTGCATGTGCAGAACTTAAAATATGCCGTGCTGTTTCTACTTGGGTAGCACAAAGCCTACAAATACGATCCTCTCTATTTATCCCCCTCTAGGCACCTGTATTAACCAACCCTGGTAAAAGGTCAAAATGAAGACAGAGGATAAAACATATTCTGGCAGGGACCCGGAGTGACACTAGGTATTTCCTAGATGAATCTTCAAAAAGCTCCTGCTGGGCATAACCAGAATATTTGCGCAGCCCCGCTAGCCGGCTCAAGGAGGAGATACGGTCAAGGGTACGTGTCTTCCTACCTAAACTGCCCAGGAATGGCGAAACCTCGGATAATCCCGAGCAGCACAGGTTAATATCCCACAATGTGCTGCCACCATGGACTCCAAATCCCCATACCAACAGCTTTTAGAGAAAGAGCAGCTGTGAGCTTGCGTACTACACAAAAGTGACGGAGTTTAACTCCAATTAAATTTTATATCTACCCAAAGCTCACAGGCCACTACTCTTCCAAAGGGACTGCACTCAGCATATTTTGTAGAGATCGTAAAATCTTTGCCTCAAGTTTAGGCAGCCAAAGGAGGGCTGTGAGCGGAAAAACTTTCAGTGCATACAGGATAGTTGGAATCATCACCACCTTGTATGTCATTACAAGGGCTTCAATAGATCTGCCCACGTGGTCAGAAATAACCCTCCTAATGGCTAGCCACTTGCCCCATACCCTCATCACTATACAGTCCCCCAAATGGGCTAGAGATGAGAAGCCTGCAAGTGTACCCCAAGATACGTGTAGGTTAGGACTCAGTCCAGGCGTACATGGTCAAGATACCATATACGGGAGCGATTATACTTTGGTCTCCTGCCACAATACATCACTTTTCTTTTAATATTGATTCTTAGACCTCGCTTAGAGAGGCTTTAGAGCCAAGTACAAGTCTGCAACATAAAAGTTATATAAAAGCGGAGCCAACCCGAAATACTGCTTAAGCCCCACGTTGGTGTCATATTCCCCCGTCAATGCTCCCTCCTGGGAGAGTCTGACCCTAACTCTGGTGTCACCATACAAAAGTTTTATAAAATATAGTGGAGAAGCATCTATACCCCACGTTGTCATCTTATCCCAGAGGCGGAGACGGATCACGCTATTGAAGGCCGCGCTGTAAGCCACAAAGCAGAGATACAGCAGTGCCCCCGAATATTGGTATGCATCTGAGATAAGTGCCTGGATTATCCAGATAGAATGAGAGCTGTTAAAGCCCCTGAGGAAGCCCGACTGGTGAGGGCGTAGTAGCTGGGCCTACTCCGCCCATGCTGAGAGCAGCTGTAGAAGTAGTCCAGCGAAAAGCTTGGAGCTGCAATCTAACATTCCGAGTAGCTGATAACAAGCTGGGCACTCAAATCGATCCCCGCCAGGATTGAGGAATAACCCCTTCCTCGCAGATACAGATAAATCATTTTATTAATTTAGCCATAAATGGAGTTAATCTGTTTGACAATATTTTTGCAAACATTTTACAGTCTGAATTTATAAATGAGACTGGCCTATAGTTTTGGGATAATTTCTCATCTTTTGCTATTCCTGTTTTCCATGTTTTCTGCTTTTTCTAGGAGGTGTTTTACAGCTATCTCCAGCGGAATTACTTTATTGGAAACATGCTCTGTATCAATAATTCTTCTCTCAACTTCCTCCATCTTGGATTGAAAGGATGCCCATCTATCATCCAGTTGTTATAGCTTAGCATTCGTGACCTCCATAGATGGTTTTAATGCTCTAAGGCCAGACTATATTCATTGCATAGTTGACTGCTCCTTTAGGTGGTGGGGAGTCGCATTTGGGCCTTTTTTGTGCGCTAGTGGAGGATAGAGCAGAATCATTATGCGTGTTGTTTTTTGATGAGGCCATTTTCACTGTGTGTATATCACCACTAGGACAGTCACTGCGAGATATATGCTCCTTAAATAATTAATCATATCTTCAGTGATTATTAACAGGACTATATTTATGTCGCCACTAACAACGTCTCCAGTCAAAGGCTCATTAATGGGTACAGATATGCGCAGTGAGGCAGGAGACTCACGCTTTTCCAGTTGAAATATTCGAAGAGGAGAGTTACAGACCTCACTCGCTTATATCTCACACCCCCAATATCTCTTGTGATAATGCCATCTTCATTGTATGGACACATATGCATGTAGAGGAGCAGTTGCACGCCTCTGCAGGAAATCCCGCCCCCCCACCTCCTATATGTTGGAAGCCTGAGATTGTACCATGCTTGACACCAGAAGTTGTGACCATACCACGGCGAGTATTCGAAAGAAGATACCCACTGAGAAAACCCTATCGAATGTTTCCCTGAAGAGACGATAATGATATGATATGATATTTTGTTCATAGCACGCCTATACGCAAGTGATTCAAGATGCAAAAATCTGAGGGAGGAACTCCCTGAAGGAATATGGAAAGGACCAAAAAGAGGAGCTGGTGACGTCACGAAAGACGAGCGCGACGCCCTGAGGATACTGGCTGAAGAGAATGCATGGGTCTTACAGAAAATAATGACGAAGTTAAGAATCGAGTAAACTTTCATATGCAAAAAGAAGATTGCATGTGTGCGAAGCACTGCAGAAAATGCAAGTAATTCAATAACTGTACAGATGCTGTAACGTAAGTAGATTAAGTAATCTTAGAAGCTGGCTATATGTAGTGAATAGACTGCAGGTGAAGCCGCCATTGAATGGAAACTGAACATCAGTGTCATGAATTTAGTAAGCCAGGACTCATGGAGAGAAAAGGCGACAACTGTGTTGCAGCAAGAATATGCTGAAATCGTGGAAACAAATGGCGAGGCTGTCTGGCCTGGTATCAAAGTAGAAGCAGCCAAGGTCTGTTATATATTCTTGAAGACAGTCAATGTGAGAAGCTGAATCATCCCTTGTTATGGTGCAAAGAAAGAACACCAAGTGTGCCAAGTTATATTAATTTAAGACATTTAAATGCTGCAAAATGAACCAAATCATGGTCTCCTGTCAGGTGAGCCAAGGATGGAAATAGAGTTGAGCTTGAAGCCCTAGAACAGCGATAGTGCCTGCTCGCACTCCTTTATATTCCCAGAGACAAGGATACTTTGCAAGGTCAAGTACAAAGACAATCTTCATGGCAGAAGGCATGGGTGATGAGAGATGACGAGCTAATTGGGTCAGGAGGTAAAGTCAAGTCCACCTCCTGGCATCTGGGTCTGAGTTTACGTGCTGCTAAGTGAACCGAATGTTGCAGACGTGTCACGAGCGTGCCAACCAACTATAGAGGGCTGTATAATGAAGGGCCTTATAGTTTGTGAGCCAATGATATACTGTGTACTTAATAGTGTTAAAGATGACATGTTTTAGAGGTAGGCATAAGTTGTCCTCCTGACAGTAGACATCCAATCACAATCCCAGCCCATATAGAAAGTATACTTGGATGTTTCCCTTGAACCTATCACAATCCCTTATAGGTTTTTCCTATTTGCCACGTAGTATGATGTCACGTCTGACGTGTTTTTTGCATATAAGGATGTTTTTATGAGAAATGCACTGAGAGCTCGAGCGAACATCCATTGATGTCCGTTGTAACTCCCTGTTTTAGATAATTGTTAATAAAACAGTACTTTGCCATCTTCCTGAGTTGGTTCAGTTATTTGGACTGAGAGTTATTCTGTGAACCCATCCATTGCATGCACGTGCCTAAAGGGCCATAAACTCACATGGTAGCGGTGCGCATGGTTCAAAAAGATCTAAACTAGTTTCTCTCCAGAGTTTCGGACAATCGAGTATCCTCTGCCATTAGCTGGAAGATCACTGACTTTACTGTGAAGAGCGGCTGATAGAAATACACTTGCAAGAAGATCGAGACAGTGGGCAGGCCCCCCTTTGACAAAATCCTTGCCCGGTTTCAACTGGCGCTCTGCGGATGGAAGGCGCAGTTGTCGGTTTGGAAGAGAAATCGATACCAAAGGCCTCAAGTCGATTAGCGAATGGTGAGTAGGCTAAGGATAATGGCAAATAAGGGACGGGATTGTGATAATTTTAGAGTAATGGAAATATTGTGAAGAGATGAGGTAGCGCCTAGAAGCCCTGACTCAAGGGAGTTAAAAGGAGACATCTCAAATCCCAGTGGGGGTAGAGTGAAATATAGAACATGTAATCAGGATTACGTAAGGTAATGTCTCAAACCCTGTATAATGTATAAAGGAAAGGACAGGAAAAGGTGATCACAGTGTTTATAATGTGTAATGCTTGACTAGTCTGAATGTTGTTTGTTGAGTAAAAATATCAAAGAGCGATAGAGATGTTGAAAAATTGAAAAAGTTGTGAAGCAACAGTGATTGAGTATAGCAAAGCGATTGGCGCCAATCAAGAGAATAGACAGACTATTGAAATAAGAGGCTTGAGCAGCGACTGATGGTGCTCGCTCATATTTGTTGTTTTAGAAATGCTGAAAAGTGGTGATTTAAGCTGAAGTATAAGGTTTATTTAACAATCTGGTAAGCATCAACAGTCAAGCGAAACTTGTCATTATGGGGATACTCCTCTCATTCACCTGTGCAAGACACTGCCAAAGCATATGCCCAAGATCAAACAGTATAGTGCAGAGTGGGTAAAACGCATGGCAGATACAATGTTCATGCCATGGCTCCAGGGGGATCATTGTCAAAGGCGTTATTGCAACACATGACGACATACTTACGCGCTGCGTACACAGGGAAGAAATTAGAGAAAACATTTGCGATTTTAGAGGTATGGAAGATGTATCAAGAGGAAAGAGAAGACCCGCCACCTGAGGAATGGATGCTTAATCAGCACAAGGAGGAAGGTGTTGAGCCCTCAGCTCCCCTTGCCTTGCCTGAAGCAAAAGGTGTTGCTATGGAAGAGATAGGAGTGCATCTTTTAAAAGATCTGAGAGCAGCAACGGGGTAGTGTAATCTGATATATGAACCTCCCGCTTACAGTAATGAAGATAGTGAGGAGGAGAATAAGAGAAAAGAAGAGATTTATGAAATCATACAAAACAGGGAAGAAAAAGGTGAGAGGTCAAACTTGTTGACAGAAATAAACAGGGAGATTAAGAGATGGAAAGGAGAGAAAGTTAAGGCTGACGAGATAGCGCTTGTACAAAACGAATGGATGGGAGGACAGATATTATGCAAGATAGATGGGAAAGTATGGAGGAAGTTAGGCAAAGAGAAGATAAGGACGAACAAGAAAGAAAAGATAAAGAACGAGAGTAGAGATTGAAAGAAGATGAACAGAAAACTAAAAGTAGGAAGCAACGAGAGGAGATATATCAGAAAGCGCAAGAGAAGAAATGGCAGAAGAACAAAGAAAGTACAACAATAGACAAGCGAACGATAGAAGAAAGGGATAGAAAGTAAATAAAGAGAGACGAGGAAGGGGCACAAAGATTAAGGAACAAAAGATTACAGAGACGAAGGGAAGAAGAGGAAAGAAGGGAAGGAGTATGGAGAGGAGAAGAACGAAGGCAGGAGGAAGAAAGAATTATAAGGGATGCGAGAAAGCAAAAGAAGTAGATGCAGAAATAGAACACAAAAGGAGACAGCGAGGTCTCGACGCCAGTCTCATGCATAAAGAACAAATGAGGCAAGCATAGAAATACGATGGGACAGAGTAGAAGAGATTCTTCCGATAAAGGACGTAACGTCAGCAGTATCTAGAGTAGCGTTAGAAGAAGAAAGATTTGATGCGGGAAAAAGCATCCGAGAAATGATTGATAAGGTCTATCAACAGCTAAGGCAAAGTAGCTAGTATGGAACTCGAGGGAAGGGTGATCGATCCTCAGTACCTTAATCACAAAGTGAGGAGGGAAACCTGTTCAGTGATGAACGTTGAGCATTGTCTTTGAGCAGACTAAACTTGGATATGGGTGAAGGGGATGATAGTCACACGGTCTTGGGGCAGAAGGAGGGAGTGCGTGCGCCCCTGAAGGAAGTCTGCAAATGGATATGGAAGTGAGATGGTCGTATTTGGAACAACCTAAAAATAGAACATCCGATCCCATAGCATATCCTGAGTGTCCCCGAGTACGATAACATAGTGAGAAGGGAGAGTTGCCACCATATGTAAGCAGGTTAAGGTCATTACCCACAAGGAGAAAGACAGGGACGATTATCCCTGCCATGGATAGACTAATAGTGGGATCCAACTATGGGACAGGGTTTACACAGTTTCCCTTGTTAGAGAAAGGGGAGCAATACCGCAGTATATTCCATGGCCACTGATGGATAAGGATAACTTAAAATGCAAGCTCCCTAGTTTGAGTTCAGGCGCTGGGAAATGGATATACGGATCAGAGAAAATAACAGGAGGAAATACGTTGGCCATTCTTGGAGAGAGGGCTGATGACATAGAGGGAGAGCAGGATATTCAAGTGTAACGGCACAAAACACAGTGCATGATGGGGCACCGTTTAATAATTGTAGAGCAGATGTTTGGAGGGCACTCAGGGTACAATATCCTGACACATCAGATATGGGTGCAATTATGACACGTGAGATGAAGGAAGATGAAAACCCTATTGCTTACAATCAGGATATTCAGGAGAAATGGCAGCCTGAAACCTGCAAGCCGTGGGAAAAGACATTACCATTATTTTACCACACTTCATGTCAGGGATTGCCTGAGCCAGTACAGAGGCAGATGAAGAAACAAGTAGGGATGGAAGTGAAGCCATGGGCTGAGATACAGCTGACGATAGTACACCATTGTCGGTTTTTACAAGAGAAAAACAAAAAGAAAGGTGAGAATAGAAAAATAGAGGAAGCCAAATTAGTTCAGAAAATGTTTTCAAAATTTGACATTGAAGGGGCGGTATTGACAAGCGGAGAAGGATTGGGAATGCAGGAAGCAATGAGTGCATCACAGGCAAATAATCTGCGCCTGATGAACGAAGGTGGATATGGGTTTACACCACAAGGCAGAAGTATGGGTTATAAAGGAAGAGGAGGGGGATTTCAAAATAATCAAGGTGGGTTTTGTCAAGTTTACTAAGGAGATAGGGTTTCAACCCCCTCTCCCGAACCACAGAAGCCGAATAGATCGACCCTCCCGCCGTGGTTGGCACGGGCCTCTGAATGGAAATACACAGATAACCACGTGGCAGCCAATGGGGGGAAGACGGAGTTAGGGAAAGGGGGTGGAATGACAAAGGAAAGGTAGGGAACAGACAACATGCATTTGCAATACAAATACTTAATCCTGAACCACAAAATATAGTCTAGTACTTCGTACTTGATACTACCTGTCTTACTAACCTCCTAAGCGCTTAGGGTTCTTAATTACCCTATACCATGACCATACTTATGACCGTGTAATTATAACATGTAGCTAACACATAGCCGACAGGAGCAATACGAAATACATGGCACATACAAGGGAAACTCCCTTACATGAAGTCAACATACACATGGCCCCAAGGACTGACATTGAACATGAGCAAACAGAAGTAGTAACATAACCCAAGTTTTCCCTTCGAATCGAAATGAACAGTTTTGCCCTTAATCTCTCAGGAGAAATGTTCCTGCGGTAAGTATTGCCGCATACTTATCCAGGAGAGAATGTCCCAAACAACCTGTGGACTTGTCAAACTTAATTGAGCCTTTTAACGTATCAAGTAAACAAAATTCTTGCCAACATAAACAAACACTTATCAGGATACTTATCTTTGAGTCCGGGTGACTCACAAATACACCCGGACGATCTGATATGACGCCGTGAAAAGCGCTGCCGCCCCGTGGAGCGGCTGCCGCGTATAGAAGTGAAGGCAGCAGTCTGACAGGAAGGAATTGTTCACCGCTGCGTTCCGAGAGGTATGGGGAGCGATGCGCGAAAGCTCGCGTTGCATCCCAAGTTAACCAGCAAAGTTAACCATGCTCGGACCAGACGCTCTCCTTACTGCTGAAAGCCTTCGTCCGCCTTCCTGGACATAAATCATTCGCTCTTCCTCCTGCATTCCTCACAGATGCCTTTTTGGCTGCCCGTGCTGCACAACATTAACTATCAGCACCTGTGCCAGGGCGGTTAATGGCTAAATACACCAGTAATGAACTCCAGCTGTCCCTTAGCGTGAATTCAGGACTACATTGCGCCTCTAAGCATGCTGGGAATCGTAGTCTTTTCCCTATTTCCTACAATATTGTCGTCTAGGCTTGCCCCAGACCCTATTCCTGACAGTACCTCCTCTCCCAGGGCTCTTCCCTGGGCCTGCCTTTTCCGGGTGACGTAAATGGAACTGTCTTACCAATCTGGGTGCATGCACAGAACTGGCTGATTCCCAAGAACAATCCTCCACTCCGTAACCAGCCCATTCAATTAAATACCACAGATTCCCCTGTCTGCGCCTTGAATCCAATATCTTCTTGACCTCATACTCCGTTTGTCCTTCGTTGGTGATGGCTGGCGGTCTCTGTACTTGTGTTCCCGGAACTGCGGGTTTAAGGAGAGACACATGAAATACAGGATGTATTTTCAATGTTTCAGGCAATTTTAATTTAACAGCCATTGGCGATATACATGTTATCACTTCATACGGACCAATGAATTTGGGAGCAAATTTACGATATCCTGGCAATGGTAAATTATGTGTGGATAACCATACTTTGTCGCCTATTTGATATTTAGGGGCTTCCCGTCTCCTTTTGTCTGCCTGTGTCTTATAATCCTTCTTGGCTTTCTCCAAATTCACTCTAGCCTTTTGTCTTATGGCCAAAAGATATTCTTTCCTCTCCTGTAATGCTGGCAAGATTGCCACTGATGGTTACTGTTCTGGTAACATGTTCAGTTCTTGTCCATACAAACATTCATTAGGTGACATCCCTAGTGAAACATGTTCAGTGTTATTGTACGTAACTTCTGCTAGCCATAAAGCCTGAACCCAGGATTCCTTATCATCATGCAAATAACATCATAAATACTGCTCCAAAGACTGATTGACACGCTCTGTTTGTCCATCAGTCTGTGGATGATAACTGGTGGATAATGCGCATTCAATACCCAGCATTGTACAGAAAGCACGCCAAAACTTCAAAGTAAACTGTGGGCCCCTATCCGACACAATACTTTTGTGGCAAACCATGCAACCGAACAATGTTTTGTAGGAATAATTCTGCCAGTTTCCCTGCACTAGGAATACCTTGACAAGGCACAAAATGAGCTTGTTTGGACAGATAATCCACTACCACCCAAATAGTGTCATAATGCTTATCCTGAGGCAAGTCAGTTATGAAATCCATTGAAATATAAGTCCACACCTTCTCCGGGGTGGGCAAGGGCTGCAACAGTCCCGCTTTCCTTACATGATCTGCCTTACACCATGTGCATGTTTCACATTTTTTAACATAATCAATTGTATCCTGTCTTAAAGTTGGCCGCCAAAAGTACCTAGTCAACATTGCTTGTGTCTTTTTCCTTCCTGCGTCCCCTGCCAAAGGAGAGTTATGACACCAATGCAGTGCTTTATTTTGTAAACCCTGAGTAGGTAAATATAACTTCCCTGCATAGTATGGCAGACCTTCTTTAACCGTCTCCAAAGGGTCCTTAATGCCCCATGCCACATTCATGTTTTTCTTCATTTCTTTTTTCACCTGTCTTAATAGACTATTCATTATCGCTCCCACCACATTTTCCACTGGAAGTATAGTCTTCACCTCTGGCACCCCATTTTCCAAGTTTTGTTGCCTAGATAGTGCATCAGCCTTACCATTTTTCTTTCCTGGTCTGAAAGTTACCAAGAAGTCAAATTCATTGAAATATTGTGACCACCGCAACTGTCTGGGGCTTAAAGTGTGTGCGGTCTTGAAGTATTGAAGATTCTTATGGTCAGTTACTACCACCACTTGATGTCTTGCTCCCATAAGATAATGTCTCCACTCCAGAAATGCTGCCCGTATAGCCAATAATTCCTTGTCCGTAATGGAGTAATTCTGCTCACAACTCGCAAGTTTCCGGGAATAGAAAGCCACCGGATGCCACTTCCCTTCTCCATCTTTTTGGGACAACACTGCCCCCACCGCTGTATTTGAGGCATCAGTTTCTACTTGAAAAGGCTTTTCAAGATTTGGGTGTCTCAGCACAGGAGCAGAGGTAAAGGCCAATGTTAGTGTGACAAATGCATTCTCTGCTTCTTGGTCCCAACTAAACCCAGAAGACTTTCTTAACAACTTAGTTATGGGCGTAACAATTTGTGAAAAATTTGAAATTAATCTTCTGTAAAAGTTAGCAAATCCCAAAAAGGACTGAATGTCTTTGATACATTGAGTCACTGGCCAGTCAATGACTGCCTGTACCTTCTTCTGATCCATTAAAATACCTGTGGGAGTGAGTATGAACCCGAGAAATTCCACCTTCGTAGTGTGGAATTCACATTTTTCCAACTTCACACATAATTCATGCTCCTGTAATCTTTTTAACACCAGACGTACATGCTCAATGTGTTGTTCTTCTGAGGCAGAATAAATCAAGATATCATCAATATATACAATGACGAATATGTCCAGAAACTCTCTCAATACCTCTTGCATAAAATATTGAAATGAGGCGGGTGCATTACACAAGCCAAATGGCATAACTAAATATTCAAACAGTCCAAATTTAGTTCTGAAGGCCGCTTTCCACTCATCTCCACTCTTTACTCGAATCAAATGGTATGCCACTCTCAGGTCCAACTTAGTATAAATCACTGCTGATTTTACCTGATCAAACAGAACTGAAATTAAAGGCAAAGGGTACCTGTTTTTTATCGTTACCTTGTTCAATGCTCTATAGTCAATACAGGTTCTAAGTGTTCCTTCTTTTTTAGGCACAAAAACAAAGAAGATGACACTGGTGAGGTAGAATGTCTAATGAACCCTTTTTCTAACATCTCATCCAGATACTCCTTCAAATGTTGATTTTCTTTTTCTGTTAGTGCATAAATACGACTGAATGGTAACTTCGCCCCAGCCTCCAATTCAATCACACAGTCATAAGAGCGATGTGGAGGTAACCTCTCAGCTCCCTTTTTGTCAAACACTTCTGCGAACTCCACATACTGCCTAGGAATGCCAATCCCCACAGCCCCCACCACTTGTGAGTCACCTGTTTGATCCGCCAGAAATAGAGCCGGCCCTACCCCTTCCTTCAAATGTTCTTCACACTCTGACCCAGTGAAAGAAACCTCTCTGGTGACCAAATCAATACAAGGATTGTGTAAGCCATGGCATACCCAAAATAAGACAAAAATGCAGAGCTGCAATCAAATCAAACACAATCTCCTCCACATGTCCAGATTCACATCTCATCTGAATTGGTTGTGTTTGTTGGCAAATAGGACCAGAGATCAAGGGAGAACCATCCACCGACTGTACCCATTCCACCTGTACTTTATCCCTCAATGGTAATCCCAACTTCCTTGCCAAACCGATATCAATAAAGTTGCCTGTCGCACCTGAATCCACCATAGCTGACACCATTTGTTTTGTGCATGCAAAAAATAATGTTACCAACAGATACACATGAGAGTTCTTGTGATCCATCGTATTAGCTGCCCAACTTGGGAACCTCTTCAAACTGGGGCCTGACCCTTGAGTTCCCACTAAGGTCGGCCCAATCCTTTTCCCGCCTCCACCTTACTCCGATCGATCCTCCCGACCTTCTTTGGCGTATTAGGGCATGTTCTTATGTAATGGCCGGATTGTCCACAATACAAACATAAGTTATTCACCTTGCGTTGTTCTTTCTCGGTTGCTGACAAGGGTCCCCTTATGCCCCCAATTTGCATGGGCTCTCCATCGCTACTCTTTCCTCCCCTACCCTTATCCAATCTAACAAAAGGTACCATTTCCGGTTTCTTCTTGTCACCCTTCCTTTCATTCATACAATGGTCTAACCTCAAAGCTAGATCAATCATCGCCGTACAGGAACTCGGTTGTGGTTCCACCTGGGCCATCGCATCTTTCAATTCCTCCCTGAGTCCCTGATAAAACAGAAATGTCTGTTTATTTTCCGGCCAATCTGTCTCTATTACCAACCTATTGAATTGCATAACATAGGATACTAAATCACGTGACCCTTATTTTAAGGCTAACAATTCCTTATCCTGAGCTAATGAAACTTCTCTTCGATCAAATAAACGTCCAAATTCTGTCAAAAACCGATCCCAATTGTATAGCAAGGGATCATCCTTTTGCACCAATGGCATAGCCCATGCTGCTGCATCCCCTGTTAGATAAGATATCACAAACGCTGTCCTAGCTTGTATCGTTTCGAACGCAGCGGGTTTACACAGAAAGTGTAATCTACATTGCGTCAAAAAGGTCATATACTTCCTCGGATCCTCAGTAAATCTTTCTGGTGATGCTAATGGCACACTGCTGGGTGCTTGTACAACAACAGTAGAGGTCCTTCCTGTGACACTCCCTGTGGACGTTCCCGCGCCCACCAAGGGGGTACCCTGGGCCACTAAGCCTTGAACTTGAGCCTTAAGAACATTTGATTCCTGTCTGGCATGTGCTAATTCTGCTTGGATTGCTTGTAATGTCGTTAGCATGTCTGCTAACGAAGGAGGATTCGAATCCATTTGGCTTGGGTGGTTTAAATACCCCTAAAATCGGGGGCTGATAATTCTGTCAAGTTTACCAAGGAGATAGGGTTTCGACCCCCTCTCCCGAACCACAGAAGCGGAATAGATCGACCCTCCCGCCGTGGTTGGCATGGGCCTCTGAATGGAAATACACAGATTACCACATGGCAGCCAATGGGGGGAAGACGGAGTTAGGGAAAGGGGGTGGAATGACAAAGGAAAGGTAGGGAACAGACAACATGCATTTGCAATACAATACTTAATCCTGAACCACAAAATCTAGCCTAGTACTTCCTACTTGATACTACCTGTCTTACTAACCTCCTAAGCGCTTAGGGTTCTTAATTACCCTATACCATGACCATACGTATGACCGTGTAATGATAACATGTAGCTAACACATAGCGGACAGGAGCGATACGAAATACATGGCACATACAAGGGAAACTCCCTTACATGAAGTCAACATACACATGGCCCCAAGGACTGACATTGAACATGAGCAAACAGAAGCAGTAACATAACCCAAGTTTTCCCTTCGAATCGAAATTAACAGTTTTGCCCTTAATCCCTCAGGAGAAATGTTCCTGCGGTAAGTATCGCCTCATACTTATCCAGGAGAGAATGTCCCAAAGAACCTGTGGACTTGTCAAACTTAATTGAGTCTTTTAACGTATCAAGTAAACAAAATTCTTGCCAATATAAACAAACACTTATCAGGATACTTATCTTCGATTCCGGGTGACTCACAAGTACACCTGGACGATCTGATATGATGCTGTGAAAAACGCCGCCGCCCTGTGGAGCGGCTGCCACGTATAGAAGTGAAGGCAGCAGTCTGACAGGAAGGAATTGTTCACCGCTGCGTTCCGAGAGGTATGGGGAGCGATGCGCGAAAGCTCGCGTTGCATTCCAAGTTAACCAGCAAAGTTAACCATGCTCGGACCAGACGCTCTCCTTACTGCCGAAAGCCTTCGTCCGCCTTCCTGGACATAAATCATACGCTCTTCCTCCTGCGTTCCTCACACACGCCGTCGTGGCCGCCCGTGCTGCACAACATTAATTATCAGCACTTGTGCCAGGGCGGTTAACGGCTAAATACACCAGTAATGAACTCCAGCTGTCCCTTAGCGCGAATCCAGGACTACATTGCGCCTCTAATCATGCTGGAAATCGTAGTCTTTTCCCTATTTCCTACAATATTGTCGTCTAGGCTTGCCCCAGACCCTATTCCTGACAGGTTTCAAGGTACACAGAATGAGACCCAGAGTGCTCAGGGAGGATATAACCAATGAGAGACTAATAGGAGAGTTCCTCCAGTATGTTGGAATTGTGGAATGACATAACATAGTGTGCGCATATGTGGGAGCCAAGGGAATGTACAGAATGGACAGTTCTCTAGAGGAGGGACATCTTACCGTCCACCATATAGCACACAGACCAGAGAAGGTTTTGCTCAGGATCACACATCTTATCAGGCACGCCACAAATACAACAGGTACCACAGCAGGGACTAGTACAAATGAATTCGCCACAAGGGCAGTCGCAACAAGCCACTATGCAGACACAGCAATGTGCAAACACAGGACAAGTATTGACACCCAGAATAGGAGGTGTCACTGTGGTAGGTGGAAATACTTTCACAGGGAGAGGGATGAGTCTGTAAGCACAATAGGACAGCTCACAGGGTGACTTGACGTGTTCAGCACTATCTGTGACACCAGATCCCCAAGAGGAACCTAGGGTCGATGTGACGATAGGAGGCAAATCCTTTTCTTTTCTTGTAGACACTGGAGCAACTTATTTGTGTATACGAGAGGGAAAATATCCAATGTCAGGTATTGCCATGAATGCTGAAGGGTTTTCTGGAGCTACAAGTCGAGTTCCTTTTACTGATAAATTACCAGTCTCCACAGAAGAATGTGACATGTCCGTTCCCTTGTTATATTCACAACAGACACTGGTTAATATTTTGGGATGAGATTTAATGACGAAACTTAACATGATGATTTCATTTATTGATCAAGGAATAGTGTGCTCCACTCCAGGAATACACTATTTAAACGTGGGGTAGTTCATACTGGCGTTTACAGGACAATGGCTCTGCGAGGCGCTGTGGTAGTTCCAGAGATTTTTCTATCTGGAGTGAGCATTTTACTGACATGGCCACCTAGCCTGGTGGGAAAGATTGTGAGATATACCTGATGAGTTTCTGTTTAGGCCACAAATTCCTATGGATCTGGAAGCTGGACAGACTATTCCTATAAAGTTGGAAGCAGACAAAGTACAAACGGAAATGACCACGGAGAACAGTGATAGCTCTTGAGGAAGGGTACAGATTGACTGACATAACTGATGATGATATGTTCGGGGAAGACCGAAGTAATGATGATGTGGTGTGCTTCATGAGCATCACATACTGGATAAGGATAGAGAAAAGGGAAGTCCCACGGCAAATGGTGATAAGGGAGCAAAGACCAGCATTTTTTCAGTAGGATCTTGAAAAGGTGCCAGGTTCCTTATGGACCGCAGGCCCTTATGACGTAGGTTTATTGAAGGGGATAGGAGAGGTTAAAATAAAGCTTAAGCCAGGAGCAATTTTACCTCAAGGTAAACAGTATCCCATGTCTCGAGAAGTTGATGAGAGTATATTCAAGACTATTTCAGCACTGATGAATCAGGCGCTTCTGGTGCCATCAGAATCATTGTGTAATACCACAGTGTATCTGATTAAAAAATGGAAAGGGGGATTGTGGAGATTTATCTAGGCTATGAGACCGATTAACCAGATTGTACAGGCAGAGTTTCCTTTAGTTCCTAATCCAGCGACAATATTATGGAGTATCCTGGTGGAAGTCCGATAGTTTTTGGTGATTGATTTGAAAAATTGATTTCTCTCAATCCAGTTGGGCAAGGACTCACAAGACTTGACTTCATCTACATTTTGCCAAAAAAGACTGAAACATACTAAGCTGCCTGAAGGGTATTGTGAGTCCCCATCGATCTTTAACAGAGTCCTACAGATGGATTTAAGCAATATTAATCTCAAAAGAGCAGTGATACAATACGTAGATGACATCTTGATTTGCAGCACCACACAAGATGAGTGCAGACAGGATTCTGTTCAGTTGATGACTATTCTAGCAGACAAGGGATATAAAGTAGACAAGGAGACGTTACAATACTGCCAAGAAGAGGTGTTATGCATAGGTCAGTTGATTTTGCATGAAGGAAATAAAGTGACACCTGAGAGAGTTGAGGCAATTATGAAAACCTCAAAACCAAACATAGTGAGACAGATGCAACCGTTTTTAGGTTTATGCAACTATGTTAGAGCCTGGGTGTTTGATTATAGCACACATACGAGGCCACTTCTGCAAGCATTTGAGAAAGCGCAAGTTGGTGAAAAAAAACTAGAATGGACTAAAGAAATGGAGGAAGGATTTGAAGAGTTGAAAAAAGTTATTTGTACAGCCCCTGTTTTAGGAATTCCCAGTTATGCTGAGGAATTTAATTTGTTTTTGCACACAAATGGGACAGTCATGACAGCAGTGCTTATGCAGAGAACCACTTTAGTGTACAAACCTTTGGCATATTACAGTGGAATTTTAGATCCAGTTATGAGAAGACACTTCCCTTGCAAACAATCTTTAGCAGCTGCCACGTTCGCGATCGTGAAGTCTACAAGCATTGTCATGGGCTGCTCTATGACCCTTTACGTGGGGCATGCTCTATTTGCCATTTTAGAGAAACCCAAGGGCACATTGACATCCCAAAGAGCTTTAGCTTATGAGGTAATGATTTCTAACCCAGCGATTAAAATCTTAAGATATAAATAGTGAACCCAGCCACATTTATAGCTGAGCCAGTAGAAGAAGGCGATCAAGTGCATGACTGTGCTAACTATGTTGACTCTTAAGATGATATCCCCCGTATGAAGGAGAATGCTTTAGCAGGAGGGGAGATTCTCTTTATTGATGGTTCTTGAAAAATTGATCAGACTAGTGGGGAAAAGCGTTCAGGCGCTGCAGTGATAACTCACAGGTTAAATGGAGAATTTGAAATAGTGGCGAGTGCAAGACTACCGTCTCATTTTTAAGCGCAAGCAGCAGGATTAATAGTGCTTATTGTCGCACTTGAGAAACATGAAGGGCAGAAAGTGACTGTGTACAGTGATTCTGCCCACGGCACGTCAACTGTACACGCAGGATTGTCATGCTGGAAATGGAGGGGCTACCTCCGTGCAGATGGCTCTCCAGTGCAGCATGCATCCTTATTGGATAGGCTCATTAAGGCACTACAACTCCCAGTGGCAATAGCAGTCGTTAAGTGCGCTGCGCGTACTAAGCAAACAGATTTTATCTCTTGCGGGAATGAAGCCAAAAGGGTTACATTTTCCACAGAAATTTTAAGTTTTGACACTCAGAGTATTAAAGAAAATGTTGTTACAACAAGGAAGTGCGCCACAGGAAGAGCAAGAATTATTGAAACAAGAGGGGTGTTCTTTACCCCCCACTGAAGCATTATGGCAACAGGACAGCAGTGGAAAGCCAGTGATGCCAGTAACTTTATTAAAAGTAGCGCTTGAACAGCTGCATTACTCTGTGCATGTTACTAGAGAACGTCTTGCTGCCAGTATTGCAGAAGACTGGTTCATTCCTAATTAGTTGGAACTCGTTGCACTATTTATGGTGAACTGCATTGTGTGTGAAATGTTTACCGCTGGGCATACACTGAGAACGATTAGAGGAGTAATACCCCAACCGAATGGTCTGTTTCAGCATTTACATATCCACTATGTCGATATGCTGAGACATGTAATGGATATAGGGATCTATTAGTGGTGGTGTGCCTCTTTTCTAGGTCGATCGAGGTAGGTCCGTGTACACACCTTGATGGCACCTATGCAGCAAGGTTTTTAGTGCGCAAGGTGTGCCTGAGGTGGGGTGTGTGTGAGGTGCTAAGATCCGATAATGGCCCGCATTTTGTCAATGAGCTATTTGAGCAAATAGTGCTTCCATTAATCATAAGGCACAAGCTATCGTCTGCTTATCACCCACACGTGAACATGATATGTGAGAGACTTAACAGCCTCCTCACGGAAAGGATTGCCAAGATCAAATTGACTTTGAAAAAGGGGTGGCTGTATTGCCCACCCCTGGCTTTATATGCCCTTTGGAATCAGCCAGGACCAGACCATCACCTCAGCCCTCATGAGCTAGTTACAGGGTGTCGGATGTGAACGCCCCTTACACCTCTTTCTAGGAGTAGGAGTGATGCCCAGAGCATAGCTAAAACTTTAGGTGATGAGTTGCATGATTATTTGACATGTATGACCTCTAGTATTTCTTTCATTTCAGATCAAATCAAACTCCCGGGGGGTCGGTCTAAGAGGACAGAAGAAGATAATTCAGCAACCAATCCAGGGGAACTATTACCACCACCTAAGTGATATGTTGGGGACCTTGTGTTAATTAAAATCTTTACCAGGAGGTGGCATGAACCATGCTTTCATGGCCCTTTTTTTTATAGAAGAAGTGCCCCCTTCTGCTGCCAAGGTACAAGGAAGAAGAGCTGCACCTGGGTGGTGTGAAGATTTATAAAGGCGAGACCTTCCCTCCCACCGTTGCTAATCTGGAAGCAAGACAAGAAGAAGAATTTCAGCGTGTGCAGACCCGATCGATGACCAAGAAGAAGCACAATAAATCAACGAGTGATTAATACGTACTTTTTTTGGAATGAAATTCAATAAGACATTCCTTATAGATATTTTAGTAGAGAGTGAAAAGACTTATGGAGAATTCCAGGAATTTTTAAATGAACTTTTAGAAACACATATTGAAGCAGAAAATAATGCATCAGAGTTATGCCTAAACGTCAATTCTTGATCAGAAATTGGAAAACGAGATCAGTATCCAGATTAATTTCGTGGAGAATATTTGTTTTAAGTGATCAAACAAATGGTACCTGCCGATAGTGACATTCATCGGCTTGTGCTAGCTGTCTTTGTGTTCATACTTCAGTCGTACCCTGTTCTTGTTAGAAGAGACGTTAATATTCACACTTTCTTGCAGGAACCTAAAAACGGTCCTGTGATAAGAATCCGTATTGCTATAATTGAACACATTTTACAGTTGCAAATGTAAAGAAACTTAATGATTGTAATGAAAATGAATAATGAAGTGAGTGGCATGGTGATAGAGAATGAACACATTCTACAAGTAGTAGGGTGGCGTGAGAGATGGATGCCCAGATTCTTATGTATAATATACGCTTTCCTGATTGTTCTCTTTGTCTTTCTGTTCCTCATCTTTCACAGTCTCTATCATCTTAGTACTTCCACTGAAGAAGTCCCTATGGTTCTCCTTACTGTCAAAACGACTTTTGACCTACTCTATGATTTCTATACAGATTTTGGGAGACCCAAAAGAGGTGTAGAGGAAGACAGTGAAGGGATACATAATTATCTAGATAACACAGCTCACCTGGGGAATAACATGTGATACCAACACATGAGAAAAATGGGGGAGAAAGCATCTAAGGAGTGTTGCAACGTCTACTCTCTCATCCTCTATGCCATGAATACAGTACGAACTTTCATTGCCAGAGAGGTTCCAGAGTACGATGCGAAGTG
This sequence comes from Ambystoma mexicanum, assembly GCF_040938575.1. NCBI lineage: Eukaryota > Metazoa > Chordata > Amphibia > Caudata > Ambystomatidae > Ambystoma > Ambystoma mexicanum. Next base: position 13,252,470 of record NC_090939.1, read on the forward strand.
TATCAGTCCTCTTGCAACACGTACAACTCGAGGACAATTCAAAGGAAGCTGGGCGACCTTGTGATGGAGATAAAAATGGTCATTTCCATACCAGGATGACTGTATCAAAACACTACAAATGGAAAATGAGCCTGGGACAGGATGAGGTGATCATTGAAGAAATTAAGAGAATGAATTGCCCTGATGTGACAGAAATAGCCATATCACCTGGATGTTTGGGGAACAAACCCAATTATTGATCTATGGACGGGTGAATTCCAAGAAGGGATGGGAAGAAGGAATGATGTCCTGTGCAGCTCACCTGCTGAAAACTGTTTACATACAAGAGGTGCAGAAGGTGAATGATGGGTGTTTAAAGTCATGGGCCAAACACTCCAAACTATTGATATGGGTAGAAGACGAATCAGGCCCAGTAGTTGTAATCCCATTGGTTAATGTGACTGACACTGTGCTTCCGAAGACACGGGAAGAATCACGTGGGATATAACAAAGAATGCAAAACCACAATTGACTTTCCTAGGATGGGAGAAGGGACAGCCGTCCTTATGGACCCATATTGGGCTTGTGGATCTAGAGCTTATCTAAGGTTGCTCAAGGATTGGTGTAGAGTATGTTCTTTGGTGCTCATCCATGTTCCAGCATTAGTGATTCCTCAAATTGACCTGAACATCGGTGAATTTCCAAAAGTGAATGCTCAATTGAGAAAAAGAAGATCACTTGAACTTCTCTGTCAGACAAAAAGAGAGGATTATTTCTCAGCCTATGACTCCATACCTGAAGAACACCGGTTGTTCAGCAAGACTGCTACAATACTGACGACTATATCCATGTCTGGGATTCAAACAGTATCAAACAGCAAGTGGCCACAGATCACCAGATGGGAGCTTCTGCAGACAATCAATGCTACCATAAATGGATGTAACGCCATTAAGGAAGAGCTGGGGGCCATACGAGTGATTACCCTTCAGAACAGATTTATCCTTGATATGATCACAGCAATGGAAGGAGGAGTTTGCACCAACATCGGGCCATCATGTTGCACATTCATACCTTCTCATGAGGAACAAAATGGGATCTTGACAGAGGCCAAACGTTGTCGACAGACCTGCATAACAAGATGGAAGATGAGACAGATGACATTGAAGATGACAGTTGGTTGGCCTCCATTTTCTCATGGATTCCGCAGTGGTTGGCAAATATATTCATAATTCTTGGAGTAATATTAGTGTTGGTGATGTTTGGATTCTGTGTAATCAGGATAGCGATTGCCCAGTGCAAGAAAACAGCAAAAAAGGTGGTAGGAATGAAGATCATGATCGATGTCAAACCTGAACATATCGCCAAGGAGCTGACTGATGAAGCTGTCACAAAATATTTAGAGGCTAGCATCGTTGCACCAGAGGGAACGAAGTTCCTGTATCCAAAGAATCATAAGAAGTATGTGGGATGATGGGTCTATTGTACCCCGAATGGACAACGTAACTACATGACCTGGAGTGTAGATGGACATGTTTAATCAGCAGGCAGTCTGAGGGGGGTGATGAAGATATGGACACCAAAAAAACACTTCTTCAAGAGAAAATATCAGGATGTGGAAACGATTGAAGAGGTGGTCGAGGACTCGATCTTACGCTCACCTGATATCCCCAGGGGCGTCTGGAAGGCTCTGAGATCTGGGACCCTGGATGCATAGTTGCTCAGTGCTGAATAATGAATCTTAGTTATTTGTAGGGTGAGCTATCCGGCCTGTGTTTCTTGTGCAGGTGCACTTGACATTTGTTGGCGAGCTGCCCGAGTTGCTTCACAGGTGCAGTACACCTTCCTTGGGCCCAGGCCTGCTATGACCCCGAATCTGCTGGTAGGCAGGTAGGTTTGTTAATTGTAAGTCTTTGTTCTGTTTATAGTGGGAATTCGTTAATGTCTTTATCTCCTTCTTTTCAGGTTTGAAGGTCTTGATGCTGGCATGCCGGATGGAGAGGCACATTTCTAGGTAAGAGAACGCATGAAGCGCAACGCCTTTATTGTCTTTTAAAGCTAACCTGTGTTTTCTTCTTCTTCTCCTCACAGGCCGCTGTGGTGCTGCGAGTGGATGAGAGCGCGATGAAAAACAGGCCTGTGGAATCCGTTAAGGTAAGTACAGCGCTGTGCGGTTGTTTAATATTGAAAGCGAACCTGAATATGTCTCTTTTCCTTTGCAGATGTTGCTGTGGTGCTCTGGATGGAAGCGTGGCGTAGCGCAATGGAATTCAGGTAAGACTGATGGAATTCGATGTTTTGGAAGCGCACGTTCTAATATTGTTTTTCCCTTTCGTGTTATTGCAGGTCACAATGTTCGAACAGGCAGCTGTGGTAGCGGTTCGCTGGAAGTCCTTAAGCTAGCACTCACGGGTGAGTGATGTTTCTTCATCTCTCGGTTTCCACCGATTGCAGCCCAGTTGAGATGCTGAGTGCTGGATGGTGTTTTCTCAGGTAACACAGAATAATCTTGTTCTTGTTCTTGCAGGATTACAGGAAGATTCTGAAGGCCAGGAGCTGGACACGGTGAGCGTCACGTTGCTGGTGGCAGAATAATACGAAGCGTGTTCTGCAGTCAGGGTGTGGTTTATATAGCACAGGTAAAGTAGTACCAGGGAAAGTAGTCTGCCACACCCAAAACACTAGACTGCATGGCTTGGTTCTTAGAACTGGACTGTGTGGGTGCTTCCATGTTGGATTTAAAGGCCCATGTACATAAATGGGACCTAGTTTGAACAGCCCTTCCTTTCTACATATGAGCCTGGTGCCAAAGGCAGCAGGACTGGCTCCAGGAGCCCTTTTGTAGTGGTTTTAAGGCCATCAGGGTCCTGGTGGGAGCCTGCTTGTGGCACAACTTGTGCCCCCTCAAAGTGGTCATGACAGCACTCCCCCCCAAGGCCCCTTTCATGGTATCCTTCCTGTCCGGTCCGGGTTTGGTGGGGTTATCCAGGTGAAACCTCTTAATCAGACGTGGTGCGTGAATATGTTCACTTGGTTCCCAAGTTCTGTCTTGAGGCCCGTACCTTTTCCAGTCCACTAAATAGTATAGCTTAGATCTGGTACGTTTCAAATCCAGGATGTTTTTAACTTCAAATTCAGGCTCTCTATCAACTAGCACAGGTTTTGGTGGTGTTAAGACTCGGGTTCTTGGTTGTACAGGTTTTACAAGTGACACATGGAACACCGGATGAATTTGCAGGCTTGGTGGTAAGGCTAACTTGACGGCCACCGAATTTATCACTGATTCGATGGTATAGGGTCCTAGATATCTTGGATGAAAGGTCCGGGTACCTTTTATGGGCACATGTTTTGATGCCAACCAGACTTCATCTCCAACTTGGTAATCGGGAGCTTTCTTTCGATGCTGGTCCGAGAATTTTTTTTGTCTGTCTTTGGCTTGCAGTAAATGTTCATTTGCCCTTTTGAAGGCTTGTGTTATGATTGTGTGTAGAGTGTTTACCGCTGGCATTTCCAAGGTCATGGGGGAGTCTAGTTCAGAGGTACGTGGATGTCTTCCGTATATTGTGGAGAACAGGCTTTGTCCCGTGCTGGTGTGTATGGAGTTATTGTAATTGTATGCATATTCCGCTATCCATAACAAATCTTTCCAATTCTCTTCCACTTGATGCAGCATGCAACGTAGATACTGTTCTAATATCTGGTTTGTTCTTTCTGTTTGTCCATCCGTTTGGGGGTGATGGCTATGGATAATCGAAAATCGATTTGTGCCATGGTACTACATTTCCTCCAGAAGTTGGATAGAACTTGGCTTCCACGATCTGAGATTAGGACTGAGGGGAAACCGTGCAGTTTTATAATCTGTTCAAGAAATGCTTTTGCCAGACCGGTAGCGTTAGGAAGTCCTTTGAATGGAATCAAATGTGCCATTTAGAGAACAGGTCTACAACCACAAGAATGGTATTAAAACCTTGACAGGGAGGTAAGTCTGTAATAAAATCAAGAGAAAGAGTATGCCAGGGAGCCTTTGGAATATTCAGTGGTTGTAGGAGGCCAGCTGGTTTCTGTTTTTGTGATTTATTCTGTGCACATATCCCACAGGATAAAACGAATCGAGCAATGTCCTTATGCCAGGTTGGCCACCAATAATTCCGTTTAACCTTGGCTAGAGTCTTAGCAATTCCGGGATGGCCTTCGATCAGGGAATCGTGATAACCAGACATGACCAATTCTTGCAGATCTTTACTTGGTAGATATAATCGTTCGCTGAAGTAGGGTAATCCATCCAGAACCGTGTGATGTTCATTTTGGGAATTCCATTTCTGCAAGATCTCGGGGTTCATTAAGGTTCGAATCTTATCTTGAAGTTGACTCAGAGTCAATGTGGTGGTGAGTCCCAGTAGTTTATCACTTGAGATGATGGCAACAGGGTCCAGGGTACTGTTTGTTTTCTCTTCAACACCCATACGAGATAAAGCATTGGCCTTCCCATTCTGAACTCCCGGTCGGTATGTTATTACGTAATCGTATTCTCCGAAGAATAGAGCCCACCGCAACTGTCGTGACGATTGGGCTTTTGCTGACGTTAGGTATTGAAGGTTTTGGTGATCTGTGATTACCGTGATGGTATGTCTGGCACCTAATTGATACTGCCGCCAGGCTTTGAAGGCTGATTTTATTGCCAACAATTCTTTGTCTGTAATTGCATAGTTAAGTTCTGGTGGTGAGAATTTAGTTGACCAAAAGGCCACGGGGTGTAATTGGCCTGTCTCTGGATCTCTTTGAGAGAGAACTGCTCCCATAGCTACGCTGGAAGCATCAGTTTCCACTAAATAGGGAAGATCAGGGCGAGGATGTCGTAAAATTGGCGCAGTGGTGAATCTTTTCTTGGGTTCTTGAAAGGCCTGTTCCGCCTCTTCAGTCCATTGGAATTTTGTGTTGTTTTTTCTCAGTAACGATGTGATTGGGTGGACTATCCTTTAGAAATCTGGAATAAATCGGCGATAAAAATTCGCAAAGCCGAGCATGCTTTGGTTCCTTTAAGTGAAGAAGATGACTGCCAATTAAGGATGCATCTACTTTGTGTAAATCCATCTTGACTCCCTTTGACGAGAGAACAAAACCGAGGAACTCAACTTTGGTGACATGGAAGGAGCATTTCTCGAGTTTAGCGTACAGTTTGTGCTGGCGAAGTTTTGCAAGGTCTGAGCGAACATGTTCCACATGATCTCTTTCAGAGGGGGAATACACCAGGATGTCGTCAATATAGACCAGCGCACAGACATCGATTAATTCCCGTAATACATCATTCATGAAGTATTGGAATGCTGCGGGACTATTGCACAGCCCGGAAGGCATTATCTGATATTCGTACAGGCCCTAGTTGGTGCGAAACGTGGTTTTCAAATTCATCCCCTTTCTTAAACATTACAAGGTGGTATGCTCCTCTGAGGTCTACTTTGGTGTAGATTCGGACATCCTTGACTTGGTCCAACAGTTCTGGGATAAGGGACAAAGGGTAGCGGTTTTTTACTGTGATTTAATTAAGTGCACGGTAATCGAGGCAAGTCTTCAAATCTCCTTCCTGCTTGGGTACGAAGAATAAGGGAGAGGCTGCCGGTGACTTTGACGGGTGGATAAACTCATTAGCCAGGTATTGATCCAGATAGGATTTCAAGTGGACATTTTCGGTTTCCGTAAGTATATGAATTCAACCCCAAGGAACCTGTGTGCCAGGTATCAGGTCGATCTGACAGTCATAGGGCTTATGTGGCGGTAATGTGTTAGCCTGTTCCTTCTGAAAAACATTTTGATAATCCTGATATTCTTTTGGTAAGGTGTCCATTGGTTCCGTGATCCCCAATGCTACTCCTTGAACAGATTTCAGGTTTGGCTGTGCTATAGATTTCAGGTAGCAAGCGAGGGCGCATTCGTCGAAAAAGGTCAGTCTCTTTGCACACCAGTCTATGTGGGGATTGTGAGTTACTAACCATGGCATCCATAAGATCAACCGGAACTGAGGAGCTTTGATGAGGTCAAACGTGATTGCTTCTTGATGTCCATCCTGACACAGAAGGTTTAATTCTGTTGTGCATTGGATTACTGGTCCCGAAGCAATTTCTGTACCGTCAAAAGTAGTTACCTTTTCAGTTGTTGGTTTTGTGCATAAGGGAAGTCCCATTTCTCTTGCCAGATCTCGATTTATGTAATTACCAACTGCTCCGCTGTCTATATATGCCTCTATGGCATGCATCTGTGATGGTTGTTGGTGATTGATCAAGGTTACTGGTAGGGCAAAATCTGAGATCTGTGACTCATCCTTCTTGCTCGACAAGCGGACTTCTACGCTTGCCGGGCCTGGTAGTTTTCTGATTCCTTTCCATCACCTTCTTTCTCTGTAGCGCCTACCACCTTCCTTGGAGGTTTCACTGGGCATTCTTTGAGGTAGTGACCCGATTTACCGCAGTATAGGCATAACTGTAGCTGTCTCCTCTTGCCTCTTTCAACCTTGGGTAAAGGGGGTCGTACTCCTCCAATCTGCATGGGTTCTGTGGTATTTTCTGATGGACGTTGAACATTATCTTTTGAACGTACGTACATGGCACGATTTTCGAGTCTACTTCGGTCTGTTCTTCGATCCTGTAATCTGTGGTCCAACTGAACTACCAGGTTGATAAACTCTGCACAGTCTACTACTTGAGCAAGGACATCCTTCAGGTCTCCTCATAGGCCCCAATGAAACAACATGGTTATTTTATCTTCTGGCCACTCCGCTTCTACAACCAGTCTATTAAAGGTGGCAATATAAGTCAGCAAATCTCGATTCCCTTGGCGGAGGGACAGGAGTTTGTTATCAAGAGCTTGTCGAGGCAAGTGTCGAGCAAATAACTTTTCCATCTCCTGTTGAAAACCCCTGAAGTTCTGCACTAATGGGTTATCCCGGCTCACTAAAGGTACCGACCAGTCTGCGGCACTTCCACTCAAATATGATAACACGAAGGCCACCCTTGCCTGTTCGTTTGGGAAAGCCCCAGGCCTTCAAAGAAAATGCAGGCGGCTTTGGTTCATGAATGTTGCGTACCTTCTGGGGTCTCCTTTAAACCGTTCTGGTGGTGCCAGGGGTACTGCTCCCAGCAACGTTATCTCTGCTGGATTGACTGATGATGGTGTAGCGACGGATAGGGTAAATCCGGGCAATGGAGCCTGCCCACCTGTGTTTGTAGTAGCTGTTTGCTTAGTTCATCAGTACAGTCTTTTGTGACTATTAACTCTTGTCTTAAGGCATTGGTTTCCTGCCGGGCTGAGTGTACCTCGGCGTGAAATTGTCCCAAAAGCTGGGCTAACTGATCAGTCTCAGATGTCTCCATGATGCCCAGGTGGGTAAGGTTTTAAGGGCTTCCTGTTCTGTTACGCTCACCTGATATCCCCAGGGGCTTCTGGAAGGCTCTGAGATCTGGAACCCTGGATGCGTAGTTGCCCAGTGCTGAATAATTAATCTTAGTTATTTGTAGGGTGAGCTATCCGGCCTGCGTTTATTGTGCAGGGGCGCTTGACGTTTGTTGGCGAGCTGCCCGAGTTGCTTCACTGGTGCAGTATGCCTTCCTTGGGCCCAGGCCTGCTGTTTCCCAGAATCTGCTGGTAGGCAGGTAGCTTTGTTAATTGTAAGTCTTTGTTCTGTTTATGGTGGGAATTCGTTAATGTCTTTATCTCCTTCTTTTCAGGTGCGACGGTCTTGATGCTGAAGTGCCGGATGGAGAGGCACATTTCTAGGTAAGAGAACGCGTGAAGCGCAGTGCCTTTATTGTCTTTTAAAGCTAACCTGTGTTTTCTTCTTCTTCTCCTCACAGGCCGCTGTGGTGCTGCGAGTGGATGAGAGCGCGATGAAAAACAGGCATGTGGAATCCGTTAAGGTAAGTACAGCGTTGTGCGGCTTTTTAATATTGAAAGCGAACCTGAATATGTCTCTATTCCTTTACAGATGTTGCTGTGGTGCTCCGGGTGGAAGCGTGGCGTAGCGCAATGGAATACAGGTAAGACTGATGGAATTCGATGGTTTGGAAGCGCGCATTCTAATATTGTTTTTCCCTTTCTCGTTATTGCAGGTCGCAATATTCGAACAGTAGCTGTGGTAGCGGTTCGCTGGAAGTCCTTAAGCTAGTACTCACAGGTGAGTGATGTTTCTTCTTCTCTCGGTTTCCACAGATTGCAGCCCGGCTGAGATGCTGAGTGCTGGATGGTGTTTTCTCAGGTAAGACAGAAGAATCTTGTTCTTGTTCTTGCAGGATCACAGGAAGATGCTGAAGACCAGGAGCTGGACATGGTGAGCGTCACGCTGCCGGTTGCAGAATAACACGAAGCGTGTTCTGCAGTCAGGGTGTGGTTTATATAGCCCAGGTAAAGTAGTACCAGGGAAAGTAGTTCCAGGACTGCCACACCCAAAACACTAGACCGCATAGCTTGGTTCTTAGAACTAGACTGTGTGGGTGCTTCCATGTTGCATTTAAAGGCCCATGTACATAAATGGGACCTAACTTGAACAGCCCTTCCTTCCTATGTATGAGCCTGGTGCCAAAGGCGCCAGGGCTGGCTCCAGGAGCCCTTTTGCAGTGGTTTTAAGGCCCTCAGGGTTCTGGTGGGAGCCTGCTTGTGGCACAACTTGTGCCCTCTCACAGTGATCATGACACTCGACCGGGGGGGGGTGCAGGGGAGCAGCTGCATGCCTCGGCAGGAAACCCTGCCCCCTACCGCCCATATGTTGGAACCCTGAGATTGTGCTGTGTTTGACACCAGCAGTTGTGCCAATACTGCAAAGTGTGTTTGAGAGAAGGTACCCATTGAGACAGCCCTACCGAATGTATCCCAGAAGGGACGAAAATATGAGGGTGGAACTCCCTGAAGGAATAGGAGAAGGAGCAAAGAAAAGAAGCCTGTGACGTCACAAAAGAGTATGAACGACCTCTCAGGATACTGGCTGAAGAGGATGTATCGATCCTGAAGAGACCAATGACGACGTAAAGAATCAAGTGAACTTTTAAATACGGAAAACAAGATTGCACGTGCACAAAGTGCTGCAGCGAATCAACTGTTCAATAATTGTACATAGAAGCTGGCTACACGTAGTGAATAGAATGCAGGCCAAGCATCGGTGTCATGAATTCAGTAAGCCAGGACCCCTGAAGAGGAAAGGTAAAACTGTGTCCAGCAAGAATAAGCTGAATCGTGGAACTGCATGGCGAGGTTGTTTGGCCTGGAGTCAAGATTGAAGCAGCCAAGGTCAGCTATCTATTCTGGAAAGGAGCGTACGTACGAAGGATGAATCATCCCTTGTTAAGGTGCAAAGAAAGGACACCGAGAGTGCCAACTTTAATTCATTTAAGACATTTAAAACCTGCAAAATGCACCACATCCTGGTCTCCTGTCACGTGAGCCAAGGATGAAAATAGAGTTCAAATTGGAGTCCTAGAACACGATAGCGAGTGCCCTCACTGCTGTGTATTCTCAGAGACAGGGATACTTTGCAAGGCCAAGTTCAAAGACAATCTTCATGGCAGAAGGCATGGGCGATGAGAGATGTTGGGCTAATGGGGTGGGGTGGTAGTGTCATGCACCTTCTCCTTGCACCTGGGACTGGGCTTACATGCTGCTAAGTGAACCGAATGTTCCAGACATGGCACAAGCATGCCAACCAATTGTAGTGGTTCATATAACGAAGGACCTTATAGTTTGAGAACCAATGAGAAACCGTGAATCTAAGGTTTCTGAAGATTACATGTTTTAGCGGTAGGCATATGTAGTCCAACTGATAGTGGGCAGCCAACCACAATACTACCTCCTAAAGAATATGTACTTAGATGTTTCCCTTAAGCCAATCCCGATCCCTAGTAGGCTTGCCACGTAGTAGGACATCACCTCTGATGTACTTTTAATATAAATTCTATGTTTTGTGAAAAGATCGCTGAGAGAAATGGAGCGTCCGTCCGTTGATGTTAGTTTAACTCCCTGTTTTATATAATTGTTAATAAAAAAGTACTTTTCCATCTTCCTGAGTTGGTTTGGTTATTTGGACTCTGAGTGATCCCATCCATTGCATGCAGGTTCCTAAAGGGCCCTGAGCTCAATCATTCTTACAAGACAGATCCTAGAGAGTCTTCTCGGACACTGATAACGCCCCCACCCCCATTCCCTGTGGAGTTCCCCAAGGCTCATGCGTTTCTCCATCCCTCTACAGCATATTTACTAAACCCCACTTTGACCTCCTGGACTCCATCGGCCTAGCCTACACCAACTATGCCGATGACACTCAAATACTTCTCCCGCTGTCAGGCATCTGTGACACAGATTCCCTCAGTATGAAAAGAATCTACTCCACCACCGAAGCCTGGATGGCCACGAACCACCTACGCCTCAAAGATGACAGGACAGAGATACTGTCGGTGGGGTCTCCAGCCATGCTAAAAGATCTCAACTCACAATTCTCAGCCATCAACATAGATGGTATCAACATTCCCGTCTCACCGCCCGTTAAGACCCTGGGCGTCTGTCTGGCTGCCTCACTTTCCCTCACCAGACAGGTGGAGCAATTCCTCACACCGAGAGGTGGCCTCACCTCCGCCAGAGCAAGCACAGGAGCGAGACTAGGCCAGTGCGACGTTCTATTTGCAGGGACTTCAAAACAAAACATCAACAAAGTGCAGATAATGCAGAACAATCCCTTGGAGCAGCACTCACCCACTGGCTGCCAGTCCGAGTCACTTCCCATCACCGCCCCGGGCAGTTAGGAGACCACTAACCTCCAGACCAGGAAGGATCATGCACGCCCACCGCCTCCCTCCCCCATCCTTCAAAAAATCCAGAGCAGGGGGTTCAAGTTTCCCTGCAGTGGCAGCGAAACCCTGGCATGCTGCACCCCCACCCCAAGAGCAGAGACTTCCGCCTGGCCAGTCCGCAGAGCCCTAAAGACGCGGCTCTTTACCCCAGGACTTGACTCGTGCCAGGCACATGTACTGGACCGAGCAGGAACAGAATCCTGCCGGGCACCGACCACGATCTCTCTCATCGTGTGATAATTCTCCTACCAGCTGATGCCCCTGGGCGTGGGCGCTTTACAAGTGTAATAAATAAATAAATAAATAACCCGATGCCTTTGTTCACGTTTAGGGAGCGCAAGGCATTGCAGCAGCTTGATGGAGCATCGAGGCGCTAGACGCTGACTCTGCTGGTTCGTGGCACAGCTCTGGGGTGCAGTACATCTGCCCTCTTGCCGCACAGCTCCTGTTCTGTCTGCTCACGCCAGTGGCCAGCACCTGGGCCCCGCGCCCGGCGACGAGTCAGCAATCCGCGGTGCATTAAGAGTCCTGCGGGGCCCCTGGCACTGCTTTGAAGGCGCTGCTCTATAACATGTGTGATGGTGAAAGGCCGGATCTCATACTTTCCTGGAACCTGAAGGTAAACATGTCAAATCTGTGGCTGACATGTGCGAGCGTGTTCTGTGATCAGCCCCTGCTCTCTCATATGATGTGTGCCGGATGCCCAGGTAAAACTGCCAGTTCCCCGGTTCCAAAGGGGTTCTACTGGCTCCAGGTGCTCACACGTGGGTGCGTGTGCATGCTGCACCGCTCTGATTGCGGGCGTGCAGGTAGTGCACGCACACCCGGGCATCACAGTTACTGGGGGCTTTCCCGCGCCACCAAACCACGGACGGTGTCACCGAAACTCCTGCTCAACACCTGCGCTTCTTTGGTAGTAATTACCGCCACACACGAGCATTACCACCGGTGACATTTGGCACACGCAGTAAAGGCTGGCCACCTCGGAGTCCTAGTGGGCTGGGAAATGGGGGGGTCACAGCCACGGCCGCAGGGCTGGGGGCCACAGACCGTTCTGGGGTGCGGGAGTCACTGCATGGATGCAGTGCGTGAGGCTGGCGGTATTACCGAGGCCTCTGTGTTCTGTCCCCGCCCACCCCTCTGCCCTCCCCTAGTCAGCCCCCCCCTTTCCCTCGGAAGCCTGCTAATGTCCTAGGGTTATGAGGGGAGGGGGTGTCAACCCTTATATATTTGCAACAAAATCCACCACGCACAGAAAATCAATTAAAATCGAATTCGATCAAATATTTTCCACAAAATCACACAGAACCTTAAACACAGAGTTAACAAGTGATTTTCTAGGTGGGGTTCAGTGAAGAAACTTATAAGCCAACACACAACAGTAGTCTCGAAAAAGTGAACTTGGGTGACTCACAACTTCCTCCCAGATTCCCCGCATCAACTTCCTCCCAGATTCCCTGCATCAACTTCCTCCCAGATTCCCTGCATTCACCCCAGATTCCTTGCATCAACTTCCTCCCAGATTCCCCGCATCAACTTCCTCCCAGATTCCCTGCATCAACTTCCTCCCAGATTCCCTGCATTCACTACCTTCCAGATTCCCTGCATCAACTTCCTCCCAGATTCCCCGCACCAACTTCCTCCCAGATTCCCTGCATCAACTTCCTCCCAGATTTCCTGCATTCACCCCAGATTCCTTGCATCAACTTCCTCCCAGATTCCCCGCATCAACTTCCTCCCAGATTCCCTGCATCAACTTCCTCCCAGATTCCCTGCATTCACTACCTTCCAGATTCCCTGCATCAACTTCCTCCCAGATTCCCTGCATTCACTACCTTCCAGATTCCCTGCATCAACTTCCTCCCAGATTCCCTGCATCAACTTCCTCCCAGATTCCCTGCATTCACCCCAGATTCCCTGCATCAACTTCCTCCCAGATTCCCCGCAACAACTTCCTCCCAGATTTCCTGCATCAACTTCCTCCCAGATTCCCTGCATTCACTACCTCCCAGATTCCCTGCATCAACTTCCTCCCAGATTCCCCGCATCAACTTCCTCCGAGATTCCCTGCATCAACTTCCTCCCAGATTCCCTGCATTCACTACCTCCCAGATTCCCTGCATCAATTTCCTCCCAGATTCCCCGCATCAACTTCCTCCCAGATTCCCCGCATCAACTTCCTCCCAGATTCCCTGCATTCACTACCTCCCAGATTCCCTGCATCAACTTCCTCCCAGATTCCCCGCATCAACTTCCTCCCAGATTCCCTGCATCAACTTCCTCCCAGATTCCCCGCATCTACTTCCTCCCAGATTCACTGCATCTACTTCCTCCCAGATTCCCTGCATCAATGCCCTCCCAGATTCCCTGCATCCACTTCCTCCGAGATTCCCTGCATCCACTTCCTCCCAGATTCACTGCATCTACTACCTCCCAGATTCCTTGCATCCACTTCCTTCCAGATTCCCTGCATCCACATCCTCCCAGATTCCCCGCATCAACTTCCTCCCAGATTCCCTGCATCAACTTCCTCCCAGATTCCCTGCATTCACTACCTCCCAGATTCCCCGCATCAACTTCCTCCCAGATTCCCCGCATCAACTTCCTCCCGGATTCCCTGCATCAACTTCCTCCCAGATTCCCTGCATTCACTACCTCCCAGATTCCCTGCATCAACTTCCTCCCAGATTCCCTGCATCAACTTCCTCCCAGATTCCCTGCATTCACTACCTCCCAGATTCCCTGCATCAACTTCCTCCCAGATTCCGGGCATCAACTTCCTCCCAGATTACCTGCATCAACTTCCTCCCAGATTCCCTGCATTCACTACCTCCCAGATTCTTTGCATCCACTTCCTCCCAGATTCCCTGCATCCACTTCCTCCCAGATTCACTGCATCTACTTCCTCCCAGATTACCTGCATCCACTTCCTCCCAGATTCCCTGCATCCACTTCCTCCCAGATTCACTGCATTTACTTTCTCCCAGATTCCCAGCATCCACTTCCTTCCAGATTCCCTGCATCCACTTCCTCCCAGATTCCCCGCATCAACTTCCTCCCAGATTCCCTGCATCAAGTTCCTCCCAGATTCCCTGCATTCACTACCTCCCAGATTCCCTCCATCAACTTCCTCCCAGATTCCCGGCATCAACTTCCTCCCAGATTCCCTGCATCAACTTCCTCCCAGATTCCCCGCATCTACTTCCTCCCAGATTCACTGCATCCACTTCCTTCCAGATTCTCTGCATTCACTACCTCCCAGATTCCCTGCATCAACTTCCTCCCAGATTCCCCGCATCAACTTCCTCCCAGATTCCATGCATCAACTTCCTCCCAGATTCCCTGCATCAACTTCCTCCCAGATTCCCTGCATTCACTACCTCCCAAATTCCCTGCATCAACTTCCTCCCAGATTCCCGGCATCAACTTCCTCCCATATTCCCTGCATCAACTTCCTCCCAGATTCCCCGCATCTACTTCCTCCCAGATTCACTTCATCTACTTCCTTCCAGATTCCCTGCATCAACACCCTCCCAGATTCCCTGCATCCACTTCCTCCCAGATTACCTGCATCCACTTCCTCCCAGATTCCCTGCATCAACTTCCTCCCAGATTCCCTGCATCCACTTCCTTCCAGATTCCCTGCATCTACTTCCTCCCAGATTCCCTGCATCATTTTCCTCCCAGATTCCCTGCATCCACTTCCTCCCAGATTCACTGCATCAACTTCTGTCCAGATTCCCTGCATCCACTTCCTCACAGATTCACTGCATCTACCTCCTCCCAGATTGCCTGCATACACTTCCTCCCAGATTTACTGTATCTACTTCCTCCCAGATTCCCTGCATTAACCCCAGATTCCCTGCATCAACTTCCTCCCAGATTCCCCGCATCAACTTCCTCCCAGATTCCCTGCATCAACTTCCTCCCAGATTCCCTGCATTCACCCCAGATTCCCTGCATCAACTTCCTCCCAGATTCCCTGCATCAACTTCCTCCCAGATTCCCTGCATCAACTTCCTCCCAGATTCCCTGCATTCACTACCTTCCAGATTCCCTGCATCAACTTCCTCCCAGATTCCCTGCAATAACTTCCTCCCAGATTCCCTGCATCTACTTCCTCCCAGATTCCCTGCATTCACTACCTCCCAGATTCCCTGCATCAACTTCCTCCCAGATTCCCCGCATCTACTTCCTCCCAGATTCCCTGCATCAATGCCCTCCCAGATTCCCTGCATCCACTTCCTCCCAGATTCACTGCATCCACTTCCTCCCAGATTCACTGCATCTACTTCCTCCCAGATTCCCTGCATCCACTTCCTTCCAGATTCCCTGCATCCACATCCTCCCAGATTCCCCGCATCAACTTCCTCCCAGATTCCCTACATCAACTTCCTCCCAGATTCCCTGCATTCACTACCTCCCAGATTCCCCGCATCAACTTCCTCCCAGATTACCCGCATCAACTTCCTCACGGATTCCCTGCATCAACTTCCTCCCAGATTCCCTGCATTCACTACCTCCCAGATTCCCTGCATCAACTTCCTCCCAGATTCCCTGCATCAACTTCCTCCCAGATTCCCTGCATTCACTACCTCCCAGATTCCCTGCATCAACTTCCTCCCAGATTCCGGGCATCAACTTCCTCCCAGATTCCCTGCATCAACTTCCTCCCAGATTCCCTGCATTCACTACCTCCCAGATTCTCTGCATCCACTTCCTCCCAGATTCCCTGCATCCACTTCCTCCCAGATTCACTGCATCTACTTCCTCCCAGATTACCTGCATCCACTTCCTCCCAGATTCCCTGCATCCACTTCCTCCCAGATTCACTGCATTTACTTCCTCCCAGATTCCCAGCATCCACTTCCTTCCAGATTCCCTGCATCCACTTCCTCCCAGATTCCCCGCATCAACTTCCTCCCAGATTCCCCGCATCAACTTCCTCCCAGATTCACCGCATCAACTTCCTTCCAGATTCCCTGCATCAAGTTCCTCCCAGATTCCCTGCATTCACTACCTCCCAGATTCCCTCCATCAACTTCCTCCCAGATTCCCGGCATCAACTTCCTCCCAGATTCCCTGCATCAACTTCCTCCCAGATTCCCCGCATCTACTTCCTCCCAGATTCACTGCATCCACTTCCTTCCAGATTCTCTGCATTCACTACCTCCCAGATTCCCTGCATCAACTTCCTCCCAGATTCCATGCATCAACTTCCTCCCAGATTCCCCGCATCAACTTCCTCCCAGATTCCCTGCATCAACTTCCTCCCAGATTCCCTGCATTCACTACCTCCCAAATTCCCTGCATCAACTTCCTCCCAGATTCCCGGCATCAACTTCCTCCCATATTCCCTGCATCAACTTCCTCCCAGATTCCCCGCATCTACTTCCTCCCAGATTCACTTCATCTACTTCCTCCCAGATTCCCTGCATCAACGCCCTCCCAGATTCCCTGCATCCACTTCCTCCCAGATTACCTGCATCAATTTCCTCCCAGATGCCCTGCATCAACTTCCTCCCAGATTCCCTGCATCCACTTCCTTCCAGATTCCCTGCATCTACTTCCTCCCAGATTCCCTGCATCATTTTCCTCCCAGATTCCCTGCATCCACTTCCTCCCAGATTCACTGCATCAACTTCTGTCCAGATTCCCTGCATCCACTTCCTCACAGATTCACTGCATCTACCTCCTCCCAGATTCCCTGCATACACTTCCTCCCAGATTTACTGTATCTACTTCCTCCCAGATTCCCTACATTCACCCCAGATTCCCTGCATCAACTTTCTCCCAGATTCCCTGCATTCACCCCAGATTCCCTGCATCAACTTCCTCCCAGATTCCCCGCATCAACTTCCTCCCAGATTCCCTGCATCAACTTCCTTCCAGATTCCCTGCATTCACTACCTTTCAGATTCCCTGCATCAACTTCCTCCAAGATTCCCTGCACCAACTTCCTCCCAGATTCCCTGCATCAACGTCCTCCCAGATTCCCTGCATTCACTACCTCCCTGCATCAACTTCCTCCCAGATTCCCTGCATCAACTTCCTCCCAGATTCCCTGCATCAACTTCCTCCCAGATTCCCTGCACCAACTTCCTCCCAGATTCCCTGCATCAACTTCCTCCCAGATTCCCTGCATTCACTACCTCCCAGATTCCCTGCATCAACTTCCTCCCAGATTCCCCGCATCAACTTCCCCCCAGATTCCCTGCATCAACTTCCTCCCAGATTCCCTGCATCTACTTCCTCCCAGATTCCCTGCATCAATGCCCTCCCAGATTCCCTGCATCCACTTCCTCCCAGATTCCCTGCATCCACTTCCTCCCAGATTCACTGCATCTACTTCCTCCCAGATTCCCTGCATCCACTTCCTTCCAGATTCCCCGCATCCACATCCTCCCAGATTCCCCGCATCAACTTCCTCCCAGATTCCCTGCATCAACTTCCTCCCAGATTCCCTGCATCAACTTCCTCCCAGATTCCCTGCATTCACTACCTCCCAGATTCCCTGCATCAACTTCCTCCCAGATTCCCCGCATCAACTTCCTCCCAGATTCCCTGCATCAACTTCCTCCCAGATTCCCTGCATTCCCTACCTCCCAGATTCCCTGCATCAACTTCGTTCCAGATTCCCCGCATCAATTTCCTCACAGATTCACTGCATCAACTTCCTCCCAGATTCCCTGCATCAACGCCCTCCCAGATTCCCTGCATCCACTTCCTCCCAGATTCCCTGCATCCACTTCCTCCCAGATTCACTGCATTTACTTCCTCCCAGATTCCCAGCATCCACTTCATTCCAGATTCCCTGCATGCACTTCCTCCCAGATTCCCCGCATCAACTTCCTCCCAGATTCCCTGCATCAACCTCCTCCCAGATTCACCGCATCAACTTCCTCCCAGATTCCCTGCATCAATTTCCTCCCAGATTCCCTGCATTCACTACCTCCCAGATTCCCCGCATCAACTTTCTCCCAGATTCCCTGCATCAACTTCCTCCCAGATTCCCTGCATTCCCTACCTCCCAGATTCCCTGTATCAACTTCCTCCCAGATTCCCCGCATCTACTTCCTCCCAGATTCACTGCATCTACTTCCTCCCAGATTCCCTGCATCAACGCCCTCCCAGATTCCCTGCATCCACTTCCTCCCAGATTCCCTGCATCCACTTCCTCCCAGATTCACTGCATTTACTTCCTCCCAGATTCCCAGCATCCACTTCCTTCCAGATTCCCTGCATGCACTTCCTCCCAGATTCCCCGCATCAACTTCCTCCCAGATTCCCTGCATCAACCTCCTCCCAGATTCACCGCATCAACTTCCTCCCAGATTCCCTGCATCAAGTTCCTCCCAGATTCCCTGCATTCACTACCTCCCAGATTCCCTGCATCAACTTCCTCCCAGATTCCCGGCATCAACTTCCTCCCAGATTCCCTGCATCCACTTCCTCCCAGATTCACTGCATCTACTTCCTCCCAGATTCCCTGCATCCACTTCCTTCCAGATTCCCTGCATCCACATCCTCCCAGATTCCCTGCATCAACTTCCTCCCCGATTCCCTGCATCAACTTCCTCCCAGATTCCCTGCATTCACTACCTCCCAGATTCCCCGCATCAACTTCCTCCCAGATTGCGCGCATCAACTTCCTCCCAGATTCCCTGCATCAACTTCCTCCCAGATTCCCTGCATTCACTACCTCCCAGATTTCCTGCATCAACTTCCTCCCAGATTCCTGGCATCAACTTCCTCCCAGATTCCCTGCATCAACTTCCTCCCAGATTCCCCGCATCTACTTCCTCCCAGATTCACTGCATCAACTTCAACCCAGATTCCCTGTATTCACTACCTCCCAGATTCCCTGCATCAACTTCCTCCCAGATTCCCCGCAACAACTTCCTCCCAGATTCCCCGCATCTACTTCCTCCCAGATTCCCTGCATCAATGCCCTCCCAGATTCCCTGCATCCACTTCCTCCCAGATTCACTGCATCCACTTCCTCCCAGATTCACTGCATCTACTTCCTCCCAGATTCCCTGCATCCACTTCCTTCCAGATTCCCTGCATCCACATCCTCCCAGATTCCCCGCATCAACTTCCTCCCAGATTCCCTACATCAACTTCCTCCCAGATTCCCTGCATTCACTACCTCCCAGATTCCCCGCATCAACTTCCTCCCAGATTACCCGCATCAACTTCCTCACGGATTCCCTGCATCAACTTCCTCCCAGATTCCCTGCATTCACTACCTCCCAGATTCCCTGCATCAACTTCCTCCCAGATTCCCTGCATCAACTTCCTCCCAGATTCCCTGCATTCACTACCTCCCAGATTCCCTGCATCAACTTCCTCCCAGATTCCGGGCATCAACTTCCTCCCAGATTCCCTGCATCAACTTCCTCCCAGATTCCCTGCATTCACTACCTCCCAGATTCTCTGCATCCACTTCCTCCCAGATTCCCTGCATCCACTTCCTCCCAGATTCACTGCATCTACTTCCTCCCAGATTACCTGCATCCACTTCCTCCCAGATTCCCTGCATCCACTTCCTCCCAGATTCACTGCATTTACTTCCTCCCAGATTCCCAGCATCCACTTCCTTCCAGATTCCCTGCATCCACTTCCTCCCAGATTCCCCGCATCAACTTCCTCCCAGATTCCCCGCATCAACTTCCTCCCAGATTCACCGCATCAACTTCCTTCCAGATTCCCTGCATCAAGTTCCTCCCAGATTCCCTGCATTCACTACCTCCCAGATTCCCTCCATCAACTTCCTCCCAGATTCCCGGCATCAACTTCCTCCCAGATTCCCTGCATCAACTTCCTCCCAGATTCCCCGCATCTACTTCCTCCCAGATTCACTGCATCCACTTCCTTCCAGATTCTCTGCATTCACTACCTCCCAGATTCCCTGCATCAACTTCCTCCCAGATTCCATGCATCAACTTCCTCCCAGATTCCCCGCATCAACTTCCTCCCAGATTCCCTGCATCAACTTCCTCCCAGATTCCCTGCATTCACTACCTCCCAAATTCCCTGCATCAACTTCCTCCCAGATTCCCGGCATCAACTTCCTCCCATATTCCCTGCATCAACTTCCTCCCAGATTCCCCGCATCTACTTCCTCCCAGATTCACTTCATCTACTTCCTCCCAGATTCCCTGCATCAACGCCCTCCCAGATTCCCTGCATCCACTTCCTCCCAGATTACCTGCATCAATTTCCTCCCAGATGCCCTGCATCAACTTCCTCCCAGATTCCCTGCATCCACTTCCTTCCAGATTCCCTGCATCTACTTCCTCCCAGATTCCCTGCATCATTTTCCTCCCAGATTCCCTGCATCCACTTCCTCCCAGATTCACTGCATCAACTTCTGTCCAGATTCCCTGCATCCACTTCCTCACAGATTCACTGCATCTACCTCCTCCCAGATTCCCTGCATACACTTCCTCCCAGATTTACTGTATCTACTTCCTCCCAGATTCCCTACATTCACCCCAGATTCCCTGCATCAACTTTCTCCCAGATTCCCTGCATTCACCCCAGATTCCCTGCATCAACTTCCTCCCAGATTCCCCGCATCAACTTCCTCCCAGATTCCCTGCATCAACTTCCTTCCAGATTCCCTGCATTCACTACCTTTCAGATTCCCTGCATCAACTTCCTCCAAGATTCCCTGCACCAACTTCCTCCCAGATTCCCTGCATCAACGTCCTCCCAGATTCCCTGCATTCACTACCTCCCTGCATCAACTTCCTCCCAGATTCCCTGCATCAACTTCCTCCCAGATTCCCTGCACCAACTTCCTCCCAGATTCCCTGCATCAACTTCCTCCCAGATTCCCTGCATTCACTACCTCCCAGATTCCCTGCATCAACTTCCTCCCAGATTCCCCGCATCAACTTCCCCCCAGATTCCCTGCATCAACTTCCTCCCAGATTCCCTGCATCTACTTCCTCCCAGATTCCCTGCATCAATGCCCTCCCAGATTCCCTGCATCCACTTCCTCCCAGATTCCCTGCATCCACTTCCTCCCAGATTCACTGCATCTACTTCCTCCCAGATTCCCTGCATCCACTTCCTTCCAGATTCCCCGCATCCACATCCTCCCAGATTCCCCGCATCAACTTCCTACCAGATTCCCTGCATCAACTTCCTCCCAGATTCCCTGCATCAACTTCCTCCCAGATTCCCTGCATTCACTACCTCCCAGATTCCCTGCATCAACTTCCTCCCAGATTCCCCGCATCAACTTCCTCCCAGATTCCCTGCATCAACTTCCTCCCAGATTCCCTGCATTCCCTACCTCCCAGATTCCCTGCATCAACTTCGTTCCAGATTCCCCGCATCAATTTCCTCACAGATTCACTGCATCAACTTCCTCCCAGATTCCCTGCATCAACGCCCTCCCAGATTCCCTGCATCCACTTCCTCCCAGATTCCCTGCATCCACTTCCTCCCAGATTCACTGCATTTACTTCCTCCCAGATTCCCAGCATCCACTTCATTCCAGATTCCCTGCATGCACTTCCTCCCAGATTCCCCGCATCAACTTCCTCCCAGATTCCCTGCATCAACCTCCTCCCAGATTCACCGCATCAACTTCCTCCCAGATTCCCTGCATCAATTTCCTCCCAGATTCCCTGCATTCACTACCTCCCAGATTCCCCGCATCAACTTTCTCCCAGATTCCCTGCATCAACTTCCTCCCAGATTCCCTGCATTCCCTACCTCCCAGATTCCCTGTATCAACTTCCTCCCAGATTCCCCGCATCTACTTCCTCCCAGATTCACTGCATCTACTTCCTCCCAGATTCCCTGCATCAACGCCCTCCCAGATTCCCTGCATCCACTTCCTCCCAGATTCCCTGCATCCACTTCCTCCCAGATTCACTGCATTTACTTCCTCCCAGATTCCCAGCATCCACTTCCTTCCAGATTCCCTGCATGCACTTCCTCCCAGATTCCCCGCATCAACTTCCTCCCAGATTCCCTGCATCAACCTCCTCCCAGATTCACCGCATCAACTTCCTCCCAGATTCCCTGCATCAAGTTCCTCCCAGATTCCCTGCATTCACTACCTCCCAGATTCCCTGCATCAACTTCCTCCCAGATTCCCGGCATCAACTTCCTCCCAGATTCCCTGCATCCACTTCCTCCCAGATTCACTGCATCTACTTCCTCCCAGATTCCCTGCATCCACTTCCTTCCAGATTCCCTGCATCCACATCCTCCCAGATTCCCTGCATCAACTTCCTCCCCGATTCCCTGCATCAACTTCCTCCCAGATTCCCTGCATTCACTACCTCCCAGATTCCCCGCATCAACTTCCTCCCAGATTGCGCGCATCAACTTCCTCCCAGATTCCCTGCATCAACTTCCTCCCAGATTCCCTGCATTCACTACCTCCCAGATTTCCTGCATCAACTTCCTCCCAGATTCCTGGCATCAACTTCCTCCCAGATTCCCTGCATCAACTTCCTCCCAGATTCCCCGCATCTACTTCCTCCCAGATTCACTGCATCAACTTCAACCCAGATTCCCTGTATTCACTACCTCCCAGATTCCCTGCATCAACTTCCTCCCAGATTCCCCGCAACAACTTCCTCCCAGATTCCCTGCATCAACTTCCTCCCAGATTCCCTGCATTCACTACCTCCCAGATTCCCTGCATCAACTTCCTCCCAGATTCCCCGCATCAACTTCCTCCCAGATTCCCTGCATCAACTTCCTCCCAGATTCCCTGCATTCACTACCTCCCAGATTCCCTGCATCAACTTCCTCCCAGATTCCCCGCATCAACTTCCTCCCAGATTCCCTGCATCAACTTCCTCCCAGATTCCCTGCATCAACTTCTGTCCAGATTCCCTGCATCCACTTCCTCACAGATTCACTGCATCTACCTCCTCCCAGATTCCCTGCATACACATCCTCCCAGATTTACTGTATCTACTTCCTCCCAGATTCCCTGCATCCACTTCTTCCCAGATTCCCTGCATCCTTCCTCCCAGATTCCCTGAATCCACTTCCTCCCAGATTTACTGCATCTACTTCCTCCCAGATTCACTGCATCTACTTCCTCCCAGATTCCCTGCATCCACTTCCTCCCAGATATACTGCATCTACTTCCTCCCAGATTCATTGCATCTACTTCCTCCCAGATTCCCTGCATCGACTTCCTCCTAGATTCCCTGCATCCACTTCCTCCCAGATTCACTGCATCGACTTCCTCCCAGATTCCCTGCATCGACTTCCTCCCAGATTCACTGCATATACATCCTCCCAGATTCCCTGCATCAACTTCCTCCCAGATTCCCTGCATCAACTTCTGTCCAGATTCCCTGCATCTACTTCCTCCCAGATTCCCTGCATCCACTTCTTCACAGATTCCCTGCATCCTTCCTCCCAGATTCCCTGAATCCACTTCATCCCAGATTTACTGCATCTACTTCCTCCCAGATTCCCCGCATCAACTTCCTCCCAGATTCCCCGCATCAACTTCCTCCCGGATTCCCTGCATCAACTTCCTCCCAGATTCCCTGCATTCACTACCTCCCAGATTCCCTGCATCAACTTCCTCCCAGATTCCCTGCATCAACTTCCTCCCAGATTCCCTGCATTCACTACCTCCCAGATTCCCTGCATCAACTTTCTCCCAGATTCCGGGCATCAACTTCCTCCCGGATTACCTGCATCAACTTCCTCCCAGATTCCCTGCATTCACTACCTCCCAGATTCTTTGCATCCACTTCCTCCCAGATTCCCTGCATCCACTTCCTCCCAGATTCACTGCATCTACTTCCTCCCAGATTACCTGCATCCACTTCCTCCCAGATTCCCTGCATCCACTTCCTCCCAGATTCACTGCATTTACTTTCTCCCAGATTCCCAGCATCCACTTCCTTCCAGATTCCCTGCATCCACTTCCTCCCAGATTCCCCGCATCAACTTCCTCCCAGATTCCCTGCATCAAGTTCCTCCCAGATTCCCTGCATTCACTACCTCCCAGATTCCCTCCATCAACTTCCTCCCAGATTCCCGGCATCAACTTCCTCCCAGATTCCCTGCATCAACTTCCTCCCAGATTCCCCGCATCTACTTCCTCCCAGATTCACTGCATCCACTTCCTTCCAGATTCTCTGCATTCACTACCTCCCAGATTCCCTGCATCAACTTCCTCCCAGATTCCCCGCATCAACTTCCTCCCAGATTCCATGCATCAACTTCCTCCCAGATTCCCCGCATCAACTTCCTCCCAGATTCCCTGCATTCACTACCTCCCAAATTCCCTGCATCAACTTCCTCCCAGATTCCCGGCATCAACTTCCTCCCATATTCCCTGCATCAACTTCCTCCCAGATTCCCCGCATCTACTTCCTCCCAGATTCACTTCATCTACTTTCTTCCAGATTCCCTGCATCAACACCCTCCCAGATTCCCTGCATCCACTTCCTCCCAGATTACCTGCATCCACTTCCTCCCAGATTCCCTGCATCAACTTCCTCCCAGATTCCCTGCATCCACTTCCTTCCAGATTCCCTGCATCTACTTCCTCCCAGATTCCCTGCATCATTTTCCTCCCAGATTCCCTGCATCCACTTCCTCCCAGATTCACTGCATCAACTTCTGTCCAGATTCCCTGCATCCACTTCCTCACAGATTCACTGCATCTACCTCCTCCCAGATTGCCTGCATGCACTTCCTCCCAGATTTACTGTATCTACTTCCTCCCAGATTCCCTGCATTAACCCCAGATTCCCTGCATCAACTTCCTCCCAGATTCCCCGCATCAACTTCCTCCCAGATTCCCTGCATCAACTTCCTCCCAGATTCCCTGCATTCACCCCAGATTCCCTGCATCAACTTCCTCCCAGATTCCCTGCATCAACTTCCTCCCAGATTCCCTGCATCAACTTCCTCCCAGATTCCCTGCATTCACTACCTTCCAGATTCCCTGCATCAACTTCCTCCCAGATTCCCTGCAATAACTTCCTCCCAGATTCCCTGCATCTACTTCCTCCCAGATTCCCTGCATTCACTACCTCCCAGATTCCCTGCATCAACTTCCTCCCAGATTCCCCGCATCTACTTCCTCCCAGATTCCCT
Organism: Ambystoma mexicanum; assembly: GCF_040938575.1. NCBI lineage: Eukaryota > Metazoa > Chordata > Amphibia > Caudata > Ambystomatidae > Ambystoma > Ambystoma mexicanum. Next base: position 13,277,378 of record NC_090939.1, read on the forward strand.
GCATCAATGCCCTCCCAGATTCCCTGCATCCACTTCCTCCCAGATTCACTGCATCCACTTCCTCCCAGATTCACTGCATCTACTTCCTCCCAGATTCCCTGCATCCACTTCCTTCCAGATTCCCTGCATCCACATCCTCCCAGATTCCCCGCATCAACTTCCTCCCAGATTCCCTACATCAACTTCCTCCCAGATTCCCTGCATTCACTACCTCCCAGATTCCCCGCATCAACTTCCTCCCAGATTACCCGCATCAACTTCCTCACGGATTCCCTGCATCAACTTCCTCCCAGATTCCCTGCATTCACTACCTCCCAGATTCCCTGCATCAACTTCCTCCCAGATTCCCTGCATCAACTTCCTCCCAGATTCCCTGCATTCACTACCTCCCAGATTCCCTGCATCAACTTCCTCCCAGATTCCGGGCATCAACTTCCTCCCAGATTCCCTGCATCAACTTCCTCCCAGATTCCCTGCATTCACTACCTCCCAGATTCTCTGCATCCACTTCCTCCCAGATTCCCTGCATCCACTTCCTCCCAGATTCACTGCATCTACTTCCTCCCAGATTACCTGCATCCACTTCCTCCCAGATTCCCTGCATCCACTTCCTCCCAGATTCACTGCATTTACTTCCTCCCAGATTCCCAGCATCCACTTCCTTCCAGATTCCCTGCATCCACTTCCTCCCAGATTCCCCGCATCAACTTCCTCCCAGATTCCCCGCATCAACTTCCTCCCAGATTCACCGCATCAACTTCCTTCCAGATTCCCTGCATCAAGTTCCTCCCAGATTCCCTGCATTCACTACCTCCCAGATTCCCTCCATCAACTTCCTCCCAGATTCCCGGCATCAACTTCCTCCCAGATTCCCTGCATCAACTTCCTCCCAGATTCCCCGCATCTACTTCCTCCCAGATTCACTGCATCCACTTCCTTCCAGATTCTCTGCATTCACTACCTCCCAGATTCCCTGCATCAACTTCCTCCCAGATTCCATGCATCAACTTCCTCCCAGATTCCCCGCATCAACTTCCTCCCAGATTCCCTGCATCAACTTCCTCCCAGATTCCCTGCATTCACTACCTCCCAAATTCCCTGCATCAACTTCCTCCCAGATTCCCGGCATCAACTTCCTCCCATATTCCCTGCATCAACTTCCTCCCAGATTCCCCGCATCTACTTCCTCCCAGATTCACTTCATCTACTTCCTCCCAGATTCCCTGCATCAACGCCCTCCCAGATTCCCTGCATCCACTTCCTCCCAGATTCCCTGCATCAATTTCCTCCCAGATGCCCTGCATCAACTTCCTCCCAGATTCCCTGCATCCACTTCCTTCCAGATTCCCTGCATCTACTTCCTCCCAGATTCCCTGCATCATTTTCCTCCCAGATTCCCTGCATCCACTTCCTCCCAGATTCACTGCATCAACTTCTGTCCAGATTCCCTGCATCCACTTCCTCACAGATTCACTGCATCTACCTCCTCCCAGATTCCCTGCATACACTTCCTCCCAGATTTACTGTATCTACTTCCTCCCAGATTCCCTACATTCACCCCAGATTCCCTGCATCAACTTTCTCCCAGATTCCCTGCATTCACCCCAGATTCCCTGCATCAACTTCCTCCCAGATTCCCCGCATCAACTTCCTCCCAGATTCCCTGCATCAACTTCCTTCCAGATTCCCTGCATTCACTACCTTTCAGATTCCCTGCATCAACTTCCTCCAAGATTCCCTGCACCAACTTCCTCCCAGATTCCCTGCATCAACGTCCTCCCAGATTCCCTGCATTCACTACCTCCCTGCATCAACTTCCTCCCAGATTCCCTGCATCAACTTCCTCCCAGATTCCCTGCATCAACTTCCTCCCAGATTCCCTGCATTCACTGCCTCCCAGATTCCCTGCATCAACTTCCTCCCAGATTCCCTGCACCAACTTCCTCCCAGATTCCCTGCATCAACTTCCTCCCAGATTCCCTGCATTCACTACCTCCCAGATTCCCTGCATCAACTTCCTCCCAGATTCCCCGCATCAACTTCCCCCCAGATTCCCTGCATCAACTTCCTCCCAGATTCCCTGCATCTACTTCCTCCCAGATTCCCTGCATCAATGCCCTCCCAGATTCCCTGCATCCACTTCCTCCCAGATTCCCTGCATCCACTTCCTCCCAGATTCACTGCATCTACTTCCTCCCAGATTCCCTGCATCCACTTCCTTCCAGATTCCCCGCATCCACATCCTCCCAGATTCCCCGCATCAACTTCCTCCCAGATTCCCTGCATCAACTTCCTCCCAGATTCCCTGCATCAACTTCCTCCCAGATTCCCTGCATTCACTACCTCCCAGATTCCCTGCATCAACTTCCTCCCAGATTCCCCGCATCAACTTCCTCCCAGATTCCCTGCATCAACTTCCTCCCAGATTCCCTGCATTCCCTACCTCCCAGATTCCCTGCATCAACTTCGTTCCAGATTCCCCGCATCAATTTCCTCACAGATTCACTGCATCAACTTCCTCCCAGATTCCCTGCATCAACGCCCTCCCAGATTCCCTGCATCCACTTCCTCCCAGATTCCCTGCATCCACTTCCTCCCAGATTCACTGCATTTACTTCCTCCCAGATTCCCAGCATCCACTTCATTCCAGATTCCCTGCATGCACTTCCTCCCAGATTCCCCGCATCAACTTCCTCCCAGATTCCCTGCATCAACCTCCTCCCAGATTCACCGCATCAACTTCCTCCCAGATTCCCTGCATCAATTTCCTCCCAGATTCCCTGCATTCACTACCTCCCAGATTCCCCGCATCAACTTTCTCCCAGATTCCCTGCATCAACTTCCTCCCAGATTCCCTGCATTCCCTACCTCCCAGATTCCCTGTATCAACTTCCTCCCAGATTCCCCGCATCTACTTCCTCCCAGATTCACTGCATCTACTTCCTCCCAGATTCCCTGCATCAACGCCCTCCCAGATTCCCTGCATCCACTTCCTCCTAGATTCCCTGCATCCACTTCCTCCCAGATTCACTGCATTTACTTCCTCCCAGATTCCCAGCATCCACTTCCTTCCAGATTCCCTGCATGCACTTCCTCCCAGATTCCCCGCATCAACTTCCTCCCAGATTCCCTGCATCAACCTCCTCCCAGATTCACCGCATCAACTTCCTCCCAGATTCCCTGCATCAAGTTCCTCCCAGATTCCCTGCATTCACTACCTCCCAGATTCCCTGCATCAACTTCCTCCCAGATTCCCGGCATCAACTTCCTCCCAGATTCCCTGCATCCACTTCCTCCCAGATTCACTGCATCTACTTCCTCCCAGATTCCCTGCATCCACTTCCTTCCAGATTCCCTGCATCCACATCCTCCCAGATTCCCTGCATCAACTTCCTCCCCGATTCCCTGCATTCACTACCTCCCAGATTCCCCGCATCAACTTCCTCCCAGATTGCGCGCATCAACTTCCTCCCAGATTCCCTGCATCAACTTCCTCCCAGATTCCCTGCATTCACTACCTCCCAGATTTCCTGCATCAACTTCCTCCCAGATTCCTGGCATCAACTTCCTCCCAGATTCCCTGCATCAACTTCCTCCCAGATTCCCCGCATTTACTTCCTCCCAGATTCACTGCATCAACTTCAACCCAGATTCCCTGTATTCACTACCTCCCAGATTCCCTGCATCAACTTCCTCCCAGATTCCCCGCAACAACTTCCTCCCAGATTCCCTGCATCAACTTCCTCCCAGATTCCCTGCATTCACTACCTCCCAGATTCCCTGCATCAACTTCCTCCCAGATTCCCCGCATCAACTTCCTCCCAGATTCCCTGCATCAACTTCCTCCCAGATTCCCTGCATTCACTACCTCCCAGATTCCCTGCATCAACTTCCTCCCAGATTCCCCGCATCAACTTCCTCCCAGATTCCCTGCATCAACTTCCTCCCAGATTCCCTGCATCAACTTCTGTCCAGATTCCCTGCATCCACTTCCTCACAGATTCACTGCATCTACCTCCTCCCAGATTCCCTGCATACACATCCTCCCAGATTTACTGTATCTACTTCCTCCCAGATTCCCTGCATCCACTTCTTCCCAGATTCCCTGCATCCTTCCTCCCAGATTCCCTGAATCCACTTCATCCCAGATTTACTGCATCTACTTCCTCCCAGATTCACTGCATCTACTTCCTCCCAGATTCCCTGCATCCACTTCCTCCCAGATATACTGCATCTACTTCCTCCCAGATTCATTGCATCTACTTCCTCCCAGATTCCCTGCATCGACTTCCTCCTAGATTCCCTGCATCCACTTCCTCCCAGATTCACTGCATCGACTTCCTCCCAGATTCCCTGCATCGACTTCCTCCCAGATTCACTGCATATACATCCTCCCAGATTCCCTGCATCAACTTCCTCCCAGATTCCCTGCATCAACTTCTGTCCAGATTCCCTGCATCTACTTCCTCCCAGATTCCCTGCATCCACTTCTTCACAGATTCCCTGCATCCTTCCTCCCAGATTCCCTGAATCCACTTCCTCCCAGATTTACTGCATCTACTTCCTCCCAGATTCCCCGCATCAACTTCCTCCCAGATTCCCCGCATCAACTTCCTCCCGGATTCCCTGCATCAACTTCCTCCCAGATTCCCTGCATTCACTACCTCCCAGATTCCCTGCATCAACTTCCTCCCAGATTCCCTGCATCAACTTCCTCCCAGATTCCCTGCATTCACTACCTCCCAGATTCCCTGCATCAACTTCCTCCCAGATTCCGGGCATCAACTTCCTCCCAGATTACCTGCATCAACTTCCTCCCAGATTCCCTGCATTCACTACCTCCCAGATTCTTTGCATCCACTTCCTCCCAGATTCCCTGCATCCACTTCCTCCCAGATTCACTGCATCTACTTCCTCCCAGATTACCTGCATCCACTTCCTCCCAGATTCCCTGCATCCACTTCCTCCCAGATTCACTGCATTTACTTTCTCCCAGATTCCCAGCATCCACTTCCTTCCAGATTCCCTGCATCCACTTCCTCCCAGATTCCCCGCATCAACTTCCTCCCAGATTCCCTGCATCAAGTTCCTCCCAGATTCCCTGCATTCACTACCTCCCAGATTCCCTCCATCAACTTCCTCCCAGATTCCCGGCATCAACTTCCTCCCAGATTCCCTGCATCAACTTCCTCCCAGATTCCCCGCATCTACTTCCTCCCAGATTCACTGCATCCACTTCCTTCCAGATTCTCTGCATTCACTACCTCCCAGATTCCCTGCATCAACTTCCTCCCAGATTCCCCGCATCAACTTCCTCCCAGATTCCATGCATCAACTTCCTCCCAGATTCCCCGCATCAACTTCCTCCCAGATTCCCTGCATTCACTACCTCCCAAATTCCCTGCATCAACTTCCTCCCAGATTCCCGGCATCAACTTCCTCCCATATTCCCTGCATCAACTTCCTCCCAGATTCCCCGCATCTACTTCCTCCCAGATTCACTTCATCTACTTCCTTCCAGATTCCCTGCATCAACACCCTCCCAGATTCCCTGCATCCACTTCCTCCCAGATTACCTGCATCCACTTCCTCCCAGATTCCCTGCATCAACTTCCTCCCAGATTCCCTGCATCCACTTCCTTCCAGATTCCCTGCATCTACTTCCTCCCAGATTCCCTGCATCATTTTCCTCCCAGATTCCCTGCATCCACTTCCTCCCAGATTCACTGCATCAACTTCTGTCCAGATTCCCTGCATCCACTTCCTCACAGATTCACTGCATCTACCTCCTCCCAGATTGCCTGCATACACTTCCTCCCAGATTTACTGTATCTACTTCCTCCCAGATTCCCTGCATTAACCCCAGATTCCCTGCATCAACTTCCTCCCAGATTCCCCGCATCAACTTCCTCCCAGATTCCCTGCATCAACTTCCTCCCAGATTCCCTGCATTCACCCCAGATTCCCTGCATCAACTTCCTCCCAGATTCCCTGCATCAACTTCCTCCCAGATTCCCTGCATCAACTTCCTCCCAGATTCCCTGCATTCACTACCTTCCAGATTCCCTGCATCAACTTCCTCCCAGATTCCCTGCAATAACTTCCTCCCAGATTCCCTGCATCTACTTCCTCCCAGATTCCCTGCATTCACTACCTCCCAGATTCCCTGCATCAACTTCCTCCCAGATTCCCCGCATCTACTTCCTCCCAGATTCCCTGCATCAATGCCCTCCCAGATTCCCTGCATCCACTTCCTCCCAGATTCACTGCATCCACTTCCTCCCAGATTCACTGCATCTACTTCCTCCCAGATTCCCTGCATCCACTTCCTTCCAGATTCCCTGCATCCACATCCTCCCAGATTCCCCGCATCAACTTCCTCCCAGATTCCCTACATCAACTTCCTCCCAGATTCCCTGCATTCACTACCTCCCAGATTCCCCGCATCAACTTCCTCCCAGATTACCCGCATCAACTTCCTCACGGATTCCCTGCATCAACTTCCTCCCAGATTCCCTGCATTCACTACCTCCCAGATTCCCTGCATCAACTTCCTCCCAGATTCCCTGCATCAACTTCCTCCCAGATTCCCTGCATTCACTACCCCCCAGATTCCCTGCATCAACTTCCTCCCAGATTCCGGGCATCAACTTCCTCCCAGATTCCCTGCATCAACTTCCTCCCAGATTCCCTGCATTCACTACCTCCCAGATTCTCTGCATCCACTTCCTCCCAGATTCCCTGCATCCACTTCCTCCCAGATTCACTGCATCTACTTCCTCCCAGATTACCTGCATCCACTTCCTCCCAGATTCCCTGCATCCACTTCCTCCCAGATTCACTGCATTTACTTCCTCCCAGATTCCCAGCATCCACTTCCTTCCAGATTCCCTGCATCCACTTCCTCCCAGATTCCCCGCATCAACTTCCTCCCAGATTCCCCGCATCAACTTCCTCCCAGATTCACCGCATCAACTTCCTTCCAGATTCCCTGCATCAAGTTCCTCCCAGATTCCCTGCATTCACTACCTCCCAGATTCCCTCCATCAACTTCCTCCCAGATTCCCGGCATCAACTTCCTCCCAGATTCCCTGCATCAACTTCCTCCCAGATTCCCCGCATCTACTTCCTCCCAGATTCACTGCATCCACTTCCTTCCAGATTCTCTGCATTCACTACCTCCCAGATTCCCTGCATCAACTTCCTCCCAGATTCCATGCATCAACTTCCTCCCAGATTCCCCGCATCAACTTCCTCCCAGATTCCCTGCATCAACTTCCTCCCAGATTCCCTGCATTCACTACCTCCCAAATTCCCTGCATCAACTTCCTCCCAGATTCCCGGCATCAACTTCCTCCCATATTCCCTGCATCAACTTCCTCCCAGATTCCCCGCATCTACTTCCTCCCAGATTCACTTCATCTACTTCCTCCCAGATTCCCTGCATCAACGCCCTCCCAGATTCCCTGCATCCACTTCCTCCCAGATTACCTGCATCAATTTCCTCCCAGATGCCCTGCATCAACTTCCTCCCAGATTCCCTGCATCCACTTCCTTCCAGATTCCCTGCATCTACTTCCTCCCAGATTCCCTGCATCATTTTCCTCCCAGATTCCCTGCATCCACTTCCTCCCAGATTCACTGCATCAACTTCTGTCCAGATTCCCTGCATCCACTTCCTCACAGATTCACTGCATCTACCTCCTCCCAGATTCCCTGCATACACTTCCTCCCAGATTTACTGTATCTACTTCCTCCCAGATTCCCTACATTCACATCAGATTCCCTGCATCAACTTTCTCCCAGATTCCCTGCATTCACCCCAGAATCCCTGCATCAACTTCCTCCCAGATTCCCCGCATCAACTTCCTCCCAGATTCCCTGCATCAACTTCCTTCCAGATTCCCTGCATTCACTACCTTTCAGATTCCCTGCATCAACTTCCTCCAAGATTCCCTGCACCAACTTCCTCCCAGATTCCCTGCATCAACGTCCTCCCAGATTCCCTGCATTCACTACCTCCCTGCATCAACTTCCTCCCAGATTCCCTGCATCAACTTCCTCCCAGATTCCCTGCATCAACTTCCTCCCAGATTCCCTGCATTCACTGCCTCCCAGATTCCCTGCATCAACTTCCTCCCAGATTCCCTGCACCAACTTCCTCCCAGATTCCCTGCATCAACTTCCTCCCAGATTCCCTGCATTCACTACCTCCCAGATTCCCTGCATCAACTTCCTCCCAGATTCCCCGCATCAACTTCCCCCCAGATTCCCTGCATCAACTTCCTCCCAGATTCCCTGCATCTACTTCCTCCCAGATTCCCTGCATCAATGCCCTCCCAGATTCCCTGCATCCACTTCCTCCCAGATTCACTGCATCTACTTCCTCCCAGATTCCCTGCATCCACTTCCTTCCAGATTCCCCGCATCCACATCCTCCCAGATTCCCCGCATCAACTTCCTCCCAGATTCCCTGCATCAACTTCCTCCCAGATTCCCTGCATCAACTTCCTCCCAGATTCCCTGCATTCACTACCTCCCAGATTCCCTGCATCAACTTCCTCCCAGATTCCCCGCATCAACTTCCTCCCAGATTCCCTGCATCAACTTCCTCCCAGATTCCCTGCATTCCCTACCTCCCAGATTCCCTGCATCAACTTCGTTCCAGATTCCCCGCATCAATTTCCTCACAGATTCACTGCATCAACTTCCTCCCAGATTCCCTGCATCAACGCCCTCCCAGATTCCCTGCATCCACTTCCTCCCAGATTCCCTGCATCCACTTCCTCCCAGATTCACTGCATTTACTTCCTCCCAGATTCCCAGCATCCACTTCATTCCAGATTCCCTGCATGCACTTCCTCCCAGATTCCCCGCATCAACTTCCTCCCAGATTCCCTGCATCAACCTCCTCCCAGATTCACCGCATCAACTTCCTCCCAGATTCCCTGCATCAATTTCCTCCCAGATTCCCTGCATTCACTACCTCCCAGATTCCCCGCATCAACTTTCTCCCAGATTCCCTGCATCAACTTCCTCCCAGATTCCCTGCATTCCCTACCTCCCAGATTCCCTGTATCAACTTCCTCCCAGATTCCCCGCATCTACTTCCTCCCAGATTCACTGCATCTACTTCCTCCCAGATTCCCTGCATCAACGCCCTCCCAGATTCCCTGCATCCACTTCCTCCCAGATTCCCTGCATCCACTTCCTCCCAGATTCACTGCATTTACTTCCTCCCAGATTCCCAGCATCCACTTCCTTCCAGATTCCCTGCATGCACTTCCTCCCAGATTCCCCGCATCAACTTCCTCCCAGATTCCCTGCATCAACCTCCTCCCAGATTCACTGCATCAACTTCCTCCCAGATTCCCTGCATCAAGTTCCTCCCAGATTCCCTGCATTCACTACCTCCCAGATTCCCTGCATCAACTTCCTCCCAGATTCCCGGCATCAACTTCCTCCCAGATTCCCTGCATCCACTTCCTCCCAGATTCACTGCATCTACTTCCTCCCAGATTCCCTGCATCCACTTCCTTCCAGATTCCCTGCATCCACATCCTCCCAGATTCCCTGCATCAACTTCCTCCCCGATTCCCTGCATCAACTTCCTCCCAGATTCCCTGCATTCACTACCTCCCAGATTCCCCGCATCAACTTCCTCCCAGATTGCGCGCATCAACTTCCTCCCAGATTCCCTGCATCAACTTCCTCCCAGATTCCCTGCATTCACTACCTCCCAGATTTCCTGCATCAACTTCCTCCCAGATTCCTGGCATCAACTTCCTCCCAGATTCCCTGCATCAACTTCCTCCCAGATTCCCCGCATCTACTTCCTCCCAGATTCACTGCATCAACTTCAACCCAGATTCCCTGTATTCACTACCTCCCAGATTCCCTGCATCAACTTCCTCCCAGATTCCCCGCAACAACTTCCTCCCAGATTCCCTGCATCAACTTCCTCCCAGATTCCCTGCATTCACTACCTCCCAGATTCCCTGCATCAACTTCCTCCCAGATTCCCCGCATCAACTTCCTCCCAGATTCCCTGCATCAACTTCCTCCCAGATTCCCTGCATTCACTACCTCCCAGATTCCCTGCATCAACTTCCTCCCAGATTCCCCGCATCAACTTCCTCCCAGATTCCCTGCATCAACTTCCTCCCAGATTCCCTGCATCAACTTCTGTCCAGATTCCCTGCATCCACTTCCTCACAGATTCACTGCATCTACCTCCTCCCAGATTCCCTGCATACACATCCTCCCAGATTTACTGTATCTACTTCCTCCCAGATTCCCTGCATCCACTTCTTCCCAGATTCCCTGCATCCTTCCTCCCAGATTCCCTGAATCCACTTCCTCCCAGATTTACTGCATCTACTTCCTCCCAGATTCACTGCATCTACTTCCTCCCAGATTCCCTGCATCCACTTCCTCCCAGATATACTGCATCTACTTCCTCCCAGATTCATTGCATCTACTTCCTCCCAGATTCCCTGCATCGACTTCCTCCTAGATTCCCTGCATCCACTTCCTCCCAGATTCACTGCATCGACTTCCTCCCAGATTCCCTGCATCGACTTCCTCCCAGATTCACTGCATATACATCCTCCCAGATTCCCTGCATCAACTTCCTCCCAGATTCCCTGCATCAACTTCTGTCCAGATTCCCTGCATCTACTTCCTCCCAGATTCCCTGCATCCACTTCTTCACAGATTCCCTGCATCCTTCCTCCCAGATTCCCTGAATCCACTTCCTCCCAGATTTACTGCATCTACTTCCTCCCAGATTCACTGCATCTACTTCCTCCCAGATTCCCTGCATCCACTTCCTCCCAGATGTACTGCATTTACTTCCTCCCAGATTCATTGCATCTACTTCCTCCCAGATTCCCTGCATCGACTTCCTCCCAGATTCCCTGCATCCACTTCCTCCCAGATCCACTGCATCAACTTCCTCCCAGATTCCCTGCATCGACTTCCTCCCAGATTCACTGCATATACGTCCTCCCAGATTCCATGTATCCACTTCCTTCCAGATTCCCCGCATCAATGCCCTCCCAGATTCACTGCATCTACTTCCTCCCAGATTCCCTCCATCAACTTCCTCCCAGATTCACTACATCTACTTCCTCCGAAATTCCCTGCATCCACTTCCTCCCAGATTCCCTGCATCAACCTCCTCCCTGCATCAACTTCGTCCCAGATTCAGTGCATCTACTTCCTTCCGGATTCCCTGTATCAACCTCCTTCCAGATTCCCTGCAACAATTTCCTCTAGGAGTCACTGCATATACTTCCTCCAAGATTCCATGCATCTACTTCCTCCCAGATTCCCTGCATCCACTTCCTCCCAGATTCCCTGCATCCACTTCCTCCCAGATGTACTGCATCTACTTCCTCCCAGATTCATTGCATCTACTTCCTCCCAGATTCCCTGCATCGACTTCCTCCCAGATTCCCTGCATCCACTTCCTCCCAGATTCACTGCATCAACTTCCTCCCAGATTCCCTGCATCGACTTCCTCCCAGATTCACTGCATATACGTCCTCCCAGATTCCATGTATCCACTTCCTTCCAGATTCCCTGCATCAATGCCCTCCCAGATTCACTGCATCTACTTCCTCCCAGATTCCATCCATCAACTTCCTCCCAGATTCACTACATCTACTTCCTCCGAAATTCCCTGCATCCACTTCCTCCCAGATTCCCTGCATCAACTTCCTCCCTGCATCAACTTCGTCCCAGATTCAGTGCATCTACTTCCTTCCGGATTCCCTGTATCAACCTCCTTCCAGATTCCCTGCAACAATTTCCTCTAGGAGTCACTGCATATACTTCCTCCAAGATTCCATGCATCTACTTCCTCCCAGATTCCCTGCATCAACGTCTGTCCAGATTCCCTGCATGGCTGCACATCTATTTATCAATTTGGAAGACTCACATTGTGCTTAGGTGGGGCATTTGAGGTCAACATTAGCACACGCAAAAGCTGCACAAGCGAGCAGCTGCCGCCACCAGTGGGTGAGAGGCTGCCCTTGCCTGGTGAGTTCTGCTGGGATCAGGGAAGCAGGTGTAACTCCTTAGCAAGCTGCAGCTTGCATGCGTCATCACGCACATAATGGCATGACATCATTGCTGAACGTCCTTCCAGATTCCCTGCATCCACTTCTTCCCAGATTCCCTTCATCAACGTTCTCCCAGATTCACTGCATCTACTTCCTCCCAGATTCCCTCCATCAACTTCTTCCCAGATTTCCTGCATCCACTTCCTCCCAGATTCATTGCATCTACTACCTCCCAAATTTCCTGCATCCACTTCCTCCCAGGTTCTCTGCATCAACTTCCTCCCAGATTCAGTGGATCTACTTCCTTCCGGATTCCCTGCATCAATTTCCTCTAAGAGTCAATGCATCTACTTCCTCCCAGATTCCCTGCATCAACTTCTGTCCAGATTTCCTACATCCACTTCCTCCCAGATTCCCTGCATCCACTTCCTCCCAGATTCACTACATCTACTTCCTCCAAGATTCCATGCATCTACTTCCTCCCAGATTCCCTGTATCAACGTCTGTCCAGATTCCCTGCATGGCTGCACATCTATTTATCAATTTGGAAGACTCACATTGTGCTTAGGTGGGGCATTTGAGGTCAACATTAGCACACGCAAGAGCTGCACAGGCGAGCAGCTGCCGCCACCACTGGGTGAGAGGCTGCCCTTGCCTGGTGAGTTCTGCTGGGATCAGGGAAGCAGGTGTAACTCCTTAGCAAGCTGCAGCTTGCATGCGTCATCACGCACATAATGGCATGACATCATTGCTGAACGTCCTTCCAGATTCCCTGCATCCACTTCTTCCCAGATTCCCTTCATCAACGTTCTCCCAGATTCACTGCATCTACTTCCTCCCAGATTCCCTCCATCAACTTCTTCCCAGATTTCCTGCATCCACTTCCTCCCAGATTCATTGCATCTACTACCTCCCAAATTTCCTGCATCCACTTCCTCCCAGGTTCTCTGCATCAACTTCCTCCCAGATTCCCTGCATCCACTTCCTCCCAGATTCACTACATCTACTTCCTCCAAGATTCCATGCATCTACTTCCTCCCAGATTCACTGCATCTACTTCCTCCCAGATTCACTACATCTACTTCCTCCGAAATTTCCTGCATCCACTTCCTCCCAGATTCACTGCATCAACTTCCTCCCAGATTCCCTGCATCGACTTCCTCCCAGATTCACTGCATATACGTCCTCCCAGATTCCATGTATCCACTTCCTTCCAGATTCCCCGCATCAATGCCCTCCCAGATTCACTGCATCTACTTCCTCCCAGATTCCATCCATCAACTTCCTCCCAGATTCACTACATCTACTTCCTCCGAAATTCCCTGCATCCACTTCCTCCCAGATTCCCTGCATCAACTTCCTCCCTGCATCAACTTCGTCCCAGATTCAGTGCATCTACTTCCTTCCGGATTCCCTGTATCAACCTCCTTCCAGATTCCCTGCAACAATTTCCTCTAGGAGTCACTGCATATACTTCCTCCAAGATTCCATGCATCTACTTCCTCCCAGATTCCCTGCATCAACGTCTGTCCAGATTCCCTGCATGGCTGCACATCTATTTATCAATTTGGAAGACTCACATTGTGCTTAGGTGGGGCATTTGAGGTCAACATTAGCACACGCAAAAGCTGCACAAGCGAGCAGCTGCCGCCACCAGTGGGTGAGAGGCTGCCCTTGCCTGATGAGTTCTGCTGGGATCAGGGAAGCAGGTGTAACTCCTTAGCAAGCTGCAGCTTGCGTGCGTCATCACGCACATAATGGCATGACATCATTGCTGAACGTCCTTCCAGATTCCCTGCATCCACTTCTTCCCAGATTGCCTTCATCAACGTTCTCCCAGATTCACTGCATCTACTTCCTCCCAGATTCCCTCCATCAACTTCTTCCCAGATTTCCTGCATCCACTTCCTCCCAGATTCATTGCATCTACTACCTCCCAAATTTCCTGCATCCACTTCCTCCCAGGTTCTCTGCATCAACTTCCTCCCAGATTCAGTGGATCTACTTCCTTCCGGATTCCCTGCATCAATTTCCTCTAAGAGTCAATGCATCTACTTCCTCCCAGATTCCCTGCATCAACTTCTGTCCAGATTTCCTACATCCACTTCCTCCCAGATTCCCTGCATCCACTTCCTCCCAGATTCACTACATCTACTTCCTCCAAGATTCCATGCATCTACTTCCTCCCAGATTCCCTGTATCAACGTCTGTCCAGATTCCCTGCATGGCTGCACATCTATTTATCAATTTGGAAGACTCACATTGTGCTTAGGTCGGGCATTTGAGGTCAGCATTAGCACACGCAAAAGCTGCACAAGCGAGCAGCTGCCGCCACCAGTGGGTGAGAGGCTGCCCTTGCCTGGTGAGTTCTGCTGGGATCAGGGAAGCAGGTGTAACTCCTTAGCAAGCTGCAGCTTGCGTGCGTCATCACGCACATAATGGCATGACATCATTGCTGAACGTCCTTCCAGATTCCCTGCATCCACTTCTTCCCAGATTCCCTTCATCAACGTTCTCCCAGATTCACTGCATCTACTTCCTCCCAGATTCCCTCCATCAACTTCTTCCCAGATTTCCTGCATCCACTTCCTCCCAGATTCATTGCATCTACTACCTCCCAAATTTCCTGCATCCACTTCCTCCCAGGTTCTCTGCATCAACTTCCTCCCAGATTCAGTGGATCTACTTCCTTCCGGATTCCCTGCATCAATTTCCTCTAAGAGTCAATGCATCTACTTCCTCCCAGATTCCCTGCATCAACTTCTGTCCAGATTTCCTACATCCACTTCCTCCCAGATTCCCTGCATCCACTTCCTCCCAGATTCACTACATCTACTTCCTCCAAGATTCCATGCATCTACTTCCTCCCAGATTCACTGCATCTACTTCCTCCCAGATTCACTACATCTACTTCCTCCGAAATTTCCTGCATCCACTTCCTCCCAGATTCCCTGCATCAACTTCCTCCCTGCATCAACTTCGTCCCAGATTCAGTGCATCTACTTCCTTCCGGATTCCCTGTATCAACCTCCTTCCAGATTCCCTGCAACAATTTCCTCTAGGAGTCACTGCATATACTTCCTCCAAGATTCCATGCATCTACTTCCTCCCAGATTCCCTGCATCCACTTCCTCCCAGATGTACTGCATCTACTTCCTCCCAGATTCATTGCATCTACTTCCTCCCAGATTCCCTGCATCGACTTCCTCCCAGATTCCCTGCATCCACTTCCTCCCAGATTCACTGCATCAACTTCCTCCCAGATTCCCTGCATCGACTTCCTCCCAGATTCACTGCATATACGTCCTCCCAGATTCCATGTATCCACTTCCTTCCAGATTCCCCGCATCAATGCCCTCCCAGATTCACTGCATCTACTTCCTCCCAGATTCCATCCATCAACTTCCTCCCAGATTCACTACATCTACTTCCTCCGAAATTCCCTGCATCCACTTCCTCCCAGATTCCCTGCATCAACTTCCTCCCTGCATCAACTTCGTCCCAGATTCAGTGCATCTACTTCCTTCCGGATTCCCTGTATCAACCTCCTTCCAGATTCCCTGCAACAATTTCCTCTAGGAGTCACTGCATATACTTCCTCCAAGATTCCATGCATCTACTTCCTCCCAGATTCCCTGCATCAACGTCTGTCCAGATTCCCTGCATGGCTGCACATCTATTTATCAATTTGGAAGACTCACATTGTGCTTAGGTGGGGCATTTGAGGTCAACATTAGCACACGCAAGAGCTGCACAGGCGAGCAGCTGCCGCCACCACTGGGTGAGAGGCTGCCCTTGCCTGGTGAGTTCTGCTGGGATCAGGGAAGCAGGTGTAACTCCTTAGCAAGCTGCAGCTTGCATGCGTCATCACGCACATAATGGCATGACATCATTGCTGAACGTCCTTCCAGATTCCCTGCATCCACTTCTTCCCAGATTGCCTTCATCAACGTTCTCCCAGATTCACTGCATCTACTTCCTCCCAGATTCCCTCCATCAACTTCTTCCCAGATTTCCTGCATCGACTTCCTCCCAGATTCACTGCATATACGTCCTCCCAGATTCCATGTATCCACTTCCTTCCAGATTCCCCGCATCAATGCCCTCCCAGATTCACTGCATCTACTTCCTCCCAGATTCCCTCCATCAACTTCCTCCCAGATTCACTACATCTACTTCCTCCGAAATTCCCTGCATCCACTTCCTCCCAGATTCCCTGCATCAACCTCCTCCCTGCATCAACTTCGTCCCAGATTCAGTGCATCTACTTCCTTCCGGATTCCCTGTATCAACCTCCTTCCAGATTCCCTGCAACAATTTCCTCTAGGAGTCACTGCATATACTTCCTCCAAGATTCCATGCATCTACTTCCTCCCAGATTCCCTGCATCCACTTCCTCCCAGATTCCCTGCATCCACTTCCTCCCAGATGTACTGCATCTACTTCCTCCCAGATTCATTGCATCTACTTCCTCCCAGATTCCCTGCATCGACTTCCTCCCAGATTCCCTGCATCCACTTCCTCCCAGATTCACTGCATCAACTTCCTCCCAGATTCCCTGCATCGACTTCCTCCCAGATTCACTGCATATACGTCCTCCCAGATTCCATGTATCCACTTCCTTCCAGATTCCCTGCATCAATGCCCTCCCAGATTCACTGCATCTACTTCCTCCCAGATTCCATCCATCAACTTCCTCCCAGATTCACTACATCTACTTCCTCCGAAATTCCCTGCATCCACTTCCTCCCAGATTCCCTGCATCAACTTCCTCCCTGCATCAACTTCGTCCCAGATTCAGTGCATCTACTTCCTTCCGGATTCGCTGTATCAACCTCCTTCCAGATTCCCTGCAACAATTTCCTCTAGGAGTCACTGCATATACTTCCTCCAAGATTCCATGCATCTACTTCCTCCCAGATTCCCTGCATCAACGTCTGTCCAGATTCCCTGCATGGCTGCACATCTATTTATCAATTTGGAAGACTCACATTGTGCTTAGGTGGGGCATTTGAGGTCAACATTAGCACACGCAAAAGCTGCACAAGCGAGCAGCTGCCGCCACCAGTGGGTGAGAGGCTGCCCTTGCCTGGTGAGTTCTGCTGGGATCAGGGAAGCAGGTGTAACTCCTTAGCAAGCTGCAGCTTGCATGCGTCATCACGCACATAATGGCATGACATCATTGCTGAACGTCCTTCCAGATTCCCTGCATCCACTTCTTCCCAGATTCCCTTCATCAACGTTCTCCCAGATTCACTGCATCTACTTCCTCCCAGATTCCCTCCATCAACTTCTTCCCAGATTTCCTGCATCCACTTCCTCCCAGATTCATTGCATCTACTACCTCCCAAATTTCCTGCATCCACTTCCTCCCAGGTTCTCTGCATCAACTTCCTCCCAGATTCCCTGCATCCACTTCCTCCCAGATTCACTACATCTACTTCCTCCAAGATTCCATGCATCTACTTCCTCCCAGATTCACTGCATCTACTTCCTCCCAGATTCACTACATCTACTTCCTCCGAAATTTCCTGCATCCACTTCCTCCCAGATTCACTGCATCAACTTCCTCCCAGATTCCCTGCATCGACTTCCTCCCAGATTCACTGCATATACGTCCTCCCAGATTCCATGTATCCACTTCCTTCCAGATTCCCCGCATCAATGCCCTCCCAGATTCACTGCATCTACTTCCTCCCAGATTCCATCCATCAACTTCCTCCCAGATTCACTACATCTACTTCCTCCGAAATTCCCTGCATCCACTTCCTCCCAGATTCCCTGCATCAACTTCCTCCCTGCATCAACTTCGTCCCAGATTCAGTGCATCTACTTCCTTCCGGATTCCCTGTATCAACCTCCTTCCAGATTCCCTGCAACAATTTCCTCTAGGAGTCACTGCATATACTTCCTCCAAGATTCCATGCATCTACTTCCTCCCAGATTCCCTGCATCAACGTCTGTCCAGATTCCCTGCATGGCTGCACATCTATTTATCAATTTGGAAGACTCACATTGTGCTTAGGTGGGGCATTTGAGGTCAACATTAGCACACGCAAAAGCTGCACAAGCGAGCAGCTGCCGCCACCAGTGGGTGAGAGGCTGCCCTTGCCTGATGAGTTCTGCTGGGATCAGGGAAGCAGGTGTAACTCCTTAGCAAGCTGCAGCTTGCGTGCGTCATCACGCACATAATGGCATGACATCATTGCTGAACGTCCTTCCAGATTCCCTGCATCCACTTCTTCCCAGATTGCCTTCATCAACGTTCTCCCAGATTCACTGCATCTACTTCCTCCCAGATTCCCTCCATCAACTTCTTCCCAGATTTCCTGCATCCACTTCCTCCCAGATTCATTGCATCTACTACCTCCCAAATTTCCTGCATCCACTTCCTCCCAGGTTCTCTGCATCAACTTCCTCCCAGATTCAGTGGATCTACTTCCTTCCGGATTCCCTGCATCAATTTCCTCTAAGAGTCAATGCATCTACTTCCTCCCAGATTCCCTGCATCAACTTCTGTCCAGATTTCCTACATCCACTTCCTCCCAGATTCCCTGCATCCACTTCCTCCCAGATTCACTACATCTACTTCCTCCAAGATTCCATGCATCTACTTCCTCCCAAATTCCCTGTATCAACGTCTGTCCAGATTCCCTGCATGGCTGCACATCTATTTATCAATTTGGAAGACTCACATTGTGCTTAGGTCGGGCATTTGAGGTCAGCATTAGCACACGCAAAAGCTGCACAAGCGAGCAGCTGCCGCCACCAGTGGGTGAGAGGCTGCCCTTGCCTGGTGAGTTCTGCTGGGATCAGGGAAGCAGGTGTAACTCCTTAGCAAGCTGCAGCTTGCGTGCGTCATCACGCACATAATGGCATGACATCATTGCTGAACGTCCTTCCAGATTCCCTGCATCCACTTCTTCCCAGATTCCCTTCATCAACGTTCTCCCAGATTCACTGCATCTACTTCCTCCCAGATTCCCTCCATCAACTTCTTCCCAGATTTCCTGCATCCACTTCCTCCCAGATTCATTGCATCTACTACCTCCCAAATTTCCTGCATCCACTTCCTCCCAGGTTCTCTGCATCAACTTCCTCCCAGATTCAGTGGATCTACTTCCTTCCGGATTCCCTGCATCAATTTCCTCTAAGAGTCAATGCATCTACTTCCTCCCAGATTCCCTGCATCAACTTCTGTCCAGATTTCCTACATCCACTTCCTCCCAGATTCCCTGCATCCACTTCCTCCCAGATTCACTACATCTACTTCCTCCAAGATTCCATGCATCTACTTCCTCCCAGATTCACTGCATCTACTTCCTCCCAGATTCACTACATCTACTTCCTCCGAAATTTCCTGCATCCACTTCCTCCCAGATTCCCTGCATCAACTTCCTCCCTGCATCAACTTCGTCCCAGATTCAGTGCATCTACTTCCTTCCGGATTCCCTGTATCAACCTCCTTCCAGATTCCCTGCAACAATTTCCTCTAGGAGTCACTGCATATACTTCCTCCAAGATTCCATGCATCTACTTCCTCCCAGATTCCCTGCATCCACTTCCTCCCAGATGTACTGCATCTACTTCCTCCCAGATTCATTGCATCTACTTCCTCCCAGATTCCCTGCATCGACTTCCTCCCAGATTCCCTGCATCCACTTCCTCCCAGATTCACTGCATCAACTTCCTCCCAGATTCCCTGCATCGACTTCCTCCCAGATTCACTGCATATACGTCCTCCCAGATTCCATGTATCCACTTCCTTCCAGATTCCCCGCATCAATGCCCTCCCAGATTCACTGCATCTACTTCCTCCCAGATTCCATCCATCAACTTCCTCCCAGATTCACTACATCTACTTCCTCCGAAATTCCCTGCATCCACTTCCTCCCAGATTCCCTGCATCAACTTCCTCCCTGCATCAACTTCGTCCCAGATTCAGTGCATCTACTTCCTTCCGGATTCCCTGTATCAACCTCCTTCCAGATTCCCTGCAACAATTTCCTCTAGGAGTCACTGCATATACTTCCTCCAAGATTCCATGCATCTACTTCCTCCCAGATTCCCTGCATCAACGTCTGTCCAGATTCCCTGCATGGCTGCACATCTATTTATCAATTTGGAAGACTCACATTGTGCTTAGGTGGGGCATTTGAGGTCAACATTAGCACACGCAAAAGCTGCACAAGCGAGCAGCTGCCGCCACCAGTGGGTGAGAGGCTGCCCTTGCCTGATGAGTTCTGCTGGGATCAGGGAAGCAGGTGTAACTCCTTAGCAAGCTGCAGCTTGCGTGCGTCATCACGCACATAATGGCATGACATCATTGCTGAACGTCCTTCCAGATTCCCTGCATCCACTTCTTCCCAGATTGCCTTCATCAACGTTCTCCCAGATTCACTGCATCTACTTCCTCCCAGATTCCCTCCATCAACTTCTTCCCAGATTTCCTGCATCCACTTCCTCCCAGATTCATTGCATCTACTACCTCCCAAATTTCCTGCATCCACTTCCTCCCAGGTTCTCTGCATCAACTTCCTCCCAGATTCAGTGGATCTACTTCCTTCCGGATTCCCTGCATCAATTTCCTCTAAGAGTCAATGCATCTACTTCCTCCCAGATTCCATGCATCAACTTCTGTCCAGATTTCCTACATCCACTTCCTCCCAGATTCCCTGCATCCACTTCCTCCCAGATTCACTACATCTACTTCCTCCAAGATTCCATGCATCTACTTCCTCCCAGATTCCCTGTATCAACGTCTGTCCAGATTCCCTGCATGGCTGCACATCTATTTATCAATTTGGAAGACTCACATTGTGCTTAGGTCGGGCATTTGAGGTCAACATTAGCACACGCAAAAGCTGCACAGGCGAGCAGCTGCCGCCACCACTGGGTGAGAGGCTGCCCTTGCCTGGTGAGTTCTGCTGGGATCAGGGAAGCAGGTGTAACTCCTTAGCAAGCTGCAGCTTGCATGCGTCATCACGCACATAATGGCATGACATCATTGCTGAACGTCCTTCCAGATTCCCTGCATCCACTTCTTCCCAGATTGCCTTCATCAACGTTCTCCCAGATTCACTGCATCTACTTCCTCCCAGATTCCCTCCATCAACTTCTTCCCAGATTTCCTGCATCCACTTCCTCCCAGATTCATTGCATCTACTACCTCCCAAATTTCCTGCATCCACTTCCTCCCAGGTTCTCTGCATCAACTTCCTCCCAGATTCAGTGGATCTACTTCCTTCCGGATTCCCTGCATCAATTTCCTCTAAGAGTCAATGCATCTACTTCCTCCCAGATTCCCTGCATCAACTTCTGTCCAGATTTCCTACATCCACTTCCTCCCAGATTCCCTGCATCCACTTCCTCCCAGATTCACTACATCTACTTCCTCCAAGATTCCATGCATCTACTTCCTCCCAGATTCCCTGTATCAACGTCTGTCCAGATTCCCTGCATGGCTGCACATCTATTTATCAATTTGGAAGACTCACATTGTGCTTAGGTGGGGCATTTGAGGTCAACATTAGCACACGCAAAAGCTGCACAGGCGAGCAGCTGCCGCCACCACTGGGTGAGAGGCTGCCCTTGCCTGGTGAGTTCTGCTGGGATCAGGGAAGCAGGTGTAACTCCTTAGCAAGCTGCAGCTTGCGTGCGTCATCACGCACATAATGGCATGACATCATTGCTGAACGTCCTTCCAGATTCCCTGCATCCACTTCTTCCCAGATTGCCTTCATCAACGTTCTCCCAGATTCACTGCATCTACTTCCTCCCAGATTCCCTCCATCAACTTCTTCCCAGATTTCCTGCATCCACTTCCTCCCAGATTCATTGCATCTACTACCTCCCAAATTTCCTGCATCCACTTCCTCCCAGGTTCTCTGCATCAACTTCCTCCCAGATTCAGTGGATCTACTTCCTTCCGGATTCCCTGCATCAATTTCCTCTAAGAGTCAATGCATCTACTTCCTCCCAGATTCCCTGCATCAACTTCTGTCCAGATTTCCTACATCCACTTCCTCCCAGATTCCCTGCATCCACTTCCTCCCAGATTCACTACATCTACTTCCTCCAAGATTCCATGCATCTACTTCCTCCCAGATTCCCTGTATCAACGTCTGTCCAGATTCCCTGCATGGCTGCACATCTATTTATCAATTTGGAAGACTCACATTGTGCTTAGGTGGGGCATTTGAGGTCAACATTAGCACACGCAAGAGCTGCACAGGCGAGCAGCTGCCGCCACCAGTGGGTGAGAGGCTGCCCTTGCCTGGTGAGTTCTGCTGGGATCAGGGAAGCAGGTGTAACTCCTTAGCAAGCTGCAGCTCGCGTGCGTCATCACGCACATAATGGCATGACATCATTGCACCCGAGGCTGTCCTACCTGTCCTACCAGCGGCCTTTAAGGACATTAAGACAACACAATGAATGAGCGAATCATGGGTGCTTTATCAGCCACACCCACACTGCACATAAACACACAGCGAGGCATGGTGTGCATTTCACACAGAGTATGCACTGCTAAAATGACGCCCACATATACCCTGACATGGACAGTGAGCTATCTATCCCCTTCGTAAGAATGCAAGGCTGTGGAGGCCCCTTCATGGCAGGTCCCGAGTCAAAACCGCTGTGCAAAAGCAGAGAGATACTCATTTCATGGTAGCGGGGCTGAGCGCAAGGCTTTTCTTCAGAAGACAGGAGAGAACAGTGACTAGCGGACACAACCGCGCTGCAAAGGGGGTTGTACAAAAATACTTTGGGAATTGAAAATAATTTAATAACATCTTCCAAACAATTCCCAAAAAATCAATAGACAACCAGGAGTTTTAACTTTCAAAAATAAATGCCAGTTAATAATCTAGAGGTGCCTGTGAAACAGGATTTAATACCTTGTTGCAATGAGATGAAGCAAGAGACAGAAAGTCAAAAACACAAGGAGGCAGTGGCAGATTCAAGGCAAAGGGCCCCTGGGCACAAATGACAGAGGGCCCCAGGTGAGCGGGTCATGGAGGCGGAGCCTAGACTGCGCAGAGTTGCGCAATGATTTAAAGTTGTGGTTTTTAGTTTTCGGTGTTTGGCGCCTGACTCTAGCGGGAGACGCTGGGCCTCCTCGCCAGGTTTTGCTGCCAAAGGTGGTAATATTGAAAGATCAGGCCTGGAGCTGATGTTGGAAATGATGGGGCTCAAGGCAATGGGCGATTGGAGAGGGCGCCACAGGGCGTGACATCACAGGATCATTCCTACAGCAGCAGACCCACTGTGTGCATGGAACCGGTGTCCTCACCCCAAGCACGTGAAATGTCTTTGAACATCACAGTTCACCTTTAAATCTCAAAACATACCAGGGGTTACCTTTTTTGTGGGTTCTGCTTTTGGCACTTGAAAGACCCTGACTCAAACCCAGCACCTCCTTATCGCCTCCATCCCCATAGGGCCCTGATGCAGGGCAGTGCATGGAAATGGAGAGGAACTAATGGCAGGGTAGTGAGGGAGAAAGGGAGAGAAGGAAGAGGTCAGTTAGGTTTCCTTGCGCCCCTGCCAGGGAAGCCCGCCTGCGCCTCAATGTGCCACCTAGGCGCTGTACGCAGGGCATTCTCCAGAGCACCTCTCCTGAACAAAGAGCTGGTTGGGAGCTATAACTCAGCCACTGGGAGAGACCAGACCGGGAGAGAGACGAAAGAGCTGGCTGGGAGCTATAACACAGCCACTGGGAGAGACCAGACCGGGAGAGAGACGAAAAAGCTGGCTGGGAGCTATAACACAGCCACTGGGAGAGACCAGGAGAGAGATGAAAGAGGTGGCTGGGAGCTATAACCCAGCCACTGGGAGAGACCAGACCAGGAGAGAGATGAAAGAGCTGGCTGGGAGCTATAACCCAGCCACTGGGAGAGACCAGACTGGCTGGGAGCTATAACACAGCCACTGGGAGAGACCAGGCCGGGAGAGAGACGAAAGAGCTGGCTGGGAGCTATAACACAGCCACTGGGAGAGACCAGACCGGGAGAGAGACGAAAAAGCTGGCTGGGAGCTATAACACAGCCACTGGGAGAGACCAGGAGAGAGATGAAAGAGGTGGCTGGGAGCTATAACCCAGCCACTGGGATAGACCAGACCAGGAGAGAGATGAAAGAGCTGGCTGGGAGCTATAACCCAGCCACTGGGAGAGACCAGACTGGCTGGGAGCTATAACACAGCCACTGGGAGAGACCAGGCCGGGAGAGAGATGAAAGAGCTGGCTGGGAGCTATAACACAGCCACTGGGAGAGACCAGACCAGGAGAGAGATGAAAGAGCTGGCTGGGAGCTATAACACAGCCACTGGGAGAGACCAGACCAGGAGAGAGATCAAAGAGCTGGCTGGGAGCTATAACTCAGCCACTGGGAGAGATCAGACAAGGAGAGAGATGAAAGAGGTGGCTGGGAGCTATAACTCAGCCCCTGAGAGAGACCAGGAGAGAGATGAAAGAGCTGGCTGGGAGCTATAACCCAGCCACTGGGAGAGACCAGACCAGGAGAGAGATGAACGAGCTGGCTGGGAGCTATAACCCAGCCACTGGGAGAGACCAGACTGGCTGGGAGCTATAACACAGCCACTGGGAGAGACCAGACAAGGAGAGAGATGAAAGAGCTGGCTGGGAGCTATAACCCAGCCACTGGGAGAGACCAGACTGGCTGGGAGCTATAACACAGCCACTGGGAGAGACCAGGCCGGGAGAGAGATGAAAGAGCTGGCTGGGAGCTATAACACAGCCACTGGGAGAGACCAGACCAGGAGAGAGATGAAAGAGCTGGCTGGGAGCTATAACACAGCCACTGGGAGAGACCAGACCAGGAGAGAGATCAAAGAGCTGGCTGGGAGCTATAACTTAGCCGCTGGGAGAGATCAGACAAGGAGAGAGATGAAAGAGGTGGCTGGGAGCTATAACTCAGCCCCTGAGAGAGACCAGGAGAGAGATGAAAGAGCTGGCTGGGAGCTATAACCCAGCCACTGGGAGAGACCAGACCAGGAGAGAGATGAACGAGCTGGCTGGGAGCTATAACCCAGCCACTGGGAGAGACCAGACTGGCTGGGAGCTATAACACAGCCACTGGGAGAGACCAGACCAGGAGAGAGATGAAAGAGCTGGCTGGGAGCTATAACACAGCCACTGGGAGAGACCAGACCAGGAGAGAGATCAAAGAGCTGGCTGGGAGCTATAACCCAGCCGCTGGGAAAGACCAGACCAGGAGAGAGATGAAAGAGCTGGCTGGGAGCTATAACTCAGCCACTGGGAGAGATCAGACAAGGAGAGAGATGAAAGAGGTGGCTGGGACCTATAACTCAGCCCCTGAGAGAGACCAGGAGAGAGATGAAAGAGCTGGCTGGGAGCTATAACCCAGCCACTGGGAGAGACCAGACCAGGAGAGAGATGAACGAGCTGGCTGGGAGCTATAACCTAGCCACTGGGAGAGACCAGACTGGCTGGGAGCTATAACACAGCCACTGGGAGAGACCAGACCAGGAGAGAGATGAAAGAGCTGGCTGGGAGCTATAACACAGCCACTGGGAGAGACCAGACCAGGAGAGAGATCAAAGAGCTGGCTGGGAGCTATAACCCAGCCGCTGGGAAAGACCAGACCAGGAGAGAGATGAAAGAGCTGGCTGGGAGCTATAACTCAGCCACTGGGAGAGATCAGACAAGGAGAGAGATGAAAGAGGTGGCTGGGAGCTATAACCCAGCCACTGGGAGAGACCAGACCAGGAGAGAGATGAACGAGCTGGCTGGAAGCTATAACCCAGCCACTGGGAGAGACCAGACTGGCTGGGAGCTATAACACAGCCACTGGGAGAGACGAGACCGGGAGAGAGATGAAAGAGCTGGCTGGGAGCTATAACACAGCCACTGGGAGAGACCAGGAGAGAGATGAAAGAGGTGGCTGGGAGCTATAACCCAGCCACTGGGAGAGACCAGACCAGGAGAGAGATGAAAGAGCTGGCTGGGAGCTATAACCCAGCCACTGGGAGAGACCAGACTGGCTGGGAGCTATAACACAGCCACTGGGAGAGACCAGGCCGGGAGAGAGATGAAAGAGCTGGCTGTGAGCTATAACACAGCCACTGGGAGAGACCAGACCAGGAGAGAGATGAAAGAGCTGGCTGGGAGCTATAACACAGCCGCTGGGAGAGACCAGACCAGGAGAGAGATGAAAGAGCTGGCTGGGAGCTATAACACAGCCACTGGGAGAGACCAGACCAGGAGAGAGATGAAAGAGCTGGCTGGGAGCTATAACACAGCCACTGGGAGAGACCAGACCAGGAGAGAGATGAAAGAGCTGGCTGGGAGCTATAACCCAGCCGCTGGGAAAGACCAGACCAGGAGAGAGATGAAAGAGCTGGCTGGGAGCTATAACTCAGCCACTGGGAGAGATCAGACAAGGAGAGAGATGAAAGAGGTGGCTGGGAGCTATAACTCAGCCCCTGAGAGAGACCAGGAGAGAGATGAAAGAGCTGGCTGGGAGCTATAACCCAGCCACTGGGAGAGACCAGACCAGGAGAGAGATGAAAGAGCTGGCTGGGAGCTATAACCCAGCCACTGGGAGAGACCAGACTGGCTGGGAGCTATAACACAGCCACTGGGAGAGACCAGACCAGGAGAGAGATGAAAGAGCTGGTTGGGAGCTATAACTCAGCCACTGGGAGAGACCAGACCGGGAGAGAGACGAAAGAGCTGGCTGGGAGCTATAACACAGCCACTGGGAGAGACCAGACCGGGAGAGAGACGAAAAAGCTGGCTGGGAGCTATAACACAGCCACTGGGAGAGACCAGGAGAGAGATGAAAGAGGTGGCTGGGAGCTATAACCCAGCCACTGGTAGAGACCATACCAGGAGAGAGATGAAAGAGCTGGCTGGGAGCTATAATCCTGCCACTGGGAGAGACCAGACTGGCTGGGAGCTATAACACAGCCACTGGGAGAGACCAGACCCAGACCAGGAGAGAGACGAAAGAGCTGGCTGAGAGCTATAACTCAACCACTGGGAGAGACCAGACCAGGAAAGAGATGAAAGAGCTGGCTGGGAGCTCTAACTCAGCCCCTGGGAGAGACCAGACCAGGAGAGAGATGAAAGAGCTGGCTGGGAGCTATAACTCAGCCACTGGGAGAGACCAGACCAGGAGAGAGATGAAATAGCTGTCTGGGAGCTATAACTCAGCCACTGGGAGAGACCCGACCAGGAGAGAGATGAAATAGCTGTCTGGGAGCTATAACTCAGCCACTGGGAGAGACCAGACCAGGAGAGAGACAAGACCAGTAGAGAGAGGAAAGAGGTGACTGGGAACTCTAACTCAGCCACTGGGAGAGACCAGACCAGGAGAGAGATGTAAGAGCTGGCTGGGAGCTATAACACAGCCACTGGGAGAGTCCAGACCAGGAGAGAGATGAAAGAGGTGGGTGGGAGCTATAAACCAGCCGCTGGGAGAGACCAGACCAGGAGAGAGATGAAAGAGCGAGCTGGGAGCTAAAACCCAGCCACTGGGAGAGACCAGACCAGGAGAGAGATGAAAGAGCTGGCTGGGAGCCATAACTCTGCACCTGGGAGAGACCAGGAGAGAGATGAAAGAGCTGGCTGTGAGCTATAAATCAGCCACTGGGAGAGACCAGGAGAGAGATGAAAGAGCTGGCTGTGAGCTATAACCCAGCCACTGGGAGAGACCAGACTGGCTGGGAGCTATAACACAGCCACTGGGAGAGAGCAGACCGGGAGAGAGATGAAAGAGGTGGCTGGGAGCTATAACCCAGCTACTGGGAGAGACCAGGAGAGAGATGAAAGAGGTGGCTGGGAGCTATAACCCAGCCACTGGGAGAGACCAGACCAGGAGAGAGATGAAAGAGCTGGTTGGGAGCTATAACCCAGCCACTGGGAGAGACCAGACCAGGAGAGAGATGAAAGAGCTGGCTGGGAGCTATAACCCAGCCACTGGGAGAGACCAGACTGGCTGGGAGCTATAACACAGCCACTGGGAGAGAGCAGACCGGGAGAGAGATGAAAGAGCTGGCTGGGAGCTATAACCCAGCCACTGGGAGAGACCAGACCGGGAGAGAGATGAAAGAGGTGGCTGGGAGCTATAACCCAGCCACTGGGAGAGACCAGACCGGGAGAGAGATGAAAGAACTGGCTGGGAGCTATAACACAGCCACTGGGAGAGACCAGACCGGGAGAGAGACGAAAGAGCAGGCTGGGAGCTATAACACAGCCACTGGGAGAGACCAGACCGGGAGAGAGACGAAAGAGCTGGCTGGGAGCTATAACACAGCCACTGGGAGAGACCAGACCGGGAGAGAGACGAAAGAGCAGGCTGGGAACTATAACACAGCCACTGGGAGAGACCAGACCGGGAGAGAGACGAAAAAGCTGGCTGGGAGCTATAACACAGCCACTGGGAGAGACCAGACCGGGAGAGAGACGAAAGAACTGGCTGGGAGCTATAACACAGCCACTGGGAAAGACAAGACCGGGAGAGAGATGAAAGAGCAGGCTGGGAGCTATAACACAGCCACTGGGAGAGACCAGACCAGGAGAGAGATGAAAGAGCTGGCAGGGTGCTATAACTCAGCCCCTGGGAGAGACCAGACCAGGAGAGAGATGAAAGAGCTGGCTGAGAGCTATAACTCAGCCACTGGGAGAGACCAGACCAGGAGAGAGATGAAAAAGCCTGCTGGGAGCTATAACTCAGCCCCTGGGAGAGACCAGACCAGGAGAGAGACAAGACCAGTAGAGAGAGGAAAGAGGTGGCTGGGAGCTCTAACTCAGCCACTGGGAGAGACCAGACCAGGAGAGAGATGTAAGAGCTGGCTGGGAGCTATAACCCAGCCACTGGGAGAGACCAGACTAGGAGAGAGATGAAAGAGCTAGCTAGGAGCTATAAACCAGCCACTGGGAGAGACCAGACTGGCTGGGAGCTATAACACAGCCACTGGGAGAGAGCAGACCGGGAGAGAGATGAAAGAGCTGGCTGGGAGCTATAACCCAGCCACTGGGAGAGACCAGGAGAGAGATGAAAGAGGTGGCTGGGAGCTATAACCCAGCCACTGGGAGAGACCAGACCGGGAGAGAGATGAAAGTGCTGGCTGGGAGCTATAACCCAGCCACTGGGAGAGACCAGGAGAGAGATGAAAGAGGTGGCTGGGAGCTATAACCCAGCCACTGGGAGAGACCAGACCAGGAGAGAGATGAAAGAGCTGGCTGGGAGCTATAACCCAGCCACTGGGAGAGACCAGACCAGGAGAGAGATGAAAGAGCTGGCTGGGAGCTATAACCCAGCCACTGGGAGAGACCAGACCGGGAGAGAGATGAAAGAGGTGGCTGGGAGCTATAACCCAGCCACTGGGAGAGACCAGACCAGGAGAGAGATAAAAGAACTAGCTGGGAGCTATAACACAGCCACTGGGAGAGACCAGACCGGGAGAGAGATGAAAGAGCAGGCTGGGAGCTATAACACAGCCACTGGGAGAGACCAGACCGGGAGAGAGACGAAAGAGCTGGCTGGGAGCTATAAAACAGCCACTGGGAGAGACCAGACCGGGAGTGAGACGAAAGAGCAGGCTGGGAACTATAACACAGCCACTGGGAGAGACCAGACCGGGAGAGAGACGAAAAAGCGGCTGGAAGCTATAACACAGCCACTGGGAGAGACCAGGAGAGAGATGAAAGAGGTGGCTGGGAGCTATAACCCAGCCACTGGGAGAGACCAGACCAGGAGAGAGATGAAAGAGCTGGCTGGGAGCTATAACCCAGCCACTGGGAGAGACCAGACCAGGAGAGAGATGAAAGAGCTGGTTGGGAGCTATAACCCAGCCACTGGGAGAGACCAGACCAGGAGAGAGATGAAAGAGCTGGCTGGGAGCTATAACCCAGCCACTGGGAGAGACCAGACTGGCTGGGAGCTATAACACAGCCACTGGGAGAGAGCAGACCGGGAGAGAGATGAAAGAGCTGGCTGGGAGCTATAACCCAGCCACTGGGAGAGACCAGACCGGGAGAGAGATGAAAGAGGTGGCTGGGAGCTATAACCCAGCCACTGGGAGAGACCAGACCGGGAGAGAGATGAAAGAACTGGCTGGGAGCTATAACACAGCCACTGGGAGAGACCAGACCGGGAGAGAGACGAAAGAGCAGGCTGGGAGCTATAACACAGCCACTGGGAGAGACCAGACCGGGAGAGAGACGAAAGAGCTGGCTGGGAGCTATAACACAGCCACTGGGAGAGACCAGACCGGGAGAGAGACGAAAGAGCAGGCTGGGAACTATAACACAGCCACTGGGAGAGACCAGACCGGGAGAGAGACGAAAAAGCTGGCTGGGAGCTATAACACAGCCACTGGGAGAGACCAGACCGGGAGAGAGACGAAAGAACTGGCTGGGAGCTATAACACAGCCACTGGGAAAGACAAGACCGGGAGAGAGATGAAAGAGCAGGCTGGGAGCTATAACACAGCCACTGGGAGAGACCAGACCAGGAGAGAGATGAAAGAGCTGGCAGGGTGCTATAACTCAGCCCCTGGGAGAGACCAGACCAGGAGAGAGATGAAAGAGCTGGCTGAGAGCTATAACTCAGCCACTGGGAGAGACCAGACCAGGAGAGAGATGAAAAAGCCTGCTGGGAGCTATAACTCAGCCCCTGGGAGAGACCAGACCAGGAGAGAGACAAGACCAGTAGAGAGAGGAAAGAGGTGGCTGGGAGCTCTAACTCAGCCACTGGGAGAGACCAGACCAGGAGAGAGATGTAAGAGCTGGCTGGGAGCTATAACCCAGCCACTGGGAGAGACCAGACTAGGAGAGAGATGAAAGAGCTGGCTAGGAGCTATAAACCAGCCACTGGGAGAGACCAGACTGGCTGGGAGCTATAACACAGCCACTGGGAGAGAGCAGACCGGGAGAGAGATGAAAGAGCTGGCTGGGAGCTATAACCCAGCCACTGGGAGAGACCAGGAGAGAGATGAAAGAGGTGGCTGGGAGCTATAACCCAGCCACTGGGAGAGACCAGACCGGGAGAGAGATGAAAGTGCTGGCTGGGAGCTATAACCCAGCCACTGGGAGAGACCAGGAGAGAGATGAAAGAGGTGGCTGGGAGCTATAACCCAGCCACTGGGAGAGACCAGACCAGGAGAGAGATGAAAGAGCTGGCTGGGAGCTATAACCCAGCCACTGGGAGAGACCAGACCAGGAGAGAGATGAAAGAGCTGGCTGGGAGCTATAACCCAGCCACTGGGAGAGACCAGACCGGGAGAGAGATGAAAGAGGTGGCTGGGAGCTATAACCCAGCCACTGGGAGAGACCAGACCAGGAGAGAGATAAAAGAACTGGCTGGGAGCTATAACACAGCCACTGGGAGAGACCAGACCGGGAGAGAGATGAAAGAGCAGGCTGGGAGCTATAACACAGCCACTGGGAGAGACCAGACCGGGAGAGAGACGAAAGAGCTGGCTGGGAGCTATAAAACAGCCACTGGGAGAGACCAGACCGGGAGTGAGACGAAAGAG
The DNA here is from genome assembly GCF_040938575.1 of Ambystoma mexicanum. Lineage (NCBI taxonomy): Eukaryota > Metazoa > Chordata > Amphibia > Caudata > Ambystomatidae > Ambystoma > Ambystoma mexicanum. The sequence goes on from NC_090939.1 coordinate 13,308,973, forward strand.
CAGGCTGGGAACTATAACACAGCCACTGGGAGAGACCAGACCGGGAGAGAGACGAAAAAGCTGGCTGGAAGCTATAACACAGCCACTGGGAGAGACCAGGAGAGAGATGAAAGAGGTGGCTGGGAGCTATAACCCAGCCACTGGGAGAGACCAGACCAGGAGAGAGATGAAAGAGCTGGCTGGGAGCTATAACCCAGCCACTGGGAGAGACCAGACCAGGAGAGAGATGAAAGAGCTGGCTGGGAGCTATAACCCAGCCACTGGGAGAGACCAGACCAGGAGAGAGATGAAAGAGCTGGCTGAGAGCTATAACTCAGCCACTGGGAGAGACCAGACCAGGAGAGAGATGAAAAAGCTGGCTGGGAGCTATAACTCAGCCCCTGGGAGAGACCAGACCAGGAGAGAGACAAGACCAGTAGAGAGAGGAAAGAGGTGGCTGGGAGCTCTAACTCAGCCACTGGGAGAGACCAGACCAGGAGAGAGATGTAAGAGCTGGCTGGGAGCTATAACCCAGCCACTGGGAGAGACCAGACCAGGAGAGAGATGAAAGAGCTGGCTAGGAGCTATAAACCAGCCGCTGGGAGAGACGAGACCAGGAGATAGATGAAAGAGCTAGCTGGGAGCTATAACCCAGCCACTGGAAGAGACCAGACCAGGAGAGAGATGAAAGAGCTGGCTGGGAGCTATAACTCAGCACCTGGGAGAGACCAGACCAGGAGAGAGATGAAAGAGCTGGCTGGGAGCTATAACACAGCCACTGGGAGAGACCAGACCGGGAGAGAGACGAAAGAACTGGCTGGGAGCTATAACACAGCCACTGGGAAAGACAAGACCGGGAGAGAGATGAAAGAGCAGGCTGGGAGCTATAACACAGCCACTGGGAAAGACCAGACCAGGAGAGAGATGAAAGAGCTGGCAGGGTGCTATAACTCAGCCCCTGGGAGAGACCAGACCAGGAGAGAGATGAAAGAGCTGGCTGAGAGCTATAACTCAGCCACTGGGAGAGACCAGACCAGGAGAGAGATGAAAAAGCTGGCTGGGAGCTATAACTCAGCCCCTGGGAGAGACCAGACCAGGAGAGAGACAAGACCAGTAGAGAGAGGAAAGAGGTGGCTGGGAGCTCTAACTCAGCCACTGGGAGAGACCAGACCAGGAGAGAGATGTAAGAGCTGGCTGGGAGCTATAACCCAGCCACTGGGAGAGACCAGACCAGGAGAGAGATGAAAGAGCTGGCTAGGAGCTATAAACCAGCCACTGGGAGAGACCAGACTGGCTGGGAGCTATAACACAGCCACTGGGAGAGAGCAGACCGGGAGAGAGATGAAAGAGCTGGCTGGGAGCTATAACCCAGCCACTGGGAGAGACCAGGAGAGAGATGAAAGAGGTGGCTGGGAGCTATAACCCAGCCACTGGGAGAGACCAGACCAGGAGAGAGATGAAAGAGCTGGCTGGGAGCTATAACCCAGCCACTGGGAGAGACCAGGAGAGAGATGAAAGAGGTGGCTGGGAGCTATAACCCAGCCACTGGGAGAGACCAGACCAGGAGAGAGATGAAAGAGCTGGCTGGGAGCTATAACCCAGCCACTGGGAGAGACCAGACCAGGAGAGAGATGAAAGAGCTGGCTGGGAGCTATAACCCAGCCACTGGGAGAGACCAGACTGGCTGGGAGCTATAACACAGCCACTGGGAGAGAGCAGACCGGGAGAGAGATGAAAGAGCTGGCTGGGAGCTATAACCCAGCCACTGGGAGAGACCAGACCAGGAGAGAGATGAAAGAGGTGGCTGGGAGCTATAACCCAGCCACTGGGAGAGACCAGACCGGGAGAGAGATGAAAGAACTGGCTGGGAGCTATAACACAGCCACTGGGAGAGACCAGACCGGGAGAGAGACGAAAGAGCAGGCTGGGTGCTATAACACAGCCACTGGGAGAGACCAGACCGGGAGAGAGACGAAAGAGCTGGCTGGGAGCTATAACACAGCCACTGGGAGAGACCAGACCGGGAGAGAGACGAAAGAGCAGGCTGGGAACTATAACACAGCCACTGGGAGAGACCAGACCGGGAGAGAGACGAAAAAGCTGGCTGGGAGCTATAACACAGCCACTGGGAGAGACCAGGAGAGAGATGAAAGAGGTGGCTGGGAGCTATAACCCAGCCACTGGGAGAGACCAGACCAGGAGAGAGATGAAAGAGCTGGCTGGGAGCTATAACCCAGCCACTGGGAGAGACCAGACCAGGAGAGAGATGAAAGAGCTGGCTGGGAGCTATAACCCAGCCACCGGGAGAGACCAGACCAGGAGAGAGATGAAAGAGCTGGCTGGGAGCTATAACTCAGCCACTGGGAGAGACCAGACCAGGAGAGAGATGAAAAAGCTGGCTGGGAGCTATAACTCAGCCCCTGGGAGAGACCAGACCAGGAGAGAGACAAGACCAGTAGAGAGAGGAAAGAGGTGGCTGGGAGCTCTAACTCAGCCACTGGGAGAGACCAGACCAGGAGAGAGATGTAAGAGCTGGCTGGGAGCTATAACCCAGCCACTGGGAGAGACCAGACCAGGAGAGAGATGAAAGAGCTGGCTAGGAGCTATAAACCAGCCGCTGGGAGAGACGAGACCAGGAGAGAGATGAAAGAGCTAGCTGGGAGCTATAACCCAGCCACTGGAAGAGACCAGACCAGGAGAGAGATGAAAGAGCTGGCTGGGAGCTATAACTCAGCACCTGGGAGAGACCAGACCAGGAGAGAGATGAAAGAGCTGGCTGTGAGCTATAAATCAGCCACTGGGAGAGACCAGACCAGGAGAGAGATGAAAGAGCTGGCTGGGAGCTATAACTCAACCCCTGGGAGAGACCAGACCAGGAGAGAGACCAGACCAGGAGAGAGATGTAAGAGCTGGCTGGGAGCTATAACCCAGCCGCTGGGAGAGACCAGACCAGGAGAGAGATGAAAGAACTGGCTGGGAGCTATAAACCAGCCGGTGGGAGAGGCCAGACCAGGAGAGAGATGAAAGAGCTGGCTAGGAGCTATAACTCTGCACCTGGGAGAGACCAGGAGAGAGATGAAAGAGCTGGCTGTGAGCTATAAATCAGCCACTGGGAGAGACCAGGAGAGAGATGAAAGAGCTGGCTGTGAGCTATAACCCAGCCACTGGGAGAGACCAGACTGGCTGGGAGCTATAACACAGCCGCTGGGAGAGAGCAGACCGGGAGAGAGATGAAAGAGGTGGCTGGGAGCTATAACCCAGCCACTGGGAGAGACCAGGAGAGAGATGAAAGAGGTGGCTGGGAGCTATAACCCAGCCACTGGGAGAGACCAGACCGGGGGAGAGATGAAAGAGCAGGCTGGGAGCTATAACTCAGCCAATGGGAGGGACCAGACCGGGAGAGAGATGAAAGAGCAGGCTGGGAGCTATAACACAGCCGCTGGGAGAGACCAGACCGGGGGAGAGCTGAAAGAGCAGGCTGGGAGCTATAACACAGCCGCTGGGAGAGACCAGACCAGGAGAGAGATGAAAGAGCTGGCTGGGAGCTATAACACAGCCACTGGGAGAGACCAGACTGGCTGGGAGCTATAACACAGCCACTGGGAGAGAGCAGACCGGGAGAGAGATGAAAGAGCTGGCTGGGAGCTATAACCCAGCCACTGGGAGAGACCAGACCGGGAGAGAGATGAAAGAGGTGGCTGGGAGCTATAACCCAGCCACTGGGAGAGACCAGACCGGGAGAGAGATGAAAGAACTGGCTGGGAGCTATAACACAGCCACTTGGAGAGACCAGACCGGGAGAGAGACGAAAGAGCAGGCTGGGAGCTATAGCACAGCCACTGGGAGAGACCAGACCGGGAGAGAGACGAAAGAGCTGGCTGGGAGCTATAACACAGCCACTGGGAGAGACCAGACCGGGAGAGAGACGAAAGAGCAGGCTGGGAACTATAACACAGCCACTGGGAGAGACCAGACCGGGAGAGAGACGAAAAAGCTGGCTGGGAGCTATAACACAGCCACTGGGAGAGACCAGACCGGGAGAGAGACGAAAGAACTGGCTGGGAGCTATAACACAGCTACTGGGAAAGACAAGACCGGGAGAGAGACGAAAGAGCAGGCTGGGAGCTATAACACAGCCACTGCGAGAGACCAGACCAGGAGAGAGATGAAAGAGCTGGCAGGGTGCTATAACTCAGCCCCTGGGAGAGACCAGACCAGGAGAGAGATGAAAGAGCTGGCTGAGAGCTATAACTCAGCCACTGGGAGAGACCAGACCAGGAGAGAGATGAAAAAGCTGGCTGGGAGCTTTAACTCAGCCCCTGGGAGAGACCAGACAAGGAGAGAGACAAGACCAGTAGAGAGAGGAAAGAGGTGGCTGGGAGCTCTAACTCAGCCACTGGGAGAGACCAGACCAGGAGAGAGATGTAAGAGCTGGCTGGGAGCTATAACCCAGCCACTGGGAGAGACCAGACCAGGAGAGAGATGAAAGAGCTGGCTAGGAGCTATAAACCAGCCACTGGGAGAGACCAGACTGGCTGGGAGCTATAACACAGCCACTGGGAGAGAGCAGACCGGGAGAGAGATGAAAGAGCTGGCTGGGAGCTATAACCCAGCCACTGGAAGAGACCAGGAGAGAGATGAAAGAGGTGGCTGGGAGCTATAACCCAGCCACTGGGAGAGACCAGACCAGGAGAGAGATGAAAGAGCTGGCTGGGAGCTATAACCCAGCCACTGGGAGAGACCAGGAGAGAGATGAAAGAGGTGGCTGGGAACTATAACCCAGTCACTGGGAGAGACCAGACCAGGAGAGAGATGAAAGAGCTGGCTGGGAGCTATAACCCAGCCACTGGGAGAGACCAGACCAGGAGAGAGATGAAAGAGCTGGCTGGGAGCTATAACCCAGCCACTGGGAGAGACCAGACTGGCTGAGAGCTATAACACAGCCACTGGGAGAGAGCAGACCGGGAGAGAGATGAAAGAGCTGGCTGGGAGCTATAACCCAGCCACTGGGAGAGACCAGACGGGGAGAGAGATGAAAGAGGTGGCTGGGAGCTATAACCCAGCCACTGGGAGAGACCAGACCGGGAGAGAGATGAAAGAACTGGCTGGGAGCTATAACACAGCCACTGGGAGAGACCAGACCGGGAGAGAGACGAAAGAGCAGGCTGGGAGCTATAACACAGCCATTGGGAGAGACCAGACCGGGAGAGAGACGAAAGAGCTGGCTGGGAGCTATAACACAGCCACTGGGAGAGACCAGACCGGGAGAGAGACGAAAGAGCAGGCTGGGAACTATAACACAGCCACTGGGAGAGACCAGACCGGGAGAGAGACGAAAAAGCTGGCTGGGAGCTATAACACAGCCACTGGGAGAGACCAGGAGAGAGATGAAAGAGGTGGCTGGGAGCTATAACCCAGCCACTGGGAGAGACCAGACCAGGAGAGAGACCAGACCAGGAGAGAGATGTAAGAGCTGGCTGGGAGCTATAACCCAGCCGCTGGGAGAGACCAGACCAGGAGAGAGATGAAAGAACTGGCTGGGAGCTATAAACCAGCCGGTGGGAGAGGCCAGACCAGGAGAGAGATGAAAGAGCTGGCTGGGAGCTATAACACAGCCGCTGGGAGAGACCAGACCAGGAGAGAGATGAAAGAGCTGGCTGGGAGCTATAATTCAGCCGCTGGGAGAGACCAGACCGGGAGAGAGATGAAAGAGCTGGCTGGGAGCTATAACTCAGCCGCTGGGAGAGACCAGACCGGGAGAGAGATGAAAGAGGTGGCTGGGAGCTATAACTCAGCCGCTGGGAGAGACCAGACCAGGAGAGAGATGAAAGAGCTGGCTGGGAGCTATAACTCAGCCACTGGGAGGGACCAGACCGGGAGAGAGATGAAAGAGCAGGCTGGGAGCTATAACACAGCCACTGGGAGAGACCAGACCGGGGGAGAGATGAAAGAGCAGGCTGGGAGCTATAACTCAGCCAATGGGAGGGACCAGACCGGGAGAGAGATGAAAGAGCAGGCTGGGAGCTATAACACAGCCGCTGGGAGAGACCAGACCGGGGGAGAGCTGAAAGAGCAGGCTGGGAGCTATAACACAGCCGCTGGGAGAGACCAGACCGGGAGAGAGATGAAAGAGCAGGCTGGGAGCTATAACACAGCCTCTGGGAGAGCCCAGACCGGGAGAGAGATGAAAGAGCAGGGTGGGAGCTATAACACAGCCGCTGGGAGAGACCAGACCAGGAGAGAGATGAAAGAGCTGGCTGGGAGCTATAACACAGCCGCTGGGAGAGACCAGACCAGGAGAGAGATGAAAGAGCAGGCTGGGAGCTATAACACAGCCGCTGGGAGAGACCAGACCAGGAGAGAGATGAAAGAGCTGGCTGGGAGCTATAAACACAGCCACTGGGAGAGACTAGACCAGGAGAGAGATGAAAGAGCTGGCTGGGAGCTATAACTCAGCCACTGGGAGAGACCAGGAGAGAGATGAAAGAGGTGGCTGGGAGCTATAACCCAGCCACTGGGAGAGACCAGACCAGGAGAGAGATGAAAGAGCTGGCTGGGAGCTATAACCCAGCCACTGGGATAGACTAGACTGGCTGGGAGCTATAACACAGCCACTGGGAGAGACCAGACCGGGAGAGAGATGAAAGAGCTGGCTGGGAGCTATAACACAGCCACTGGGAGAGACCAGACCAGGAGAGAGATGAAAGAGCTGGCTGGGAGCTATAACACAGCCACTGGGAGAGACCAGACCGGGAGAGAGATGAAAGAGCTGGCTGGGAGCTATAACACGGCCACTGGGAGAGACCAGACCAGGAGAGAGATGAAAGAGCTGGCTGGGAGCTATAACACAGCCACTGGGAGAGACCAGACCAGGAGAGAGATGAAAGAGCTGGCTGGGAGCTATAATCCAGCCACTGGGAAAGACCAGACCAGGAGAGAGATGAAAGAGCTGGCTGGGAGCTATAACTCAGCCACTGGGAGAGATCAGACCAGGAGAGAGATGAAAGAGGTGGTTGGGAGCTATAACTCAGCCCCTGAGAGAGACCAGGAGAGAGATGAAAGAGCTGGCTGGGAGCTATAACCCAGCCACTGGGAGAGACCAGACCAGGAGAGAGATGAAAGAGCTGGCTGGGAGCTATAACCCAGCCACTGGTAGAGACCAGACTGGCTGGGAGCTATAAAACAGCCACTGGGAGAGACCAGACCGGGAGAGAGATGAAAGAGCTGGCTGGGAGCTATAACCCAGCCACTGGGAGAGAACAGACCGGGAGAGAGATGAAAGAGCTGGCTGGGAGTTATAACACAGCCACTGGAGAGACCAGACCGGGAGAGAGATGAAAGAGGTGGCTGGGAGCTATAACACAGCCACTGGGAGAGACCAGACCGGGAGAGAGATGAAAGAACTGGCTGGGAGCTATAACACAGCCACTGGGAGAGACCAGACCGGGAGAGAGACGAAAGAGCAGGCTGGGAGCTATAACACAGCCACTGGGAGAGACCAGACCGGGAGAGAGACGAAAGAGCTGGCTGGAGCTATAACACAGCCACTGGGAGAGACCAGACCGGGAGAGAGACGAAAGAGCAGGCTGGGAGCTATAACACAGCCACTGGGAGAGACCAGACCGGGAGAGAGACGAAAGAGCTGGCTGGGAGCTATAACACAGCCACTGGGAGAGACCAGACCGGGAGAGAGACGAAAGAGTTGGCTGGGAGCTATAACACAGCCACTGGGAGAGACCAGACCGGGAGAGAGACGAAAGAGCAGGCTGGGAGCTATAACACAGCCACTGGGAGAGACCAGACCGGGAGAGAGCCGAAAGAGCTGGCTGGGAGCTATAACACAGCCACTGGGAGAGACCAGACCGGGAGAGAGATGAAAGAGCAGGCTGGGTGCTATAACACAGCCCCTGGGAGAGACCAGACTGGCTGGGAGCTATAACCCAGCCACTGGGAGAGACCAGACTGGGAGAGAGACGAAAGAGCAGGCTGGGAGCTATAACACAGACACTGGGAGAGACCAGACCAGGATAGAGATGAAAGAGCTGGCTGCGAGCTATAACTCAGCCCCTGGGAGAGACCAGACTGGCTGGGAGCTATAACACAGCCACTGGGAGAGACCAGACCCAGACCAGGAGAGAGACGGAAGAGCTGGCTGAGAGCTATAACTCAACCACTGGGAGAGACCAGACCAGGAAAGAGATGAAACAGCTGGCTGGGAGCTCTAACTCAGCCACTGGGAGAGACCAGACCAGGAGAAAGATGAAAGAGCTCACTGGGAGCTATAACTCAGCCCTTGGGAGAGACCAGACCAGGAGAGAGATGAAAGAGCTGGCTGGGAGCTATAACTCAGCCACTGGGAGAGTCCAGACCAGGAGAGAGATGAAATAGCTGGCTGGGAGCTATAACTCAGCCCTTGGGAGAGACCAGACCAGGAGAGAGATGAAAGAGCTGGCTGGGAGCTATAACTCAACCACTGGGAGAGACCAGACCAGGAAAGAGATGAAACAGCTGGCTGGGAGCTCTAACTCAGCCACTGGGAGAGACCAGACCAGGAGAAAGATGAAAGAGCTCACTGGGAGCTATAACTCAGCCCTTGGGAGAGACCAGACCAGGAGAGAGATGAAAGAGCTGGCTGGGAGCTATAACTCAGCCACTGGGAGAGACCAGACCAGGAGAAAGATGAAAGAGCTCACTGGGAGCTATAACTCAGCCCTTGGGAGAGACCAGACCAGGAGAGAGATGAAAGAGCTGGCTGGGAGCTATAACTCAGCCACTGGGAGAGATCAGACCAGGAGAGAGATGAAAGAGGTGGCTGGGAGCTATAACCCAGCCACTGGGAGAGACCAGACTGGCTGGGAGCTATAACACAGCCACTGGGAGAGACCAGACCGGGAGAGAGAAGAAAGAGCTGGCTGGGAGCTATAACCCAGCCACTGGGAGAGACCAGACCGGGAGAGAGATGAAAGAGCTGGCTGGAAGCTATAACACAGCCACTGGGGGAGACCAGACCGGGAGAGAGATGAAAGAGGTGGCTGTGAGCTATATCCCAGCCACTGGGAGAGACCAGACCGGGAGAGAGATGAAAGAACTGGCTGGGAGCTATAACACAGCCACTGGGAGAGACCAGACCGGGAGAGAGAAGAAAGAGCAGGCTGAGAGCTATAAAACAGCCGCTGGGAGAGACCAGACCGGGACAGAGACGAAAGAGCTGGCTGGGAGCTATAACACAGCCACTGGGAGAGACCAGACCGGGAGAGAGACGAAAGAGCAGGCTGGGAGCTATAACACAGCCACTGGGAGAGACCAGACCGGGTGAGAGACGAAAGAGCTGGCTGGGAGCTATAACACAGCCACTGGGAGAGACCAGACCGGGAGAGAGACGAAAGAGCAGGCTGGGAGCTATAACACAGCCACTGGGAGAGACCAGACCGGGAGAGAGCCGAAAGAGCTGGCTGGGAGCTATAACACAGCCACTGGGAGAGACCAGACCGGGAGAGAGACGAAAGAGCTGGCTGGGAGCTATAACACAACCACTGGGAGAGACCAGACCGGGAGAGAGATGAAAGAGCAGGCTGGGAGCTATAACACAGACACTGGGAGAGACCAGACCAGGAAAGAGATGAAAGAGCTGGCTGGGAGCTATAACTCAGCCCCTGGGAGAGACCAGACTGGCTGGGAGCTATAACACAGCCACTGGGAGAGACCAGACCCAGACCAGGAGAGAGACGAAAGAGCTGGCTGAGAGCTATAACTCAACCACTGGAAGCGACCAGACCAGGAAAGAGATGAAAGAGCTGGCTGGGAGCTCTAACTCAGCCACTGGGAGAGACCAGATCAGGAGAAAGATGAAAGAGCTGACTGGGAGCTATAACTCAGCCCCTGGGACAGACCAGGAGAGAGATGAAAGAGCTGGCTGGGAGCTATAACTAAGCTCCTTGGAGAGACCAGACCAGAAGAGAGACAAGACCAGTAGAGAGAGGAAAGAGGTGACTGGGAACTCTAACTCAGCCACTGGGAGAGACCAGACCAGGAGAGAGATGTAAGAGCTGGCTGGGAGCTATAACCCAGCCACTGGGAGAGACCAGACCAGGAGAGAGATGAAAGAGCTGGCTGGGAGCTATAAACCAGCCGCTGGGAGAGACCAGACCAGGAGAGAGATGCAAGAGCTAGCTGGGAGCTATAACCCAGCCACTGGGAGAGACCAGACCAGGAGAGAGATGAAAGAGCTGGCTGGGAGCTATAACTCAGCACCTGGGAGAGACCAGGAGAGAGATGAAAGAGCTGGCTGTGAGCTATAAATCAGCCACTGGGAGAGACCAGACCAGGAGAGAGATGAAAGAGCTGGCTGGGAGCTATAACTCAACCCCTGGGAGAGACCAGGCCAGGAGAGGGACCAGACCAGGAGGGAGATATAAGAGCTGGCTGGGAGCTATAACTCAGCCACTGGGAGAGACCAGACCAGGAGAGAGATGAAAGTACTGGCTGGGAGCTATAAACCAGCCGCTGGGAGAGGCCAGACCAGGAGAGAGATGAAAGAGCAGGCTGGGAGCTATAACTCAGCCACCGGGAGAGACCAGACCAGGAGAGAGATGAAAAAGCTGGCTGGGAGCTTTAACTCAGCCCCTGGGAGAGACCAGACAAGGAGAGAGACAAGACCAGTAGAGAGAGGAAAGTGGTGGCTGGGAGCTCTAACTCAGCCACTGGGAGAGACCAGACCAGGAGAGAGATGTAAGAGCTGGCTGGGAGCTATAACCCAGCCACTGGGAGAGACCAGACCAGGAGAGAGATGAAAGAGCTGGCTAGGAGCTATAAACCAGCCACTGGGAGAGACCAGACTGGCTGGGAGCTATAACACAGCCACTGGGAGAGAGCAGACCAGGAGAGAGATGAAAGAGCTGGCTGGGAGCTATAACCCAGCCACTGGGAGAGACCAGGAGAGAGATGAAAGAGGTGGCTGGGAGCTATAACCCAGCCACTGGGAGAGACCAGACCAGGAGAGAGATGAAAGAGCTGGCTGGGAGCTATAACCCAGCCACTGGGAGAGACCAGGAGAGAGATGAAAGAGGTGGCTGGGAACTATAACCCATTCACTGGGAGAGACCAGACCAGGAGAGAGATGAAAGAGCTGGCTGGGAGCTATAACCCAGCCACTGGGAGAGACCAGACCAGGAGAGAGATGAAAGAGCTGGCTGGGAGCTATAACCCAGCCACTGGGAGAGACCAGACTGGCTGGGAGCTATAACACAGCCACTGGGAGAGAGCAGACCGGGAGAGAGATGAAAGAGCTGGCTGGGAGCTATAACCCAGCCACTGGGAGAGACCAGACGGGGAGAGAGATGAAAGAGGTGGCTGGGAGCTATAACCCAGCCACTGGGAGAGACCAGACCGGGAGAGAGATGAAAGAACTGGCTGGGAGCTATAACACAGCCACTGGGAGAGACCAGACTGGGAGAGAGACGAAAGAGCAGGCTGGGAGCTATAACACAGCCATTGGGAGAGACCAGACCGGGAGAGAGACGAAAGAGCTGGCTGGGAGCTATAACACAGCCACTGGGAGAGACCAGACCGGGAGAGAGACGAAAGAGCAGGCTGGGAACTATAACACAGCCACTGGGAGAGACCAGACCGGGAGAGAGACGAAAAAGCTGGCTGGGAGCTATAACACAGCCACTGGGAGAGACCAGGAGAGAGATGAAAGAGGTGGCTGGGAGCTATAACCCAGCCACTGGGAGAGACCAGACCAGGAGAGAGACCAGACCAGGAGAGAGATGTAAGAGCTGGCTGGGAGCTATAACCCAGCCGCTGGGAGAGACCAGACCAGGAGAGAGATGAAAGAACTGGCTGGGAGCTATAAACCAGCCGGTGGGAGAGGCCAGACCAGGAGAGAGATGAAAGAGCTGGCTGGGAGCTATAACACAGCCGCTGGGAGAGACCAGACCAGGAGAGAGATGAAAGAGCTGGCTGGGAGCTATAATTCAGCCGCTGGGAGAGACCAGACCGGGAGAGAGATGAAAGAGCTGGCTGGGAGCTATAACTCAGCCGCTGGGAGAGACCAGACCGGGAGAGAGATGAAAGAGGTGGCTGGGAGCTATAACTCAGCCGCTGGGAGAGACCAGACCAGGAGAGTGATGAAAGAGCTGGGTGGGAGCTATAACTCAGCCACTGGGAGGGACCAGACCGGGAGAGAGATGAAAGAGCAGGCTGGGAGCTATAACACAGCCACTGGGAGAGACCAGACCGGGGGAGAGATGAAAGAGCAGGCTGGGAGCTATAACTCAGCCAATGGGAGGGACCAGACCGGGAGAGAGATGAAAGAGCAGGCTGGGAGCTATAACACAGCCGCTGGGAGAGACCAGACCGGGGGAGAGCTGAAAGAGCAGGCTGGGAGCTATAACACAGCCGCTAGGAGAGACCAGACCGGGAGAGAGATGAAAGAGCAGGCTGGGAGGTATAACACAGCCTCTGGGAGAGCCCAGACCGGGAGAGAGATGAAAGAGCAGGCTGGGAGCTATAACACAGCCGCTGGGAGAGACCAGACCAGGAGAGAGATGAAAGAGCTGGCTGGGAGCTATAACACAGCCGCTGGGAGAGACCAGACCAGGAGAGAGATGAAAGAGCAGGCTGGGAGCTATAACACAGCCGCTGGGAGAGACCAGACCAGGAGAGAGATGAAAGAGCTGGCTGGGAGCTATAAACACAGCCACTGGGAGAGACTAGACCAGGAGAGAGATGAAAGAGCTGGCTGGGAGCTATAACTCAGCCACTGGGAGAGACCAGGAGAGAGATGAAAGAGGTGGCTGGGAGCTATAACCCAGCCACTGGGAGAGACCAGACCCGGAGAGAGATGAAAGAGCTGGCTGGGAGCTAGAACCCAGCCACTGGGATAGACCAGACTGGCTGGGAGCTATAACACAGCCACTGGGAGAGACCAGACCGGGAGAGAGATGAAAGAGCTGGCTGGGAGCTATAACACAGCCACTGGGAGAGACCAGACCAGGAGAGAGATGAAAGAGCTGGCTGGGAGCTATAACACAGCCACTGGGAGAGACCAGACCGGGAGAGAGATGAAAGAGCTGGCTGGGAGCTATAACACGGCCACTGGGAGAGACCAGACCAGGAGAGAGATGAAAGAGCTGGCTGGGAGCTATAACACAGCCACTGGGAGAGACCAGACCAGGAGAGAGATGAAAGAGCTGGCTGGGAGCTATAATCCAGCCACTGGGAAAGACCAGACCAGGAGAGAGATGAAAGAGCTGGCTGGGAGCTATAACTCAGCCACTGGGAGAGATCAGACCAGGAGAGAGATGAAAGAGGTGGTTGGGAGCTATAACTCAGCCCCTGAGAGAGACCAGGAGAGAGATGAAAGAGCTGGCTGGGAGCTATAACCCAGCCACTGGGAGAGACCAGACCAGGAGAGAGATGAAAGAGCTGGCTGGGAGCTATAACCCAGCCACTGGTAGAGACCAGACTGGCTGGGAGCTATAAAACAGCCACTGGGAGAGACCAGACCGGGAGAGAGATGAAAGAGCTGGCTGGGAGCTATAACCCAGCCACTGGGAGAGAACAGACCGGGAGAGAGATGAAAGAGCTGGCTGGGAGTTATAACACAGCCACTGGAGAGACCAGACCGGGAGAGAGATGAAAGAGGTGGCTGGGAGCTATAACACAGCCACTGGGAGAGACCAGACCGGGAGAGAGATGAAAGAACTGGCTGGGAGCTATAACACAGCCACTGGGAGAGACCAGACCGGGAGAGAGACGAAAGAGCAGGCTGGGAGCTATAACACAGCCACTGGGAGAGACCAGACCGGGAGAGAGACGAAAGAGCTGGCTGGGAGCTATAACACAGCCACTGGGAGAGACCAGACCGGGAGAGAGACGAAAGAGCAGGCTGGGAGCTATAACACAGCCACTGGGAGAGACCAGACCGGGAGAGAGACGAAAGAGCTGGCTGGGAGCTATAACACAGCCACTGGGAGAGACCAGACCGGGAGAGAGACGAAAGAGCTGGCTGGGAGCTATAACACAGCCACTGGGAGAGACCAGACCGGGAGAGAGACGAAAGAGCAGGCTGGGAGCTATAACACAGCCACTGGGAGAGACCAGACCGGGAGAGAGCCGAAAGAGCTGGCTGGGAGCTATTTTTTTTTTAAAACGTATTTTATTGGTTTTGATAGAAAAAAGAAAAAGAAAACGTGCAATACAACAAGAAATCAACATTGGTTTGAACTGGGGAGGAGACGGTGAGGGGGAAACAAGGGGGGGGGAACAAACAAATCAACAACAGTCTTCATGTTGTAGCAAACTTACAGTGGACGGGTGGGTTAGGGGCAATGACCCAAAGTTTCAGGAAGCAAGAGGGGTCAAACACAGGGGTGGTTCCACCAATGCCGGCATCCGAGCAGTGTCAATGCAGTGGTGTGGGACTTCAGGGGGGTTTGTAGTCAGCGCTGAAGCGTATGTCTCTGAGGAGGGCCTTCCATGATTCCAAAGTGCCACCTTCGGTTTCGCCACTGTTCGTGATTCCTTCCTGCCAGGCCCTGGTTTCAGCTGTTGTCCATCTCTCGAGTTCTTTGAGCCATCTCTCTTGCCTGGGGCCCGACGGCGTCTTCCAGGCCATCGCTATTGTTCTTTTAGCCAGGATACATGAGATGTCCATTAATTTAACAGCGTGCTTGGATTTGCTAGGTCTGGGGTAGGTCCCCAGGAGGCACTCGCCAGGAGTCCATTCGTATCTTGTCATTCCGGCGTCCATGCAGGTCTGTTTGGCCTTGGACCACAGTGCCATCGCCTTGGTGCAGGTCCAGAACATGTGAATCACATCTGCTTTATCATTCCCGCACCAGGGGCATGCAGGGGAGGATGTCTTATTGAAGGAGGCAACCCTATGTGGGGTCATGTATGTCCTGTAAAGAACGTTCAATTGGATCTGGCCAAACCTGGTGTTCCTGGATACTTTTTTGGGAAATATCAGCGCTCTTTCCCATTCTTTATCTGAAATCGGGGTCTCAAGGTCCGCCTCCCATTTTGTCCTCAGATCTTCGCATTTGGGGTTGGTTTTATCACATAGTCTGCTGTAAAGCCTGGAGACAGGTCTCCAGCCGTCCGAGAGGTCATGCATCTCTTGTAGCAGAGGGTCAGGGGAGGGCTCCTCCGGCCATCCGGTCCATTGTTTCTTAGCAGTTTGTTTGAGGCGATGGTACCAGAGGAACTGGCCCGGGGGAATTCCATCGGCAGCCTTAAGAGATTCGAAATCCCTGAATTCTCCCTCCTCATACATGTCGCTCCATGTGTAAATGCCGGCCTCTTCCCACCTCCTTGCCGTAGAGATGTCTGCAGCCGTTCGACAGGTGTCTGCTAGGATGGGATTGTCCGGAGAGTATGGGTGTCGTATTCGCCTGATGCAGCAGGACCTGGCCCATATCTTTCTTCCCAGGTCAATCACCATGGAGGGGACCGGGGGTTGCCATGTAGGGTGCCATAGGATCTCCTTGGGGATCACATTGTCCGAGGGTTGCCTCAGCAGTTCGGTCTCTGCTGAAGGCTCATCCGAGAGCCATCTCGTTATGTGACTCAGCTGGGCAGCCAGGTAGTACAACTGGAGATCCGGTAACTTTATTCCGCCTTCTTTGTGTGGGAGAGAGAGGACGGACAGCGACAGTTTATGCCTGTGTGGGCCCCAAAGGAAGTCCCTGATGATGGCCTCCAGCTTCTTGAAGAAGGACGGTCTAATGTAATGGCAAATGTTTACGAAGAAATACAGGAATCGGGGGAGTACGATCATCTTGACAATCGCTGCCCTGCCCACCATGGCCAATGGGAGCTTGGACCAAAACTTTATAGAACTTCGGAGACTCGTGATGGCGGCCTCGGTGTTGTGTTCATGCATGAGTAGCGGGGTGTGGCTTATGTTGATCCCCAAATAACGGAACTGGACCAGTTGCCAGCTTATTCCTATCTCTGGGAGATTGTTTTCCGGAATGTTGCGTAAGCCCGCCAAGGGGAAGGCAGAGGACTTATTCCTACTAAAGCGGATCCCTGAGTACTTCGCATAGTTGTCCAGTATCTCCAACGCGGTTGGCGCGTTAACTTCGGGGGAGCTTAGGTAAAGAAGGACGTCGTCTGCATACAAGGATATTATGTGGTGTGCATTGCCCACCTTAATGCCAGCATCGAAAAGCTGCTGCCTGAAGTATAATGCAATCGGTTCCAGGCCCAGTATGTACAGCATGGGTGATAACGGGCAGCCCTGCCTTGTTCCCCTTTGTATATCCCAAGCCGCTGAAACCACTCTTCCCGTTCTTACTCTCGCCGTCGGGGAATTGTAGAGGACCTCAACCCACCTGATGAAGCCCCCTCCAAAGCCAAATCTTCTCAGGACCTCCCTGATCCACTCCCAGTATATGGAGTCGAAGGCCTTGATGGCGTCGAGCGACAACACCGCCAGGTCCTCGACCCTGTCATATGTTTCGGCCATTACATGCTGCAACCTCCGGAGGTTAGCAGTGGTGTTGCGCCCAGGAACGAATCCGTTCTGATCTTCGTGAACGATGGAACCCACCACCCTGGCTAGCTTGCGGGCCAATATGGATGTGAGGATCTTGGCATCGTAGTTTAGCATAGCCAGTGGGCGATAGGACTCACAGTCGGTGGGCGATTTGTGTGGCTTGAGCATGGGGACTATTATGGTTTCCTTCATGGTGTTGGGGAGAATCCCATCCGTGTGTGCCTCCTGGTAGACCTCGTGGAGAACTGGGGCAAGGATGGACTCATACGCTTTATAGAACTCAGGTGGGAGGCCGTCACTGCCAGGGGCTTTGTTGTTGGAGAGGGACCTGATTGCCCCTTGAACGTCCTCAAGAGTGATCTCGGTTTCCAGCTCCTCTCTCTGCTCGAGCGAAATGTGGGGAAGTTCTATCTCCTCGAGTGTGTCTATGATGTCTGCAGCAGGAATCTGGGTCTTGTGGGTATACAGTTCTGTGTAGAATTTAGCAAAGGCTTCATTGATCCCTAGCTGAGTCGAGTGGGATGACCCATTAGCGTCCCGTATCTCCACTGGGAGATGTTTGGGGTGTTCCCGTTTGCAGAGCCATGCTAGTAGTCTTCCCGGTTTGTCCGATTCTTTATGAGATCTGGCGGTGTGCGTGGCGAAATCAAATTTTTCCAGTCTTTCCCATGCCTGCTGACATTCTGTGCGGGCTTCCTTCAGCTTGGTCTCTGTCTCCATAGAGTTGTCGCATGTGGACTCCAGTCGGGAGATCTCAGCTTCCTGTGCTTCCAGGGTTCTCCGCAACTGCCTGCGAGTTCCGCCGGCTCTCGATATGATTTCGCCTCTGGTCACCACCTTCATTGCTTCCCATAATGTGCCCCAGGAGGGGACCGAACCGATGTTGTTCTCCAAGTATTCTTCCAATTTTTCGGCAAGGGTTTCCCTGAACTCGAGGTCCGCAAGTGCCGCGGTCGGCATCCTCCACATGGGGATCGGGGGTCTGGGGCCTCTCATTTGCCATAACATGGTCAGTGGGGAGTGGTCGGAGATCGTCCGCCCCAGGTATTCTGTGGTTGCTATGTGTGGGGTAAGTTCCTTATTGATGAACAGATAGTCAATTCTTGTGTGAACTCCGTGTGGAGCTGAGTAGTGGGAGTAGGACCTGTCGGTCGGATGGTGTTCCCTCCAGATGTCCACTAAGTTGAGTTGCTCCAGAGTTTCCCTCAAGGCACCGGATGTGAGGCTGCTCGGGCGTGGGGGGGGCAGCGATCTGTCTGCACTCGTGTCAGCAACACAGTTGAAGTCCCCTCCCCATATGAAGGTGCGGTCCCGGTACCGAGTCAGCTTCGTTATCAATGTGGCGAGGTACGCCGATATCCCGTGATGAGGGAAGTAAGAGTTGATGAAGCAGACTGGGGTTTGTTCCAATGTGCCCCAAATCGCTGTGAATCTCCCTTCTTTATCTTGTTCACTTCCCTCCATCTGGAAGGGGACGTCCGGGCTTATCCATATTAGCACCCCTCTGGCGTATTTAGAGTAGGGGGACCCTCTAACAGTCCCAGCCCATCGGTCTGCAATTTTAGACATGGCCTCCGTCGTGAGGTGAGTCTCTTGAAGGAGTGCAATGGAGATTTTCTTCCTCCTGAGGTAGGACTGTATACGATTGCGCCTGAGGTATGAGCCCATGCCCCGCACATTCCAGGTCATTACAGTAAGCTGTGCCGCCATCCGGTTCGAGTTTCAGATTTGGTGTGGGACTCTGGGGTCCGACTCCACTTTAGTCTTGTTCGGGTGGGCTGCAGGGGGGATACCACTGCATTTCGTTCATCGGTGTCATGTCCCAGACCCATCTCGGTCTGCGTTGGCAAAAGAGGCATGAAGACTGTACAACTAATAAAACTAACAACAAAACTTAAACTGGTGCGCCCAGCAACTACAACATTGTCGCGGTGCTCAGGCGCTCTCGAGCCGTCGGAGCCCATCCGGGAGTCGGGCGCGAGCTGGGTCAGGCGGGTGCCCAGACCGGGTAAATACTACGCTGGGGGTGGGGCAAGGGCCTGGCGGCAGAGCCGAACGAGGCCGTTTCCAAATGAAAAAACTGTAGTTGGATTATCTTCTGTATTCCGGTCTCACGTGCGATGTTTCTTACATGGGGGTCGCTGGGGGGTTAGGTCTCAGTCTGTGAGTTGTCCTTGCCATCCGCCAGGTTATTATCCTCAAGCCACATGTTGGCCGCATCTGGGTTCTCGAGAAATACCACTCTCTCCTTGTAGACAACCCTTAGGCGCGATGGATAAAGTAGTCTATATTTTAGGTTCAGTTGTCGGAGCCGGGCTTTTATCGGGACAAATGAGTTCCGCTCTCTTTGTACCTTCTGCGTGTAGTCCGGATAAATGGAGATTTTGGAGTCTCCTCGCTCGATGGGGCCCCCCTCCCTGGATCGCCGTAAGATAGTTTCTCTGTCCTGAAAGTTCAGTATCTTAGCGATTATGGGTCTGGGGTGCGATCCGGGGGGAGGGCGCCTCTGAAGGGATCTGTGGGCCCTTTCGACAGAGAATCCCTGGGTCAATTTGCCGGCCCCTATTTCTTGTAGCAGAAGGGTTTCGACGAAGGATGTGGTATTTACTCCCTCGTTCCCCTCCGGGACCCCCAGGATCCTGATATTGCTCCGTCTGGCCCGACCTTCGGCCTCCTCCGCCTTTTCCTCCAAAAAGGTGACTTTCCTCTTCAGGAGGACAACTTCGGACTTTATGGCTGTGATGGCCGTGGAGGCTTCCTCTGCCGACTGTTCAACGGTCGCGACCCTCTCCGTTAAGTTGCGAGCGTCCTGGCGGATCAGTTGAATATCGACTTTGAATTCGTCGATCTTGGAGTCTATATGCGTCTTTAGCGAGGCTATAGCATCAAGTATCTGAGAGTGGTTATCGGCCGCCACCTCTTCGCTCGACTGGGCAACTTCAGAGGAGCTGGCCTTGGATTGAGTGGGGGTCTTCGCCCTGGTGGAAACAAAGGAGTCCATGGTGGCGGCTCTGGTCTTGTTCTTGGCGGCCATCTTGGAGCGATGGTTGCGGGTGTTTTTAGGCCTCAAAAGTTAGTTCACTTGTGAGATCACTGGTGGGGCCCTTCACCTGGCCAAATATCGGGCCGTGAGCTGTGGTCTGCCCCCGTGTGTGATGGTGTGGTCCGTAGAGGTGGTCTCTAGAAGAGCGGAGCCTCTCTTTTGCTGCTGCCTCTCCCCGCCGGGCCCTGGAATCCGTTGGGGGAGGGGGTACCCCTCGCAGGCACCGCTATGCTGTGCGGGGCGCCATCTTGGATCCAGTAAGAACGGGAGGGGGGGAGAACCGATTCAGGGCCACCGGAGTCTCAGGGGGGTCCAATTTGGTGGGCCCAACAACTATTCAGGTGCAGGGCTGCTTCGCCCAACCGCTCGTTCCTTCTCAGAAGTCGGGGTCGCACGCGAGCCGGAGAAAAAGGATCAGGAAACGGCGTCTCGGCCGGAGCTCGGCGGATCAGCTACCGCTCGCCATCGGCGCCAAGCCACGCCCCCCTGGCTGGGAGCTATAACACAGCCACTGGGAGAGACCAGACCGGGAGAGAGATGAAAGAGCAGGCTGGGTGCTATAACACAGCCCCTGGGAGAGACCAGACTGGCTGGGAGCTATAACCCAGCCACTGGGAGAGACCAGACTGGGAGAGAGACGAAAGAGCAGGCTGGGAGCTATAACACAGACACTGGGAGAGACCAGACCAGGATAGAGATGAAAGAGCTGGCTGGGAGCTATAACTCAGCCCCTGGGAGAGACCAGACTGGCTGGGAGCTATAACACAGCCACTGGGAGAGACCAGACCCAGACCAGGAGAGAGACGGAAGAGCTGGCTGAGAGCTATAACTCAACCACTGGGAGAGACCAGACCAGGAAAGAGATGAAACAGCTGGCTGGGAGCTCTAACTCAGCCACTGGGAGAGACCAGACCAGGAGAAAGATGAAAGAGCTCACTGGGAGCTATAACTCAGCCCTTGGGAGAGACCAGACCAGGAGAGAGATGAAAGAGCTGGCTGGGAGCTATAACTCAGCCACTGGGAAAGTCCAGACCAGGAGAGAGATGAAATAGCTGGCTGGGAGCTATAACTCAGCCCCTGGGAGAGACCAGACCAGGAGAGAGACAAGACCAGTAGAGAGAGGAAAGAGGTGACTTTGAACTCTAACTCAGCCACTGGGAGAGATCAGACCAGGAGAGAGATGAAAGAGGTGGCTGGGAGCTATAACCCAGCCACTGGGAGAGACCAGACTGGCTGGGAGCTATAACACAGCCACTGGGAGAGACCAGACCGGGAGAGAGATGAAAGAGCTGGCTGGGAGCTATAACCCAGCCACTGGGAGAGACCAGACCGGGAGAGAGATGAAAGAGCTGGCTGGAAGCTATAACACAGCCACTGGGGGAGACCAGACCGGGAGAGAGATGAAAGAGGTGGCTGTGAGCTATATCCCAGCCACTGGGAGAGACCAGACCGGGAGAGAGATGAAAGAACTGGCTGGGAGCTATAACACAGCCACTGGGAGAGACCAGACCGGGAGAGAGACGAAAGAGCAGGCTGAGAGCTATAAAACAGCCGCTGGGAGAGACCAGACCGGGACAGAGACGAAAGAGCTGGCTGGGAGCTATAACACAGCCACTGGGAGAGACCAGACCGGGAGAGAGACGAAAGAGCAGGCTGGGAGCTATAACACAGCCACTGGGAGAGACCAGACCGGGTGAGAGACGAAAGAGCTGGCTGGGAGCTATAACACAGCCACTGGGAGAGACCAGACCGGGAGAGAGACGAAAGAGCAGGCTGGGAGCTATAACACAGCCACTGGGAGAGACCAGACCGGGAGAGAGCCGAAAGAGCTGGCTGGGAGCTATAACACAGCCACTGGGAGAGACCAGACCGGGAGAGAGACGAAAGAGCTGGCTGGGAGCTATAACACAGCCACTGGGAGAGACCAGACCGGGAGAGAGATGAAAGAGCAGGCTGGGAGCTATAACACAGACACTGGGAGAGACCAGACCAGGAAAGAGAGGAAAGAGCTGGCTGGGAGCTATAACTCAGCCCCTGGGAGAGACCAGACTGGCTGGGAGCTATAACACAGCCACTGGGAGAGACCAGACCCAGACCAGGAGAGAGACGAAAGAGCTGGCTGAGAGCTATAACTCAACCACTGGAAGCGACCAGACCAGGAAAGAGATGAAAGAGCTGGCTGGGAGCTCTAACTCAGCCACTGGGAGAGACCAGACCAGGAGAAAGATGAAAGAGCTGACTGGGAGCTATAACTCAGCCCCTGGGACAGACCAGGAGAGAGATGAAAGAGCTGGCTGGGAGCTATAACTAAGCTCCTTGGAGAGACCAGACCAGAAGAGAGACAAGACCAGTAGAGAGAGGAAAGAGGTGACTGGGAACTCTAACTCAGCCACTGGGAGAGACCAGACCAGGAGAGAGGTGTAAGAGCTGGCTGGGAGCTATAACCCAGCCACTGGGAGAGACCAGACCAGGAGAGAGATGAAAGAGCTGGCTGGGAGCTATAAACCAGCCGCTGGGAGAGACCAGACCAGGAGAGAGATGCAAGAGCTAGCTGGGAGCTATAACCCAGCCACTGGGAGAGACCAGACCAGGAGAGAGATGAAAGAGCTGGCTGGGAGCTATAACTCAGCACCTGGGAGAGACCAGGAGAGAGATGAAAGAGCTGGCTGTGAGCTATAAATCAGCCACTGGGAGAGACCAGACCAGGAGAGAGATGAAAGAGCTGGCTGGGAGCTATAACTCAACCCCTGGGAGAGACCAGACCAGGAGAGGGACCAGACCAGGAGGGAGATATAAGAGCTGGCTGGGAGCTATAACTCAGCCACTGGGAGAGACCAGACCAGGAGAGAGATGAAAGTACTGGCTGGGAGCTATAAACCAGCCGCTGGGAGAGGCCAGACCAGGAGAGAGATGAAAGAGCAGGCTGGGAGCTATAACTCAGCCGCTGGGAGAGACCAGACCAGGAGAGAGATGAAAGAGCTGGCTGGGAGCTATAAACCAGCCGCTGGGAGAGACCAGACCAGGAGAGAGATGAAAGAGCTGGCTGGGAGCTATAATTCAGCCGCTTGGAGAGACCAGACCAGGAGAGAGACATAAGAGCTGGCTGGGAGCTATAACTCAGCCACTGGGAGAGATCAGACCAGGAGAGAGATTAAAGAGGTGGCTGGGAGCTATAACTCAGCCGCTGGGAGAGACCAGATCAGGAGAGAGATGAAAGAGCTGGCTGGGAGCTATAAGTCAGCCGCTGGGAGAGACCAGACCAGGGGAGAGATGAAAGAGCTGGCTGGGAGCTATAATTCAGCCGCTGGGAGAGACCAGACCAGGAGAGAGATGAAAGAGGTGGCTGGGAACTATAACTCAGCCGCTGGGAGAGACCAGACCAGGAGAGAGATGAAAGAGGTGGCTGACAGCCATACCTCAGACACTGCGTGAGACAAAACAAGGAGGGAGACCAAACTGCTGGCCTACAGACATACCTCAGACACTTGGTGAGACCAGACAGTGAGGTAGATGAAAGAGCTGACTGAGAACCGTACCTCAGATACTGGGAGAGACCATTCCAGGAGGGAGATCAAAGAGCTGGTTGATAGATATACCTAAGACACTGCGGGTGACCAGACCAGGAGAGAGGTCAAAGAGCTGGCTGAGAGCTCTACCTCAGACACTAGGACAGACCAAACAAGGAGGGAGACCAAAGAGCTGGTTGATAGATATACCTAAGACACTGCGGGTGACCAGACCAAGAGAGAGGTCAAAGAGCTGGCTGAGAGCTATAACTCAACCACTGGGAGAGACCAGACCAGGAAAGAGATGAAAGAGCTGGCTGGGAGCTCTAACTCAGCCACTGGGAGAGACCAGACCAGGAGAAAGATGAAAGAGCTGACTGGGAGCAATAACTCAGCCCCTGGGAGAGACCAGACCAGGAGAGAGATGAAAGAGCTGGCTGGGAGCTATAACTCAGCCACTGGGAGAGACCAGACCAGGAGAGAGATGAAATAGCTGGCTGGGAGCTATAACTCAGCCCCTGGGAGAGACCAGACCAGGAGAGAGACAAGACCAGTAGAGAGAGGAAAGAGGTGGCTGGGAGCTCTAACTCAGCCACTGGGAGAGACCAGACCAGGAGAGAGATGTAAGAGCTGGCTGGGAGCTATAACCAAGCCACTGGGAGAGACCAGACCAGGAGAGAGATGAAAGAGCTGGCTAGGAGCTATAAACCAGCCGCTGGGAGAGACGAGACCAGGAGAGAGATGAAAGAGCTAGCTGGGAGCTATAACCCAGCCACTGGAAGAGACCAGACCAGGAGAGAGATGAAAGAGCTGGCTGGGAGCTATAACTCAGCACCTGGGAGAGACCAGACCAGGAGAGAGATGAAAGAGCTGGCTGGGAGCTATAACACAGCCACTGGGAGAGACCAGACCGGGAGAGAGACGAAAGAACTGGCTGGGAGCTATAACACAGCCACTGGGAAAGACAAGACCGGGAGAGAGATGAAAGAGCAGGCTGGGAGCTATAACACAGCCACTGGGAGAGACCAGACCAGGAGAGAGATGAAAGAGCTGGCAGGGTGCTATAACTCAGCCCCTGGGAGAGACCAGACCAGGAGAGAGATGAAAGAGCTGGCTGAGAGCTATAACTCAGCCACTGGGAGAGACCAGACCAGGAGAGAGACAAGACCAGTAGAGAGAGGAAAGAGGTGGCTGGGAGCTCTAACTCAGCCACTGGGAGAGACCAGACCAGGAGAGAGATGTAAGAGCTGGCTGGGAGCTATAACCCAGCCACTGGGAGGGACCAGACCAGGAGAGAGATGAAAGAGCTGGCTAGGAGCTATAAACCAGCCACTGGGAGAGACCAGACTGGCTGGGAGCTATAACACAGCCACTGGGAGAGAGCAGACCGGGAGAGAGATGAAAGAGCTGGCTGGGAGCTATAACCCAGCCACTGGGAGAGACCAGGAGAGAGATGAAAGAGGTGGCTGGGAGCTATAACCCAGCCACTGGGAGAGACCAGACCAGGAGAGAGATGAAAGAGCTGGCTGGGAGCTATAACCCAGCCACTGGGAGAGACCAGGAGAGAGATGAAAGAGGTGGCTGGGAGCTATAACCCAGCCACTGGGAGAGACCAGACCAGGAGAGAGATGAAAGAGCTGGCTGGGAGCTATAACCCAGCCACTGGGAGAGACCAGACCAGGAGAGAGATGAAAGAGCTGGCTGGGAGCTATAACCCAGCCACTGGGAGAGACCAGACTGGCTGGGAGCTATAACACAGCCACTGGGAGAGAGCAGACCGGGAGAGAGATGAAAGAGCTGGCTGGGAGCTATAACCCAGCCACTGGGAGAGACCAGACCGGGAGAGAGATGAAAGAGGTGGCTGGGAGCTATAACCCAGCCACTGGGAGAGACCAGACCGGGAGAGAGATGAAAGAACTGGCTGGGAGCTATAACACAGCCACTGGGAGAGACCAGACCGGGAGAGAGACGAAAGAGCAGGCTGGGAGCTATAACACAGCCACTGGGAGAGACCAGACCGGGAGAGAGACGAAAGAGCTGGCTGGGAGCTATAACACAGCCACTGGGAGAGACCAGACCGGGAGAGAGACGAAAGAGCAGGCTGGGAACTATAACACAGCCACTGGGAGAGACCAGACCGGGAGAGAGACGAAAAAGCTGGCTGGGAGCTATAACACAGCCACTGGGAGAGACCAGGAGAGAGATGAAAGAGGTGGCTGGGAGCTATAACCCAGCCACTGGGAGAGACCAGGAGAGAGATGAAAGAGCTGGCTGGGAGCTATAACCCAGCCACTGGGAGAGACCAGACCAGGAGAGAGATGAAAGAGCTGGCTGGGAGCTATAACCCAGCCACTGGGAGAGACCAGACCAGGAGAGAGATGAAAGAGCTGGCTGGGAGCTATAACTCAGCCACTGGGAGAGACCAGACCAGGAGAGAGATGAAAAAGCTGGCTGGGAGCTATAACTCAGCCCCTGGGAGAGACCAGACCAGGAGAGAGACAAGACCAGTAGAGAGAGGAAAGAGGTGGCTGGGAGCTCTAACTCAGCCACTGGGAGAGACCAGACCAGGAGAGAGATGAAAGAGCTGGCTAGGAGCTATAAACCAGCCGCTGGGAGAGACGAGACCAGGAGAGAGATGAAAGAGCTAGCTGGGAGCTATAACCCAGCCACTGGAAGAGACCAGACCAGGAGAGAGATGAAAGAGCTGGCTGGGAGCTATAACTCAGCACCTGGGAGAGACCAGACCAGGAGAGAGATGAAAGAGCTAGCTGTGAGCTATAAATCAGCCACTGGGAGAGACCAGACCAGGAGAGAGATGAAAGAGCTGGCTGGGAGCTATAACTCAACCCCTGGGAGAGACCAGACCAGGAGAGAGACCAGACCAGGAGAGAGATGTAAGAGCTGGCTGGGAGCTATAACCCAGCCGCTGGGAGAGACCAGACCAGGAGAGAGATGAAAGAACTGGCTGGGAGCTATAAACCAGCCGGTGGGAGAGGCCAGACCAGGAGAGAGATGAAAGAGCTGGCTAGGAGCTATAACTCTGCACCTGGGAGAGACCAGGAGAGAGATGAAAGAGCTGGCTGTGAGCTATAAATCAGCCACTGGGAGAGACCAGGAGAGAGATGAAAGAGCTGGCTGTGAGCTATAACCCAGCCACTGGGAGAGACCAGACTGGCTGGGAGCTATAACACAGCCGCTGGGAGAGAGCAGACCGGGAGAGAGATGAAAGAGGTGGCTGGGAGCTATAACCCAGCCACTGGGAGAGACCAGGAGAGAGATGAAAGAGATGGCTGGGAGCTATAACCCAGCCACTGGGAGAGACCAGACCGGGGGAGAGATGAAAGAGCAGGCTGGGAGCTATAACTCAGCCAATGGGAGGGACCAGACCGGGAGAGAGATGAAAGAGCAGGCTGGGAGCTATAACACAGCCGCTGGGAGAGACCAGACCGGGGGAGAGCTGAAAGAGCAGGCTGGGAGCTATAACACAGCCGCTGGGAGAGACCAGATCAGGAGAGAGATGAAAGAGCAGGCTGGGAGCTATAACACAGCCTCTGGGAGAGACCAGACCGGGAGAGAGATGAAAGAGCAGGCTGGGAGCTATAACACAGCCGCTGGGAGAGACCAGACCAGGAGAGAGATGAAAGAGCTGGCTGGGAGCTATAACACAGCCACTGGGAGAGACCAGACTGGCTGGGAGCTATAACACAGCCACTGGGAGAGAGCAGACCGGGAGAGAGATGAAAGAGCTGGCTGGGAGCTATAACCCAGCCACTGGGAGAGACCAGACCGGGAGAGAGATGAAAGAGGTGGCTGGGAGCTATAACCCAGCCACTGGGAGAGACCAGACCGGGAGAGAGATGAAAGAACTGGCTGGGAGCTATAACACAGCCACTGGGAGAGACCAGACCGGGAGAGAGACGAAAGAGCAGGCTGGGAGCTATAACACAGCCACTGGGAGAGACCAGACCGGGAGAGAGACGAAAGAGCTGGCTGGGAGCTATAACACAGCCACTGGGAGAGACCAGACCGGGAGAGAGACGAAAGAGCAGGCTGGGAACTATAACACAGCCACTGGGAGAGACCAGACCGGGAGAGAGACGAAAAAGCTGGCTGGGAGCTATAACACAGCCACTGGGAGAGACCAGACCGGGAGAGAGACGAAAGAACTGGCTGGGAGCTATAACACAGCCACTGGGAAAGACAAGACCGGGAGAGAGATGAAAGAGCAGGCTGGGAGCTATAACACAGCCACTGGGAGAGACCAGACCAGGAGAGAGATGAAAGAGCTGGCAGGGTGCTATAACTCAGCCCCTGGGAGAGACCAGACCAGGAGAGAGATGAAAGAGCTGGCTGAGAGCTATAACTCAGCCACTGGGAGAGACCAGACCAGGAGAGAGATGAAAAAGCTGGCTGGGAGCTTTAACTCAGCCCCTGGGAGAGACCAGACAAGGAGAGAGACAAGACCAGTAGAGAGAGGAAAGAGGTGGCTGGGAGCTCTAACTCAGCCACTGGGAGAGACCAGACCAGGAGAGAGATGTAAGAGCTGGCTGGGAGCTATAACCCAGCCACTGGGAGAGACCAGACCAGGAGAGAGATGAAAGAGCTGGCTAGGAGCTATAAACCAGCCACTGGGAGAGACCAGACTGGCTGGGAGCTATAACACAGCCACTGGGAGAGAGCAGACCGGGAGAGAGATGAAAGAGCTGGCTGGGAGCTATAACCCAGCCACTGGGAGAGACCAGGAGAGAGATGAAAGAGGTGGCTGGGAGCTATAACCCAGCCACTGGGAGAGACCAGACCAGGAGAGAGATGAAAGAGCTGGCTGGGAGCTATAACCCAGCCACTGGGAGAGACCAGGAGAGAGATGAAAGAGGTGGCTGGGAACTATAACCCAGCCACTGGGAGAGACCAGACCAGGAGAGAGATGAAAGAGCTGGCTGGGAGCTATAACCCAGCCACTGGGAGAGACCAGACAAGGAGAGAGATGAAAGTGCTGGCTGGGAGCTATAACCCAGCCACTGGGAGAGACCAGACTGGCTGGGAGCTATAACACAGCCACTGGGAGAGAGCAGACCGGGAGAGAGATGAAAGAGCTGGCTGGGAGCTATAACCCAGCCACTGGGAGAGACCAGACCGGGAGAGAGATGAAAGAGGTGGCTGGGAGCTATAACCCAGCCACTGGGAGAGACCAGACCGGGAGAGAGATGAAAGAACTGGCTGGGAGCTATAACACAGCCACTGGGAGAGACCAGACCGGGAGAGAGACGAAAGAGCAGGCTGGGAGCTATAACACAGCCACTGGGAGAGACCAGACCGGGAGAGAGACGAAAGAGCTGGCTGGGAGCTATAACACAGCCACTGGGAGAGACCAGACCGGGAGAGAGACGAAAGAGCAGGCTGGGAACTATAACACAGCCACTGGGAGAGACCAGACCGGGAGAGAGACGAAAAAGCTGGCTGGGAGCCTTAACACAGCCACTGGGAGAGACCAGGAGAGAGATGAAAGAGGTGGCTGGGAGCTATAACCCAGCCACTGGGAGAGACCAGACCAGGAGAGAGACCAGACCAGGAGAGAGATGTAAGAGCTGGCTGGGAGCTATAACCCAGCCGCTGGGAGAGACCAGACCAGGAGAGAGATGAAAGAACTGGCTGGGAGCTATAAACCAGCCGGTGGGAGAGGCCAGACCAGGAGAGAGATGAAAGAGCTGGCTGGGAGCTATAACACAGCCGCTGGGAGAGACCAGACCAGGAGAGAGATGAAAGAGCTGGCTGGGAGCTATAATTCAGCCGCTGGGAGAGACCAGACCGGGAGAGAGATGAAAGAGCTGGCTGGGAGCTATAACTCAGCCGCTGGGAGAGACCAGACCGGGAGAGAGATGAAAGAGGTGGCTGGGAGCTATAACTCAGCCGCTGGGAGAGACCAGACCAGGAGAGAGATGAAAGAGCTGGCTGGGAGCTATAACTCAGCCACTGGGAGGGACCAGACCGGGAGAGAGATGAAAGAGCAGGCTGGGAGCTATAACACAGCCACTGGGAGAGACCAGACCGGGGGAGAGATGAAAGAGCAGGCTGGGAGCTATAACTCAGCCAATGGGAGGGACCAGACCGGGAGAGAGATGAAAGAGCAGGCTGGGAGCTATAACACAGCCGCTGGGAGAGACCAGACCGGGGGAGAGCTGAAATTGCAGGCTGGGAGCTATAACACAGCCGCTGGGAGAGACCAGACCGGGAGAGAGATGAAAGAGCAGGCTGGGAGCTATAACACAGCCTCTGGGAGAGCCCAGACCGGGAGAGAGATGAAAGAGCAGGCTGGGAGCTATAACACAGCCGCTGGGAGAGACCAGACCAGGAGAGAGATGAAAGAGCTGGCTGGGAGCTATAACACAGCCACTGGGAGAGACCAGACCAGGAGAGAGATGAAAGAGCAGGCTGGGAGCTATAACACAGCCGCTGGGAGAGACCAGACCAGGAGAGAGATGAAAGAGCTGGCTGGGAGCTATAAACACAGCCACTGGGAGAGACTAGACCAGGAGAGAGATGAAAGAGCTGGCTGGGAGCTATAACTCTGCCACTGGGAGAGACCAGGAGAGAGGTGAAAGAGGTGGCTGGGAGCTATAACCCAGCCACTGGGAGAGACCAGACCAGGAGAGAGATGAAAGAGCTGGCTGGGAGCTATAACCCAGCCACTGGGATAGACCAGACTGGCTGGGAGCTATAACACAGCCACTGGGAGAGACCAGACCGGGAGAGAGATGAAAGAGCTGGCTGGGAGCTATAACACAGCCACTGGGAGAGACCAGACCAGGAGAGAGATGAAAGAGCTGGCTGGGAGCTATAACACAGCCACTGGGAGAGACCAGACCGGGAGAGAGATGAAAGAGCTGGCTGGGAGCTATAACACGGCCACTGGGAGAGACCAGACCAGGAGAGAGATGAAAGAGCTGGCTGGGAGCTATAACACAGCCACTGGGAGAGACCAGACCAGGAGAGAGATGAAAGAGCTGGCTGGGAGCTATAATCCAGCCACTGGGAAAGACCAGACCAGGAGAGAGATGAAAGAGCTGGCTGGGAGCTATAACTCAGCCACTGGGAGAGATCAGACCAGGAGAGAGATGAAAGAGGTGGTTGGGAGCTATAACCCAGCCCCTGAGAGAGACCAGGAGAGAGATGAAAGAGCTGGCTGGGAGCTATAACCCAGCCACTGGGAGAGACCAGACCAGGAGAGAGATGAAAGAGCTGGCTGGGAGCTATAACCCAGCCACTGGTAGAGACCAGACTGGCTGGGAGCTATAAAACAGCCACTGGGAGAGACCAGACCGGGAGAGAGATGAAAGAGCTGGCTGGGAGCTATAACACAGCCACTGGGAGAGACCAGACCGGGGGAGAGATGAAAGAGCAGGCTGGGAGCTATAACTCAGCCAATGGGAGGGACCAGACCGGGAGAGAGATGAAAGAGCAGGCTGGGAGCTATAACACAGCCGCTGGGAGAGACCAGACCGGGGGAGAGCTGAAAGAGCAGGCTGGGAGCTATAACACAGCCGCTGGGAGAGACCAGACCGGGAGAGAGATGAAAGAGCAGGCCGGGAGCTATAACACAGCCTCTGGGAGAGCCCAGACCGGGAGAGAGATGAAAGAGCAGGCTGGGAGCTATAACACAGCCGCTGGGAGAGACCAGACCAGGAGAGAGATGAAAGAGCTGGCTGGGAGCTATAACACAGCCACTGGGAGAGACCAGACCAGGAGAGAGATGAAAGAGCAGGCTGGGAGCTATAACACAGCCGCTGGGAGAGACCAGACCAGGAGAGAGATGGAAGAGCTGGCTGGGAGCTATAAACACAGCCACTGGGAGAGACTAGACCAGGAGAGAGATGAAAGAGCTGGCTGGGAGCTATAACTCAGCCACTGGGAGAGACCAGGAGAGAGGTGAAAGAAGTGGCTGGGAGCTATAACCCAGCCACTGGGAGAGACCAGACCAGGAGAGAGATGAAAGAGCTGGCTGGGAGCTATAACCCAGCCACTGGGATAGACCAGACTGGCTGGGAGCTATAACACAGCCACTGGGAGAGACCAGACCGGGAGAGAGATGAAAGCGCTGGCTGGGAGCTATAACACAGCCACTGGGAGAGACCAGACCAGGAGAGAGATGAAAGAGCTGGCTGGGAGCTATAACACAGCCACTGGGAGAGACCAGACCGGGAGAGAGATGGAAGAGCTGGCTGGGAGCTATAACACGGCCACTGGGAGAGACCAGACCAGGAGAGAGATGAAAGAGCTGGCTGGGAGCTATAACACAGCCACTGGGAGAGACCAGACCAGGAGAGAGATGAAAGAGCTGGCTGGGAGCTATAATCCAGCCACTGGGAAAGACCAGACCAGGAGAGAGATGAAAGAACTGGCTGGGAGCTATAACTCAGCCACTGGGAGAGATCAGACCAGGAGAGAGATGAAAGAGGTGGTTGGGAGCTATAACCCAGCCCCTGAGAGAGACCAGGAGAGAGATGAAAGAGCTGGCTGGGAGCTATAACCCAGCCACTGGGAGAGACCAGACCAGGAGAGAGATGAAAGAGCTGGCTGGGAGCTATAACCCAGCCACTGGTAGAGACCAGACTGGCTGGGAGCTATAAAACAGCCACTGGGAGAGACCAGACCGGGAGAGAGATGAAAGAGCTGGCTGGGAGCTATAACCCAGCCACTGGGAGAGAACAGACCGGGAGAGAGATGAAAGAGCTGGCTGGGAGCTATAACACAGCCACTGGAGAGACCAAACCGGGAGAGAGATGAAAGAGGTGGCTGGGAGCTATAACACAGCCACTGGGAGAGACCAGACCGGGAGAGAGATGAAAGAACTGGCTGGGAGCTATAACACAGCCACTGGGAGAGACCAGACCGGGAGAGAGACGAAAGAGCAGGCTGGGAGCTATAACACAGCCACTGGGAGAGACCAGACCGGGAGAGAGACGAAAGAGCTGGCTGGGAGCTATAACACAGCCACTGGGAGAGACCAGACCGGGAGAGAGACGAAAGAGCAGGCTGGGAGCTATAACACAGCCACTGGGAGAGACCAGACCGGGAGAGAGACGAAAGAGCTGGCTGGGAGCTATAACACAGCCACTGGGAGAGACCAGACCAGGAGAGAGACGAAAGAGCTGGCTGGGAGCTATAACACAGCCACTGGGAGAGACCAGACCGGGAGAGAGACGAAAGAGCAGGCTGGGAGCTATAACACAGCCACTGGGAGAGACCAGACCGGGAGAGAGCCGAAAGAGCTGGCTGGGAGCTATAACACAGCCACTGGGAGAGACCAGACCGGGAGAGAGATGAAAGAGCAGGCTGGGTGCTATAACACAGCCCCTGGGAGAGACCAGACTGGCTGGGAGCTATAACCCAGCCACTGGGAGAGACCAGACTGGGAGAGAGACGAAAGAGCAGGCTGGGAGCTATAACACAGACACTGGGAGAGACCAGACCAGGATAGAGATGAAAGAGCTGGCTGGGAGCTATAACTCAGCCCCTGGGAGAGACCAGACTGGCTGGGAGCTATAACACAGCCACTGGGAGAGACCAGACCCAGACCAGGAGAGAGACGGAAGAGCTGGCTGAGAGCTATAACTCAACCACTGGGAGAGACCAGACCAGGAAAGAGATGAAACAGCTGGCTGGGAGCTCTAACTCAGCCACTGGGAGAGACCAGACCAGGAGAAAGATGAAAGAGCTCACTGGGAGCTATAACTCAGCCCCTGGGAGAGACCAGACCAGGAGAGAGATGAAAGAGCTGGCTGGGAGCTATAACTCAGCCACTGGGAGAGTCCAGACCAGGAGAAAGATGAAATAGCTGGCTGGGAGCTATAACTCAGCCCCTGGGAGAGACCAGACCAGGAGAGAGACAAGACCAGTAGAGAGAGGAAAGAGGTGACTGGGAACTCTAACTCAGCCACTGGGAGAGATCAGACCAGTAGAGAGAGGAAAGAGGTGGCTGGGAGCTATAACCCAGCCACTGGGAGAGACCAGACTGGCTGGGAGCTATAACACAGCCACTGGGAGAGACCAGACCGGGAGAGAGATGAAAGAGCTGGCTGGGAGCTATAACCCAGCCACTGGGAGAGACCAGACCGGTAGAGAGATGAAAGAGCTGGCTGGAAGCTATAACACAGCCACTGGGGGAGACCAGACCGGGAGAGAGATGAAAGAGGTGGCTGTGAGCTATATCCCAGCCACTGGGAGAGACCAGACCGGGAGAGAGATGAAAGAACTGGCTGGGAGCTATAACACAGCCACTGGGAGAGACCAGACCGGGAGAAAGACGAAAGAGCAGGCTGAGAGCTATAAAACAGCCGCTGGGAGAGACCAGACCGGGACAGAGACGAAAGAGCTGGCTGGGAGCTATAACACAGCCACTGGGAGAGACCAGACCGGGAGAGAGACGAAAGAGCAGGCTGGGAGCTATAACACAGCCACTGGGAGAGACCAGACCGGGTGAGAGACGAAAGAGCTGGCTGGGAGCTATAACACAGCCACTGGGAGAGACCAGACCGGGAGAGAGACGAAAGAGCAGGCTGGGAGCTATAACACAGCCACTGGGAGAGACCAGACCGGGAGAGAGCCGAAAGAGCTGGCTGGGAGCTATAACACAGCCACTGGGAGAGACCAGACCGGGAGAGAGACGAAAGAGCTGGCTGGGAGCTATAACACAGCCACTGGGAGAGACCAGACCGGGAGAGAGATGAAAGAGCAGGCTGGGAGCTATAACACAGACACTGGGAGAGACCTGACCAGGAAAGAGATGAAAGAGCTGGCTGGGAGCTATAACTCAGCCCCTGGGAGAGACCAGACTGGCTGGGAGCTATAACACAGCCACTGGGAGAGACCAGACCCAGACCAGGAGAGAGACGAAAGAGCTGGCTGAGAGCTATAACTCAACCACTGGAAGCGACCAGACCAGGAAAGAGATGAAAGAGCTGGCTGGGAGCTCTAACTCAGCCACTGGGAGAGACCAGACCAGGAGAAAGATGAAAGAGCTGACTGGGAGCTATAAATCAGCCCCTGGGACAGACCAGGAGAGAGATGAAAGAGCTGGCTGGGAGCTATAACTCAGCGACTGGGAGATACCAGACCAGGAGAGAGATGAAATAGCTGGCTGGGAGCTATAACTAAGCTCCTTGGAGAGACCAGACCAGGAGAGAGACAAGACCAGTAGAGAGAGGAAAGAGGTGACTGGGAACTCTAACTCAGCCACTGGGAGAGACCAGACCAGGAGAGAGATGTAAGAGCTGGCTGGGAGCTATAACCCAGCCACTGGGAGAGACCAGACCAGGAGAGAGATGAAAGAGCTGGCTGGGAGCTATAAACCAGCCGCTGGGAGAGACCAGACCAGGAGAGAGATGCAAGAGCTAGCTGGGAGCTATAACCCAGCCACTGGGAGAGACCAGACCAGGAGAGAGATGAAAGAGCTGGCTGGGAGCTATAACTCAGCACCTGGGAGAGACCAGGAGAGAGATGAAAGAGCTGGCTGTGAGCTATAAATCAGCCACTGGGAGAGACCAGACCAGGAGAGAGATGAAAGAGCTGGCTGGGAGCTATAACTCAACCCCTGGGAGAGACCAGACTAGGAGAGGGACCAGACCAGGAGGGAGATATAAGAGCTGGCTGGGAGCTATAACTCAGCCACTGGGAGAGACCAGACCAGGAGAGAGATGAAAGTACTGGCTGGGAGCTATAAACCAGCCGCTGGGAGAGGCCAGACCAGGAGAGAGATGAAAGAGCAGGCTGGGAGCTATAACTCAGCCGCTGGGAGAGACCAGACCAGGAGAGAGATGAAAGAGCTGGCTGGGAGCTATAAACCAGCCGCTGGGAGAGACCAGACCAGGAGAGAGATGAAAGAGCTGGCTGGGAGCTATAATTCAGCCGCTTGGAGAGACCAGACCAGGAGAGAGACATAAGAGCTGGCTGGGAGCTATAACTCAGCCGCTGGGAGAGACCAGATCAGGAGAGAGATGAAAGAGCTGGCTGGGAGCTATAAGTCAGCCGCTGGGAGAGACCAGACCAGGGGAGAGATGAAAGAGCTGGCTGGGAGCTATAATTCAGCCGCTGGGAGAGACCAGACCAGGAGAGAGATGAAAGAGGTGGCTGGGAACTATAACTCAGCCGCTGGGAGAGACCAGACCAGGAGAGAGATGAAAGAGGTGGCTGACAGCCATACCTCAGACACTGCGTGAGACAAAACAAGGAGGGAGACCAAACTGCTGGCCTACAGACGTACCTTAGACACTTGGTGAGACCAGACAGTGAGGTAGATGAAAGAGCTGACTGAGAACCGTACCTCAGATACTGGGAGAGACCATTCCAGGAGGGAGATCAAAGAGCTGGTTGATAGATATACCTAAGACACTGCGGGTGACCAGACCAGGAGAGAGGTCAAAGAGCTGGCTGAGAGCTCTACCTCAGACACTAGGACAGACCAAACAAGGAGGGAGACCAAAGAGCTGGTTGATAGATATACCTAAGACACTGCGGGTGACCAGACCAGGAGAGAGGTCAAAGAGCTGGCTGAGAGCTATAACTCAACCACTGGGAGAGACCAGACCAGGAAAGAGATGAAAGAGCTGGCTGGGAGCTCTAACTCAGCCACTGGGAGAGACCAGACCAGGAGAAAGATGAAAGAGCTGACTGGGAGCAATAACTCAGCCCCTGGGAGAGACCAGACCAGGAGAGAGATGAAAGAGCTGGCTGGGAGCTATAACTCAGCCACTGGGAGAGACCAGACCAGGAGAGAGATGAAATAGCTGGCTGGGAGCTATAACCCAGCCACTGGGAGAGACCAGACCAGGAGAGAGATGAAAGAGCTGGCTGGGAGCTATAAACCAGCCGCTGGGAGAGACCAGACCAGGAGAGAGATGAAAGAGCTAGCTGGGAGCTATAACCCAGCCACTGGGTGAGACCAAACCAGGAGAGAGATAAAAGAGCTGGCTGGGAGCTATAACTCAGCACCTGGGAGAGACCAGGAGAGAGATGAAAGAGCTGGCTGTGAGCTATAAATCAGCCACTGGGAGAGACCAGACCAGGAGAGAGATGAAAGAGCTGGCTGGGAGCTATAACTCAACCCCTGGGAGAGACCAGACCAGGAGAGAGACCAGACCAGGAGAGAGATGTAAGAGCTGGCTGGGAGCTATAACCCAGCCACTGGGAGAGACCAGACCAGGAGAGAGATGAAAGAACTGGCTGGGAGCTATAAACCAGCCGCTGGGAGAGGCCAGACCAGGAGAGAGATGAAAGAGCTGGCTGGGAGCTATAACTCAGCCGCTGGGAGAGACCAGACAAGGAGAGAGATGAAAGGGCTGGCTGGGAGCTATAAACCAGCCGCTGGGAGAGACCAGACCAGGAGAGAGATGAAAGAGCTGGCTGGGAGCTATAATTCAGCCGTTGGGAGAGACCAGACCAGGAGAGAGATGAAAGAGCTGGCTGGGAGCTATAACTCAGCACCTGGGAGAGACCAGGAGAGAGATGAAAGAGCTGGCTGTGAGCTATAAATCAGCCACTGGGAGAGACCAGACCAGGAGAGAGATGAAAGAGCTGGCTGGGAGCTATAACTCAAAACCTGGGAGAGACCAGACCAGGAGAGGGACCAGACCAGGAGGGAGATATAAGAGCTGGCTGGGAGCTATAACTCAGCCACTGGGAGAGACCAGACCAGGAGAGAGATGAAAGTACTGGCTGGGAGCTATAAACCAGCCGCTGGGAGAGGCCAGACCAGGAGAGAGATGAAAGAGCAGGCTGGGAGCTATAACTCAGCCGCTGGGAGAGACCAGACCAGGAGAGAGATGAAAGAGCTGGCTGGGAGCTATAAACCAGCCGCTGGGAGAGACCAGACCAGGAGAGAGATGAAAGAGCTGGCTGGGAGCTATAATTCAGCCGCTTGGAGAGACCAGACCAGGAGAGAGACATAAGAGCTGGCTGGGAGCTATAACTCAGCCGCTGGGAGAGACCAGATCAGGAGAGAGATGAAAGAGCTGGCTGGGAGCTATAAGTCAGCCGCTGGGAGAGACCAGACCAGGGGAGAGATGAAAGAGCTGGCTGGGAGCTATAATTCAGCCGCTGGGAGAGACCAGACCAGGAGAGAGATGAAAGAGGTGGCTGGGAACTATAACTCAGCCGCTGGGAGAGACCAGACCAGGAGAGAGATGAAAGAGGTGGCTGACAGCCATACCTCAGACACTGCGTGAGACAAAACAAGGAGGGAGACCAAACTGCTGGCCTACAGACGTACCTCAGACACTTGGTGAGACCAGACAGTGAGGTAGATGAAAGAGCTGACTGAGAACCGTACCTCAGATACTGGGAGAGACCATTCCAGGAGGGAGATCAAAGAGCTGGTTGATAGATATACCTAAGACACTGCGGGTGACCAGACCAGGAGAGAGGTCAAAGAGCTGGCTGAGAGCTCTACCTCAGACACTAGGACAGACCAAACAAGGAGGGAGACCAAAGAGCTGGTTGATAGATATACCTAAGACACTGCGGGTGACCAGACCAGGAGAGAGGTCAAAGAGCTGGCTGAGAGCTATAACTCAACCACTGGGAGAGACCAGACCAGGAAAGAGATGAAAGAGCTGGCTGGGAGCTCTAACTCAGCCACTGGGAGAGACCAGACCAGGAGAAAGATGAAAGAGCTGACTGGGAGCAATAACTCAGCCCCTGGGAGAGACCAGACCAGGAGAGAGATGAAAGAGCTGGCTGGGAGCTATAACTCAGCCACTGGGAGAGACCAGACCAGGAGAGAGATGAAATAGCTGGCTGGGAGCTATAACCCAGCCACTGGGAGAGACCAGACCAGGAGAGAGATGAAAGAGCTGGCTGGGAGCTATAAACCAGCCGCTGGGAGAGACCAGACCAGGAGAGAGATGAAAGAGCTAGCTGGGAGCTATAACCCAGCCACTGGGTGAGACCAAACCAGGAGAGAGATAAAAGAGCTGGCTGGGAGCTATAACTCAGCACCTGGGAGAGACCAGGAGAGAGATGAAAGAGCTGGCTGTGAGCTATAAATCAGCCACTGGGAGAGACCAGACCAGGAGAGAGATGAAAGAGCTGGCTGGGAGCTATAACTCAACCCCTGGGAGAGACCAGACCAGGAGAGAGACCAGACCAGGAGAGAGATGTAAGAGCTGGCTGGGAGCTATAACCCAGCCACTGGGAGAGACCAGACCAGGAGAGAGATGAAAGAACTGGCTGGGAGCTATAAACCAGCCGCTGGGAGAGGCCAGACCAGGAGAGAGATGAAAGAGCTGGCTGGGAGCTATAACTCAGCCGCTGGGAGAGACCAGACCAGGAGAGAGATGAAAGGGCTGGCTGGGAGCTATAAACCAGCCGCTGGGAGAGACCAGACCAGGAGAGAGATGAAAGAGCTGGCTGGGAGCTATAATTCAGCCGTTGGGAGAGACCAGACCAGGAGAGAGATGAAAGAGCTGGCTGGGAGCTATAAACCAGCCACTGGGAGAGATCAGACCAGGAGAGAGATGAAAGAGGTGGCTGGGAGCTATAACTCAGCCGCTGGGAGAGACCAGACCAGGGGAGAGATGAAAGAGCTAGCTGGGAGCTCTAACTCAGCCACTGGGAGAGACCAGACCAGGAGAGAGATGTAAGAGCTGGCTGGGAGATGTAACCCAACCACTGGGAGAGACCAGACCAGGAGAGAGATGAAAGAACTGTCTGGGAGCTATAAACCAGCCGCTGGGAGAGGCCAGCCCAGGAGAGAGATGAAAGAGCTGGCTGGGAGCTATAACTCAGCCGCTGGGAGAGACCAGACCAGGAGAGAGATGAAAGAGCTGGCTGGGAGCTATAAACCAGCCGCTGGGAGAGACCAGACCAGGAGAGAGATGAAAGAGCTGGCTGGGAGCTATAATTCAGCCGCTGGGAGAGACCAGACCAGGAGAGAGATGTAAGAGCTGGCTGGGAGCTATAACCCAGCCACTGGGAGAGACCAGACCAGGAGAGAGATGAAAGAACTGGCTGGGAGCTATAAACCAGCCGCTGGGAGAGGCCAGACCAAGAGAGAGATGAAAGAGCTGGCTGGGAGCTATAACTCAGCCGCTGGGAGAGACCAGACCAGGAGAGAGATGAAAGGGCTGGCTGGGAGCTATAAACCAGCCGCTGGGAGAGACCAGACCGGGAGAGAGATGAAAGAACTGGCTGGGAGCTATAACACAGCCACTGGGAGAGACCAGACCGGGAGAGAGACGAAAGAGCAGGCTGAGAGCTATAAAACAGCCGCTGGGAGAGACCAGACCGGGACAGAGACGAAAGAGCTGGCTGGGAGCTATAACACAGCCACTGGGAGAGACCAGACCGGGAGAGAGACGAAAGAGCAGGCTGGGAGCTATAACACAGCCACTGGGAGAGACCAGACCGGGTGAGAGACGAAAGAGCTGGCTGGGAGCTATAACACAGCCACTGGGAGAGACCAGACCGGGAGAGAGACGAAAGAGCAGGCTGGGAGCTATAACACAGCCACTGGGAGAGACCAGACCGGGAGAGAGCCGAAAGAGCTGGCTGGGAGCTATAACACAGCCACTGGGAGAGACCAGACCGGGAGAGAGACGAAAGAGCTGGCTGGGAGCTATAACACAGCCACTGGGAGAGACCAGACCGGGAGAGAGATGAAAGAGCAGGCTGGGAGCTATAACACAGACACTGGGAGAGACCAGACCAGGAAAGAGATGAAAGAGCTGGCTGGGAGCTATAACTCAGCCCCTGGGAGAGACCAGACTGGCTGGGAGCTATAACACAGCCACTGGGAGAGACCAGACCCAGACCAGGAGAGAGACGAAAGAGCTGGCTGAGAGCTATAACTCAACCACTGGAAGCGACCAGACCAGGAAAGAGATGAAAGAGCTGGCTGGGAGCTCTAACTCAGCCACTGGGAGAGACCAGACCAGGAGAAAGATGAAAGAGCTGACTGGGAGCTATAACTCAGCCCCTGGGACAGACCAGGAGAGAGATGAAAGAGCTGGCTGGGAGCTATAACTCAGCGACTGGGAGATACCAGACCAGGAGAGAGATGAAATAGCTGGCTGGGAGCTATAACTAAGCTCCTTGGAGAGACCAGACCAGGAGAGAGACAAGACCAGTAGAGAGAGGAAAGAGGTGACTGGGAACTCTAACTCAGCCACTGGGAGAGACCAGACCAGGAGAGAGATGTAAGAGCTGGCTGGGAGCTATAACCCAGCCACTGGGAGAGACCAGACCAGGAGAGAGATGAAAGAGCTGGCTGGGAGCTATAAACCAGCCGCTGGGAGAGACCAGACCAGGAGAGAGATGCAAGAGCTAGCTGGGAGCTATAACCCAGCCACTGGGAGAGACCAGACCAGGAGAGAGATGAAAGAGCTGGCTGGGAGCTATAACTCAGCACCTGGGAGAGACCAGGAGAGAGATGAAAGAGCTGGCTGTGAGCTATAAATCAGCCACTGGGAGAGACCAGACCAGGAGAGAGATGAAAGAGCTGGCTGGGAGCTATAACTCAACCCCTGGGAGAGACCAGACCAGGAGAGGGACCAGACCAGGAGGGAGATATAAGAGCTGGCTGGGAGCTATAACTCAGCCACTGGGAGAGACCAGACCAGGAGAGAGATGAAAGTACTGGCTGGGAGCTATAAACCAGCC
Organism: Ambystoma mexicanum; assembly: GCF_040938575.1. Taxonomy (NCBI): domain Eukaryota; kingdom Metazoa; phylum Chordata; class Amphibia; order Caudata; family Ambystomatidae; genus Ambystoma; species Ambystoma mexicanum. Next base: position 13,349,657 of record NC_090939.1, read on the forward strand.
GCTGGGAGAGGCCAGACCAGGAGAGAGATGAAAGAGCAGGCTGGGAGCTATAACTCAGCCGCTGGGAGAGACCAGACCAGGAGAGAGATGAAAGAGCTGGCTGGGAGCTATAAACCAGCCGCTGGGAGAGACCAGACCAGGAGAGAGATGAAAGAGCTGGCTGGGAGCTATAATTCAGCCGCTTGGAGAGACCAGACCAGGAGAGAGACATAAGAGCTGGCTGGGAGCTATAACTCAGCCACTGGGAGAGATCAGACCAGGAGAGAGATTAAAGAGGTGGCTGGGAGCTATAACTCAGCCGCTGGGAGAGACCAGATCAGGAGAGAGATGAAAGAGCTGGCTGGGAGCTATAAGTCAGCCGCTGGGAGAGACCAGACCAGGGGAGAGATGAAAGAGCTGGCTGGGAGCTATAATTCAGCCGCTGGGAGAGACCAGACCAGGAGAGAGATGAAAGAGGTGGCTGGGAACTATAACTCAGCCGCTGGGAGAGACCAGACCAGGAGAGAGATGAAAGAGGTGGCTGACAGCCATACCTCAGACACTGCGTGAGACAAAACAAGGAGGGAGACCAAACTGCTGGCCTACAGACGTACCTCAGACACTTGGTGAGACCAGACAGTGAGGTAGATGAAAGAGCTGACTGAGAACCGTACCTCAGATACTGGGAGAGACCATTCCAGGAGGGAGATCAAAGAGCTGGTTGATAGATATACCTAAGACACTGCGGGTGACCAGACCAGGAGAGAGGTCAAAGAGCTGGCTGAGAGCTCTACCTCAGACACTAGGACAGACCAAACAAGGAGGGAGACCAAAGAGCTGGTTGATAGATATACCTAAGACACTGCGGGTGACCAGACCAGGAGAGAGGTCAAAGAGCTGGCTGAGAGCTATAACTCAACCACTGGGAGAGACCAGACCAGGAAAGAGATGAAAGAGCTGGCTGGGAGCTCTAACTCAGCCACTGGGAGAGACCAGACCAGGAGAAAGATGAAAGAGCTGACTGGGAGCAATAACTCAGCCCCTGGGAGAGACCAGACCAGGAGAGAGATGAAAGAGCTGGCTGGGAGCTATAACTCAGCCACTGGGAGAGACCAGACCAGGAGAGAGATGAAATAGCTGGCTGGGAGCTATAACCCAGCCACTGGGAGAGACCAGACCAGGAGAGAGATGAAAGAGCTGGCTGGGAGCTATAAACCAGCCGCTGGGAGAGACCAGACCAGGAGAGAGATGAAAGAGCTAGCTGGGAGCTATAACCCAGCCACTGGGTGAGACCAAACCAGGAGAGAGATAAAAGAGCTGGCTGGGAGCTATAACTCAGCACCTGGGAGAGACCAGGGGAGAGATGAAAGAGCTGGCTGTGAGCTATAAATCAGCCACTGGGAGAGACCAGACCAGGAGAGAGATGAAAGAGCTGGCTGGGAGCTATAACTCAACCCCTGGGAGAGACCAGACCAGGAGAGAGACCAGACCAGGAGAGAGATGTAAGAGCTGGCTGGGAGCTATAACCCAGCCACTGGGAGAGACCAGACCAGGAGAGAGATGAAAGAACTGGCTGGGAGCTATAAACCAGCCGCTGGGAGAGGCCAGACCAGGAGAGAGATGAAAGAGCTGGCTGGGAGCTATAACTCAGCCGCTGGGAGAGACCAGACCAGGAGAGAGATGAAAGGGCTGGCTGGGAGCTATAAACCAGCCGCTGGGAGAGACCAGACCAGGAGAGAGATGAAAGAGCTGGCTGAGAGCTATAATTCAGCCGTTGGGAGAGACCAGACCAGGAGAGAGATGAAAGAGCTGGCTGGGAGCTATAAACCAGCCACTGGGAGAGACCAGACCAGGAGAGAGATGAAAGAGGTGGCTGGGAGCTATAACTCAGCCGCTGGGAGAGACCAGACCAGGGGAGAGATGAAAGAGCTAGCTGGGAGCTCTAACTCAGCCACTGGGAGAGACCAGACCAGGAGAGAGATGTAAGAGCTGGCTGGGAGATGTAACCCACCCACTGGGAGAGACCAGACCAGGAGAGAGATGAAAGAACTGTCTGGGAGCTATAAACCAGCCGCTGGGAGAGGCCAGACCAGGAGAGAGATGAAAGAGCTGGCTGGGAGCTATAACTCAGCCGCTGGGAGAGACCAGACCAGGAGAGAGATGAAAGAGCTGGCTGGGAGCTATAAACCAGCCGCTGGGAGAGACCAGACCAGGAGAGAGATGAAAGAGCTGGCTGGGAGCTATAATTCAGCCGCTGGGAGAGACCAGACCAGGAGAGAGATGAAAGAGATGGCTGGGAGCTATAGCTCAGCCACTGGGAGAGTCCAGACCGGGAGAGAGATGAAAGAGGTAGCTGGGAGCTATAACTCAGCTGCTGGGAGAGACCAGACCGGGAGAGAGATGAAAGAGCTGGCTGGGAGCTATAACACAGCCACTGGGAGAGACCAGACCGGGAGAGAGATGAAAGAGCTGGCTGGGAGCTATAACTCAGCCACTGGGAGGGACCAGACCGGGAGAGAGATGAAAGAGCAGGCTGGGAGCTATAACACAGCCACTGGGAGAGACCAGACCGGGGGAGAGATGAAAGAGCAGGCTGGGAGCTATAACTCAGCCACTGGGAGGGACCAGACCGGGAGAGAGATGAAAGAGCAGGCTGGGAGCTATAACACAGCCGCTGGGAGAGACCAGACCGGGGGAGAGATGAAAGAGCAGGCTGGGAGCTATAACACAGCCGCTGGGAGAGACAAGACCGGGAGAGAGATGAAAGAGCAGGCTGGCAGCTATAACACAGCCACTGGGAGAGACCAGACCGGGAGAGAGATGAAAGAGCGGGCTGGGAGCTATAACACAGCCGCTGGGAGAGACCAGACCAGGAGAGAGATGAAAGAGCTGGTTGGGAGCTATAACATGGCAGCTGGGAGAGACCAGACCAGGAGAGAGATGATAGAGCAGGCTGGGAGCTATAACACAGCCATTGGGAGAGACCAGACCAGGAGAGAGATGAAAGAGCTGGCTGGGAGCTATAACACAGCCACTGGGAGAGACCAGACCAGGAGAGAGATGAAAGAGCTGGCTGGGAGCTATAACCCAGCCAATGGGAAAGACCAGACCAGGAGAGAGATGAAAGAGCTGGCTCAGAGCTATAACCCAGCCACTGGGAGAGACCAGACCAGGAGAGAGATGAAAGAGGTGGCTGGGAGCTATAACTCAGCCCCTGAGAGAGACCAGGAGAGAGATGAAAGAGGTGGCTGGGAGCTATAACCCAGCCACTGGGAGAGACCAGACCAGGAGAGAGATGAAAGAGCTGGCTGGGAGCTATAACCCAGCCACTGGGTTAGACCAGAATGGCTGGGAGCTATAAAACAGCCACTGGGAGAGACCAGACCGGGAGAGAGATGAAAGAGCTGGCTGGGAGCTATAACACAGCCACTGGGAGAGACCAGACCAGGAGAGAGATGAAAGAGCTGGCTGGGAGCTATAACACAGCCACTGGGAGAGACCAGACCAGGAGAAAGATGAAAGAGCTGGCTGGGAGCTATAACCCAGCCACTGGGAAAGACCAGACCAGGAGAGAGATGAAAGAGCTGGCTGGGAGCTATAACTCAGCCCCTGTAGAGACCAGGAGAGAGATGAAAGAGCTGGCTGGGAGCTATAACCCAGCCACTGGGAGAGACCAGACCAGGAGAGAGATGAAAGAGCTGGCTGGGAGCTATAACCCAGCCACTGGGAGAGACCAGACTGGCTGGGAGCTATAACACAGCCACTGGGAGAGACCAGACCGGGAAAGAGATGAAAGAGCTGGCTGGGAGCTATAACCCAGCCACTCGGAGAGACCAGACCGGGAGAGAGATGAAAGAGCTGGTTGGGAGCTATAACACAGCCACTGGGAGAGAACAGACCGGGAGAGAGATGAAAGAGATGGCTGGGAGCTATAACCCAGCCACTGGGAGAGACCAGACAGGGAGAGAGATGAAAGAACTGGCTGGGAGCTATAACACAGCCACTGGGAGAGACCAGACTGGGAGAGAGATGAAAGAGCAGGCTGGGAGCTATAACACAGCCACTGGGAGAGACCAGACCGGGAGAGAGACGAAAGAGCTGGCTGGGAGCTATAACACAGCCACTGGGAGAGACCAGACCGGGAGAGAGACGAAAGAGCAGGCTGGGAGCTATAACACAGCCACTGGGAGACACCAGACCGGGAGAGAGACGAAAAAGCTGGCTGGGAGCTATAACACAGCCACTGGGAGAGACCAGAGCGGGAGAGAGATGAAAGAGCTGGCTGGGAGCTATAACAGCCACTGGGAGAGACCAGACCAGGAGAGAGATGAAAGAGCTGGCTGGGTGCTATAACTCAGCCCCTGGGAGAGGCCAGACTGGCTGGGAGCTATAACCCAGCCACTGGGAGAGACCAGACCGAGAGAGAGATGAAAGAACTGGCTGGGAGCTATAACACAGCCACTGGGAGAGACCAGACCGGGAGAGAGACGAAAGAGCTGGCTGGGAGCTATAACACAGCCACTGGGAGAGACCAGACCGGGAGAGAGACGAAAGAGCAGGCTGGGAGCTATAACCCAGCCACTGGGAGAGACCAGACCGGGAGAGAGACGAAAGAGCTGGCTGGGAGCTATAACACAGCCACTGGGAGAGACCAGACCGGGAGAGAGATGAAAGAGCAGGCTGGGAGCTATAACACAGACACTGGGAGAGACCAGACCAGGAAAGAGATGAAAGAGCTGGCTGGGAGCTATAACTCAGCCCCTGGGAGAGACCAGACTGGCTGGGAGCTATAACACAGCCACTGGGAGAGACCAGACCCAGACCAGGAGAGAGACGAAAGAGCTGGCTGAGAGCTATAACTCAAGCACTGGGAGAGACCAGACCAGGAAAGAGATGAAAGAGCTGGCTGGGAGCTCTAACTCAGCCACTGGGAGAGACCAGACCAGGAGAAAGATGAAAGAGCTGACTGGGAGATATAAATCAGCCCCTGGGAGAGACCAGACCAGGAGAGAGATGAAAGAGCTGGCTGGGAGCTATAACTCAGCCACTGGGAGAGACCAGACCAGGAGAGAGATGAAATAGCTGTCTGGGAGCTATAACTCAGCCCCTGGGAGAGACCAGACCAGGAGAGAGACAAGACCAGTAGAGAGAGGAAAGAGGTGACTGGGAACTCTAACTCAGCCACTGGGAGAGACCAGACCAGGAGAGAGATGTAAGAGCTGGCTGGGAGCTATAACACAGCCACTGGGAGAGATCAGACCAGGAGAGAGATGAAAGAGCTGGGTGGGAGCTATAAACCAGCCGCTGGGAGAGACCAGACCAGGAGAGAGATGAAAGAGCTAGCTGGGAGCTAAAACCCAGCCACTGGGAGAGACCAGACCAGGAGAGAGATGAAAGAGCTGGCTGGGAGCTATAACTCAGCACCTGGGAGAGACCAGGAGAGAGATGAAAGAGCTGGCTGTGAGCTATAAATCAGCCACTGGGAGAGACCAGACCAGGAGAGAGATGAAAGAGCTGGCTGGGAGCTATAACACAGCCACTGGGAGAGACCAGACCAGGAGAAAGATGAAAGAGCTGGCTGGGAGCTATAACCCAGCCACTGGGAAAGACCAGACCAGGAGAGAGATGAAAGAGCTGGCTGGGAGCTATAACCCAGCCACTGGGAGAGACCAGACTGGCTGGGAGCTATAACACAGCCACTGGGAGAGAGCAGACCGGGAGAGAGATGAAAGAGGTGGCTGGGAGCTATAACCCAGCCACTGGGAGAGACCAGGAGAGAGATGAAAGAGGTGGCTGGGAGCTATAACCCAGCCACTGGGAGAGACCAGACCAGGAGAGAGATGAAAGAGCTGGCTGGGAGCTATAACCCAGCCACTGGGAGAGACCAGACCAGGAGAGAGATGAAAGAGCTGGCTGGGAGCTATAACCCAGCCACTGGGAGAGACCAGACTGGCTGGGAGCTATAACACAGCCACTGGGAGAGAGCAGACCAGGAGAGAGATGAAAGAGCTGGCTGGGAGCTATAACCCAGCCACTGGGAGAGACCAGACCGGGAGAGAGATGAAAGAGGTGGCTGGGAGCTATAACCCAGCCACTGGGAGAGACCAGACCGGGAGAGAGATGAAAGAACTGGCTGGGAGCTATAACACAGCCACTGGGAGAGACCAGACCGGGAGAGAGACGAAAGAGCAGGCTGGGAGCTATAACACAGCCACTGGGAGAGACCAGACCGGGAGAGAGACGAAAGAGCTGGCTGGGAGCTATAACACAGCCACTGGGAGAGACTAGACCGGGAGAGAGACGAAAGAGCAGGCTGGGAGCTATAACACAGCCACTGGGAGAGACCAGACCAGGAGAGAGATGAAAGAGCTGGCAGGGTGCTATAACTCAGCCCCTGGGAGAGAACAGACCAGGAGAGAGATGAAAGAGCTGGCTGAGAGCTATAACTCAGCCCCTGGGAGAGACCAGACCAGGAGAGAGACAAGACCAGTAGAGAGAGGAAAGAGGTGGCTGGGAGCTCTAACTCAGCCACTGGGAGAGACCAGACCAGGAGAGAGATGTAAGAGCTGGCTGGGAGCTATAACCCAGCCACTGGGAGAGACCAGACCGGGAGAGAGATGAAAGAGATGGCTGGGAGCTATAAACCAGCCACTGGGAGAGACCAGACCAGGCGAGAGATGAAAGAGCTGGCTGGGAGCTATAACACAGCCGCTGGGAGAGACCAGACCAGGAGAGAGATGAAAGAGCTGGCTGGGAGCTATAATTCAGCCGCTGGGAGAGACCAGACCGGGAGAGAGATGAAAGAGCTGGCTGGGAGCTATAACTCAGCCGCTGGGAGAGACCAGACCGGGAGAGAGATGAAAGAGGTGGCTGGGAGCTATAACTCAGCCGCTGGGAGAGACCAGACCAGGAGAGAGATGAAAGAGCTGGCTGGGAGCTATAACTCAGCCACTGGGAGGGACCAGACCGGGAGAGAGATGAAAGAGCAGGCTGGGAGCTATAACACAGCCACTGGGAGAGACCAGACCGGGGGAGAGATGAAAGAGCAGGCTGGGAGCTATAACTCAGCCAATGGGAGGGACCAGACCGGGAGAGAGATGAAAGAGCAGGCTGGGAGCTATAACACAGCCGCTGGGAGAGACCAGACCGGGGGAGAGCTGAAAGAGCAGGCTGGGAGCTATAACACAGCCGCTGGGAGAGACCAGACCGGGAGAGAGACGAAAGAGCAGGCTGGGAGCTATAACACAGCCACTGGGAGAGACCAGACCGGGAGAGAGACGAAAGAGCAGGCTGGGAACTATAACACAGCCACTGGGAGAGACCAGACCGGGAGAGAAACGAAAAAGCTGGCTGGGAGCTATAACACAGCCACTGGGAGAGACCAGACCGGGAGAGAGACGAAAGAACTGGCTGGGAGCTATAACACAGCCACTGGGAAAGACAAGACCGGGAGAGAGATGAAAGAGCAGGCTGGGAGCTATAACACAGCCACTGGGAGAGACCAGACCAGGAGAGAGATGAAAGAGCTGGCAGGGTGCTATAACTCAGCCCCTGGGAGAGACCAGACCAGGAGAGAGATGAAAGAGCTGGCTGAGAGCTATAACTCAGCCCCTGGGAGAGACCAGACCAGGAGAGAGACAAGACCAGTAGAGAGAGGAAAGAGATGGCTGGGAGCTCTAACTCAGCCACTGGGAGAGACCAGACCAGGAGAGAGATGTAAGAGCTGGCTGGGAGCTATAACCCAGCCACTGGGAGAGACCAGACCAGGAGAGAGATGAAAGAGCTGGCTGGGAGCTATAAACCAGCCGCTGGGAGAGACGAGACCAGGAGAGAGATGAAAGAGCTAGCTGGGAGCTATAACCCAGCCACTGGAAGAGACCAGACCAGGAGAGAGATGAAAGAGCTGGCTGGGAGCTATAACTCAGCCCCTGGGAGAGACCAGACCAGGAGAGAGATGAAAGAGCTGGCTGTGAGCTATAAATCAGCCACTGGGAGAGACCAGACCAGGAGAGAGATGAAAGAGCTGGCTGGGAGCTATAACTCAAACCCTGGGAGAGACCAGACCGGGAGAGAGATGAAAGAACTGGCTGGGAGCTATAACACAGCCACTGGGAGAAACCAGACCGGGAGAGAGACGAAAGAGCAGGCTGGGAACTATAACACAGCCACTGGGAGAGACCAGACCGGGGAAGAGACGAAAGAACTGGCTGGGAGCTATAACACAGCCACTGGGAAAGACAAGACCGGGAGAGAGATGAAAGAGCAGGCCGGGAGCTATAACACAGCCACTGGGAGAGACCAGACCAGGAGAGAGATGAAAGAGCTGGCAGAGTGCTATAACTCAGCCCCTGGGAGAGAACAGACCAGGAGAGAGATGAAAGAGCTGGCTGAGAGCTATAACTCAGCCCCTGGGAGAGACCAGACCAGGAGAGAGACAAGACCAGTAGAGAGAGGAAAGAGGTGGCTGGGAGCTCTAACTCAGCCAGTGGGAGAGACCAGACCAGGAGAGAGATGTAAGAGCTGGCTGGGAGCTATAACCCAGCCACTGGGAGAGACCAGACCAGGAGAGAGATGAAAGAGCTGGCTGGGAGCTATAAACCAGCCGCTGGGAGAGACGAGACCCGGAGAGAGATGAAAGAGCTAGCTGGGAGCTATAACCCAGCCACTGGAAGAGACCAGACCAGGAGAGAGATGAAAGAGCTGGCTGTGAGCTATAAATCAGCCACTGGGAGAGACCAGACCAGGAGAGAGATGAAAGAGCTGGCTGGGAGCTATAACTCAACCCCTGGGAGAAACCAGACCAGGAGAGAGACCAGACCAGGAGAGAGATGTAAGGGCTGGCTGGGAGCTATAACCCAGCCGCTGGGAGAGACCAGACCAGGAGAGAGATGAAAGAACTGGCTGGGAGCTATAAACCAGCCGGTGGGAGAGGCCAGACCAGGCGAGAGATAAAAGAGCTGGCTGGGAGCTATAACACAGCCGCTGGGAGAGACCAGACCAGGAGAGAGATGAAAGAGCTGGCTGGGAGCTATAATTCAGCCGCTGGGAGAGACCAGACCGGGAGAGAGATGAAAGAGCTGGCTGGGAGCTATAACTCAGCCGCTGGGAGAGACCAGACCGGGAGAGAGATGAAAGAGGTGGCTGGGAGCTATAACTCAGCCGCTGGGAGAGACCAGACCAGGAGAGAGATGAAAGAGCTGGCTGGGAGCTATAACTCAGCCACTGGGAGGGACCAGACCGGGAGAGAGATGAAAGAGCAGGCTGGGAGCTATAACACAGCCACTGGGAGAGACCAGACCGGGGGAGAGATGAAAGAGCAGGCTGGGAGCTATAACTCAGCCAATGGGAGGGACCAGACCGGGAGAGAGATGAAAGAGCAGGCTGGGAGCTATAACACAGCCGCTGGGAGAGACCAGACCGGGGGAGAGCTGAAAGAGCAGGCTGGGAGCTATAACACAGCCGCTGGGAGAGACCAGACCGGGAGAGAGACGAAAGAGCAGGCTGGGAGCTATAACACAGCCACTGGGAGAGACCAGACCGGGAGAGAGACGAAAGAGCAGGCTGGGAACTATAACACAGCCACTGGGAGAGACCAGACCGGGAGAGAAACGAAAAAGCTGGCTGGGAGCTATAACACAGCCACTGGGAGAGACCAGACCGGGAGAGAGACGAAAGAACTGGCTGGGAGCTATAACACAGCCACTGGGAAAGACAAGACCGGGAGAGAGATGAAAGAGCAGGCTGGGAGCTATAACACAGCCACTGGGAGAGACCAGACCAGGAGAGATATGAAAGAGCTGGCAGGGTGCTATAACTCAGCCCCTGGGAGAGACCAGACCAGGAGAGAGATGAAAGAGCTGGCTGAGAGCTATAACTCAGCCCCTGGGAGAGACCAGACCAGGAGAGAGACAAGACCAGTAGAGAGAGGAAAGAGATGGCTGGGAGCTCTAACTCAGCCACTGGGAGAGACCAGACCAGGAGAGAGATGTAAGAGCTTGCTGGGAGCTATAAACCAGCCGCTGGGAGAGACGAGACCAGGAGAGAGATGAAAGAGCTAGCTGGGAGCTATAACCCAGCCACTGGAAGAGACCAGACCAGGAGAGAGATGAAAGAGCTGGCTGGGAGCTATAACTCAGCCCCTGGGAGAGACCAGACCAGGAGAGAGATGAAAGAGCTGGCTGTGAGCTATAAATCAGCCACTGGGAGAGACCAGACCAGGAGAGAGATGAAAGAGCTGGCTGGGAGCTATAACTCAAACCCTGGGAGAGACCAGACCAGGAGAGAGACCAGACCAGGAGAGAGATGTAAGAGCTGGCTGGGAGCTATAACCCAGCCGCTGGGAGAGACCAGACCAGGAGAGAGATGAAAGAACTGGCTGGGAGCTATAAACCAGCCGGTGGGAGAGGCCAGACCAGGCGAGAGATGAAAGAGCTGGCTGGGAGCTATAACACAGCCGCTGGGAGAGACCAGACCAGGAGAGAGATAAAAGAGCTGGCTGGGAGCTATAATTCAGCCGCTGGGAGAGACCAGACCGGGAGAGAGATAAAAGAGCTGGCTGGGAGCTATAACTCAGCCACTGGGAGAGACCAGACCGGGAGAGAGATGAAAGAAATGGCTGGGAGCTATAACTCAGCCGCTGGGAGAGACCAGACCAGGAGAGAGATGAAAGAGCTGGCTGGGAGCTATAACACAGCCACTGGGAGAGACCAGACCGGGGGAGAGATGAAAGAGCAGGCTGGGAGCTATAACTCAGCCAATGGGAGGGACCAGACCGGGAGAGAGATGAAAGAGCAGGCTGGGAGCTATAACACAGCCGCTGGGAGAGACCAGACCGGGGGAGAGCTGAAAGAGCAGGCTGGGAGCTATAACACAGCCGCTGGGATAGACCAGACCGGGAGAGAGATGAAAGAGCAGGCTGGGAGCTATAACACAGCCACTGGGAGAGACCAGACCGGGAGAGAGACGAAAGAGCAGGCTGGGAACTATAACACAGCCACTGGGAGAGACCAGACCGGGAGAGAGACGAAAAAGCTGGCTGGGAGCTATAACACAGCCACTGGGAGAGACCAGACCGGGAGAGAGACGAAAGAACTGGCTGGGAGCTATAACACAGCCACTGGGAAAGACAAGACCGGGAGAGAGATGAAAGAGCAGGCTGGGAGCTATAACACAGCCACTGGGAGAGACCAGACCAGGAGAGAGATGAAAGAGCTGGCAGGGTGCTATAACTCAGCCCCTGGGAGAGACCAGACCAGGAGAGAGATGAAAGAGCTGGCTGAGAGCTATAACTCAGCCCCTGGGAGAGACCAGACCAGGAGAGAGACAAGACCAGTAGAGAGAGGAAAGAGGTGGCTGGGAGCTCTAACTCAGCCACTGGGAGAGACCAGACCAGGAGAGAGATGTAAGAGCTGGCTGGGAGCTATAACCCAGCCACTGGGAGAGACCAGACCAGGAGAGAGATGAAAGAGATGGCTGGGAGCTATAAACCAGCCGCTGGGAGAGACGAGACCAGGAGAGAGATGAAAGAGCTAGCTAGGAGCTATAACCCAGCCACTGGAAGAGACCAGACCAGGAGAGAGATGAAAGAGCTGGCTGGGAGCTATAACTCAGCCCCTGGGAGAGACCAGACCAGGAGAGAGATGAAAGAGCTGGCTGTGAGCTCTAAATCAGCCACTGGGAAAGACCAGACCAGGAGATAGATGAAAGAGCTGGCTGGGAGCTATAACTCAACCCCTGGGAGAGACCAGACCAGGAGAGAGACCAGACCAGGAGAGAGATGTAAGAGCTGGCTGGGAGCTATAACCCCGCTGCTGGGAGAGACCAGACCAGGAGAGAGATGAAAGAACTGGCTGGGAGCTATAAACCAGCCGGTGGGAGAGGCCAGACCAGGCGAGAGATGAAAGAGCTGGCTGGGAGCTATAACACAGCCGCTGGGAGAGACCAGACCAGGAGAGAGATGAAAGAGCTGGCTGGGAGCTATAATTCAGCCGCTGGGAGAGACCAGACCGGGAGAGAGATGAAAGAGCTGGCTGGGAGCTATAACTCAGCCGCTGGGAGAGACCAGACCGGGAGAGAGATGAAAGAGGTGGCTGGGAGCTATAACTCAGCCGCTGGGAGAGACCAGACCAGGAGAGAGATGAAAGAGCTGGCTGGGAGCTATAACTCAGCCACTGGGAGGGACCAGACCGGGAGAGAGATGAAAGAGCAGGCTGCGAGCTATAACACAGCCACTGGGAGAGACCAGACCGGGGGAGAGATGAAAGAGCAGGCTGGGAGCTATAACTCAGACAATGGGAGGGACCAGACCGGGAGAGAGATGAAAGAGCAGGCTGGGAGCTATAACACAGCCGCTGGGAGAGACCAGACCGGGGGAGAGCTGAAAGAGCAGGCTGGGAGCTATAACACAGCCGCTGGGAGAGACCAGACCGGGAGAGAGATGAAAGAGCAGGCTGGGAGCTATAACACAGCCGCTGGGAGAGACCAGACCGGGAGAGAGATGAAAAAGCAGGCTGGGAGCTATAACACAGCCGCTGGGAGAGACCAGACCAGGAGAGAGATGAAAGAGCTGGCTGGGAGCTATAACACGGCCGCTGGGAGAGACCAGACCAGGAGAGAGATGAAAGAGCAGGCTGGGAGCTATAACACAGCCGCTGGGAGAGACCAGACCAGGAGAGAGATGAAAGAGCTGGCTGGGAGCTATAACACAGCCACTGGGAGAGACCAGACCAGGAGAGAGATGAAATAGCTGGCTGGGAGCTATAACTCAGCCACTGGGAGAGACCAGGAGAGAGATGAAAGAGGTGGCTGGGAGCTATAACCCAGCCACTGGGAGAGACCAGACCAGGAGAAAGATGAAAGAGCTGGCTGGGAGCTATAACCCAGCCACTGGGATAGACCAGACTGGCTGTGAGCTATAACACAGCCACTGGGAGAGACCAGACCGGGAGAGAGATGAAAGAGCTGGCTGGGAGCTATAACACAGCCACTGGGAGAGACCAGACCAGGAGAGAGATGAAAGAGCTGGCTGGGAGCTATAACACAGCTACTGGGAGAGACCAGACCAGGAGAGAGATGAAAGAGCTGGCTGGAAGCTATAACACAGCCACTGGGAGAGACCAGACCAGGAGAGAGATGGAAGAGCTGGCTGGGAGCTATAACACAGCCACTGGGAGAGACCAGACCAGGAGAAAGATGAAAGAGCTGGCTGGGAGCTATAACCCAGCCACTGGGAAAGACCAGACCAGGAGAGAGATGAAAGAGCTGGCTGGGAGCTAGAACTCAGCCACTGGGAGAGATCAGACCAGGAGATAGATGAAAGAGGTGGCTGGGAGCTATAACTCAGCCCCTGAGAGAGACCAGGAGAGAGATGAAAGAGCTGGCTGGGAGCTATAAACCAGCCACTGGGAGAGACCAGACCAGGAGAGAGATGAAAGAGCTGGCTGGGAGCGATAACCCAGCCACTGGTAGAGACCAGACTGGCTGGGAGCTATAACACAGCCACTGGGAGAGACCAGACCGGGAGAGAGATGAAAGAGCTGGCTGGGAGCTATAACCCAGCCACTGGGAGAGACCAGACCGGGAGAGAGATGAAAGAGCTGGCTGGGAGCTATAACACAGCCACTGGGAGAGAACAGACCGGGAGAGAGATGAAAGAGGTGTCTGGGAGCTATAACCCAGCCACTGGGAGAGACCAGACCGGGAGAGAGATGAAAGAACTGGCTGGGAGCTATAACACAGCCACTGGGAGAGACCAGACCGGGAGAGAGACGAAAGAGCTGGCTGGGAGCTATAACACAGCCACTGGGAGAGACCAGACCGGGAGAGAGACGAAAGAGCAGGCTGGGAGCTATAACACAGCCACTGGGAGACACCAGACCGGGAGAGAGAAGCAAAAGCTGGCTGGGAGCTATAACACAGCCACTGGGAGAGACCAGACCGGGAGAGAGACGAAAGAGCTGGCTGGGATCTATAACACAGCCACTGGGAGAGACCAGACCGGGAGAGAGACGAAAGAGCAGGCTGGGAGCTATAACACAGCCACTGGGAGAGACCAGACCGGGAGAGAGCCGAAAGAGCTGGCTGGGAGCTATAACACAGCCACTGGGAGAGACCAGACCCGGAGAGAGACGAAAGAGCTGGCTGGGAGCTATAACACAGCCACTGGGAGAGACCAGACCGGGAGAGAGATGAAAGAGCAGGCTGGGAGTTATAACACAGCCACTGGGAGAGACCAGACCAGGAGAGAGATGAAAGAGCTGGCTGGGTGCTATAACTCAGCCCCTGGGAGAGACCAGACTGGCTGGGAGCTATAACCCAGCCACTGGGAGAGACCAGACTGGGAGAGAGACGAAAGAGCAGGCTGGGAGCTATAACACAGCCACTGGGAGAGACCAGACCGGGAAAGAGCCGAAAGAGCAGGCTGGGAGCTATAACACAGCCACTGGGAGAGACCAGACCGGGAGAGAGACGAAAGAGCTGGCTGGGAGCTATAACACAGCCACTGGGAGAGACCAGACCGGGTGAGAGTTGAAAGAGCAGGCTGGGAGCTATAACACAGCCAATGGGAGAGACCAGACCGGGAGGAGCCGAAAGAGCTGGCTGGGAGCTATAACACAGCCACTGGGAGAGACCAGACCGGGAGAGAGACTAAAGAGCTGGCTGGGAGCAATAACACAGCCAATGGGAGAGACCAGACCGGGAGAGAGATGAAAGAGCAGGCTGGGAGCTATAACACAGACACTGGGAGAGACCAGACCAGGATAGAGATGAAAGAGCTGACTGGGAGCTATAACTCAGCCACTGGGAGAGAACAGACCGGGAGAGAGATGAAAGAGGTGTCTGGGAGGTATAACCCAGCCACTGGGAGAGACCAGACCGGGAGAGAGATGAAAGAACTGGCTGGGAGCTATAACACAGCCACTGGGAGAGACCAGACCGGGAGAGAGACGAAAGAGCAGGCTGGGAGCTATAACACAGCCACTGGGAGAGACCAGACCGGGAGAGAGACGAAAGAGCTGGCTGGGAGCTATAACACAGCCACTGGGAGAGACCAGACCGGGAGAGAGACGAAAGAGCAGGCTGGGAGCTATAACACAGCCACTGGGAGACACCAGACCGGGAGAGAGAAGCAAAAGCTGGCTGGGAGCTATAACACAGCCACTGGGAGAGACCAGACCGGGAGAGAGACGAAAGAGCTGGCTGGGAGCTATAACACAGCCACTGGGAGAGACCAGACCGGGAGAGAGACGAAAGAGCAGGCTGGGAGCTATAACACAGCCACTGGGAGAGACCAGACCGGGAGAGAGCCGAAAGAGCTGGCTGGGAGCTATAACACAGCCACTGGGAGAGACCAGACCGGGAGAGAGACGAAAGAGCTGGCTGGGAGCTATAACACAGCCACTGGGAGAGACCAGACCGGGAGAGAGATGAAAGAGCAGGCTGGGAGTTATAACACAGCCACTGGGAGAGACCAGACCAGGAGAGAGATGAAAGAGCTGGCTGGGTACTATAACTCAGCCCCTGGGAGAGACCAGACTGGCTGGGAGCTATAACCCAGCCACTGGGAGAGACCAGACTGGGAGAGAGACGAAAGAGCAGGCTGGGAGCTATAACACAGCCACTGGGAGAGACCAGACCGGGAAAGAGCCGAAAGAGCAGGCTGGGAGCTATAACACAGCCACTGGGAGAGACCAGACCGGGAGAGAGACGAAAGAGCTGGCTGGGAGCTATAACACAGCCACTGGGAGAGACCAGACCGGGTGAGAGTTGAAAGAGCAGGCTGGGAGCTATAACACAGCCAATGGGAGAGACCAGACCGGGAGGAGCCGAAAGAGCTGGCTGGGAGCTATAACACAGCCACTGGGAGAGACCAGACCGGGAGAGAGATGAAAGAGCAGGCTGGGAGCTATAACACAGACACTGGGAGAGACCAGACCAGGATAGAGATGAAAGAGCTGGCTGGGAGCTATAACTCAGCCCCTGGGAGAGACCAGACTGGCTGGGAGCTATAACACAGCCACTGGGAGAGACCAGACCCAGACCAGGAGAGAGACGAAAGAGCTGGCTGAGAGCTATAACTCAACCACTGGGAGAGACCAGACCAGAAAAGAGATGAAACAGCTGGCTGGGAGCTCTAACTCAGCCACTGGGAGAGACCAGACCAGGAGAAAGATGAAAGAGCTCACTGGGAGCTATAACTCAGCCCCTGGGAGAGACCAGACCAGGAGAGAGATGAAAGAGCTGGCTGGGAGCTATAACTCAGCCACTGGGAGAGTCCAGACCAGGAGAGAGATGAAATAGCTGGCTGGGAGCTATAACTCAGCCCCTGGGAGAGACCAGACCAGGAGAGAGACAAGACCAGTAGAGAGAGGAAAGAGGTGACTGGGAACTCTAACTCAGCCACTGGGAGAGATCAGACCAGGAGAGAGATGAAAGAGGTGGCTGGGAGCTATAACTCAGCCCCTGAGAGAGACCAGGAGAGAGATGAAAGAGCTGGCTGGGAGCTATAACCCAGCCACTGGGAGTGACCAGACCAGGAGAGAGATGAAAGAGCTGGCTGGGAGCTATACCCCAGCCACTGGGAGAGACCAGACTGGCTGGGAGCTATAACACAGCCACTGGGAGAGACCAGACCGGGAGAGAGATAAAAGAGCTGGCTGGGAGCTATAACCCAGCCACTGGGAGAGACCAGACCGGGAGAGAGATGAAAGAGCTGGCTGGAAGCTATAACACAGCCACTGGGAGAGACCAGACCGGGAGAGAGATGAAAGAGGTGGCTGTGAGCTATATCCCAGCCACTGGGAGAGACCAGACTGGGAGAGAGATGAAAGAACTGGCTGGGAGCTATAACACAGCCACTGGGAGAGACCAGACCGGGAGAGAGACGAAAGAGCAGGCTGAGAGCTATAAAACAGCTACTGGGAGAGACCAGACCGGGAGAGAGACGAAAGAGCTGGCTGGGAGCTATAACACAGCCACTGGGAGAGACCAGACCGGGAGAGAGACGAAAGAGCAGGCTGGGAGCTGTAACACAGCCACTGGGAGAGACCAGACCGGGTAAGAGACGAAAGAGCTGGCTGGGAGCTATAACACAGCCACTGGGAGAGACCAGACCGGGAGAGAGACGAAAGAGCAGGCTGGGAGCTATAACACAGCCACTGGGAGAGACCAGACCGGGAGAGAGCCGAAAGAGCTGGCTGGGAGCTATAACACAGCCACTGGGAGAGACCAGACCGGGAGAGAGATGAAAGAGCTGGCTGGGAGCTATAACACAGCCACTGGGAGAGACCAGACCGGGAGAGAGATGAAAGAGCAGGCTGGGAGCTATAACACAGACACTGGGAGAGACCAGACCAGGAAAGAGATGAAAGAGCTGGCTGGGAGCTATAACTCAGCCCCTGGGAGATACCAGACTGGCTGGGAGCTATAACACAGCCACTGGGAGAGACCAGACCCAGATCAGGAGAGAGACGAAAGAGCTGGCTGAGAGCTATAACTCAACCACTGGAAGAGACCAGACCAGGAAAGAGATGAAAGAGCTGGCTGGGAGCTCTAACTCAGCCACTGGGAGAGACCAGACCAGGAGAAAGATGAAAGAGCTGACTGGGAGCTATAACTCAGCCCCTGGGAGAGACCAGGAGAGAGATGAAAGAGCTGGCTGGGAGCTATAACTCAGCGACTGGGAGAGACCAGACCAGGAGAGAGATGAAATAGCTGGCTGGGAGCTATAACTAAGCTCCTGGGAGAGACCAGACCAGGAGAGAGACAAGACCAGTAGAGAGAGGAAAGAGGTGACTGGGAACTCTAAATCAGCCACTGGGAGAGACCAGACCAGGAGAGAGATGTAAGAGCTGGCTGGGAGCTATAACCCAGCCACTGGGAGAGACCAGACCAGGAGAGAGATGAAAGAGCTGGCTGGGAGCTATAAACCAGCCACTGGGAGAGACCAGACCAGGAGAGAGATGAAAGAGCTGGCTGGGAGCTATAACTCAGCACCTGGGAGAGACCAGGAGAGAGATGAAAGAGCTGGCTGTGAGCTATAACCCAGCCACTGGGAGAGACCAGACCAGGAGAGAGATGAAAGAGCTAGCTGGGAGCTATAACCCAGCCACTGGGAGAGACCAGACCAGGAGAGAGATGAAAGAGCTGGCTGGGAGCTATAACTCAACACCTGGGAGAGACCAGGAGAGAGATGAAAGAGCTGGCTGTGAGCTATAAATCAGCCACTGGGAGAGACCAGACCAGGAGAGAGATGAAAGAGCTGGCTGGGAGCTATAACTCAACCCCTGGGAGAGACCAGACCAGGAGAGGGACCAGACCAGGAGGGAGATATAAGAGCTGGCTGGGAGCTATAACTCAGCCACCGGGAGAGACCAGACCAGGAGAGAGATGAAAGTACTGGCTGGGAGCTATAAACCAGCCGCTGTGAGAGGCCAGACCAGGAGAGAGATGAAAGAGCAGGCTGGGAGCTATAACTCAGCCGCTGGGAGAGACCAGACCAGGAGAGAGATGAAAGAGCTGGCTGGGAGCTATAAACCAGCCGCTGGGAGAGACCAGACCAGGAGAGAGATGAAAGAGCTGGCTGGGAGCTATAATTCAGCCGCTTGGAGAGACCAGACCAGGAGAGAGACGAAAGAGCTGGCTGGGAGCTATAACTCAGCCACTGGGAGAGATCAGACCAGGAGAGAGATTAAAGAGGTGGCTGGGAGCTATAACTCAGCCGCTGGGAGAGACCAGATCAGGAGAGAGATGAAAGAGCTGGCTGGGAGCTATAAGTCCGCCGCTGGGAGAGACCAGACAAGGGGAGAGATGAAAGAGCTGGCTGGGAACTATAACTCAGCCACTGGGAGAGACCAGACCAGGAGAGAGATGAAAGAGCTGGCTGGGAGCTATAATTCAGCCGCTGGGAGAGACCAGACCAGGATAGAGATGAAAGAGGTGGCTGGGAACTATCACTCAGCCGCTGGGAGAGACCAGACCAGGAGAGAGATGAAAGAGGTGGCTGACAGCCATACCTCAGACACTGCGTGAGACAAAACAAGGAGGGAGACCAAACTGCTGGCTGACAGACGTACCTCAGACACTTGGTGAGACCAGACAGTGAGGTAGATGAAAGAGCTGACTGAGAACCGTACCTCAGACACTGGGAGAGACCATTCCAGGAGGGAGATCAAAGAGCTGGTTGATAGATATACCTAAGACACTGCGGGTGACCAGACCAGGAGAGAGGTCAAAGAGCTGGCTGAGAGCTCTACCTCAGACACTAGGACAGACTAGACCAGGAGAGAGGTCAAAGAGCTGGCTGAGAGCTCTACCTCAGACACTAGGACAGACCAAACAAGGAGGGAGACCAAAGAGCTGGTTGATAGATATACCTAAGACACTGCGGGTGACCAGACCAGGAGAGAGGTCAAAGAGCTGGCTGAGAGCTATAACTCAACCACTGGGAGAGACCAGACCAGTAAAGAGATGAAAGAGCTGGCTGCGAGCTCTAACTCAGCCACTGGGAGAGACCAGACCAGGAGAAAGATGAAAGAGCTGACTGGGAGCTATAACTCAGCCCCTGGGAGAGACCAGACCAGGAGAGAGATGAAAGAGCTGGCTGGGAGCTATAACTCAGCCACTGGGAGAGACCAGACCAGGAGAGAGATGAAATAGCTGGCTGGGAGCTATAACTCAGCCCCTGGGAGAGACCAGACCAGGAGAGAGACAAGACCAGTAGAGAGAGGAAAGAGGTGACTGGGAACTCTAACTCAGCAACTGGGAGAGACCAGACCAGGAGAGAGATGTAAGAGCTGGCTGGGAGCTATAACCCAGCCACTGGGAGAGACCAGACCAGGAGAGAGATGAAAGAGCTGGCTGGGAGCTATAAACCAGCCGCTGGGAGAGACCAGACCAGGAGAGAGATGAAAGAGCTAGCTGGGAGCTATAACCCAGCCACTGGGTGAGACCAGACCAGGAGAGAGATGAAAGAGCTGGCTGGGAGCTATAACTCAACACCTGGGAGAGACCAGGAGAGAGATGAAAGAGCTGGCTGTGAGCTATAAATCAGCCACTGGGAGAGACCAGACCAGGAGAGAGATGAAAGAGCTGGCTGGGAGCTATAACTCAACCCCTGGGAGAGACCAGACCAGGAGAGGGACCAGACCAGGAGGGAGATATAAGAGCTGGCTGGGAGCTATAACTCAGCCACCGGGAGAGACCAGACCAGGAGAGAGATGAAAGTACTGGCTGGGAGCTATAAACCAGCCGCTGTGAGAGGCCAGACCAGGAGAGAGATGAAAGAGCAGGCTGGGAGCTATAACTCAGCCGCTGGGAGAGACCAGACCAGGAGAGAGATGAAAGAGCTGGCTGGGAGCTATAAACCAGCCGCTGGGAGAGACCAGACCAGGAGAGAGATGAAAGAGCTGGCTGGGAGCTATAATTCAGCCGCTTGGAGAGACCAGACCAGGAGAGAGACGAAAGAGCTGGCTGGGAGCTATAACTCAGCCACTGGGAGAGATCAGACCAGGAGAGAGATTAAAGAGGTGGCTGGGAGCTATAACTCAGCCGCTGGGAGAGACCAGATCAGGAGAGAGATGAAAGAGCTGGCTGGGAGCTATAAGTCCGCCGCTGGGAGAGACCAGACAAGGGGAGAGATGAAAGAGCTGGCTGGGAACTATAACTCAGCCACTGGGAGAGACCAGACCAGGAGAGAGATGAAAGAGCTGGCTGGGAGCTATAATTCAGCCGCTGGGAGAGACCAGACCAGGAGAGAGATGAAAGAGGTGGCTGGGAACTATCACTCAGCCGCTGGGAGAGACCAGACCAGGAGAGAGATGAAAGAGGTGGCTGACAGCCATACCTCAGACACTGCGTGAGACAAAACAAGGAGGGAGACCAAACTGCTGGCTGACAGACGTACCTCAGACACTTGGTGAGACCAGACAGTGAGGTAGATGAAAGAGCTGACTGAGAACCGTACCTCAGACACTGGGAGAGACCATTCCAGGAGGGAGATCAAAGAGCTGGTTGATAGATATACCTAAGACACTGCGGGTGACCAGACCAGGAGAGAGGTCAAAGAGCTGGCTGAGAGCTCTACCTCAGACACTAGGACAGACTAGACCAGGAGAGAGGTCAAAGAGCTGGCTGAGAGCTCTACCTCAGACACTAGGACAGACCAAACAAGGAGGGAGACCAAAGAGCTGGTTGATAGATATACCTAAGACACTGCGGGTGACCAGACCAGGAGAGAGGTCAAAGAGCTGGCTGAGAGCTATAACTCAACCACTGGGAGAGACCAGACCAGTAAAGAGATGAAAGAGCTGGCTGCGAGCTCTAACTCAGCCACTGGGAGAGACCAGACCAGGAGAAAGATGAAAGAGCTGACTGGGAGCTATAACTCAGCCCCTGGGAGAGACCAGACCAGGAGAGAGATGAAAGAGCTGGCTGGGAGCTATAACTCAGCCACTGGGAGAGACCAGACCAGGAGAGAGATGAAATAGCTGGCTGGGAGCTATAACTCAGCCCCTGGGAGAGACCAGACCAGGAGAGAGACAAGACCAGTAGAGAGAGGAAAGAGGTGACTGGGAACTCTAACTCAGCAACTGGGAGAGACCAGACCAGGAGAGAGATGTAAGAGCTGGCTGGGAGCTATAACCCAGCCACTGGGAGAGACCAGACCAGGAGAGAGATGAAAGAGCTGGCTGGGAGCTATAAACCAGCCGCTGGGAGAGACCAGACCAGGAGAGAGATGAAAGAGCTGGCTGTGAGCTATAAATCAGCCACTGGGAGAGACCAGACCAGGAGAGAGATGAAAGAGCTGGCTGGGAGCTATAACTCAACCCCTGGGAGAGACCAGACCAGGAGAGGGACCAGACCAGGAGGGAGATATAAGAGCTGGCTGGGAGCTATAACTCAGCCACCGGGAGAGACCAGACCAGGAGAGAGATGAAAGTACTGGCTGGGAGCTATAAACCAGCCGCTGTGAGAGGCCAGACCAGGAGAGAGATGAAAGAGCAGGCTGGGAGCTATAACTCAGCCGCTGGGAGAGACCAGACCAGGAGAGAGATGAAAGAGCTGGCTGGGAGCTATAAACCAGCCGCTGGGAGAGACCAGACCAGGAGAGAGATGAAAGAGCTGGCTGGGAGCTATAATTCAGCCGCTTGGAGAGACCAGACCAGGAGAGAGACGAAAGAGCTGGCTGGGAGCTATAACTCAGCCACTGGGAGAGATCACACCAGGAGAGAGATTAAAGAGGTGGCTGGGAGCTATAACTCAGCCGCTGGGAGAGACCAGATCAGGAGAGAGATGAAAGAGCTGGCTGGGAGCTATAAGTCCGCCGCTGGGAGAGACCAGACAAGGGGAGAGATGAAAGAGCTGGCTGGGAACTATAACTCAGCCACTGGGAGAGACCAGACCAGGAGAGAGATGAAAGAGCTGGCTGGGAGCTATAATTCAGCCGCTGGGAGAGACCAGACCAGGAGAGAGATGAAAGAGGTGGCTGGGAACTATCACTCAGCCGCTGGGAGAGACCAGATCAGGAGAGAGATGAAAGAGGTGGCTGACAGCCATACCTCAGACACTGCGTGAGACAAAACAAGGAGGGAGACCAAACTGCTGGCTGACAGACGTACCTCAGACACTTGGTGAGACCAGACAGTGAGGTAGATGAAAGAGCTGACTGAGAACCGTACCTCAGACACTGGGAGAGACCATTCCAGGAGGGAGATCAAAGAGCTGGTTGATAGATATACCTAAGACACTGCGGGTGACCAGACCAGGAGAGAGGTCAAAGAGCTGGCTGAGAGCTCTACCTCAGACACTAGGACAGACTAGACCAGGAGAGAGGTCAAAGAGCTGGCTGAGAGCTCTACCTCAGACACTAGGACAGACCAAACAAGGAGGGAGACCAAAGAGCTGGTTGATAGATATACCTAAGACACTGCGGGTGACCAGACCAGGAGAGAGGTCAAAGAGCTGGCTGAGAGCTATAACTCAACCACTGGGAGAGACCAGACCAGTAAAGAGATGAAAGAGCTGGCTGCGAGCTCTAACTCAGCCACTGGGAGAGACCAGACCAGGAGAAAGATGAAAGAGCTGACTGGGAGCTATAACTCAGCCCCTGGGAGAGACCAGACCAGGAGAGAGATGAAAGAGCTGGCTGGGAGCTATAACTCAGCCACTGGGAGAGACCAGACCAGGAGAGAGATGAAATAGCTGGCTGGGAGCTATAACTCAGCCCCTGGGAGAGACCAGACCAGGAGAGAGACAAGACCAGTAGAGAGAGGAAAGAGGTGACTGGGAACTCTAACTCAGCAACTGGGAGAGACCAGACCAGGAGAGAGATGTAAGAGCTGGCTGGGAGCTATAACCCAGCCACTGGGAGAGACCAGACCAGGAGAGAGATGAAAGAGCTGGCTGGGAGCTATAAACCAGCCGCTGGGAGAGACCAGACCAGGAGAGAGATGAAAGAGCTAGCTGGGAGCTATAACCCAGCCACTGGGTGAGACCAGACCAGGAGAGAGATGAAAGAGCTGGCTGGGAGCTATAACTCAGCACCTGGGAGAGACCAGGAGAGAGATGAAAGAGCTGGCTGTGAGCTATAAATCAGCCACTGGGAGAGACCAGACCAGGAGAGAGATGAAAGAGCTGGCTGGGAGCTATAACTCAACCCCTGGGAGAGACCAGACCAGGAGAGAGACCAGACCAGGAGAGAGATGTAAGAGCTGGCTGGGAGCTATAACCCAGCCACTGGGAGAGACCAGACCAGGAGAGAGATGAAAGAACTGGCTGGGAGCTATAAACCAGCCGCTGGGAGAGGCCAGACCAGGAGAGAGATGAAAGAGCTGGCTGGGAGCTATAACTCAGCCGCTGGGAGAGACCAGACCAGGAGAGAGATGAAAGGGCTGGCTGGGAGCTATAAACCAGCCACTGGAAGAGACCAGACCAGGAGAGAGATGAAAGAGCTGGCTGGGAGCTATAATTCAGCCGTTGGGAGAGACCAGACCAGGAGAGAGATGAAAGAGCTGGCTGGGAGCTATAAACCAGCCACCGGGAGAGACCAGACCAGGAGAGAGATGAAAGAGGTGGCTGGGAGCTATAACTCAGCCGCTGGGAGAGACCAGACCAGGGGAGAGATGAAAGAGCTGGCTGGGAGCTATAACTCAGCCACTGGGAGAGACCAGACCAGGAGAGAGACCAGACCAGTAGAGAGATGAAAGAGGTGGCTGGGAGCTCTAACTCAGCCACTGGGAGAGACCAGACCAGGAGAGAGATGTAAGAGCTGGCTGGGAGATGTAACCCAACCACTGGGAGAGACCAGACCAGGAGAGAGATGAAAGAACTGTCTGGGAGCTATAACTCAGCCGCTGGGAGAGACCAGACCAGGGGAGAGATGAAAGAGCTGGCTCGGAGCTATAACTCAGCCGATGGGAGAGACCAGACCAGGAGAGAGATGAAAGAGGTGGCTGGGAACTATAACTCAGCCGCTGGGAGAGACCAGACCAGACCAGGAGAGAGGTGAAAGAGGTGGCTGACAGCCATACCTCAGACACTGCGTGAGACAAAATAAGGAGGGAGACCAAACTGCTGGCTGACAGACGTACCTCAGACACTTGGTGAGACCAGACAGTGAGGTAGATGAAAGAGCTGACTGAGAACCGTACCTCAGACACTGGGAGAGACCATTCCAGGAGGGAGATCAAAGAGCTGGTTGATAGATATACCTAAGACACTGCAGGTGACCAGACCAGGAGAGAGGTCAAAGAGCTGGCTGAGAGCTCTACCTCAGACACTAGGACAGACTAGACCAGGAGAGAGGTCAAAGAGCTGGCTGAGAGCTCTACCTCAGACACTAGGACAGACTAGACCAGGAGAGAGGTCAAAGAGCTGGCCGAGAGCTCTACCTCAGACACTAGGACAGACCAAACAAGGAGGGTGTAACGCTCACCTGGTTCCCACGGGGGCGCTGGTCTAGTCTGGATTGCTGTGGCCTCTTCTAGCGTGATGCGCAGGACCCGGAACACCGATTGGACAGGACCTCCAAATCGTGCTTGCCTGGCCCGTAGGAATATCCTTCTGCAGATGAGAAAGGGGGTTAACAGTCTTCAGAATAGTGTGCTAGCTCCCCCCTTCCCCCCTTCCCCCTTCGTTCCTCTCTAACTTCCTCCAAACCCCGGTTTAAGCTCACCTTATGGTTTGGAAGGATGAACTCTCCATCCTGCTTCTGGTGCAGGGGCGCGTGTTCGTCCAGTTACTTCACTGGTTTTTAGAATGGCGCTGGCAAAATCCACTTGACTTTCCTGAGCTATGCGCCGTAAGTATGAAAGTTCAAAGTTCAAGTGAGGCCCCCTTTATGTTGTCTTTCTAACCTGTGATCTGTCCTTTATTTCAGGTGCAGAATGAAGGCGATACGTCGAGGGGTTAAACTGCCGAGGTGAGTAGTGATGAGGGAGATCCCTCTAAATGTCCTTATCATTCCCCAGAAATGTCTCTTGTCCTTTCCCCATAGGGGCCGGGGTACGGTACCTGCCAACGGGGCGGCGCCGACCCGAAATGTGGAAGAAAAGCCGGTAAGTATTATGGCTGTTAATCAGGCTTTCCTTCTGTGTTCCTTCTGCTCACCTTTTGTTTCTTCCTCTCTCCCCTAGGTGCAGAGATGTGGCGTCCGATGCTGACAGCCGCGATGGAGCCGGGAGATGTCTCGAGGACAGGTGAGTGAAGCGTGGCGCTGCAGCGAGCAACGCAATGCTTTTAAATGGAAGTCTTTCTTCAGGGATGCTGGCGAGAAGATTCCGGATGCAGGTAAGAAGTTTGAAATAGTCCTTGGTTTTCACCTTTCTCTTCTCTTCCTTCCTTGCAGGTCTTCCAGGTTCGAGGCGGGCGTGGCTGGAGTCCAGGAGCAGGAGGAGACACGGTGAGCGTTAAGCTGCAGGAAGCAGAACAACGCGAAGCATGAGCTGCTGTCTGGGCGTGGCTTGAATAGCCCCAAAGAAGTCCCAGGTATGTATCCTTCCCCAACTAGGTATGTATCCTTCCCTGGCCACGCCTGAGTGAAAAAATAGTCCCTAAGAAAAAATAGTCCCTTTCAGGTCTCAGGGAGGCCTGAAGCGTGCAGCATGGTCTGCATCAGGTAAGTGCACAAAACACCTCCCTTTATGAGCCTGGCGCCTATGGCGCCAGGACTGATGTCTAACATGAGCCTGGTGCCAAAGGCGCCAGGACTGAGTCCAAAGAGGCCCTATGAGGGGCCGCTGGGCTTTTACCCGAGGGCATGATGCCTGCTTCCGGGGGTGCTGGGCCTGGCCTGGTGCTCCGGGGGTAGGCATCATGACAGCACTCCCCCCCAAGGCCCCTCCCAAGGTCGTTCCTTCTGGAGGTTTCGGTTTGTTTGGGAAATTCCGATGGAACCTTTTTACCAGCCGAGGTGCATGTACGTGATCACTGGGTTCCCAAGACCTTTCCTGAGGCCCGTACCCTTTCCAATCAATTAGATAGAAAAGTTTTGATTTTGAGATCTTAGAATCCAAAATGTTCTTCACCTCGAATTCAGGCTCCCCATCTATCTGAATCGGTTCTGGTGGCTTTGTTAATCTGGTTCCTGGGTGCACTGGTTTCAAAAGTGACACATGAAAAACGGGGTGAATCCGCATGTTAGCTGGTAGATCGAGCTTGACTGCCACTGGGTTGATTATAGCTTTGATCGAGTAAGGGCCTAAATACCTTGGATTAAAAGTTCGAGGCCCCTTGAGTGATAGGTGTTTGGTAGCCAACCATACTTGATCCCCTATTTGGTATGGAGGTGCCTCTCTTCGATGCAGATCCACATTCTTTTTGTATTTCCCTTTCGCATTTTGCAACTGTGCAGTTGCATCCTTGAAGGCTTGAGTAATCGTAGAATGCAAATGGGCCACTGCGGGCATTTCAAAGCTCAGAGGTGAGTCCAAGTCTGAAGTACGAGGGTGATGTCCATATAGGGTATAAAAGGGGCTCTGACCAGTTCCAGAGTGTATCGAGTTATTGTATGCATATTCTGCCACCCATAAAATGTCCTTCCAATTACCCTCCGATTGGTGCAACATACATCGTAGATATTGTTCAAGGGTCTGGTTCGTTCTCTCTGTCTGACCATCGGTCTGTGGGTGGTGGCTGGTCGAGAGTCTTACGTCGATTTGTGCCAGTTGACAACACTTTTTCCAAAAATGAGAAATAAACTGGCTTCCCCGATCGGAGACTAGTATGGACGGGAATCCATGCAAACGGATGATATTTTCGAGGAATTCTTTGGCAAGAACAAAGGCTGAAGGTAATCCTTTCAACGGAATAAAGTGGGCCATTTTGGAAAATAAATCCACCACGACCAGAATAGTATTGTAACCATTACAAGAGGGCAGGTCCGTGATAAAATCTAGTGACAGGGTGTGCCAAGGTGCTGGTGGAATGTCTAAGGGCTGAAGAAGACCGGCGGGTCTTGTCTTTTGACCTTTGTTTTGGGCACAAACTCCACAGGACATCACAAAAGATTTAATATCCTTTCGCCAGGAAGGCCACCAGAATTGTCGTTTGACCTTTTCCTCTGTTTTGGCAATGCCAGGATGTCCTTCCATCAGGGTATCATGATGACGGGAAATAACCAGTTCTTGCAATTCCTTTTCTGGCAAAAATAAGCGTCCTTGGAAGTAAGGTAAGCCATCCTTGACTGAAAAGTTAGACCCCATTTTGATCCAATCCTGCAAGGCTGAAGAGTCCAGGAATTGTTTCACTCCTGCTTGAATGTCTTCAAGGGTTTGTAAAGTGGTTATCCCCAAAATTCTTTGTTCGGGAATTATCGGCACAGGTTCTGAGTTTGTGTCTATTTCTTCCATTCCAATTCGGGATAGAGCGTCCGCCTTACCATTCTTATAGCCGGGGCGGTAGGTGATTACAAAATCGAACTCAGCAAAGAACAAAGCCCATCGGAGCTGTCGAGACGATTGAGCCTTGGCAGTTTTTAAATATTGTAAATTTCGGTGATCAGTGATCACGGTATTGGTATGCCGGGCGCCGAGGAGATAATGCCGCCAAGCCTTGAAGGCGGACTTAATGGCTAATAGTTCCTTATCGGTGATCGCATAATTTATCTCCGGCGGCGAGAACTTTCTGGACCAAAATGCTACGGGGTGCAGTTGGTTGGTTTCAGGGTCTCTCTGAGACAGGACAGCTCCCATGGCTAAGCTGGACGCGTCGGTTTCGACTATATATGGGAGATCGGGACGCGGGTGCTTCAAAATAGGTGCGGACGTGAACTTAGCTTTCAACTCCTGAAAGGCCTGTTCGGCTTCCTCGGTCCATTCAAAACGTTTATTTTTTCGCAAGAGTGCAGTGATGGGTTGCACCACACGTGAAAACTCCGGGATAAACCTGCGATAAAAGTTGGCAAAACCAAGCATGCTTTGGACACCTTTCACCGAACTAGGTGATGGCCATTTGAGGATGGCATCCACTTTCCGTGAATCCATTCGGACCCCTTTAGGAGTCAGGATGAATCCGAGAAACTCAACCTCGGTGGTATGGAAAACACATTTTTCCAGCTTGGCAAACAGTTTGTGCTGGCGCAGTTTCTCTAGGACGGCCCTGACATGCTTTCTGTGATCAGATTCCGAAGAGGAGTACACAAGAATGTCATCGATATACACGACAACACAGACATCGATGAGTTCCCGAAGGACATTGTTCATGAAGAATTGGAAGGCTGCAGGCGCGTTGCACAACCCGAAAGGCATCACCTGGTATTCGAATAGTCCATATTTTGTACGGAAGGCCGTTTTCCATTCGTCGCCTTCTTTTACTCGTACCAGATGATAAGCCCCCCGGAGATCTAACTTGGTGTATACGCAAGCGTCCTTCACCTGGTCAAGGAGTTCAGGGATCAGAGGCAGAGGGTAACGATTTTTAACAGTTATCTGGTTCAATGCGCGGTAATCGATACAAATTCTAAGGTCGCCTTCTTTTTTAGGCACGAAGAACAAAGCTGAGGATGCCGGGGACTTTGACGGGCGAATGAAACCATTGGCGAGGTATTGATCTAAATATTGTCTCAAATTCAGATTCTCTGGTTCAGTAAGGGCGTAAATCCTGGTACAAGGGGGTTGTGCACCGGGCACCAGATCGATTTGGCAATCGTACGATCTGTGGGGAGGTAACGTGTTGGCCTGTTCCTTTTGGAAGACGTCCTGAAAGTCTTGGTACTCTGGAGGTAGTTGCACAGGGACAGAGGTTACTGATGCTAGATTAATCTTTGGATTTTCTGGGTAGCAGGTTTGTGCACAATCCGGGAAGGTTATTCTCTTCGCTCGCCAATCAATTCGAGGATTATGTGTCTCTAACCAAGGGATTCCGAGAATAAGCTGAAACTGTGGAGCCTTGATTACATCAAACACAACTGCCTCCCGATGGCCATCCGAACCTACAAGTGTCACCTCAGCTGTGGAATGTGTTACCGGTCCAGAGGCAATTTCGGTTCCATCTACTGTGGTGATGACATCTTTGTTGGTTTTAGGACGCAGAGGGAGGTTTATCCTAGAGACAAATTCTCGATCCACATAGTTTCCTATAGCCCCGCTATCGATGTATGCCTTTATAGCATGCAACCGTTCAGGCTGTTCCGGATCTACGAGGACCATTGGCACAATGAAATGCGAGGTCTGAGAGTTAGTTTTCAAGCTCGGCAAGCGGACCCCTACGCTTGCCAGGCGTGGTCGTTTCCCGATACAGAGCTTCCATGGATTTTATCAGCGGCTCCTACCACCTTCTTGGGCGGCTTAACCGGGCAATCTCGTAGAAAGTGTCCAGAGGACCCACAATAAAGGCATAATTGCATCTGTCGTCTTCTTTCCCGTTCTTTTTGAGTTGGGGTCCTTTAACACCTCCGATTTGCATAGGCTCTGAGGCATCAGCCCCCTTGGGGTTAGCGTGGGTCTTGACCAACACCCGGGTTTCAAACTTGGACCGATCTGCTTTTCTGTTTTGCAGCCTGTGATCCAATTGGACCACTAAGTCTATATATTCAGTGCATTCTTGGGGCGGATTTACAACTTGTGCCAGGACATCTTTAAGTTCTCCGCGTAGACCTCGATAGAATAACGTGATTCTTTTATCCTCTGGCCAGCCAGTTTCCACAATTAGTCTATTGAAGGTTGCAATGTAGGATAGAAGGTCTTGATTGCCCTGTCACAGAGATAGAAGTTCGTCATCCAGAGCCTGTCCCTGGGAGTATTGAGCAAATAACCTTTCCATGCTTGTTTGAAATCCTTGAAAATCACGAAGAATCGGGTCATCTTGAGTTACCAGTGGGACTGACCAATCGGCAGCACAGCCGCTGAGATATGACAACACAAAGGCTACCTTGGTCTGATCATTAGGGAAGGCCCCAGGTCTGCATAGGAAGTGCAAACGACACTGATTCATGAATACGGCGAATCGTTTGGGGTCCCCAGCAAAGCGTTCAGGTGGGGCAGGCGGCATGTTTCCAGGTAGATTAATCTGCACCGGGTTACTGGAAACTACAGGAGCGGGGTTCCCCCCGGAACCGGGTAAAGGAGTTTGTCCAGCTTGACCTTGCAAAAGCTGTCTAGCCAGGTCATCAGCTCTATCCTTTATTACAATCACTTCCCTCCTGAGGGCACTAGTCTCTTGATGAGCGGCGTGTACTTCGGCCCGTAATTCCCCCAGTAATTGGGCCAACTGGTCAGTTTCGGAAGTTTCCATAGCGCCTGGGTGGGAATTTGTAGGAAGGCTTCGCGTTCTGTAACGCTCACCTGGTTCCCACGGGGGCGCTGGTCTAGTCTGGATTGCTGGTGTCTTCTAGCGTGATGCGCAGGACCCGGAACACCGATCGGACAGGACCTCCAAATCATGCTTGCCTGGCCCGTAGGAATATACTTCTGCAGATGAGAAAGGGGGTTAACAGTCTGCAGAATAGTGTGCTAGCTCCCCCCTTTCCCCCTTCCCCCTTCGTTCCTCTCTAACTTCCTCCAAACCCCGGTTTAAGCTCACCTTATGGTTTGGAAGGATGAACTCTCCATCCTGCTTCTGGTGCAGGGGCGCGTGTTCGTCCAGTTACTTCACTGGTTTTCAGAATGGCGCTGGCAAAATCCACTTGACTTTCCTGAGCATTGCGCCGTAAGTATGAAAGTTCAAAGTTCAAGTGAGGCCCCCTTTATGTTGTCTTTCTAACCTGTGATCTGTCCTTTATTTCAGGTGCAGAATGAAGGCGATACGTCGAGGGGTTAAACTGCCGAGGTGAGTAGTGATGAGGGCGATCCCTCTAAATGTCCTTATCATTCCCCAGAAATGTCTCTTGTCCTTTCCCCATAGGGGCCGGGGTACGGTACCTGCCAACGGGGCGACGCCGACCCGAAATGTGGAAGAAAAGCCGGTAAGTATTATGGCTGTTAATCAGGCTTTCCTACTGTGTTCCTTCTGCTCACCTTTTGTTTCTTCCTCTCTCCCCTAGGTGCAGAGATGTGGCGTCCGATGCTGACAGCCGCGATGGAGCCGGGAGATGTCTCGAGGACAGGTGAGTGAAGCGTGGCGCTGCAGCGAGCAACGCAATGCTTTTAAATGGAAGTCTTTCTTCAGGGATGCTGTCGAGAAGATTACGGATGCAGGTAAGAAGTTTGAAATAGTCCTTGGTTTTCACCTTTCTCTTCTCTTCCTTCCTTGCAGGTCTTCCAGGTTCGAGGCGGGCGTGGCTGGAGTCCAGGAGCAGGAGCAGACACGGTGAGCGTTAAGCTGCAGGAAGCAGAACAACGCGAAGCATGAGCTGCTGTCTGGGCGTGGCTTAAATAGCCTCCAAAGAAGTCCCAGGTATGTATCCTTCCCCAACTAGGTATGTATCCTTCCCTGGCCACGCCCGAGTGAAAAAATAGTCCCTAAGAAAAAATAGTCCCTTTCAGGTCTCAGGGAGGCCTGAAGCGTGCAGCATGGTCTGCATCAGGTAAGTGCACAAAACACTGCCCTTTATGAGCCTGGCGCCTATGGCGCCAGGACTGATGTCCAACATGAGCCTGGTGCCAAAGGCGCCAGGACTGAGTCCAAAGAGCCCCTATAAGGGGCCGCTGGGCTTTTACCCGAGGGCATGATGCCTGCTTCCAGGGGTGCTGGGCCTGGCCTGGTGCTCCGGGGGTAGGCATCATGACAGAGGGAGACCAAAGAGCTGGCTGAGAGCTCTACCTCAGACACTAGGACAGACCAAACAAGGAGGGAGACCAAACTGCTGGCTGAGAGCTATACCTCAGACACTGCGAGAGACCAGACAAGGAAGGTGATCAGAAAACTATACCACAGACACTGCGAGAGATCAGACCAGGACAAAGGTCAAAGAACTAGCTGAGAGCCGTACTTCAAACACTGGGAGAGCCTAGACAAGGAGGGAGACCAAAGAGCTGGCTGAGAGCTGTACCTTAGACACTGGGTGAGCCTAGACAAGGAGGGAGACCAACGAGCTGGCTGAGAGATGTACTGCAAACACTGCGAGAGACCAGACCAGGAGAGAGGTCAAAGACCTGACTGAGAGGTGTACCTCAGACGCTGGGTGAGACCAGACAAGGAGGGAGACCAAAGAGCTGGCTGAGAGATGTACTGCAAACACTGCGAGAGACCAGACCAGGAGAGATGTCAAAGACCTGGCTGAGAGCCGTACCTCAGACACTTGGGACACCTGGCGGTGATGCTGGCAGCGACACCTCCATGCTTGTCTGGGAAGTCAGGGACAATGCTGTTCATTATATCACTGAATCTCTGAGTGGAAAGTGTCAATGTTGGTCGCAGGGTTCACATTTGGGTCATAAACTAGGTGGCAAGTGTTGCCAACGTGCCGGAAATAAAGTATTACCTGTATATAGACCTAGTGAAGGAGGCTATTCTTAGTTTTAAATACAAAGCTGCAGCTTGCAGCTGCTCTCATTGTCGACATCTTTATAATGGTTGCTTAGCCATTTTATTAGGTTGAATCTGGGGGCGGACCTGGGTGAGAACCTCTCAACAGACCCTGTCCTCTGGCTTGATCACTATCTCAACTTTCATGGCTCTAGTAAGTCCACAAAATATATTTCCTGAATAAGGAAGTAAACCTGGCATGCCGACTGCAATTTATAAAGATAAGTACATCACTAGCACATCAATAGCAAGAATTGGCAACAAGAGTATATTCTTACATGGGGATACTGGAATATGTTGGCAGTGCCAGCAAGGCCGTGATATCTAATACTATCATTACTGGCATTATGGGCCAATGTCATGAACCACCGACTGCGTCCATTCTGGACTTTGTGGTCCCTGACCCATAGAGGACTGCATTCTGTGATCCTTCCAACATGGCCGTTTGGTGCGGAACGCAGCTTGCCAGCCTTTACGCGCTACGTTCAACTTCCTAACGAATCCTGTTTCCTGATTCCTTGAATTAACTTCCTTCCCTTTTCCTTCCTCGAACTTACCATCTATCTTCTTCCTGGATCCTCACCTCTGCTCGGTCACAGCGTTCCGTGCCTCCGAGCTCGGACATTGATTCCTTCCTGGTTCCCGGTCCTGGACATCTGAACGCCTCCTAGTGTAGGACTGTTATCCTCACGCTGGAATCCCAAGGCCAGCACAAGGGCCTGTGCAAATCCCGGATTGTGCGAAAGAAATCATCCAAGAAGGTCGAAGCAAGGAAAAACAGGTGAGAAGCGGAGAGACTTGTGACAGATTGAGACGCCTAAAAAACGATACGAATACAGAGATGGAAGCCGCGGTTCAAGACCTCATGCGAGGTATGCAGGAATTAACCACTGAAGTCCAAAACCTTAAGGCATAGAACGCTGCTTTAAAGCAGCTAGTCTTGTCTCGTGACTCTGAAACCAAAGAAAGTGTCTTGTTGGGAGGAGTAGTGGACAAATATGATGGCTCTTCAAAGACCCTTCATGCCTTCCTTGATTCATGTTTGGTGCATTTTACCTTCAAGCCCTACTACTTTTCCACCCCAAGAGCAAAGGTGGGGTTTATGATCTCACACCTCACTGGTAACGCCTTGACCTGGGCAACCCCCCTAGTCAATTCGGGCGACGCCCTCCTGGATGATTATGATGGGTTTGTGGAAGCCCTAAAAGCCATGTTTGTTCGCCCAGAGCTTGTTTACAGCACTCAAGAAAGACTACTTGAATTTCAACAAGGATCCCAGGATATGCTTACTTATGTGACCTGCTTTAAACAACTAGTAAAAGAGGCTGATTGGTCCCAAGAAGCCAGCTTCACCCTGTTTCGAAGAGGCCTAAATGAAGAAATAAAGGACAAGTTAGCCAGGGTAGCTCGCCCACGTTTCTTCCAGGCCCTACAAATCGACTTTCGAATCCAGGAAAGAAAGGCAGAGAAAAGAAAGTCTAAGTCATCATCCCAAAAGGCTGCCACAGACCATCCATACAGACAAGAGCCTGCTGCATCTCCAACCTCGGATCCAGAACCCATGCAACTATGGGCCTTCCGTGGACCCATTACCTCACAAGAAAGGATGCATCGGATTCACACTGGGCTGTGCATGTACTGCGCCTCCGATAAACACCTTGTGACAGAGTGCCCTATCGCTCCGCTCCGCCACAGCATTCGGGAAACGCCAGCTCCCGTCCCCAGATCGGGTACAGTTTTGGGAGAAAGGTGTCTGCTCCTCATCAATTCCTTCCTTGAACTCTCCTGGACAAAACAATCTTGTGATTCTACAGGCAATCCTATCGCCTTCTAAGAAAGAATCCTACCCCCTCCTGGCATTAGTGGACTGCGGAGCCATGGGCATATTCATAGATCATGATTGGGTCACTAGTCACAATATCCCCCACGAAACACGAGATACTATGCAGCTTGTTGAAGCTATTGATGGGAGGCCCTTATCTTCAGGACCCATAACCCTTCAAACCAAAGAGATTCTTCTTTCTATAAACCACCACCAAGAGAGGATTACATTTGATATCATAAGATCTGCCCACTATCCTATGGTTCTAGGCATGCCATGGCTACAGAAGCACAACCCCTACATTAACTGGATAGCAGGCTCCTTATTTCTTGGTTCAAAACATTGTATGTCCCATTGTTTGTCCCCAACCATTTCACCAAGTTCCTCTGAAGACTCTCAAGAAACTCAGCAAATGTCGGTCACAGTCTCTAACATTATCCAGATTCCCCAGGCCTACCAGTCATACTCAGATGTGTTCTCAACAGCAATTGTTCAAGTTCTACCACCTCACAGACCTGAGGATTGTGCCATTGACACTGAGCCTTCAGCCGTGATTCCCTTTGGAAGAATGTTTATTCTATCCGAACCTGAAAAAAGGGCCCTCTGGGCATACCTGGACACCAACTTGGAGAATGGAACTATTCGACCATCCAAGTCTCTGCATTTCAACGGTTGAAGTTGGAGTTCACACAAGCTCCCATCCTAGCTCAACCCGACACTGACCGACCCTTCCTTGTTGAGACTGATGCCTCCAACTACGCCATCGGGGCAGTCCTGAAACAGGAACTTGGCGACAAGTTAGAACACCCCATCGCCTATCTTTCCCGCACCTTGACTCCCAGCGAAACTCATTATTCTGTCCTGGAGAAGGAATTGTTAGCCATTAGTCAAGTATTCACTGATTGGCGTCATCTCCTTCTGGGAGCCAAACACCCGGTACAAGTCCATACGGACCATCGGAATCTTCAAGTCATACAATCCCTGGAGTGTACAAACAGTCACCAAGCCCGTTGGGGCTTTATTTTTGCTCAATACCAATTTCAAATCCATCATTTTCCTGAAACACATAACATTATAGCCGATGCCTTATCCAGACGTCCTGATTATGAACCCCTTGAGGACCGGACCTTTCCTAAGATGTTTCCCAACACAATATTTGTTGCTCAAGCAGTTACTCTCCTGGAGGATATTCGAGTCCAAACTCAGTTCTCTGAACCCTGGAAGGAGTTTAAGAGAAACAATAGGTGGAATCTCAAAATAAAGACGGATACCTATTCAAGGATAATCGGCTGGTCATCCCTACTCCTGGGTTGAGACAAAAGATCACAAGCTTATGCCATGATACTCTCCATTCAGGACACCGTGGTATCACCAACACTCTCCATCTTATACAAAGACAGTTTTGGTGGCCAAGGATGAAGGATGACATCAAGACCCATGTCCAGACTTGTGCAGTCTGTAATCAGAACAAACATGACAATAAAAGGCCTCCTACACCAACCAGCACTACCAACAAGAACCTGGGAAATCATTGCCACAGATGTTATCGTAGAACTACCTTCTTCCAGAGGCTACACGACTATAATGGTTACCATTGATTTGTTCACACATATGGCTCATTTTACGCCTCTATACAAACTACCATCCTCATCTGAACTTGCTGGGATTTTTCTATAACACATATTCTGGCTTCATGTACTACCTTGCAAAATCATTTCCGACAGAGGACCCCAGTACATATCTCAGTTTTGGAAACAGCTATGTCGTATATTGGGAATTCAACGTGCATTGTTTTCGGGTTATCATCCACAGACCAATGGAGCTACCGAACAAATAAACCAAACCCTGGAACAGTATCTTTGTTGCTTCGCCACCAAAGTCCAGGATGATTGGTCACTCTTGATACCTGTGGCCGAATTCACATACAACAATTCAATCATTCTGCCATCAAGACCAGGCCTTTCTTCTGTATTCAAGGATTTCATCCTTCAGTCCTACCATCCATTCTCCCACATCCTACCCCAGTTCCTGCGGTTGATTCCTGGATTGAAACACTAATCAATGTGCACAAAGAAGCAAAGGAACACCTAGAAAAGGTCCGAAGAGACGTTAAACAATATGCTGATTCCAAAAGAAGACATGGGCCTTCCTATTCAATAGGCAATAAGGTCTGGTTATCCTCAAAACTCCTTCCTCGTCAACTACGACCAAATAAACTGGCTCCTAGGTATTACAGTCCTTTTTCTATAAAAGAAATTGTTAATCCAGTGGCCTTTCGATTAAGACTACCAGAGTTGTGGAAAAGGATTCATCCAGTCTTCCACACTTCTCTGTTAAAACCATATGTTCAGCCCTCTCGAACTGCTCCAAGATCTACCCCAGTGATCTACCCCAGTGATTGTCGATAACCAACTCGAATATGAGGTCTCCAGAATCTGTGACTCTAGGTACCAAAGTGGTCAACTACAGTATTTGGTCGAGTGGAAAGGGTATCCTCCCAGTGAGCGCACCTGGGAACCCGTTTCAAACATGAATGCCCCCCGGCTAATGCAAAGATACCACCTCATCCATCCAGGCAAACCCAGAGGAGCCGGGCTTCAGAGGAGGCATACTGTCATGAACCGCCGACTGCGTCCATTCTGGACTTCATGGTCCCTGACCCATAGAGGACTGCATTCCGCGATCCTTCCAACATGGCCGTTTGGTGCGGAATGCAGCTTGCCAGACTTTACGTGGTACGTTCAACTTCCTACAAAACAGTCACGTCCCCGCGGCTCTGCGCGTCTCAACGCTACCGCTCTGTGTAGTCTGACGTGTGTCACCGGAGTTCACTCAGGGTTCCTTCCGAGTCCTGTTTCCGGATTGCTTGAATTAACTTCCTTCCCTTTTCCTTCCTCGAATTTACCATCTATCTTCTTCCTGGATCCTCACCTGTGCTCGGGTCACAGCGTTCCGTGCCTTCCGCGCACAGACATTGTTTCCTTCCTGGTTCCCGGTCCTGGACATTTGAACACCTCCTAGTGTAGGACTGTTATCCTCACGCTGGAATCTGAAGGCCAGCACACGGGCCTGTACAAATCCCGGACCGTGCAAAAGAAATCATCCAAGAAGGTCGCAAGCAAGGAAAAACAGGTGAGAAGGGGAGAGACTTGTGACAGCCGAGCAAACACAAGTTTGTTCTTATGTGGGAATACTGGAATATATTGGCAGTGCCATCATGGGCATGGTTTCTAATACTATCATTACTGACATTATGGGCCAAGCAAACACGAGTATGTTCTTTTGTGGAAATATTGGAATATATTGGCAGTGGGCATGCTTTCTTTTTTTTTAAAACTGTATTTATTGATGGTCTTGACAGATACAACATGACACCCCAACTCCCGTATCATAAGGTTTACATTTTCCGATGGCATATCATAATCATACTGTGCTACATTTTAATTTACAAAGAAACTCGTTGTCTGAGATCATTTCACATAAATACACCCTGAATGGGGCCCACATGTCCTAGGGGCGACTTGTCTTACACAGAGTCAATATACATTGTTCCTCACATTCACTGATGCCACTTCTCGAAGGAAGTGGTCTATATGCAGTGGGGAAGGGCTCTACCAGTTATGCAGTATGCACTTTTTAGCAATCGCACAAGAAATATTAGAGAGTCTCCTGGTAGTTTCTGCGGTATTACCGATATCTCCAACGGGTATTTTTGGGTATTTTTGAGGGGTCAGGGAGGCTGCTATTTGAGTTATCTCTTGTATAATATCTGCTACGTCTCTCCAAAAACCAGCCACCACAGGACACCCCCAATACATATGAAACTCTCCCGCATGAGGTGTTTTACATCTGGGACATTCCCCTATACAATCACTTGTGAATTTGCCCATTTTTGCAGGCGTATAATGCAGTCTATTCAGGACTTTGGACTGGATCAAACGCAGGCCAGTGTTAAGGAGAATTCACAAGAATGTGCTACTTTCCTTTACCTTTTGAGACCCTCAACAACTTTGCTGGATTCCTAGGATTTGGTTTTTTTACCTGGGAAGAGTGTGAGCCTTTTTTCCCACTCTTCCATGTATTTTGATGTGTGTTTTACTTTTGTGTTCTTTGGATATGGGGTTTTAAAACAACTCATCATTTTCTGTGTGTCACACAGCACCTTCAGTGCAGTGGCACAGGGATGTCTTTCAGACTTCCCAAGCAGTAGTCGAAATGTACGAAAAGAAGTAGTGGAACTATGTTACCTGCTGTTCTGCCCCGCTCCCCACAAACCCCATTGCTGTACCCCCTCCCATACACAATCCAAACCCCCAAACAAACACAACTACTATTTATGGGAATGTGCAATGCAGTGCACTGAAATGCAAGCTTCAACTTCTTCCTACACTTTTATTTTAAAACTAAACCATTCCAGAATGGTTTCTTTTTAAAATATAAGTATAGGAACTGTGAATCTTAAAAATAAAATGTATAGGAGCTGCGCTCCCAACCGATCCCGCCCACTTCGCCCTCTGTTCCCAAGGTTTAAATACCTTCTCTGGGACTGACTACTGTCTCCCAGAGCATGTAAAGTTACTAGTCTCTTTAAATGTACAGACCCAGCACACACTATCTTCCTATAGAGTGCTGGAGGGGTAGCCTAGCTTCCCCTGAGTCAAAACAGTCATGTAAGAGTCAAATGTTAACCTTTCCTACTTTAAATGGCTGGTGGCAGTGGTTTAGATCAAACCAACATGATTTTTCCTGACCGCGAACAACGGTAGCTAATAATTGAGTCAGCCATGTTTTCCAATATGGCGCCCCAGACCTATCTTTAAAAACAGACTCCGGTCAACTTTTTTTGCCATTTCTTTTAGGAAAGGTCCTTCTTGTGTTTGTCTCCGCGCCCCAAACCAGGTTTGGTCCCTTTGTTCGTTGGCCTTTGGCAGGCTTCAGTGCTGAAGCCCTCCTCTGGCGCCTGAGTGTCTGGGATGGACAGGATGTGAGTGAGGTGCCCGAAATGCACTCTGGCATGATTGGCAGGCTGGCTGTCCGGCAAGGACAGCCACCCTGCTGCGTGAGTGACAGCCAGGCTGGAATGAATGGGGGAAAACTGTTTAAAAAGCAGGTCTCTGGGACTTGGAAAGCAGAGTCGATCACTGGAACGAAAGAACCCGAAGACGAGCTGAAGGAAGAGGACTGCTGCAACTCTTGGATGACCGGTGAAGCCCTGCTGCAGGTCCGAATTGCCTGATACTCCATCAACATAGAAGCCCTCCAAGGTTAACTTCTTCCCTTGAGTTTGGTGGGAACAACCAACTTGCAAGCCACCTGGACATCGTCTCCATCCTGGTCGAATTTTCTTCAGAGTGCTGTTGAAAACCGGATAGCCAGGGGGAAGGAAACCAGCTCCTGGACTTTAAGGCACTCACACCTTAAACCGACATTAAGCCAAGCTTGTGGCCTCATCCCTGGGCAGTGCAGGAACCTGCCAACGTCCTCCTTCTTGTCCCCATGACTGAAGCTCAGGAACAGCGAGATCTGCCCGAACTGCCAGGAACAACTGCCTCAGCTTCATCTCTTCTTCAATACAAAGGTACTGTGCAAACACGGTCTGGAAATCTTTTCGGCCATCGCAAAAGTTTGTGAAACTTTACCGACTTCGAAGGCTTGTCCTTATCTAAACATTTGTCTAACTTTTTGCCTAGCCAAATTCTTCTAAACTCTGTGGCAAAGACTTAACTGTTTACTACCAGAACTGTGCTATCCTATACAAAGACTCTGAACCATTGACTTTGGCCCAGGCCAATGAACTGAATTGCTGGTTGTAGTTCACTGAAACCCTTTGCCCTGCCTATGAAAGTATGTGTGCTACTGATTTTTATAACCCTGTCTTTTTACCCCTTTTAAAAGTATCTGAAGTGCCGTTTTGCTCCCACTTCAGGGGAGCTGAACTTGTTCAGTAACTTATTGGTTGTGTATTTGTAGTATATTGGTATATGATATTGATCTGCTCTTGTTAGTGTAATGTTTTGAAACTGACTGTGTAAATAAATGAATGTTCTTTTACCAAGAAACCTTGAGTAAAGTGTTTGTTTGAATCACTGTATTCGTTGGCCCTTTGTGTAACTTGGCCTACTGTTCACTCAACTCTTGAGATAAGTCTGCCTGCTCAGCCATCGCTACCACATAACTGTGTAGTATAGGCTTGCACCAAAGATGAAATTGTACTGACACTTGTAGTCCTAATTGCATGTAGTGTTCCCCAAGGATACTGCAGGTGATTCTGCCTAACAGCTAGCATTGAGTGACACAGTTTTGGTAGGTGCACAATATTTGGAGCATTTCTCATCAGTAATGGTCACTCCTGTGTCTTTTTCTCATTTGTCTTTAATGTCGTTTAGTGTGGGAGTATGTGCCTGTGTTAGTGCATATAATTTAGAGATACCTAGACCATCACCTGATGTTGCCGCTTGTAAGCATGGGTTTGAAGAGGGTTCTTTGGAGAAAAGTGGCCACCTCGAACTAAACGCGGATCGCATTCGGTAGTATTTGAGAGTCCTGAGTGGTCACCCACTGATTGCGTTTCTAAAGTCGTCTAGGGTCACAAATTTCCCGTTGGGGAACATGTCCTGCATCTTAATTTCTTTATTCGGGTCCCAAATTTTCTGGAGCGTTTCATCGAATGTTGGGGGGATATTGGGGAAGTTCCATAGGGGAACGTCCGGATCATAGGGCGTCTCTATCTGCAATCTCTTACAGATCGCCTCGCAGGCTCGGACCGTACTACTCGCTGGGTCCAAGTGACATGGATCTTTGTGGCGTAAGCTAAAAAGGGCAGAGCGTAGGTTGGCAGGCGATGCAGCATATTTCTCTAGCCATATATGAGGTCAATTGTCAGATTGGTCGTACCAGTGTCTGGCGAATTGTGCCTGCGCAACTAGGTAATATAGTTCAGAATCCGGTGCTGCGATACCACCGGAGCAGTATGGCTTGACCATTTATTCCCATTTCATCCTAGCTGTTTTCCCGTTCCAGATAAATGTTGTTCCAATGGACTGGAGCATCTCGAAAAAAGTTCTGTTCCCGAATAGGTAGAGTTATTTGGGGAGAACAACCATTTTCAGGATTGCGACCCGACCATGCATAGAGTTGGGAAGTTTGGTCCATATCTGAAATTTAGTGTTGAACAATTGTGGTACTTGTTCATGGTTGTCTGAGTATAGCATCTGCCTATCTCCAGAGACCAATATACCTAGATACCCGATGTGTTGGGTCGACCATTTAAGTCCGCAGGTGGTCGCCGGGCATGTGGTGGCTGGGGTCAGTGGAAAGATTTTGGATTTATCGTTAATGATCTTATAACTGGAATATTCTGCGAATTCGTGTATGTCCGACATGATAGGCGCCAGGTTAGTTTCGGGGTCCCGGATATATAGAAGAGTGTCGTCTGCATATAATAAGATAGATTGAGTTGAGCCAGTCATTCTTATCCCTCTATTCCCGTGTTTCTGTATAACGAATGCTGCCATTGGCTCGGTGAAGGCAAACAATATGGGTGAGAATGGACAG
This sequence comes from Ambystoma mexicanum, assembly GCF_040938575.1. Taxonomy (NCBI): domain Eukaryota; kingdom Metazoa; phylum Chordata; class Amphibia; order Caudata; family Ambystomatidae; genus Ambystoma; species Ambystoma mexicanum. The sequence continues at coordinate 13,391,910 of NC_090939.1, forward strand.
CCTTGTCTAGTACCCCTTCCCAGTAGAAACAGCTTAGACATTGTGCGGTTAGTCAGGACTCTGGCTCCCGGCGCCGTGTATAGTAATTTCACATATTTCATAACATGGGGGCCCATTCCGAATGCCTCCAGCACTGAGAGTAGGTACACCCATGACACCGAGCCAAAAGCTTTTTTGGTATCAAGGGAGACTGCAACCGCACATGCATCAGGGCTTATTTGTGCCATTACCCCAAACAATCTACGCAAATTCAAGGCCGTGGATCTTGTGGGAATGAACCCGCACTGGTCGGGGTGCACCAAGGTCGGCATGTTAGGCAGTAGCCTATTTGCCAATACTTTCACAAATATCTTGGCGTCTGCGTTAATTAATGATAAGGGTCTGTAAGACGACATGTCCCGGGGAGGACGCCGGGGCTTTGGCAACACACTAATTACGGCTTCCTTCGTTGATTCGGGCAGTATATTCTGTTCCAGCGCCTCCTCCCACACCTTTAGCAGTATCGGGACCAGTTCTGTCTGGAACTCCTTATAAAGTTCAGCCCCGAGATCGTCGGCACTCGGGGCCCTCCCAGATGACAGTGCCTTTATTGCTTCTGTAATTTCTTCTCCGGTGACCGGTTGCTCAAGAACCAATTTCGCTTCTAGTGGGAGCTTCAGGAGTTCGAGATTCGTTAGGTATTCGTGCATTTCTGGTGCTGTTTTTTATCCCGATTGGCGTATAATTCTTCATAGAACTTAGCAAATTCCCTGTTTATTCCCTCTTCCTTTGTGACCACCTTTCCATTTTCTGAACGGATGCTAGCGATTAGGTTCTGTTGCCGATCAGCTTTAATCAAGTTGGTCAGGGACCTACCCGCCTTGTTACTCTCCCCATGCCTACGTGCTTGAGTTGGGGTGGCAATATATTGTATCTTCCTAGTGGCCAGCCTATCAAAATCCCGCAAATGTTTATTGATATCCACACGTGTGTCTCTATTGTGGGTATGACTGTAGGCTATCTCTAGGGTGCGCAACTGTGTCTCGACCTCAGCCACCTCCAGACGCACAGATTTCAGGCGGCCAGTGGTTTTGGATATTAGAACCCCCCTCACCCACACCTTGAATAATTCCCAGAGTGTGGAGTATTGACCAACCGTTTCCTCATTATTAGTGAAGAGTTCTGCAATCTTGTCATGCAGAGATTCAACTACATTTGGGTCTGTTAATATTTTGGCAGGCATTCCCCAGCTCCTTGCCGGTTTCGGGGTATCTCGCAATATAAGCTCAAGTGATATTGCGGAATGGTCAGATAATGTACGGGAGTAAATTTCACATTTTCGTAGGGCATCCGAAATGGAGGAGGAATGGAACCAATAGTCAATTTGTGACTCTGAGTCATGCACTGAGGAGTAACATGTGTATTGTCTCATATTAGGATGTCACACCCTGCATGCGTCTATCAGCGATAACTGTAGCAGGATTTGGCACAATGTGACCGCTGTCCTGGTGGGTGGTCTCTTAGCTTCTACATATCTGTCCAGTGTTGTATCCAGTACTACATTAAAGTCCCCTCCCCAGATTATGCTGGAATCCACCAGTGAGGTGAGTATGTCTAGAATGTTGAGGTAAAAGCTTGGGCCATCTATATTGGGGCCAAAAGTGTTCACCAACGTGACCGGTCTTCCCGCTATTTCACCCCAAACCACCACGTATCTCCCCAGGGGATCAGCCTTGTGGCCTTTACATTGAAACCCCAATGAAGGTTGTAATATCGTGAGTACCCCTCTGGCCTGAGTGGAGTATTCTGTATGGTATCTCTGTTTGCCCCAGTTAGCCAAGATATTTGTATTGCTGGCCCCTTGCGCATGTGTTTCCTGCAATATTAATATGTGTGGAGCATGTCTAGCGACATAGGACCCAATTTTCCTGGATTTCATTGGGTTGTTGAGCCCACGTATGTTCCATGATAGAAGATTGATTTTTAACCCGTCACCTGCAAGAAGGTTGTGTGCATTTTTATTCAGCTTCTGGTTTTACCAATATATGTGTGAGTTTAATGGGAGTGGTATCAGCATCCACAAGACCATGAATTTGAAAACTTTTAACACCCGCAACTAGAAGTAGTCCACATATTCCCAGCCGTGCTAGATTGGGCTTTGTGGATCAACCTTCCCCTCCCCCCATATCCCACCCTCCACCCGCATCATCCACCCCAACTTGACTATGGTCCCATATAAACTTGCGGAGCTCTCCTGCGGCTGCCATGTTGCTATCACATGGTTACCAGACCCAGGCTCCCGATCCAGTCCCAAGGGTAGCGTATAGTGCCACCCACTAAAACAGAGACAACATTATAACTAGTATAAAGGATATTAGTTCACATATTGTTCAGTCAGCCGAATCGCACCTTTCTTCTTCCGGGCGAGGTCTGCCATTCTGATCTGGTCTCTGCTCCCTGGGGGGAAGTGATATGGAGGCCTCAACATAGGCCATGGCCGCAGCCGAGGTTTCAAAAACATGTGCTCTCCCCCCATGTTGGATCCTCATCTTGGCTGGAAATATCAGGGCGTATGGTACTTGTGGCCCTCTTAGAAGTCCCTTGACTGTTTCATGCGATCTTCTGTTTGCCTGGACTACTGCAGCGAAAACCGGATATATATGTATGCGGTTTTCCTCATATTGTAGCATACCCTGTTTCCTCACCATCCTAAGTATGGTATCTCTATCCCTGTAATTAAGGAGATGGGCATTGATCGTGTGGGGTGGTGCCCCAGGTTTAGGTGCAGGAGCCAACGTGCGATGTGCTCTTTTGACTAGGAAGTGTTCTGAGAAGGATTCTATGCCGAAGAGGGATTTAAAAAGGGAGTCAACTTGTGCCTCCATTGCACCTTTACCAATTTTTTCTGATACACCCACAATTCAAACACTGTTTCTCCTGGATCTTGATTTGAGATCCTCGCACTTATATTGCATCTTGGATACGTTTTCCTTCAGCTGGGCGATGTGCCGTCTGTGGTGGGCAATTGTATCTTCGTTGGAGCTGATCCTACCCTCAGCTTCGGTAATATGCAAGCTTTCTTTGTCTACTCTCGCCTTCAGGGAGCCGATGATAGCAACAATGTTAGACTGATTCAGTCAAGAGTGATACACCCATCCAACATGTACACTCTGACTCTAATCATATGCATGTTAGGCACTCTGATCACACTCAATCGTAGGCCAGATCCAGACAACCACATGTACAAAAGCAGCCTTAAGTCCAACACTATGGACTTCCTGCCTAGTCTCGTCCAACACACCACGCTCTCAGACATACACCCTACTACACTGCCCTCCAGGCAATACAGACTCAGGACCCGCACTCACCCGATGAACCTCGCCAGCACACCCTCCTCCATCTCACTCAGAAACAACCACCTAGGATCTATGACCTTCTTCAGAGAAACCACCAGTCACCTCTGCCCGACAGACACTAGCGCTAGCAGCACTCAGGTGCGCCACCAGATGCCCATCCAGACTAACACCAAACAATCCTCCTCATCGCATAAAAAAGAAACCACAGCGCCTACTAAAATGAACAACCAACCCTTTCTCTACAAATGCGCCCTACTCAATGTTCGCTCCCTCAAAGCCCATGCGTTAGAAGTGGATGATCTAATCACCAGCCAAGATTTAGACATAATTGCCATCACTGAAACCTGGCTCCACGAGGCCTCCGGCCCACCCATCACAATCGCACTTCCCAAAGGTTACTCTATCCTCAGACAGGACAGGCTAGCCAAAACAGGAGGAGGAGTAGCCCTAATATTCAAAGAAAACATTTCCATCAGACCTATACCCAACCAGGGAGAAGGAAAGGTAGACATCCTATCCACCAAATTAGCCCTATCGCCAAAAAGTACCATAAATATACATGTGGTTTACCGCCCACCAGGTACCCCGTCAGGCTTCATAGGACAAGTCACCCACCTTCTAGGAAACAATATCAAAAAATCTACCAAAACGCTACTCCTAGGAGACATAAATCTAGGCTTCAATGACACCAACGATAAAACTGCCACATCCTTCACGAAAGACCTTAGAGACCTTGGCTTCTCTCAGAAAGTCACGTCTCACACACACGTAAAAGGTCGCATCTTAGACTGGGTTATAGACCATAACTGCGACACAACCATTGTATCCAACACTGCCCTCCCATGGACAGACCACAACTGCCTACAATTCAACATTCCCATAACTCCATGCGCCAAGCCCACCTCACCAGCACTGGCTACAGTAGCCAGAAGCACAAAAATCTCACTGCAGAGAACATCAGTGCCCATCTCCACCTCCCATGCCTAGCACCACCATTTTCACCTGACCCCATCATACTAGCGGAATTATTCAAAGACACACTGATCAGTGCCATCAACACAGTCGTCCCACTAGAAAATAAAAAATAAAATAAATCATTCCCCTCCAATTCCTGGTTCTCAGAAGAGCTCCTAAATCTGCGTAACACCAAACAGCAGGCGCTAAAAACCTGGCAGGCTTAACCCCTGTGACGCAACTAAAGATATCTTCTGAACCATAGCAAAAAAATACAAAGACTCCATATTCAAAGCCAAATCAGAAACCTACAATAACAGAATCTCCATGGCCAAGTCACAATCCAAAGAACTCTTTACCATCTTTAAAGAATTAACAGTACCCCCCACCTGCACTGACGAAATCGTTAAAGATCAAGCCTGGTGCTCCAGCATACAAACTGCCATGCTAAATGAAATAGAGCTCCGCCAGGACAAAATCTCAGACCATTACAAAGCACTACCGAGACAGAAGCACCAGAAACAAACCCATCTCATTTGCACAGATAAAAACCCTCCTAAATTCTCCTTCTCTGAAATATCTGAGGTAGATGTCTTAGACATCCTTAAACATCTTAAACCTTCGCTATGCAAGGGCGATGTCTGCCCCCCCAAAATCATCAAAGAATGCGCTGAGCAACTCGCTCCTCTTATTACTGCCTTCATAAACGCCTCATTCAAAACAGGCATAGTCCCTGACTGCCTCAAAGAGGCGTGGGTGCGTCCACTCCTAAATAAAACCTACACTAGACCCCTCTCAACCTAATAACTACAGACCCATTCCTTCTTAAAATACTAGATAAGGCTGCTCTGCTCACAGGCAAATCCAACTGTACCTCGAAACCAACGCAATCCTTGGTAAGAGACAATCCGGGTTCTGCAAAGGACGCGGAACGGAAACCGCCTTACTAGATCTAAAAAACCAAATCACCTCCATCCTTGACAAAGGTAAGCCTGCCTTACTCCTGCTCCTAGATCTCTCAGCAGCGTTTGATCTAGTCGACCATAACACACTCACGAATCACCTCACGCACCCAGCGCACTTCTCCAGTCACGCAGCAACATGGATCACTTCCTTCTTAGAAGGCAGAGCCAGGAAAGTGTTCTCCAACATAGCCAACGCAGAGCCCACCATCATACACTGTGGCGTCCCCCAGGGATCCGGTACTCCCCCCACGCTTTACAATCTATTCACAAAGTCCCTCTTTGATAAACTGGATGCACTTGGGATCACATCTACAAACTATGCTGATAATACCTAGGTGCTCCTTCCCCTCACCGGGAACTATCTCCAAGACGCCTCCACCCTTCAACACATTTACTCCACAATCCAAGCCTGGATGGCCACTAATGGATTATGTCTCAACGGGGATAAAACGGAAATCCTCATCCTCGGTCAAAAAGCCACCCTAGCCAAACTAGGTCCGTCCTATCTAAACTCTGCGTTGACAACTGTGTTATCCCAGTCGTATCCTCAGTCAAAACGCTCGGAGTCCACATTGATGCTACTCTATCCATGGATAAACAAGTTAGCGCCATCGTATCGGCCTCCGCTCGGAGTACCACATTGATCAACACCATAAAGCCTTTCCTAACAAAAGAAAACTGCCTCTCCATTGCGAGAGCCACCATAGGAGCCAAATTGGACTAGTGCAACTCCCTCCTAGCTGGCACATCAAAAAAAAACTAGCCTGACTCGAAACTACTCAAAACAACTCCCTCGGCGCAGCCCTCAGTATTCCCAAAAGGGAACACATATCTCAAGCAAGACAAAATGCACACTGGCTACCAGTTAAAGACCGAATCACCTTTAAGATTCTCTCCACCGCACACAAATGCATCAACCTAACCGCACCTTCTTCCCTATCGAACACCTTAGCTAGAACACAATCCACAAGACCCACAAGACTAGGGTACACCAACCTATTCACAGTACCACAAATTACTAGGGCAAAGGCAGGAGGAATAGTATTCCCTTACCTGGCACTCAAGTTATGAAACACGCTACCCACAGCTCTCAGATCTGAAACCTCTCTCCATGCCTTCCTCAAAAATCTAAAAACAACACTCTTCAATTAGCTGCTAGTTCATTGTCTGTATTTGCTTACAACTCTGCCTTCTGCGCCTTTGTACCAATACCACACTGCCACTTCCTGCTGTAACTAAGATTTAAACACGACTGTAAGCAGCGCCACAATGCCTACGGGCTGCTGTGCGCTTGAGAAATGTGAATAAATAAATAAATAATGCCATCCAGTTTAACATGTACTGCCATATTCTGTACTATAGTTGTTGGCCGGTCTTCCCTGTCACCATTCTGGCTTTGCACTGGAGTGCTGGAGGTGTTGCTGTCTCCGTGTGGGACATTGTGCCTGGCTATTCGGAAAGGAATCCGTGGGAGCTTTATTGTTGGCGCCAGTTCCTTTCGTCCTCTTCCCAGGGTTCTGCGGCTCCTCCGTAGCAGGCAGCACCATGTCTGGGATTATGGCACGCATCTTGTCCAGAGGTTCACGCCAGTGGCACAGAGAGTGTGGCAGCGCCAGCACTGTCTGATACCGTAACCTCTTGGTAGAGGCTTGAGTCACTTCTCGGTGTTTATGGGCCGGGGGGGGGGGTCCCCTGGCTCTTGCATCGCATTGTGCTCGAGCTGGTCTGCGTAGTGGCTTCGAAATCTATATTATGGATGTGTCTGCACGCAGCAACGTTGCAGCCTCTCAAATGAGTGTTCAGTTCCGTGTGTGGGGTTGTGTTAAGTGGCCCGCACATCCAATTGCTGTTCACTCTGTTTACAGGACCGCCCCCTCAGCCCCAAAAACAGAGGCGATTGTTGCCCCCCACCCGTCGGAGCCCTTTGGCGTCTTCGCTTAGTTTCCAGGCCCCGAGAGTGGCCTGTGTTCTCCCACCTTATGCGTTTACTTGGTATGCAGTATGTGCTCTATGCATCTTGTAGTGCCAAGTAACAATCTCAGATTCTGAACCTGCTTTCAGGGTGCAGGCCAGTATGGGGCAGTCGCGTCCTTGCTTGGGGGAGTTTGGGTATAAGTTGGGACTTTGTTCTCCCTTAGGCTGGGTCCTGCTATGAGATTATATCCCTCGGGCGAGGCCTGTGTAGCCCGGGATATGAGGGGGCCGTGGGATTCACACGCATCTTCAGCAGATCCTGTCGCCTACCGGGGTTACGGCTACTGGGTGTGGGGGGGGGGGGGGGAAGTGCGGGTCCTGCAGCCGGTGTTCACCGCCCATCTAGGTACCCCCAGTGTAGCGGCTGCGTAACCTGCCGGGCCCCCAGGCGGTCCCGGGGGCGTGTTACTGAGGACCAGCATCTCTAGGCTGGGTACGGGTAGTGCAGCCACGTGGCACGGGTCTCACCTGGATTGGATGTGCTGTTCCGGTGGTGGGACTGTCCACCTCAGGTCGGGTCGTGTGCACTTTCACCAGTGTATGCCGGCCAGATTAGGAATATCTCTCGTTATGGCCCGACATGAGGTCTCGTCTGTGGACTGGCCTCTTCACCAGTTCCACAGCCTCTCCCCCCCCTGTGGACCGTCCCCATGCTGCACCAGTGACCCCCCGGTTCTCTCGGCGGCCCTTGCCTCCTCCCAGACACGGTGCATTCTCACACAATGTACCCAAGGTCTTCGCCTATAACTTCAAACGTGTCTCTGCTCCGAGGGCAGCTCCAATGCAGGGTAGATGTAACTCAGGTCGGAGCTCGAGGATCAGGCGGCCATCCCTGCAGTGCGCAAAAGCGCCCCCATGGCATGATTTCTAATGCTGTCATTACTGGTCATTAAGGGCCAAGCAGACACAAGTATGTTCTTATGTGGGAATACTGGAATATATTGGCAGTGCCAGCATGGCCATGATTTCCAATACTATCATTACTAGCATTATGCGCCAAGCAAACATAAGTATGTATGATAGGCCTAGTACGATAGTCGCTTGCTTTGTTCCTCCCCTACCTTTCTGCACCCCTCTCCCTCACCTCTTGTTTTTCTCCGGCTCTACCAGAAATGTCGTCAGGCCTAGTACGGTAGTCGCCCTTCTGTTTCCATTTCCTTGCCACTCTCCCCCTCCCTTCCTTATCTATGTCTTAGCTCTTGCACTATCTGAAATGTCGTCAGGCCGAGTACGATAGTTAATTTCACATCCTTACTGTTCATGGCCTGTAAGAATGTTGTCGTATTTTCCCTTGTTCCCTCCCTTGCCTTGAAGCGCTTTGAAACACATTGTGTATAGGCGCTATATAAATAAACTATCATATCATGTTCTTATGTATGAATTCTGGAATATATTGGCAGTGCCAGCATGGGTAATAATTCTAATACTATCATTACTGCCTCCTCTCTCATGTCCAGTCCCCTCTCTCATGTCCCGTCCCCTCTCTAATGCCATGCCCCCGCTCTCATGGCCTGTCCCCTCTTTCATGCCCTGCCTCCTCTCTCATGTCCTGTCCCCTCTCTAAAGCCATGCCCACGCTCTCATGGCCTGTCCCCTCTCTCATGCCCTGCCTCCTCTCTCATGCCCTGTCTCCTCTCTCATGCGATTCCTCCTTTCTCATGTCCAGTCCCCTCTCTCATGCCTTGCCTCCTCTCTTATGCCCCCCTCTCCTCTCTCATGCCATTCCTCCTCTCTCATGCCCTGTCCCCTCTCTCATGCCATGCCTCCTATCTCATGCCCTGTCCCCTCTCTCATGCCATTCCTCCTCTCTCATGCCCTGCCTCCTCTCTCATGTCCCGTCCCCTCTCTCATGCCCTGTCTCCTCTCTCATGCCCTGTCTCCTCTCTCATGCCATACCTCCTCTCTCATGTCCAGTCCCCTCTATCATGCCTTGCCTCCTCTCTCATGCCCTGTCCCCTCTCTCATGCCATTCCTCCTCTCTCATGCCCCCCTCTCATCTCTCATGCCATTCCTCCTCTCTCATGCCCTGCCTCCTCTCTCATGTCCCGTCCACTCTCTCATGCCCTGTCTCCTCTCTCATGCCCTGTCTGCTCTCTCATGCCATACCTCCTCTCTCATGTCCAGTCCCCTCTCTCATGCCTTACCTCCTCTCTCATGTCCAGTCCCCTCTCTCATGTTCAGTCCCCTCTCTCATGTCCAGTCCCCTCTCTTATGTCCCGTCCCCTCTCTCATGCCCTGTCTCCTCTCTCATGCCATACCTCCTCTCTCATGTACCCCTCCCCTCTCTCATGCCCTGCCTCCTCTCTCATGGCCTGTCCACTCTCTCATGCCCTGTCTCCTCTCTCATGCCATTCTCCTCTCTCATGCCCTGTCCCCTCTCTCATGTCCAGTCCCCCCTCTCATGCCTTACCTCCTCTCTCATGTCCCGTCCCCTCTCTCATGTCCAGTCCCCTCTCTCATGCCTTACCTCCTCTCTCATGTCCAGTCCCCTCTCTCATGTCCAGTCCCCTCTCTCATGTCCAGTCCCCTCTCTTATGTCCCGTCCCCTCTCTCATGTCCAGTCCCTCCTCTCATGCCTTACCTCCTCTCTCATGTCCCGTCCCCTCTCTTATGTCCCGTCCCCTCTCTCATGCCCTGTCTCCTCTCTCATGCCATTCTCCTCTCTCATGCCCTGTCCCCTCTCTCATGTCCAGTCCCCCCTCTCATGCCTTACCTCCTCTCTCATGCCCTGTCTCCTCTCTCATGCCATTCTCCTCTCTCATGCCCTGTCCCCTCTCTCATGTCCAGTCCCCCCTCTCATGCCTTACCTCCTCTCTCATGTCCCGTCCCCTCTCTCATGTCCCCCTCCCCTCTCTCATGCCCTGCCTCCTCTCTCATGGCCTGTCCACTCTCTCATGCCCTGTCTCCTCTCTCATGTCCCGTCCCCTCTCTCATGCCCTGTCTCCTCTCTCATGCCATACCTCCTCTCTCATGTCCCCCTCCCCTCTCTCATGCCCTGCCTCCTCTCTCATGGCCTGTCCACTCTCTCATGCCCTGTCTCCTCTCTCATGCCATTCTCCTCTCTCATGCCCTGTCCCCTCTCTCATGTCCAGTCCCCCCTCTCATGCCTTACCTCCTCTCTCATGTCCCGTCCCCTCTCTCATGCCCCCGTCCCCTCTCTCATGCCCCCCTCCCCTCTCTCATGCCCTGTCTCCTCTCTCTAGTCCTCTTCTCCTCTCTTAACCCCCCCCCCCTCCTCTCTTGGACGCACCTGAGGCCTAGCAGTGCCTCACGCTGAGTAATGCAGCCTGACGCAGAGCAGCCCCGGGGGGAGGAGGGGGGCTCGGCACAGACACCTCCGGGTGACGCAGGCCTGCCTCGGCCTACCTCACGGCTTCCCAGAGTTGCGCAGGTGCCACATATAGTCTGGGTGCCAGGGGAGGGGTGCTGATGGCATCCCTGGGGGGCCCGCGTCTGGCATTCCCGCCAGAAGCCGCGTTACTGCTATTTATACCGAATTCCCTCCCGGGCAGCTAATGGGGAGTAATGATCACCGCGCGGCGGGAGAGAGAGGAGGCGCTATAATTCTGGGGGAGTGGCGAGGCGCACCCCGGGACTCCGATAGTCACATTGGGACAGGGCAGGGGTGCAGCTTACATGTGCGGGGCCATAAGCACATGTATGTAAATAGCAATACTGCATTCTAAGCAGTTTATTTGCATGGCGTTGCCACCTGGGGTGTTTCACTGCAGACAGTTTGTGCGAGGGGTGGGTGGGGGCTAGAGGGGGGGGGGGGCTGCTCGCTCTGATCATAGAAACGGGAAAAGCAAAAGGTGAGCAAAGACAAACTTAACATGTTCCCATGACAGACGTGCCCCGGGCAGGAGAGGGGGCATGCCAAAGACTGCACGGGCAGATTTCACCCCCGACCAGGCCCCTCCCTACCCGACCCCTAGCCCCATCCAGGAATGTGTGGAGTGGGACACATCCCAATTCCCAAACACCGCAGCTCAGCCCACGGTGGGTCCCGCCCCCCTGCCTCAGCAAGATGAAAGGTGGAGTCGCCCGGCTGACCTCTGGGTCCGGCACATCTCTGCAGCAGGTACATTGACTCCCTGAGCTACACCTCTTGCAAGCACCACAGTGCTGCGACTTGCTGCACAGCTGTACAGGCTTGGCATGCGTCCATGTGGGGGGCGAGCGTGTCCGGGAAGTGACCCCAAAGCTGGGTCCTTATTGTGGGGTGATGGGTAGGGCCCCGCCTGCTCACCCCGAATCCCACACCTGTTTCTGCGCCCCGTAGCTGAACGGCTTCTTGGCGCTTTAGCGGATTGCGGAAGCATTGAAGGGACCCCTGGCCCTCATGCTGCCCCCCTTGATTCCTGGATATGTGCTAATGAGTATATGCTCGTTTCTGGGCTTCCAAAGTGAGTGTTGCCTCTTGCAGGCCACGGAAAAGGAGGACGCGCACACGGGGATAGTGGATACCGCCTTTATTCCTTAACTTTACATCGAATACTGGCGCTTCTCGCGCCTTACCCAGAAACCCCCTTTCCCAGCCTTCGCGCCGTAACATGGCTCCGCCCCCACAACGGTGGGGGCAGCACTCCTTAACCCCTGAGTGCTTGGCAACATCACCCCCGAACAATATATTCAAACATCGAAGTCAACATTCTTCAACAAGTCTCATGGGTTTTCTTACGACTCTCCGTGGCCTCTCCTCTTGGTCACCTGCCTCTTGCAGTTCCGTGGTTCTCACTTCTCCGCTTGTCCCTCCTGGGTCTCCTCCCGGAGGGATCGCGGTTCTGGAGAGGTCGATCGCTGAAATAGCTCTGTTCCCTCTCGTCTGGTGTAGTGTCTGAATTGTTGACAGTTCCTGGTGACAGCTCTGCTTTGATCCTCGGCCGTCACCATCGTGCCTTTCACTCCGGTTACTCTCATGGGGCTTGGAGCAAACCGCGGATCTGTCTTTCTGGGCGTTGGTTGCTGGACGAGTACCTCATCCCCAATGTGGAAATCTTGTATCACCGCATGGCAGCGCGCATCTGTCTCTCGTCTTGCTCTCTCCTTGGCTTCCGCGTCCCTTCGGAGCAAGTCGATGTCAGGCAGCTCCTCATCAGATGGATTGCGCGGTATGCGGGTTCGCACTTTGTAGCGAAACATTAGCTCGGCAGGTGTCTTGTTGGTGGCTTCGTGAGGAGTGTTTCTGTAGTCCCGTAGGAGTCGGCACAGTGCCTGTTGTGGATCGACTGCTTCTACTCTGGCTCTTTGTCTTGTTTTCTTGATCGACGCCATGAAACGTTCAGCCATCCCATTCGCTTGTGGGTGGCGAGGGGTGATCTTCATATGTTCAAACCCTAGGTGTTCTGCTAGTGTTCCAAATTCGTATCCACTGAACGGGGGCCCTTTGTCAGATTTGACTATTTTGGGGATCCCCCACTCGCTGAACACTTCCTCTATTGCTGCTGCTACTTGAGGGAATGCGGTGGTGGTGACTGTTTTGACGATCGGGAAACGTGAGTGTTCGTCTATTAGGAGCAGGAGGTAGTCACCCTCCTCCGTGGGCCCATAGAAGTCCATGGCTACACGCTCCCACGGCCGTTCGGGTATCTGTGTGTGTTGGAGCGGGGGTGGATGTTCCGCAGGAGCCGTGCACTGGCAGGCATGGCAGTTCTTCACCCATTCTTCTACTGCCGCGTCTAGAAACGGGAACCTGACATGGCACCTCAGCTGTCTTTTGGTGTTCTCCGCTCCTCTATGTCCCTCATGGGCCGTGCTGACTACTTCATTCCTGAGCGTGGCGGGGATGACGATTCTGCACCCTCTGAGGAGGATGTCGTTGTCCTTGACGGCCAGTTCGCTATGTACCCTGGCCAGCCTTTCAATTTCCTGTTTGCACACCCCTGGGTGTGCCAGCATTGCTCTGTGGTGATCCCTCCATTTGTTGGTCAATGTGAGGCTGATGGCGAGTGCCATGGTGGGGTCAGCCGCTGATGCGGCGGCAACTCTCTCCAGGGACAGCGCCGGTGGTAGCGAGTTGGACGCTATGTATTGTACATAGGCGATGTCTCCTTCGCGGGTTAGTGGGGCCCCAACTGGGTGTCGTGACAGATAGTCAGCAGGGTTAAGGTCACCCCCGGGTCGATGCACGATGTCGTAGTCATATTCTTGTAAACGGATTCCCCACCGCTCGATTCTAGCGGGCATCTTGGTGTGCGGGTTGCCAAAGAGCGATAGCAAGGCCTGGTGGTCCGTAATTAAAGTAAACTTTTTCCCAATGATGAAGTCATGGAAATGTTCGCACGCCCAGACGGCGGCTAAACTCTCTTTTTCCGCCTGGGAGTAGGCTAGTTCCGGGGTGGACAGGGCCCTGCTCGCATAGGCGACCACGTGTCTCGGGTGGACATCCGCCCCGCTGGTTTGGGCTAGGATGGCACCAAGGCCCACTGGGCTTGCGTCCACCACGATTTCAGTGTGCCATGAAGGATTGAAATATGCCAGGCGGTGTGCTTCCATCAGGGCACGCTTGATGTTGGAGAATGCCTGGCGACACGCAGGGGTCCATTTGAACACCGTTTCTTTCTGGAGGAGCTTCCGTAGAGGGGCGGTAAGGGACGCATAGTGCGGTATGTTTTGTTTGTTTGTTTGTTTTATTATTTATAATGCGCGAGCGAACCCGGGGGTATCAGGGCGCAGACTTTACAAGAATTTTCGAAGCTTGGTTACAGTACACGAGGAATATACATAATACAAAAATAGGTGCACAAATGTTATATACAGTATATACAAATCATCAGTAAGGCCAGCAGGCAGTAATGTAATATACAGGTAAGCAAGAGGCACACGTGGTTACGATGTGTGCGTGTAGCGCTGGACACTACCTAGTCTTAGTGGGTCTCCAGTTTCAGCCAGGAGACTACCATGGAGCGGAAGTTCTGATAGGGCAGGTCTACTCTAAGGTTTGGAGGCAGGGAGTTCCAGAGCTTGGCAGCTTTTACCGGGAAGCTGTTGCCTCCTATGGTGGCCCGTTTGTAGTGGGGGACAGATAGGCAATCTTTGTATGCGGTTCTGACGGGTCTTGAGGAGGATTGTTTGTGGAACCTGTTGATCGGGTAGGTTGGGGCTGCGTTGTTGAGAGACTTATGGGTGAGAGATGCCGTTTTTAAGAGAATTTTATCTCTGGTGGAGAGCCAATTGTTCTGTTGGCTGACACCTGTAATGTGTTCTCTTCTGGAAATGCCCAGAGCTGCTCTGAGAGCGTTGTTCTGAAGGGTTTACAGTTTATTGGTGGTGGCCTTGGTGGATCCTAGGTAGAGGGCATTACAATAGTCGAGGCGAGACAGTATGAGGGCTCTGGCGAGTGTCAGACAGCTAGTGTCAGACAGGAAAGGTTTGGCTGCACGGATTAATTTGCACGTGTAAGCCGTGGAGGATGCAAGGGAGCTCACTTGTCTTTTGAGGGAAAAATTGGAATCTAGATAGAATCCCAATGTTTTGACCTCTTGTCCGACTTTGATGTTGTTCCCGTCAATCATGAAGGAGTTATAGGCAGGGCCAAGTTTCTTTATACTGAATGTGGTGCCTAAGATGATAAGCTCTGTTTTCTCATCATTCAGGCATAGTCCATGAGTGGCCATCCATGCCTGGATGATGATGTACACCCTATTCAGCAAGGCCAAATCCTTTCCATAATCTCCTGAAAGCGGAAGGAGGATCTGAGTATCATCTGCATAGTTAGTGTAGGTGATACCGAGATGATCCAAATCATCGAAAAGGGGCTTGGTAAATATGTTGTATAATGTGGGGGAGACACAGGAGCCCTGAGGTACACCACATGTGATGGGTATAGGGTCTGCTGCCGCCGTGGGAGAGAAGACCCTCATAGTCCTGCCGTTAAGGAAGGATGTGATCCAGGTGATGGCCTCACTGGAGAAGTGAGCCGAAGTGTGGAGGTGTGAGCAAATGACAGAATGATCGACCAGATCGAAGGCTGCAGAAAGGTCGAGGAGGAGGAGTAGGGCGGCTTACCCGTTGTCTCTGAGCGAATCGATCTGCGCTTTCAAGTCAATAAGGGCGGTTTCAGTCCCGTGTTGGGGACGGAATCCAGATTGTCTAGAGCCTAAGAGGTTGTGTTCTTCCAGGTGCTTCTGTATTTGTACATAGGCAACCTTGTCCAGAATTTTTAGTAGAAAGGGAACAGTAGTTATGGGACGGTAGTTTGTGGGTATGGCTGGGTCAAGTGTGGGTTTTTTCAGTAGAGGTAGTACCCAGGATTGTTTTAGGTTAGTAGGGATGGAGCCAGTGGCAAAGGAGGTATGTACCTCACACAGTAGCCAGCCATGCCGAGAAACGAGCGAACGTCTGCAACCTGTCGCGGTTCATCCAAGTTGGTGATAGTGTCAACCTTGTCGGGATCCGGCATCATTCCTTCGCTGGAAAAGATGTGTCCAAAAAATTTCAGCTTTGTCTTGCTGAAACGACACTTGGCAATATTGAGAGTGAGGCCCGCTTCCTGGAGTGCTGCACACGCGGCGAATAGGGCTTTGTCATGAGACTCTTTAGATGATCCAAAAACGAGGATGTTGTCACTGTAGTTCGGTGTGCCCTTGATGGGTCTAATCACCTGCCGGATGGCCTCCTGAAAGATTTCCGCGGCTGATGATATCCCGAAGTTCAAACGCCGATACCTGTAGAGACCGTTGTGAGTCGCGAACGTCGTGATGGGCCTGGATTCCGGATGCAGCTCCAGCTGATGGTATCCTTGGTTGAGGTCGAGTTTGGAGAACATCCGAGCGTTGTTCAGTTGCACGATCATGTCCTCAATGCACGGGCCCGGATGCCTCTCGCGCTGAATGGCAGTGTTTGCCACCCTCATGTCCACGCACAAGCGGATCTTTCCTCCCTCTTTGGGTACAACCACGAGTGGGGAAACCCATGGTGTCGGACCTGTGGCTGGTTCAATGATGCCATCAGACAGCAGTTGTTGGAGTGCGTCTGATACTGCCGCTTGCAGGTGAAAACCTATTCTCAGGGGATGTTGCGGTACTGGCCTCACCGATGTGTCGATGTGGAGCCGGATGGGAGGGGCCTTGAGTTTGCCCAGCCCCATGCAGAGGTTGGGGAAGTCCCTTGTGATGTCAAGCTGTGTGACCAGGTTCTGCGGCTGGTAGCATGTGATGGTGCCAACTGTGTCTCTCGTGTTTGTGCTCTCGGAGGTCGCTGTGATGGAGTCTCCCGGCCTCACGTGTATTTCAATCAACCCCAGGCGGGATGCCGTGTGATAGCTGAGTAGGCATCGGCTTCTGGCAAGTGACCGGATAATGTGTATTGTTGTGTCGACTTTCTGGCCATTTAGGAGAAGGCGTTGTGTGAAACATCCTACCGTCGGTAGGGGGGTGGTAGCTCCCCACTGAAATATCCTTGAACGAGACTGTTCGAGTGCCGGTGGGTTCGGTAGTACGGCATAGTCCTGCTCGCCCATAATGTTGACAGTAGCGCCTGAGTCAATCATGAATTGAAATTGTCTGTTTCCCATTTTGATGGGGATTTTTGGGGCTTCTCTGGCCTCTTCAGTGTCGAGTATGAGATTGACAAACTCGTCTTGGTCATATAGGTCATATGGCATGTCATATGCGGCTCCCTGCTCCTCCTGGTAGAGAGTCTCAGGCCTGTATTCCTCTGGTGGATGGTCATATTCGCCCTTGAAATATTTGGTCCGATCAGCCTGCTCTGGCTGTAGTGGGTACCCCGGCGTCTGGTATTCGTCGATGGCTCTGACGTATCGCCTCTGTCCCTGGCCTTGTTGGTAATATCTGGGTTGAATGTATCGTGGAGGTGGCGGACGGAAAAATGGCCTGACAGGCATTTGGGGCCTCGCAGGGGGAAATGGTATGCCTTCCCGGCACACCGAGTGAAAATGTCCTTCTCTTCCGCAGTTCGTGCACCGTTGTGATAAAGCTGGGCATGAGACTGCATGCGGAAAAGACATCCCACAACGATAGCACTGTCTCTGTTGGTGGGGAGTTTGGATGGTTTGAGTTCTGTATGACTGCGGCCCTCTGTCACCTGGACGAGATGGTTGTATGGTTGTGACCAGTTCCGCTGTGTCTTGCTTGGGGTTGCTCGGATTGCCCATGGATGTAGCTTGGGCATCAACCCTCTCATGTATGCGAGCGAGCTCGCTCACTTCCTGTATGGTGAGGGGTTTCTTTAGGAGCTGTTTTTTGAGAGCAGGGGATAGGCAGCCTTCAATGACCCTCAATCTTATGGCTTCCTCCAACGAGAATGCGTCAAATTGGCAATTTGCGCCTTTTACTCTTAGGCGGGTTATGAATTCGTCAACTGTCTCCTGCGGCATTTGGGTGCACTTGTTGAAAAGGTAGCGTTCATTGTCACGATTAACTTCTATGATGCAGAGTCTATCTAGAGCCTTGATCAAGTCCTTGAAAGTGTTCTGTTCATCTGCAGGGATGGTCTTGACCACAGTCTTTATCTCACCCCCTACCAGATTGAGGAAGATGTCCCTAATATTGGGGGAATTACCATCACCAGACCCCCTGACGTAATGCTGGAAATCTTCCATCCAATCAGTCCATCTGGGCCCCTTCGTGGCTTGTGGAGTCATGGTGAAGGGCGGTGGTAGTCGCAGCTGAATCGGCTGTACGATATGAGCTGGAGTAGGTGACCCAGGGTTGGACCCTGAGGCGGAGGCCGGCGTGCTCATGATGCCAGAAGATGTGTTCGGCCCTTGTGTATGTTTTGGTTAGGCTGGCGGAGCGTGACCCACCTGGGAGGTCGGGTGCCACAGATGGGCATGCAGCGTCACCGACGTTGTAGAGAGGGATGGCACACAGCACTGCTTCGACACTGACAAATGTCCTTGTTGGGCTTCTCGAGGGCGTGGGCAGGCTCGCCGGCACGCGACATAGGGGGGGGGCCGCAGCGGATGGCTAAGGCCCACTGCGCAGTTCCTGGAGCGCTCGTCGCAACGTGGGAGTCAGGCGGACTGCCAGGGTCCAACGTCGTGACTCTTGATGTGGTGCAGGATGGATGGAGAGAGAACTGCAGCGTTTTCGGATGCAGCCAGCAGCTGCCGCCCGTGTAGGAGGTGGAGAGGCAGGAGGAGGCCCAGTCACAACCGGAGCGAGAAACTGGCGGATTGCCAGCAGGGACGGCTTCGAATGCACTTGCAGCGCAGAAGTGGCGGAAAGCCACGGAGGAACGGCGGACTGCCGAAAAGGAGGACTCCGAGGGCGCACGGGAATGACCTCGTCGCCAGTGTTGCCTCTTGCAGGCCACGGAAAAGGAGGACGCGCACACGGGGATAGTGGATACCGTCTTTATTCCTTAACTTTACATCGAATACTAGCGCTTCTCACGCCTTACCCAGAAACCCCCTTTCCCAGCCTTTGCGCCGTAACATGGCTCCGCCCCCACAACGGTGGGGGCAGCACTCCTTAACCCCTGAGTGCTTGGCAACAGTGATGGGGCGCTTTTGCAGCAGGTGCCCGATTGCCCCCACGCAGGTCCCATGCAGGCATCATCCTCTCTGCATGCTCCCCTGAGGGTGTCACGTGATGCCGTTTCGGGAGTGCATGCACCTGGCCCCACTCCCTGCACAGTGCAGTCTCTCTGCTTTGCTGTCTCCACCATTCTCCTGAGTGTAGACTCTCTCCTCCAGTCCTGTGCAGCAGAGGACATGTAGGACCAGCAAGCTTTCCTCTTGCACTCTCACATGCTCCTTCATTCTGTGCCCCACCCCCACTCTGCCTGCACACCCCGTAGCCAGCTCTCGCTGCCAGCCAGGCCACCCCTGCATCACCCCTGTGCTACTCTGTCTCCTAAGTGCCAATTCCCCCTCTATAGCTGTTTCTCACTTACACCCTGTTCTCTGCCCTGCATCTAGCAGCCTCTGTCCCCTGCGATGCATCTGGCAGCCTCTGTTCTCTGCCCTGCATCTGGCAGCCTCCTTTCTCTGCCCTGCATCTGGCAGCTTCCTTTCCCTGCCCTGCATCTGGCAGCCTCCTTTCTCTGCCCTGCACCTGGCAGGCTCTGTTCTCTGCCCTGCTTCTGGCAGCCTCTGTTCTCTGCCCTGCATCTGTCAGCCTCTGTTCTCTGTCCTGCACCTGGCAGCCCCTTTTCTCTGCCCTGCATCTGTCAGCCTCTGTTCTCTGCCCTGCATCTGGCAGCCTCTGTACCCTGCCCTGCATCTGGCAGCCTCTTTTCTCAGCCCTGCATCTGACAGCCTCTGTCCCCTGCCCTGCACCTGGCAGCCTCCTTTCTCTGCCCTGCATCGGGCAGCCTCCTTTCTCTGCCCTGCACCTGGCAGGCTCCGTTCTCTGCCCTACATCTGCCAGCCTCTGTTCTCTGCCCTGCATCTGACAACCTCTGTTCTCTGCCCTGCATCTGACAGCCCCATTTCTCTGCCCTGCATCTTGCAGCCTCTTTTCTCTGTCCTGCATCTGACAGTCTCTGTTCTCTGCCCTGCATCTGGCAGCCTCCTTTCTCTGCCCTGCACCTGGCAGCCTATTTTCTCTGCCCTGTATCTGGCAGCCTCTATTCTCTGCCCTGCATCTGACAGCCTCTGTCCCCTGCCCTGCATCTGGCAGCCTCCGTTCTCCGCTCTGCATCTGCCAGCCTCCTTTCTCTGCCCTGCACCTGGCAGCCTCTGTTCTCTGGCCTGCACCTGGCAGCCTCTTTTCTCTACCCTGCATATGGCAGCCCCGTTTCTCTGCCCTGCATCTGGCAGCCTCTGTACTCTGCCCTGCATCTGGAAGCCTCTTTTCTCTGCCCTGCATCTGACAGCCTCTGTCCCCTGCCCTGCATCTGACAGCCTCTCTGCCCTGCACCTGGCAGCCTCTTTTCTCTGCCCTGTATCGGGCAGCCTCCTTTCTCTGCCCTGCACCTGACAACCTCTGTTCTCTGCCCTGCATCTGGCACCCTCTTTTCGCTGCCCTGCATCTGGCAGCCTCCTTTCTCTGCCCTGGACCGGGCAGCCTCCTTTCTCTGCCCTGCACCTGGCAGCCTCTGTTCTCTGCCCTGCACCTGGCAGCCTCTTTTCTCTGCCCTGCATCGGGCAGCCTCCTTTCTCTGCCCTGCACCTGACAACCTCTGTTCTCTGCCATGCATCTGGCACCCTCTTTTTGCTGCCCTGCATCTGGCAGCCTCCTTTCTCTGCCCTGCACCGGGCAGCCTCCTTTCTCTGCCCTGCATCTGACAACCTCTGTTCTCTGCCCTGCATCTGGAAGCCTCCTTTCTCGGACCTGCATCGGGCAGCCTCCTTTCTCTGCCCTGCACCTGGCAGCCTCTGTTCTCTGCCCTGCAAATGGCAGCCTCTTTTCTCTGCCCTGATTCGGGCAGGCTCCTTTCTCTGCCCTCCATCTGACAGCCTCTGTCCCCTGCCCTGCACCTGGCAGCTTCCTTTCTCTGCCCTGCATCGGGCAGCCTCCTTTCTCTGCCCTGCATCTGGCAGGCTCTGTTCTCTGCCCTGCATCTGCCAGCCTCTGTTCTCTGCCCTGCATCTGACAACCTCTGTTCTCTGCCCTGCATCGGGCAGCCCCATTTCTCTGCCCTGCATCTTGCAGCCTCTTTTCTCTGTCCTGCATCTGATAGTCTCTTTTCGCTGCCCTGCATCTGGAAGCCTCCTTTCCCTGCCTGGCATCTGGATACCTCTGTTCTCTGCCCTGCATCTGGCACCCTCCCTTCTCTGCCCTCCACCTGGCAGCCTCTGTTCTCTGCCATGCATTTGGCAGCCTCTTTTCTCTGCCCTGCATCTGGCAGCCTCTGTTCTCCACCCTGCATCTGGCAGCCTCTGTTCTCTGCCCTGCATCTGGCAGACTCTGTTCTCTGCCCTGCACCTGCTAGCCTCTGCTCTCTGCCCTGCGCCAGGCAGCCTCTTTTCTCTGTCCTGCTTCTGGCAGCCCCTGTTCTCTGCCGTGCATCTGGCACCCTCTTTTCTCTGCCCTGCATCTGTCAGCCTCTGTTCTCTACCCTGCATCTGGCAGCCTCTGTTCTCTGCCCTGCACCTGGCACCCTCTTTTCTCTGCCCTGCATCTGTCAGCCTCTGTTCTCTGCCCTGCATCTGGCAGCCTCTGTCGCCTGCCCTGCATCTGCCAGCCTCTGTTCTCTGCCCTGCATCTGGAAGCCTCCTTTCTCTACCTTGCATCAGGCAGCCTCTGTTCTCTGCCCTGCACCTGGCAGCCTCTTTTCTCTGCCCTGCATCTGGCAGCCTCCTTTCTCTGCCCTGCATCGGGCAGGCTCTTTTCCCTGCCCTGCATCTGACAGCCTCTGTTCTCTGCCCTGCATATAGCAGCCCTGTTTCTCTGCTCTGCATCTTGCAGCCTCTTTTCTCTGCCCTGCATCTGACAGTCTCTGTTCTCTGCCCTGCATCTGGCAGCCTCCTATCTCTGCCCTGCATCTGGCATCCTCTTTTCTCTGACCTGCATATGGCAGCCCCGTTTCTCTGCCCTGCATATGGTAGCCTCTGTTCTCTGCCCTGCATCGGGCAGCCTCTTTTCTCTGCCCTGCATCTGACAGTCTCTGTTCTCTGTCCTGCATTTGGCACCCTCCATTCACGGCCCTGCATCTGGCACCCTCCGTTCTCTGTCCTGCATCTGGAAGCCTCCTTTCTCTGCCTGGCATCTGGCAACCTCTGTTCTCTGCCCTGCATCTGGCACCCTCCCTTCTCTGCCCTCCTTCTGGCAGCCTCTGTTCTCTGCCATGCATCTGGCAGCCTATTTTCTCTGCCCTGCATCTGCCAGCCTGTGTTCTCTGCCCTGCATCTGGCAGCCTCTGTTCTCCGCCCTGCATCTGGCATCCTCTTTTCTCTGCACTGCATCTGTCAGCCTCTGTTCTCTGCCCTGAATCTGGCAGCCTCTGTTCTCTGCCCTGCACCTGGTAGCCTCTGCTCTCTGCCCTGCGTCAGGCAGCCTCTTTTCTCTGTCCTGCTTCTGGCAGCCTCTGTTCTCTGCCCTGCATCTGGCACCCTTTTTTCTCTGCCCTGCATCTGTCAGCCTCTGTTCTCTGCCCTGCATCTGGCAGCCTCTGTTCTCTGCCCTGCATGTGGCACCCTCTTTTCTCTGCCCTGCACCTGGCAGCCTCTTTTCTCTGCCATGCACCTGGTAGCCTCTGCTCTCTGCCCTGCGTCAGACAGCCTCTTTTCACTGTCCTGCTTCTGGCAGCCTCTGTTCTCTGCCCTGCATCGGGCAGCCTCTTTTCTCTGCCCTGCATCTGAAAGGCTCTGTTCTCTGCCCTGCATCTGGCACCCTCCATTCACTGCCCTGCATCTGGCACCCTCCTTTCTCTGTCCTGCATCTGGAAGCCTCTGTTCTCTGCCATGCATCTGGCAGCCTCTTTTCTCTGCCCTGCATCTGGAAGCCTGTGTTCTCTACCCTGCAATCGGCACTCTCTTTTCTCTGCCCTGCATCTGGCAGCCTCTGTTCTCTGCCCTGCATCTGGCAGCCTATTTTCTCTGCCTTGCATCTGCCAGCCTGTGTTCTCTGCCCTGCATCTGGCAGCCTCTGTTCTCCGCCCTGCATCTGGCAGCCTCTTTTCTCTGCACTGCATCTGTCAGCCTCTGTTCTCTGCCCTGCATCTGGCAGCCTCTGTTCTCTGCCCTGCACCTGGTAGCCTCTGCTCTCTGCCCTGCGTCAGGCAGCCTCTTTTCTCTGTCCTGCTTCTTGCAGCCTCTGTTCTCTGCCCTGCATCTGGCACCCTTTTTTCTCTGCCCTGCATCTGTCAGCCTCTGTTCTCTGCCCTGCATCTGGCAGCCTCTGTTCTCTGCCCTGCATGTGGCACCCTCTTTTCTCTGCCCTGCACCTGGAAGCCTCTGTTCTCTGCCATGCACCTGGTAGCCTCTGCTCTCTGCCCTGCGTCAGACAGCCTCTTTTCTCTGTCCTGCTTCTGGCAGCCTCTGTTCTCTGCCCTGCATCTGGCACCCTCTTTTCTCTGCCCTGCATCTGTCAGCCTCTGTTCTCTGCTCTGCATCTGGCAGCCTCTGTTCTCTGCCCTGCATGTGGCACCCTCTTTTCTCGGCCCTGCATCTGGCAGCCTCTGTTCTCTGCCCTGCATCTGGCAGCCTCCTTTCTCTGCCCTGTGGCTGGCAGCCTCTGTTCTCTGCCCTGCACCTGGCAGCCTCTTTTCTCTGCCCTGCATCGGGCAGCCTCTGTTCTCTGCCCTGCATCTGACAACCTCTGTTCTCTGCCCTGCATCTGGCAGCCTCCTTTCTCTGCCCTGCATTGGGCAGCCTCCTTTCTCTGCCCTGCATCTGACAACCTCTGTTCTCTGCCATGCATATGGCAGCCCATTTCTCTGCCCTGCATTCAGCAGCCTCTTTTCTCTGCCCTGCATCTGACAGTCTCTGTTCTCTGCCCTGCATCT
The DNA here is from genome assembly GCF_040938575.1 of Ambystoma mexicanum. Taxonomy (NCBI): domain Eukaryota; kingdom Metazoa; phylum Chordata; class Amphibia; order Caudata; family Ambystomatidae; genus Ambystoma; species Ambystoma mexicanum. The sequence continues at coordinate 13,415,494 of NC_090939.1, forward strand.
GGCAGCCTCCTTTCTCTTTCCTGCATCTGGCAGCCTCTTTTCTCTGCCCTGCATATGGCAGCCCCATTTCTCTGCCCTGCATCTGGCAGCCTTTGTTCTCTGCTCTGCATCAGGTAGCCTCTTTTCACTGCCCTGCATCTGACAATCTGTGTTCTCTGCCCTGCATTTGGCAGCCTCCTTTCTCTACCCTGCATATGGCAGCCCCGTTTCTCTGCCCTGCTTCTGGCAGCCTCTGTTCTCTGCTCTGCATCTGGCAGCCTCTTTTCTCTGCCATGCATCTGGCAGCCTCTTCTCTCTGCCCTGCATCTGTCAGCCTGGTTCTTTGCTCTGCATCTGGCAGCCTCTTTTCTCTGCCCTGCATCTGTCAGCCTCTGTTCTCTGCCCTGCATCTGGCAGCCTCTGTTCTCTGCCCTGCATATGGCAGCCCCGTTTCTCTGCCCTGCATCTGGCAGCCTCTGTTCTCTGCCCTGCACCTGGCAGCCTCTTTTTTCTGCCCTGCATCTGGCACCCTCTGTTCTCTGCCCTGTATCTGGCAGCCTCTATTCTCTGGCCTGCATCTGGCAGCCTCTTTTTTCTGCCCTGCATCTGACACCCTCTTTTCTCTGCCCTGCATCTGACAGCCTCTGTTCTCTGCCCTGCATCTGACAGCCTTTGTCCTCTGCCCTGCATCTGGCAGCCTCTGTTCTCTGCCCTGCATCTGCCAGCCTCTGTTCTCAACCCTGCCCCTGGCGCCCTCTTTCTCAGTCCACTACTTGGCACCCTCTTTCCTCTGCCCAAATATCAACAGTAATGTTTCAAACCAGTACAACAGTACTATAACACATATATACAATACCAAGTGGCCTAAAGGGCTAAAAGCACAGAATGGATCCACAACCTAAAAGGGAAGGAAGTGTCAAGAGCCGAGGTAATAACCACATATTCAGGAGACGTAACAGTGCTATGACATCCACGACTCGCATTAAGAAATACAGTTCTGCTCATTCCAACCTGGTTACCAGTAAAACCTTAAAAGTATTTGAATGCGCCGTTCCGTGGTTGCTGGAGTCGCCATGGAGACAGTGGCGTGCTTTACACCTGGGCAGAGCGGCTTCCGTAGACGAGATGGAAAATGTCATCATTGGATAGGAAGTTGAACTGGAATGTGCAGGTGGATGGTGTGGTGGATAAGTGTAAACGTAGGTTGAATTTGTTGCGGGCGGTGTCTGGGAAAGAGTGGGATGCACAGCAGAAGTGTTTACGAATGTTGTATAAGGGGTTGATTTTGAGTGTGATGGATTTTGGATGTCAGGTGGCAGTGTGTTTCACAGCGAGTCAGAAGCTGCGGTTGGATAGGGTGCAGGCGAGGGCATTGAGGGTGTGTTCGGGTGTGATGAGGTCCTCTCCAGTGAATGCGGTTCAGGTGCTTGTGGGGGAGATGCCGTTAAGGTTGAGGAGGGATGCGTTGAATATGAGGTGGTGGGTGAAGTGCAGTGCGAAGAGTGTGGCTCATCCGGTGCGTGAATGTTTGAAGTATAATTGGAGGTTTGCCTACTATGGGGACCGGTGGAGGAGGAAGGGGGGCTCTTTGGGGTTTCATATGTGGGAGAAGGGGGTGAAGTGGGGTGTAGGCGAGTTGTTGGCTGTGACGGGTGCGGATTTGGTGAGATGGCCGATGTGGATGATGGGGTCTCCGAAGGTGTGTGTAGAGTTGGCGAGTGTGGTGTAGAAGAAGCGGGGTTTGCGGGGTGAGATCAAGGCTTTGGGTCAGGCGTATGTGGCAGGGAAGGAAGGATGCAAGGTGTTCATGGATGGTTCGAAAGATCCTGTGTCTGGGAGAGTGGGTATGGCGTATTATCTAGAAAGCATTGGGGAGTATAAAATAGGACATCTGACGAAATGATGCGTCTATTTGTATGGCTGAGTTGGTGGCGACTGCATTGGCGATTGATAGGGTGTGCGAGTTGGGGTATGAGAAGGTGGTGGTGTTCTCGGATTCATTAAGTGGGTTGCAGGCGATTGTGGCAGGGGATGGTGATAGGAAGGTTGTGATTTTGGACATCAAGAGGAAGATTGATCAGTTTGTGCGTGGGGGAATGGATTTGGAGATGGCGTGGGTCCCCAGTCACAGTGGCATTTTGGGTAATGAGTTGGTGGATCTGGCGGCGGGTGAGAGTATGAGAAGGGGAGCGGTTGATGTGAGGTTGCCTTTGAGTGTAGATGAGGTGAAGGCTGTGATGGTGAGACGGGTCATGGATGAGTGGCAGGAGAGGTGGGTGAGTGGGGTGAAGGGCAGGTGGATGTTTGGTGTCCGTGGGAAAGTGTCGGTGAAGGTGGACGCGGGAAGTCTGGAATGGAGGAGGGAGGAGGAGGTGATGCTGAATCGGTTGAGGATAGGGCATGTGGGGCTGAATGACTGTCTGCATCGAGTGGGGAAGCGTGAGTCAAGGGACTGTGCAGTGTGTGGGGTGCCTGAGACTGTGGGACATTTTCTGCTTAGATGTGAGAGACATGTTGTGGAGAGAGAATTGATGAGGGTTCGGTTGTCTGCGCTGGGTGTGGCTGAGATGAGTGGGAAGGCTTTGCTGGGAGGTGACGGGGTGAGAGGCAGGAGGAGGAAAAGTGTGATGTTGGATTTTGTGAGACAGACGGGGCGATGGGAGGAGTTGTGAGTTTATGTGGGCTATGTGTTGATTGGTGGGTTGGTGCACATCATCCTATTGGATGGGGAAGCACCTGCGTGGGTCCGCCCACGCATTCAGTAATTAGGAAGAAGAAGAAAAAAATGTAGTCATGTGATCTAGGCTTTATTAGCCCCTCCCGCTCAGAACTCGCTGCTTCTGAATAATGAAAGTTCTGTTCTACGCTTCGTCTTGTGAAAATTAGTTGCCAAATCTTTTGCTTATTATCGACTCTCTTTGTCTTGCCCTTACCTGTTTTGATGCCTCGGCTCTGTCTGCTTTCCTCGCCAATTGACCTGGCATTGTTAACATCATTTCTTTGCCTATGACTTTTCTCGGTTCTACTGATTCCCGTTCTTGACCCAGTCTGTCCCTTGATTCTGCTTTGCTGCTCCTCTTGTACCTCATTGCCTGATTACCCGCCGACCCGGAATGTCCGCTGGACTGCTTTGCTGCTAAGTGCTGCTCTGCCTCAAGTTCGTTCATCACCACACAGAGCTCCCATGGATTCGACACAGCGCCTACCATCAAGCTCTTTCCTAAGGACCTTTTCTTGCTTCAAGGCTCACGGACTAGAGACTGCCCGTGTGTGCCTGAAACTATAGGCGCCCTCATTCCGTCGGGTTAGGTTGTTTTTTGGACATAGGCGTCCTCGTGCTGTCGGATGAGGAACTGGGACGCTTCTTCTTCGAAGGATTCTTTACTGCAGTGTTAATTGACCACTAGGCTAAGACTTCCATTGACTTCCTGTTTTTCGTTTTGCTCTTTGTTCTTACTGTTACTAATAGTTTGTCTGTACTTGCAGACTACCAACTGACACCACATTCTCCTACGCCCATTTGTAATTCTGATTCCTTTGTATTCCCACTCCTATTTTATTTGTGACGCTGTTACTCAAAGGAGACTTAGTTACAGTAAGCATACGTTCACTGCATTGGAAAGCAGAGATGTTGTACATGTTATGCATAAAAACGTACACAACTCGTTGTATCTCGGGGAAGGGATGGACGTCATATCGGAAGGTGGGGTGGTTAGGCGAACAAAGTGGTTTTCATGGCATTACGGAAGGCAGTGAGTGATGGTTCGGCTCGCAGGGCAGAGGGAAGGGCATTCCAGTGCAGTGAGGCTAGTACAGGTAAGTTTGGTTTATTTAGTTCATTCTGTTGTTTGATCCTCCGAGTTGAAATAACCCAGTGACTTACTTCCTTTACAACCTTGGTGTCGAGTTTGGATCCCCATCTTTCAATTAATTAATTCCTCTGGATGTTGTTTGTCCATCCAGAGGAATACATTAGTGGGAAGAATTCTTGTTCTACACTACGGATCAAAAGGTCTGAAGGAGAGTTCTGACAGGAAGGAAGCAGTGCAAATAGACTTTAGACAGTTCTTTATCAATCAATCACTAACTAATAGGCAGTCCAGTCCCTACTAGTGCTCAAATGTACTTCCAGGTTCTGGTGCATGCAATTATGCGGAACAGCACAAACGGGGTCTCTTGCAGGGGCTGTAGCAGCTCAGGAAGGAGGGTGAGGCGATGAAGAATAAGTTCCCACTATTCGTGGAGGGTCTCCCCAAGAGGGCAGAACAGGTTCCAGGATTTGGAAATGGGACGGTAGCACAGGCTACCTGTGGAAAGGTGAGTGGCCCTCAGGGGACCATCGTGCGTAAAGATGGACCGGTAAGGGTTGCAAGTACTCACCGATCCCCGGCGCACTCCAGACCAAACTTGAGAAGTCGAGTCAACTTCATTTGCAGGTTCAAATGTGTAAATTGTGTGGCTCTGCGGCTGTCAGCAGCTGGGATACACTGATGATTCTGTGGCAGGACAGTGGTGATTTCTCCATTCCTGGTGAAGTGATCAGGCCAGTTTCACTGCAGCAGGATTTAGGGCACGGGGGGGGCACAGCAGCAAGACACCTGCAAAGTTCGTCACCACGGCTGGGCGACACGGTGACCGCGTGTACTCTGTTTCGGGCACTCTCTCTTTATTCCAGACCTGGGAATGCCAAGTGTGCAAAATTCAGTGTGAAAGTGCCGTGAATGCAGAGTTTACGACCTACTAAGTTTCAAGTGTCAACTCGAAACGACAGCGGTTTCAGAGCAAAGGTCCTGAGGCTTACTTGCAGGGTTTGATGAAGGTGCCGAGAATAGTTGATCCCACTATTCAAATGGGTCAAAGCGCCTTGCAGACCTTCTACGTTCGATCAGATGCAGAGGGGTCCAGCGGGACAACAGTAGGCTCAGGGTGGCAAACCTTCCAGCAGGTCACCAGCGGTTCCTCGACTCGGCTTCTTAGTTTCAGGATACTTGGATCCTATCCTAGGTTCAGTGAGAACTCCAGAGATCAACCTGATATGGGTGTTTGGGGCCCTATCTTATCCAGAATCTCCTTTGCGTCAAAATGAAGAGGACCCAATGGGAGATCTGCTCACACACAGGCACACCAGACGTGGACCAATCACAGACCACAGTGGTCCCAGTCATTCCCAGCACACCAGACTCTCTGGCACCCAGGATGTGTCTTGGAACCAGACAGTCCAGCCCACATCCTGGAAGCACACACACAAGGCATGCAGAAGCCCACGAAAGCTTGGCGTTTGCCGGGAGAACACATGACCAAATAAGGACTGACCGGGGTCTGCCCGACCTGGGGAAGGCAAAGGGACAAGATGGCCAAAGGACAGGACAAAGAAACTTGTGGCATGGCCATATTGGAGTCAGGCAGCCTTCCTGTGCCAACCGCGGTATACGCGGTTTGCATGGCAAGGAAGTGTTAAAATATGCTAAAAGATAAGTTCACACCAGCCCTGTCCAAGGCACATCTGCATTTCTATCAAAACATCCTTTGAGGGAGTCTGGGGCCTTTGGAAATGAAAGGAAGGCCCAAGTGCACTGTACTATGAGGTACACTGTGCACTGGCGACATGTTGCAGAAAGGTTGCAAAATTGGAATGGACTAAGGGAAACAAAGTCTCTGGTGTTAAGTACCGAAAAGGTAGTTAAAAGCGTTAATGACCTTTGCGGTACTTAAGACCTATTCTAAAGGGGCCACATTCTTCCGAAGTCGGTAGGAATGCACCACTTTCGGAATACATGTGGCGGTTGCTAGGATGGGCTGGAAACCAACCTAGCAACTGCTACATTTGGTACCTACTACTTTAGGCTGGTATTCTTGTGGCACTCCTCCAGTTTATATGTGCGCTAAAGTCGTGCACATATACGGTACCATTTTGGTGCCGTTATTCTGGAGGAGCGCCACAAGATGCCTTGTTGCAGTGCAGGGTGTACATGAACACCTTCATATACACCAAAGCAAGCAGCTTCAACGGTGTATTCTGCAACGTCGAAGCTGCTCACTATGAAAGTGTTCATATACACCACACGGGTGTATGTGAACACATTCCTATACACCAAAGCAAGCAGCTTCAACGGTGTGTTCTGCAACGTCGAAGCTGCTCACTATGAAAGTGTTCATATACACCACACGGGTGTATGTGAACACATTCCTATACACCAAAGCAAGCAGCTTCAACGGTGTATTCTGCAACGTCGAAGCTGCTCACTATGAAAGTGTTCATATACACCACACGGGTGTATGTGAACACATTCCTATACACCAAAGCAAGCAGCTTCAACAGTGTATTTTGCAACGTTGAAACTGCTTACTTTGGTGTACATGAAAGTGCTCATATACACCTGTGTTCTCGGCAGGAGTTTTTAAAAATAAAGAATATGTTGTTATTTTACATAAATGCAGCTGAGATTTCAGGATTGCGCCCGTTATCACAAAAACAGGCACAATCCTGAAGTGCACTACTGTCGTGCACTACGAGGACGCCTGCCCACTTGAGAATAGTGGTGGAGCCTGGGAGTCCTGATTTGGCGCAGTGAATCGCACTCTTTAGCACGTTCACTGTGCCAAGTTAAGAATTGGGCCCGACTGTCTTAAGGGCATGTCAGTTTCCCCATAACAAATGAGCAAAAGCCCAGCGGAGTACAGCAGAAGGCTGTGCTCCACTGGAAAAAGTCAGGCTAGAATGGTCAGACAACAGCAAAATGTTCATAACTGGAGGGAACATTTCCTAACACCCTGCACCTGGCACCCTCTTTTCTCTCTTTGTTCTCTCTGCATCTCTCACTACACGTTTAGTTTAGTTTATTATTCATAGAGCGCACCTAACCCTGAGGTAACTGGGCGCTGTAACTTGTGACAAGGTTACAAAAGCACACATGCATAGTACATAGAAAAGAGTGCTTGTCGACAAGAAGGTTACAGGGTTGTCGACTTACTGAATGCTACATATAAATGTGTGGAGGAGTCGACGATGGTTACAGTTTAGTCGACAGTGCATGAAGTACAGTAAAACAGGATACATGAGTTAAAGTGCAGAGGTTACAGTGTGGGAGGGCAATGAATTACCTGTGGCCTGTTAATGTTTCTTTGTTGAAGAGCCAATTTTTTACTTCAGCTCTGAAGGCCCAGAAGGAAGTTTCAGCTCTGATAGTGAGGGGGAGGGAATTTCAACTTTTGGCGGCCAAAACTGGGAAGCTAGCTCCTCCCGCAGTTTTAATTTGAACCTTGGGATGTTAAGGCAGTGCGAGTAGAATGGGCTGGTTGGTTTCTAGAGAACTTCTCAGCCAGATATTTCGGGCTGAGTTTGACAAGCACTTATGAGTGATGACAAGCGTGCAGAGGGAAATCCTGTCGCGCACCGGGAGCCAGTGGGCGCCCTATCTAATGGATAAGATATGGTTGGACCGAGGTTTGTTTAATGCTGATCTCAATGCGTTATTCTGTAGGACCTGCAGTCTATTAAGATTGTGTTCTGAGGATCCTAGGAAGAGAGTATTGCACTAGTCCAGCTTCGATAGGACTAATGCCCTGGCTGGCGTGATGCAACTGTTGGTGGACAAGTATGGTTTGCAGGCATTAATCAGTTTATTGATATAAATTGCTGTTGAGGCTGTGGCGTTCGCTTGTTTCTTAAGTGAGAGCGAAGAGTCCAGATAGATGGTCAAGGTTTTGACCTCCTTGGCAACTTTGATAATATTCCCGTCAATGTTGAAGGAGGTGTACGTGTATCAAGAATGTTTAGACGGGCTTGGGAACCAATGATCAGGAGCTTCATCTTATCATCATTACGACATAGACTGTGAGCGGCCATCCACACCTAGATTTCAAGCTAGATGTTGTTTATCAATTTGGAGTCCTTTACATAGCAAGCAGTCAGCGTAATGAGAATCTGGGTGTCATCTGTGTAGTTTGTGTAGGTGACACCCATGTTATCCAGACGATCAAAGCGGAGCATAAGAAGATGTTATATAGTGTCGGAGATACTCATGAACCTTGTGGTACTCCGCAACAGATGGGGACTGGATCGGCTGAGGGTGCAAAGACCCTAGTTGTTCGGTTGAAAATAAATGACTGGATCCATTTAGAGGCGTTTGTGGAGAAGGCAGCGGCTGTGGTCAGATGTTCTGTGAGGATCTAGTGATCTACCAGATCAAACGCAGCAGATAGTCCAAAAGCAAAAGGATGGCCAAATTGCTGTTATCATTGGCTTCATCCATTTGGATTTTTAAGTCCAGGAGGGACGTTTCTGTAGCGTGTCTCGGTCTGAAGCCAAATTAGCGGAGACCTAGTAAGTTGTCATCTTCCAAATGTTTTTGAAGTTGGAGACAGGCAACTCTATCCAGAAATTTTAAGAGGAAAGGGACAGTTGTGATGCTCCTATAATTAGTCGGTATGTTGGGGTCTAGATTCAGTTTTTTGAGGAGGGGCGTGACCTAAGCTTCCTTGAGGTTATTAGGGACCGAGCTAGTATTGAACGAAGAGTTAATCACAGTGGTTCTGGCTGAACCTCCTCGACCCCTGCCCTCCACTCCCATGTGCCCCTTTTTGCTCTCTGCTCCCCATTCTCTTCTGCATTCCTCCGAGCTGCAACCCTCTTCCAAAAGGTCTATATTGGCTGCATTAGTCCAACCACTATAACAATGGAGCTCTCCCCAAAAGGCTGATGTGGTAGCCCAGCAAGTTAAATGCTTCATAAAGAGTACCCCGTGTGCTGTGCAGTGACAGGTCTGAGCCCCACCCGGGGTGAGTCTGTGAGCCATCATTCGAAGGTCAATAGAGCAGAACTGAGATGGTCAACAATGATCACAGAATTACAGCGCCTAGAAGTGAGAGGAAGCTGCCATGAGCTATGTGCAGATGTGACAGAAGCATCAATGCATCTGTTGTTTCTGGGGTGTGCCAGGGCATGCCCGAGAAAGCGAAGTCCCGCCCCCAGCTCAGCTGCTGGGGTCACCGCATCCAGGGAGGCCAGCTGCAGAAAGCTGCTACTGTTTTAGGCAGTGAGGGGGCACCCCATAGCTCCAAAGCACAGACACGTAACCTGGGGGGAGGCTATGGGCAGAACACATGCTGTAGACACATGGTCAGCCCCCATACTCCTCCTCCCCACTCAGCTACAGAGGGGCAGGCAGGATAATCACAAGGCAACTCCAGTCAAACCTGGTCGCAGAGGGAGAACCATAGTTTCGGTTAATTTAGCATTGCTGGTCCGATAGCACAGCGAGTAGAGCGCTCGCTTTGATATCTGTGTAGAGGCTGCTGACTAACGCAGGTTCGGCAGCACACACAGCGGGGGTTCTTATTTAAATGCACAAATGCAGCATTTTCCTTCAAGTCCAGGGCTCGTAGATTCTATCCGTAGAAATTCAGAGACGCTCGACTCATGAAAATAGGGAGTTCCAGCCAATGCTTGAAAGACAAGCCAGCCCCCCCCCTTCTTTCCATATGCATTAGTCTACAAACTAGTGCCACTATATCTGTATTTGAGATCAGTTTTGATAATGTTTGGGGTTTTTTCTAGGGGGATGCTTAGGCGAGCCGTGGCCACATTTCCATTTTACTAAACTTGACGTATGGTTTTTTTGATGAATGACAAGAGACGGTGTATGGTCTTTGCATCGAATTATTTCCATCGAGGGACCCTTCCACTGAACATTTTGCATCGAAAAAATGTGCAAAAAACATTTTAATGGGGGGGCTCCCCCCAAACCCCTGTTTTTTTAACCTTTAAAAGCCAAAAATATAAAAATAAGTCCTTTACCTTAAAAAAAAACATGCATTCGATGCATATTTTTTGATGCAAATCCCTCGATGCAAATGCATTCGATGCAAAGTCCAGCTACCCCACGAGACATATGCAAAAGTGCATATTAAGTGCGAATAAGTCATTGTTAAGAATGGCAGGAAGAGCGAGTGGACTGAAGGAATGACAGCAATGGGTAGATGAACCGGGAAAAGACCAACATCGTACACAGTGCGACTGGTTTCCAAGTCAACAACATCCTTACCCCGCACGGGTTAATAAGCCATACTGAGGCTAAGCGGGCAGCTCACGCTCAAACTAAAGACAAGCTGGCATTACCCCCTGCAGGCCTCGTTGAGGGCATACAGGATGTGCACTGCAGAATGGAGCTGTGCACTGCAGAATGGAGCTGTGGCATCGGCAACAACAGAACAAACGCGTGTCAGAGGGTTACCCAGCTGTTTAGGGGAACACAAAATCGCAGCCAGACAATGGAGGGCAAATAAAGGGAGAACCCGAAAGAAGGGGGACCCACTTCAAGCAGCATTCCAAACGGAATGGCGTATGCAGAATAAGGAGAAGGGCCCTGAAAAGGGAGTTTGGAACACTGCACCATGTGGCCGTCCACTAAGGAGAACCCGTTAGAAGGGGGACCCCGTTCACACAAGGCTCCGCAAGGAACGCAGCAAAGCAGGCTGGGTGCACAGAATTTCGCATGTAGAACCAGAAGGGCACCGAACAAGGCAGCGACAGCCCGAGAAGGGAGCACTGAAACTAGCGCCACATACGGCAGTCATCATGCGGTAGCGAGACAATAGGGCAAGTAGCCAAGCCCACCAAACAACACCGCCTTTCTTTACATCCCACTATCTACGGGTGCGAGCCCAGGGGGGAGCAGGAGATGGGGGTTCCCACAACAGAGGGTAAAGCAGATTTACAGGCGCCACTCCCGCAGGGATAAGAAAGACAGGAAGAGGGAAATGGCCAACAAAGGACACAATAAGGTGCTACTGGCCATCAGCGCTGGCCGGCTGGGGGTACTAGAAAGCTCCCACAAAAATATATGATTAGCCCAGGGCAAAAGTATGGGTGAAGGGAGCCAACTGGGCAAAAAGGAAAAGCAAGTCACAGTACTTCACACAAAGCACCGCAAGAGAGTGGCAAACTGGCCCGGGGGTGGTTAAGAGAGGCCAATAGATAGCATAATAACAGGTGCAAAGGAGGGTGCCGGGAGCTGGCGGATGGCACAGCCAGACACGGGTGCGGAGCTGGGCAAGACCACCTCAGCTTTTCCTCTTTCCAAGGTCCATAAAGGAGCACCGTGCACATGTTTAATAAGAAGCAGCGCTCTGATACCGCAGGTTTAATACCGCAATATGAATATTGCAGATGTCAAAGGGCGATGAATGTGCAGAAGCCAGCGGCGGGTCAAGGGGAGGCTGCCCCACCGCCCCAAAACAAGAGAAGGGCACGGGCGCTTCTGCAAAGTGAATTGCTAAAGTGTATTGCTGTCTCGCTGGGCTTGCCGGGTTGCCAGAAGTTTTCGCCGGACGAATCCTCTGTCCCGCTGCATTGTGCTGACCTCGCCCTGTTGGATTCATCGGATTGCTCTCATTGGCTCTCCGATCCCACCTATCCCACGAGTTTTGTTTAAAAACCTCGCGCATGCGCGAATGCGCGCGCGAATAGCAAAGTGAATTGCTAAAGTGTATTGCTGTCTTGCTGGGGCTTGCCGGGTTGCCAGAAGTTTTCGTCGGACGAATCCTCTGTCCCGCTGCATTGTGCTGACCTCGCCCTGTTGGATTCATCGGATTGCTCTCATTGGGTAGGAGCAGCTCTGGACTTTGGACTTTGGGCTACATTCTGAGGCCCTGATTTGTGGACTGTTAGTGACATCTTTCCTTTTGTGTTTTTTTTTGTTTCCTGTGTAGCTCCCCGATCCCACCTATCCCACGAGTTTTGTTTAAAAACCTTGCGCATGCGCGAATGCGCGCGCGAATAGCAAAGTGAATTACTAAAGTGTATTGCTGTCTCGCTGTCTAGCGGGAAAGCGGGTGCGGGTGGTCTTGTAAGTTTTCTTTTTTTTTGTTTGTTGTAGGTCTTTTTCTTAAATTTTTACTATTTTTCATTTTTCTCTTAATTTAGTTTTCATTATTACTTTCATGGCACGTCAGATTAATTCATTGACATCTGGCATGCCTGAATTATTTGTTAATATTTACAATCCATTGCCCTCTCGAACAGATAAGGTCCTCTTAAGTACACGGTCCAAAGAACAAAAAGAGAGGCTCCGAGCGACCTCACTTAATGTGGACATTCGATCATTCTATACATCAGGAGTTATTGGTTCAGGAAAGCAAACGTTACGCATTCAGCGTAACATTCAGCCGCCGACTCCCACTATCCTGGTGACTGACCTGGTCCCGGATCCTTATGTTAATTGCGCTAACATGGTTGAGGCGACAGTTGTCCCTACAGCCGTGGCTGAAGTTCATTCACCCGCAGATGTGGCTTTAAAAGATCCTGAGAGCAACTTGGTCACAAGCCCAGTTTGCTCTGAACAGGATGTGTCGGACCATATTGCTGGTACTGCAATTGGTCACCTATCGCATTTAGGATTAGAGGTGGCCGACACCACAATCTCTATGGCTTATTCAACAGGCGAAATAGGTACTACACAACCATCTATGCCCGTTGCGGTTATTGCGAATATTCAATCTCTGAATGTTCCCCCCCTGGTGCCTCTGTGCTCTGTTGAAGCACAGCGCATATTACATACTGAGTCCGCCAAATTAACAATGGTGGGGGAGTTTGGAGATGATACATTGGCTTCCATCTTGACGTCTAGCCCTCATGAACTCAAATCCCATGATGTTCTTTATATTTGTTCAAATACGGACGATTTGATTCAACTAACTGAAAACTTTCAGTCTCAAACAAGCGGGTGTAATGATCCGGCCCATAAGTAAAACTCTCTTCCACCAACAGAGTCTAAAAATCCTGACTTATATAAATCACCGGTGTTATTTGATAAATCGCCATCTCCAATATCCAATACTTCCTTTGTAGCTCCTACACCTAGGCGCACCAGATTTTCAGAACCCGACCGTAGTCATCCTTACTTTATTCGCGATAGCCAGATGCCATACAAAGAAAATAGATTCTCCTTTCCCGAGGCTCCGGCACTAAATAATACATTGAGTGCCATGAATACCGCTCTCTTATCCTTGGCTAAATTGTATGAAACCCTTGATGTAAAGATGCGTTCGCAAAATAGTGAACTGCATATGTTACACATGCTCTTGAATGAAGAACAAAATGCACGTACTTTGTTACCCAGGCCTAGTACTTATAAAACGATTAGTCAATCTATACAGACAAATCCATGCATAGAGTCTGTTGTGTTGTCATCAAAATTGACATCTAAACAATCATTCTCCAATACCACTCTTGATGTTAGATTTCATTTTCCCACGGCCATTTCGTCCGAGTCCATATTGGAAGGTCAAATCACATTGCCCATTGTACAAGAACCCTCTTCGCTTCCAGCCTCTGTAATGAAAAATGGGATAACCCCAAAAGTTTTGGGTGTATCATTTGCCCCATTGTTTGGTAACTCTAAAAATCCGCCTGTAGCAACCTTGGGTTGCACCTTAGGTGAACCAGCAACTAAAAAGTCTCAATCATCTTGCACCACAAACACAAAGATAAAAGCGAAGAAAGTCATTAAGTTGGCAGTATCGGCCAGAAAAAAGCGAAAATGATATGATGATACTGAAATTCAGTCCCCTAGACAGGAAACTTTAAAGTATCAACCATTAGATGATTTGTTGGAAGTAGTAGATTCTTCAACTACTAATCAAATACATCATAGTATTCGGTCATAGTATTCGGTCTCCAAGAGTGGGTCCTTGACTCAATCTGTTTCCACTGAAGGTCTCCACCCACTATCCACCAAACAAGGGATGCAGGCCATAGACACAGGTACTGCTTGTATACTTGACTCCACAGTGGCTGTAAACTTGTCAAGAACTCCTATTGACATTATTCAAGAAGTACGAGCAGAATTAAGAGCCTCCTTTGACAAGCAGATTAAAGCCAGTGAGGCTCTCGTACAGCGTTACAGTGCTTCAGCTAACAAGAGCAAGATTGAACAAACTAATTCCACTGACTTACAAGAGGTGAGGGGAAAAACTCAGATACAGCACTCTGTTGACCTTCTACAGGATCTACGAGAGGAGATTCGTGCATCCTTTGAAAGGTATGCTAGTGAAAATGAATCTAGTAAGTTATTAAAACAAGGTTCACCAAATACATCTGATCTTAACACTCAGAATTCTCAAAAGGGTCTACCTAACATTGATCCTTTAATAAAGGGACCAATGAAAGCACAGAACATACCCTTGCGCAAACCCATGGAGGTAGGATCTAGGGGTTCTATAGCCTCCAGTACGAGACAACAGAGTGAGCTCATATCTAGATCATCCAGGCACATTGGTAATGCTCAATTTAAAAATCATTACCGTCTTCTGATAAGATGTTGTGGCCTCCCCTTTCCTACATATGATCTCAATCGAGCCGGCATATTGAATATTTGTGCCGATATTGCCGCTCTTGAAGATATTGCATCAGCTGACATTAATTTGGTCGAGTTTACCAACGATCGCGACCTAACAGAAGCACGTTTATTTGTGCAGTCAAGAGTGGTACTAAACACATTATGGCTGGCTCGTACTGCCTTTTACAACTTAGGCTTTATAGTGACACAAGATCTATCCCATGAGGATCAGACACAATTCATTGATGATCATTCTAAAAATCGCATATATGGTGAAAAGATGGCCTCTAAGACATCAGAGATGGGGCCTATGCATAATGCTTGGTCCCTCAGTAGGGATCATGTGGGCTCATAACTAGTTCAGAAGTTCGACTCAATTAGTCTACTTTCTTGGAACACAAGAGGGCATAAACATTTTCTTAATAATGAAAACAAGGACCTCTCACAATTTGATATCCTAGTGTTTCAGGAAACATGGCTTCGTAATGTTCCAACCTGGGACACATACAACATCTTGATGGTTCCAGCGGTGGAGGCAGTTAAAGGTCGTCCGATGGCAGGGCTCTTTATGGCCTTCCGCAAGGACAAGAATATAGAAATTATTTGGCATAAGACTTTTCCACCATGTTTTCAATATGTAAAAATTCGCGTTGTCGACAGTTTTTGTGCCTTGGTAAATATCTATTGGGGGAAAAAACATATTTCTTCAAATGAATTCTTCGATACTATCAGAAGGATCCTTGACCAACTTTCATTGGATGTGACCATTACCACCACACTCATAATGGGGGATTTAAACTTGCATCTTTTTGCTCCAAAACAATGGTGCCCCTTATCTGATGAATGTCGTTGGCTAACTTTAATGGCTGACCGTAATTTTTTAATGGTCAATGGATCGATATCTGGAGATGTTCCCCCTAAACCTACTTGGCACAATCTCCACTGCTTTGCAACGTTGGATTATATCTTTGTTAATGCCAAATTTCTGAACAATATATCTAAATTTTCTATTAAGCAGACCCACTTGAGTGATCATAGTTGGTTACAACTAACATATGAGTGGCCTAAAACAAAACCACTTCCTTTAAATATGAATGTGGCAAATTAACGGCTCAATAATGTTGGTAATCGTGTACATTGGTCCAAGTGCAAATTGCATCAGCTTAGAGATACCTTGTTGGCACAATACGCTGACGACGCTGATTGTCTTAGCGGTTGTTACGTACATGCCATCCAGCGTTTTGCAACTCAGAGGTCCCGTTATAAAGGTTCTACTCAGTTACATCAACATGCCTTTGATCTAGAAGTAAAACGCAAGAAATGTGAACTAAGAAGGCATATCAAAGATCTGTTAAATAGGCACGCTGACGTCCCAGGAGCTAACCAAGATCAGATTAAACAATTAAAAAGGGCGTATAAAATCTGGATTAGAAATCGGCGTGCGACCCAATATCAATATGATGGGGAGGCCATGTTAAAACAAATCATCCTTAAGTCATCAGCAGGTATATGGGCATTATTAAATAATACTGGGTTGAAAATTCAACATTCACTACAGGTTAACTCCATTTCACATGAATCTTGGAATGATTTTTATGGCATTATATATACTTCACCCTTTACTGATCTTGGTCTAACATGGGACGGCGGTGTGGCCAATCATATTGTCAACTTGATCACGAGGATATATTGTTCCTTATATCCAAATTGAGCGAGTCTAGAGCAGCTGGACCGGATGGATTACACAATGTCACGATCAAACAGTATAAACATCTATGGGCAGATATTTTGTTTGACATGTTTAATCACATTATCCTTACTGGCCTGGTGCCGCCGAATTGGCAAACATCAATTATTCTTCTGATTTTTAAGAAAGGAGACAGAACGGATCCAGCCTCGTATAGACCTATTGCGTAGCTCGACTGCCCTGGAAAAAATTTTGCCCGATTGATCCTGGGTGAATTTAACCACTGGTTAGATCAACTGTGCCTGCGAGAATCCGTTCAAACAGGTTTTGTCCGTGGACTGGATACTGCTGTTAATTTGATAACTCTGAAAGCCATTATCCATTTGAAAATGCAACGCAACCAAGCAATTTACATGGCCTTTGTTGATTTCAAGGCAGCTTTCGATTTAGTCCCGAGGGAACTATTATTCAAGAAACTAATGGATGCAGGGTGTCCATGGAACATACTTAAATGGATTATCCAGTTACATTCAAATACATCCATTTCAATTCGCCTGAATAGCGAGGGTCTGTTGTCTGAGCCCATACAAACTACGAGGGGATTGAAACAAGGATGTTTATGGGCGTCAGCCTTGTTTAATTTCTTCCTATTAGATTTTGGTTTATGTATTGAAGGTTTGATTGTTGATTCTCCTAAACTACAAGGTGTAGCTATTCCTTGGCTCTTGTACGGCGACGACATGGTGTTAGTATCCAAGACACCCTCCGGCCTATGTAATATGCTAAGTGCCTTGGATATATATGCGGAACGAAATTGCATTAGTATCAACACCAATAAAACCCAGGTAATGCAATTCGGCAGCAATAATGGTCGGAGCCAGTGTCGTTGGCAACTACAGGGCACTAATTTGCAGCTTCTTGTAAATTCCTATATCTACTTGGGAATTTGTGTCTTTAGTAGATCCTCGGATAAAACACAAGATCATCTTTTACAATCGAAGCTTCAGAACGCATCATCTCAACTCCAAACTAATTTGGGCAAAATATTGCAAATTTACTATTAAACCATTGGTTATATATTATAAGCAAAAATGTGTGCCCACCATCTTATATGGACCTGAAGTGGAGATTTGTTTAACATATAAATACTGGGCTAACTACGAAAGCAAGTTTTGGAAAAGAGCGCTTATGCTCCCTAATTCTGAGTCTATTTCAATCATTAGCTATGAATTAGGTCTTATATCACTCTGCGCTGCATTTAAATGGAAATTATGTCTTTTGTTTAGAAAGTGCATCATGAAAGAGAGCACTAATGGGTTACTCAATATTATATCTAACTACCTATTAGCAGCAGAGGAGCACTTTCCAAAGAAATGGCGGGCTAGTGTCTCAAAAATATTGACAGGCGCTGACATCTCGGAAGCCTTACTCATTGAAAACCCCAACAAAGCGAAAAGTAAATTATGGGAATCAGATTGGATCAAAACCCGTGAAGCGTACTTGAAAATAATTAAATTTGGGTCAAACCCTTTTGCCTTAAAAAAACAGGGACATATAGAAAAATATCTAAACCAATCACCACACCCTAAACATCGCACTGACTTTTTGCGTTTTAGATTGAATATCTGGCCCACCAGAGAAATTTTGTTTAGATGGAAGAAGATATTAGCTCAAACTTGTCGATTTTGCCACCAAGGGGTAGAAACAATAAAACATCTAGTGATTGAATGCGTCACCCTTTTACCATCTAGAATAATGTATTTTAAGCATTTTATTAACAAGCCCATAGTGATGCATGATGAATTATGGTCAATGTTATTCCAAGGCCACTCAAAACAACTGAGGTACGCACTTGTAAATTTTCTAAATGCTTTAGAAATCAAGTTGCCAGAAATAGATGCTATTGAAACAGCTTAGTTGTGATGATTACATGTATATTATGCTGGAGAATGAGCCTTGGTCTGATTGAGTAATAATTAATATGTAACATGTTAATAGTGAGCTTAACAATTGTATAATTACTCCTTTTTTTTAACTCTGTATCAATGATTGGAAAAACGGATGTATAATTTTACATTTTAAAAGTTTGTAATGTCATGATTATTTTCTCTTGTTGAAAGGTCAGGTTTTACTGATCAAAACAACAATAAATAAAAAATTTAAAAAAAAAAAAATAGACCCCCTGCAGCGGTAAGTAAGGGGAAGGCGGCACAGCAGCTATGATAATAGCTCGGGGTCGCATGCCACCAAGCAGCCACATGGGGCAGCAGCAGACTGGGGTGCAAAACAACAGAGACGTCAGCACTGCGAGCATGGCACGGTAACCAGCCCAAAAAACACAAGGGAGCAACATTATAGCTGAAAAAGTGGGGAACGTGGGCGAAGAAGTACTGTAAAGAGCAGGCCAAGCTTGAGAGCGCCACGCAGACAACGATATATTGCGATGAATACACAAAAGGGGCAGCGATTATAATTAACCCACACCGGGAACATTGCACAAATGCACAACGATGGAATGCAAAGTGTTTCCTTTCTAAGACTACGGGCAAGAGAGGCGAGAATGGGGATCCCATTCAAACCCACACGCTTCAGGAAAAAACTGGTCACCGCAGATGGGGGCGTGAACTGGTCCCAACACTAGCAGCCAAAAGCAGGGGCCCTTGGATGGCACACAGAAGCGATGTAGGCTAGGAAAGCACCCCAGAACCAACACACTTCAGTGTGTGGTGGGGGGGCGAGGGGCGGCATAGCCCAGAGGCCACGCAGTTGTCCAAGAACGCAAAATGATGCGGCATAACATAAGGGTGACTTCCGAGCCTACGCCAAGAAGCCATCCATGGGTTTTTTGGCACATGATAACAGTATTAGAAGTATAGAAATAATATTTTACGGATAACTACCCTGATAACTGTCATACAAGGGGAAAATGAGTAAAGATACCCCTCGCAGACGATAACAAGTAAGATGACGGTATTTATAAGTTTAGTGGAATATGGTCCAGCAAAGGTCCCCAAGACACCGACAAATACAGAGGGAGTCTTTAAGAAATAGGTAAGGCAACAACAGGCCAAGGCCGGACGGCCAGGCCAAGAGGCTACAGGTAGCAGGGACCCTGAATATGGGGTTATTGTGACGGGGGGCCCGCTGAGACGGCCTTGGCGAACACCACCCAGCGCAATAGAACAAGTGGCAACAAATGGTACTACAAAAAACTAAGCTTAATATGATGGGGGCTGGCCAAGAGGACATTGGCAACAGCACCCAACGCAATACAGTAAGTGGCTGAAAACGGCACTATTAACATTAGTCGAAGGTACAGGGATGTCACAAATAAAACAGTAAAAGTCAAACTGCGGCAGAGCCAACCCGCAGCGCATTCATAAGGGGCGCAGGGAAAGGGAAAAGGAAAGTTAAAGGGCCTGCAAAAGGACGGGAGGCCCCTGGTTGGAGCTACAGTAAATGTGCTGGCTAGAGAGTGCCCAGAACCGTATGAAACGGTTAGAGCAACATTTACCAGGGCACATGGGGAGATATGGGACATCAAAGAATGAGCAGACACCCGAGCAGGTGCAAAAGAGACCCCAGCATATATAGGTCAAGACCATAAAAAAGCCACAGACGTGTCAAAGAGCAAGACCGGTAAAGGGGTAAGAAATGGCTGCCCCAAGGGGGGAATTCACTCCCTCGTGCGACAGAACCCTTAGCAGGGGCAGCTACCAGACAAGGGAAGGGACACGTTTTGGGGGGACCCTGGAAGGCCGGTAACCTATCCAGGTGTGGCGACAAGGGCTAGGGGGCATAACGCTGGACCTCTTGCCCAAAAGTGTACATTATGTATAATACGGTTATTATGATTATGTTTAATCAATATGACCCGAGCGGCGGGGGCAATACTGACTCAGGTAATGCCCCGGGGCCCATAGGTATAGGCCCCGAGCGAAGCGAGAAAAAAAAAAGGAAGAAAATGGCCACCGCCATGGAAAGGGAAAACGGAGTCTGTTTTCCCTTTCCATGGTGGCCATCGGGAGCGGACACACTGGGAACACAAGTGTTCCCAACGCGTAGCTCCCGAAAAAGGGTCAAAAAGAAGGTAAGTGGGGTTGGGAGGACGGGAGTGGGATCGGGGGAGAGAAAATAAAAATGTACCTGCGTCCCCGGCAAGGGACGAGGGAAGTCTCTAGCCGTGTGGAGGTGCGGAGTGGGGTGGCCTCGCTCCGAGTCTCTACACAGCTGGAGGCTTCCCTCGTCCCCCACCAGGGACGCAGGAACAAGAAGGTAAGTTTGGGGGGCGGTGGGAGGGAGGGAAGGGAATAAAAAAAAAAGACTTACCCGAGTCCCCAGCGGGGGGCCAAGGCAGCCTCTCAGGGATGGGCCCGCTCCGAGCCTCCTCGTTGGCTGAGGGGCTGCCACGCCCTCCGCCGGGGACAAAGGCCGTGGAATCCCGACGGAGGGATTCCCGGCCTGGTAATGACTCGCCGAGGTCCAATCAGAATGGCTCTTGCATTCTGATTGCGCCCTCGCCGGGTACAAATATGTAATATTGCACAATGTACAATCAAAAAGCACAGCCTTTATTGCCAACACTCACGTGATCACTGGAGAAACACAATATGGGCAACAGGCGCCAGCTTCTTGTCTCCACTGGTTATTAAAACTCCAAGTCCTGCAGAGGGTCACGGGGGGAGGATGGCACCCATTGAAAGCACAGGGCGATTAGTGCAGTCATTAAGGGAGCGTTACTGCACATCTAAGCCTTTCTCTGCATATGTGTGTGCCTCAGTGCACCCCTCTCTATGTGCATGTGCGCATGTGGACATGTGTGTTTCCGTGCATATGTGTATTTCACATGTGTGTACATTGAGGAATCCACGAAGGAAGCACAGGTGTGGACGCAGGTAAATGAAACCCGAAATGATGCCCCCTCGCGCCAATAAAGAATAACCCAAACCCCCCCCCCCTCACCCCCCAATGTATGCAGCGAGAATTCCTACATTGGCCTCTACAGTTGGCTAAGAATCTTCTTGTTCTGCCCCCATGTCAGAGGGGGGCGATTAACCCCTGAGCTGTCCTCCTGCCCTGCGTGTGTAGTGGGAACCGTTCCAGACGGTGTGAGCAGTTCTGGGGCACACCTTGCCCCACTTCTGTGCTCCTCGCGTCCTCACTATAAGGCCCAATTACCCGAGAGTCAGGTAAAGACTGGGGGGTGAGGGGGCGTGGGGGGGGGGGGCAGCGACCAGTGGCGCACCTCCCACTTGTTTCTTATAGCTCTGGCCAGCTGTTCTTTTTAGCAGTTCGAGAAGTGATGATTGCTAGGTTTCAGGCTGCGCCCACCCCAGTATTCAAGCCCCCAGCATGAAGGCTTCAGGGACCCGCGCATCAGCATTGCTCTAAGGCGCACCCTGCTTTCTCGAAAGCTTCGAGGCACTTACTTTGAAAGGGCGTCTTGGGGCACTGCGTTGCCAACTGGGAAAGTGCCCCCCCCCCTTACCTGCTCAGCACAGTTGCACGCCAGGCACTGGAACTGGGTGCAGAGTCCCTGGCCCGGGTAAAGGGCACCCATCTCGCGGTACTGACACGCATCTCTCAGAAGCTTTCGGGTCACCTCGGTGGGTGTGTGTCCCGCTGCGCAGGTAACCAAACCTTGCTCACTTCGCAATCTTCTGTGCACATGTACGTGGGGTGTTTACAGAAAGAGCCCCCTTTGCAGAATTCTCCCTGCATTCCTAAGGGAGGCCCTTCTCCCCAGGCCTGGAACAGCAGCATTGTCGGGGCCACCATGAGCCCCCCCCCTCCCCCCTCTGCTGGGGTGCTTGGCTTGCCGGCCGTCATCACAGCCATGATATGATATGATCTGGCATTTATAACGCGCCTATACACAAGTGTTTCAAAGGGCGACGTGGCAAGGGTGTGGGGGTGACTGAGGCAGTGATCCTACTAGGCCCAGTGACATTGAGACCGTGCAAGTGCAGGGGAAGGGGGAGGGGACAGAGCAGTACATGGGATAATAGAATAATTAACAATAAATAAAAGTACAGCCAGCAGGTGGCAAGTGCAAGGGTAAGTGCAGACAACAGGTGTCAGGGTTGGTAGTGGAACTGTAGGGATACAGAAAAAGACCCCTAGTGCGGGGGTTCCCAGGAAGGCAGTACAGGTGTGCGACTGACGGGGGAGGGGGCCTGGGCCCGAGATCAGAGGGTGGCCGGGTAACCAGTGCCGTTTCAGCCAGGAGATCAGCACCGGAGAGGAGGAGAGAAAGCAGAAGCAAAGAGGAAGGTGTTGAGGTGCTTCCGGAACCGGAGATGGTTCTCCTCAAGTGTCAGGGAGGCAGGGAGGCTTTTTCAGAGGGAGGCCCCAGCCGAAGAAAGAGATCTACCACCAACTCGTTGCATGGGCGTAGGAACGAGGGGGGAAGAGGGGGGCATATCCCCTCAACATTTCTGAGTGGGGGGGAGAGATTAGGACCAACTATCAGAGCTGTGCCTTGCAGGTAGATTGCCAGCATGGGTAACTGAAGGCAGTTTATATTTTCAGTGCATCCTGAAGCCACCAGTTAAGTCACCATGTCGTTCCCAGCCTTTAAAAACAGGCTTTCCATCTGCTGCCCTGACAGTTGCATCCTACTGTCTTTGTGAAGGGTAAAGGAGGGGGTGCTAGACAAGGGGCTTCTTTGCAGTGACTGAAAGAGTGCAGGTTGGCTGAACACCATATAGTTTAGACTGTGGTGTCCATATAAGGTGGCTCAGCTGGTTGTGCGCTCGCTGCTGCAATCGGAGTGTGATTTGCAGGTTTGAATCCCGGCAAGGGCAACTCAGCCGTTAATTCTTCTGAGGTTGACAATAAATGAGTACCATAGTTGTATGTAAATATGTTCTCTATACATCGCTTCAGCGAAAGTGCTATATAAATTAATCATATAACAATATACAGTGTTCTCTCACAATTTAAATTGCTTTTCTGGATGTCTAAAAAACGTTTATACATTTCTGAACAAGCAGAAAACAGTACCTCGCACTGTACTCTACATTTTTCTGATAGCATGTAATATTTCATGTATGCACTTTGTCTATTAATGGGATTAGCCTTTGGCATGTTTCTTTCAGTAGAAACCAAGCTTTGCAATATTGTATATTCACTGAATAAACTTCTATATTTTTCCATTTTACTTTGTTACATACAGTTCTGTGTGCAGAATGAATAAT
Organism: Ambystoma mexicanum; assembly: GCF_040938575.1. Taxonomy (NCBI): domain Eukaryota; kingdom Metazoa; phylum Chordata; class Amphibia; order Caudata; family Ambystomatidae; genus Ambystoma; species Ambystoma mexicanum. Next base: position 13,438,695 of record NC_090939.1, read on the forward strand.
CATGTATTATCTGATGAGAAAAGATTCATCTCAGCTCTCTTCTGTGTCTTTTTAAGTAAAATTAAGTGTTAAAATCTCTGTCCTCAAAAGACTTTGGGCCAGATTTTCATAAAGTGGCGCAAGTAAAAAGTGCAGAGGAGGCGCGTTTTTCCTTGCGCCACTTTAAGAAACTAAGATGACCTGCATATTTCTTGAGGACTGTGCAGTGGCTCACAATGCTTTGGACTGTCCGCTTACATACATAATTCACGAGCGCATTCCTGACTCTAATGTATAAATCAGTCCTTTAGCACCCAGGTAGAAGAGTGTATTTCACAGTCATAGGTGCATTCATTTATTTTGTTTTATTTAGCCTGGCCAGGCTCTGACAGAAAAGCCGCCCATGCCGTCAGGCATGTGGATGGGTGCTGGGAAGAATAGGGGTGGCATCAGTGCTAGTGATTTGCTATATTTTCAGCATGCCCGAATTTATCATAAGACTGCACCGCATTCTGTTGTCAAGTAGTGTTGAGGCGTAGGCGGGTGTAGGTAGGTGGACAATGTATATGAACAGCACAACCAGATTGTTGTCGTAGTCCTTGCTCTATACTGAAGTGTGTGGTTAGATGTGCCTGGGGACAGTGGAGTGGTGTACTATACATACCATTGCCGCCAATTGGAGGCGCTTTGATGTTAGGTCGCCCACACTGGTATTTGGCTTCTTCTTTTGGTTCTTGCAGCTGTGACAGAAATGGTTAGCAGTAGCAACAGTCTATGTTCCAACTAATCACCACATTATTCTATGTGGGCTAGTGGTCTAGGGGCACCATCTGGCCCACTATTTCTCTTGTATAACAGTCCAGCTTTCAGGAAGAAAAATGGTCCCCCCTTTTTCCTACCCTCTTTTTCGGGTAAGACCCGAAGGAAAGGATCAGCAGTCTGCTGTCAATCGGGGAGCCTAAGGATTTTGCTGAATCGGAGAGTTGCGGATCAATTCCTCGTACGTGCATATGATTGAGCTATTGTTGGACAGTGTCCAAACTTGCTGTGTCGTGAAGAGTATTAGGGCCTCTGTCCCCAAGTTCCCCACAGTGAGATATAAAAATACTCTCTATGCGAGCCTTGAGGCCACAGGTGTTGGTATAGTTGCAACAGGAACCAGGCGCAGCCGAAGACCCCAAGGCTGTGGGAAGGAACCAAGTATTAGCACAAACAGGCACAGTATTTAATTACACTGGCAAATCTTAATACCCAAAAGGAGCTTACCTAAACCCGATAAGAAGGGGCCTGGATCGGGAGTTGTGGTGCAAGGGGCGCGCAAGACGGTCCCTGAAGCCTGGCACCCGATGGTAGTGCCGGCTGCAAACACCTGGATGGTTCTTGGCACTTGGTAGAACGTGGAACACTTGAACGTGACTGTAACAATTCAGGCAAAATGGAGGCAGGTCCAAAAACAGTCCGAGGGTTAGTTCAGCTAATCGAGGTATGGAAGAACAATCAGGGAGCAGTTCAGAGGCAGTCCAAAGTTCGTTATCCAAAGGTCAGTATTCTGTGTAGATCAAAGTAGAAGTTCCAAGGAGAGAGAGAGAGCAGTCCGTGATTCGTGAGCCGAGGTCGAGTACCGTGAATCTTGATTCCTGAATCGAAACGCTGAACAGTGTTTGCGTGAGAAACAGCTGTGAAGCAACAAGCGTTTCGAATCTGCCGGCTTTTATGCACGGCTCCCGATCACGTGAGCGGATGACAGGACACGTGATCGGGGAAGCATCCCGTAACCAGGAATTGATAGCGATCGGCTGCTCCTGCCCGACCACAACCTCCAGGGAAGTTAACAATGAAAACAAGACACCCAATGAGGACGGCCGCCGCCCTTGCTCAGAAACACGGACCGCTTACGCTTCCCCAGCACCACAGGTAACCTAGGACCCTGAACTGAGTGTGTCCTGGGAAGCCTAGCAGTACTATTTGTCTGAGGATAACCGGGAATGGGAGTACTGATACCACTATCTGCAGTGGTCTGGTTGTTAGCCATGATGGGGTGCATGTTGGTTTTCTTCCTGAGTATGACAGACAACTTGTTGTTCAGAGGTGGAACCACAAGGATGAATTGCGTCTTGGATGGGTTAAGATTAAAGTAGGTAGTCAACCTCCAGGACTGGATGATGGATTGGTAATTGCTGAGACAATTGATGCTCTGTGGACCTTTTATTTTCATGTACCACTGAGTACCATCTGCATATTGGTGGATGGTTATATTGGGATGTTTGAGGAGTGTGCCCCAAGGATCCAAGTAAAGGTTAAAAAGGATCATTGGGAGGATGGAGCCTTGAGGCACTACGCAGGAGACTAGGTATAGGTTAGAACACAGTGGCCCTCATTACGACCCTAGCGGAATCCGCGGTGCTAAATGCACCGCGGAGCATGGCGGAAAGCCGCCGATAGCGCCATGGGGGTTGGCGGATTTACCACCCCATGCCGACCTTGGCGGAGCGGTAAATCCCCAATCCCCATTTTACCCTTCCCCATTCCCATTCTTGCCCCATAGGGTATAATGGGAGTGGGGAAGGAGTTAATTACGCCGCCGTAAAGTACGGCGGCGTAATTAACAACGAGGTCCCTTAGCGCCATGGTTTTCTCCGCCCGGTAAAACCAGGCGGAGAAAACCTCCATGGCGCTAAGGGAACTCGTAGTACGGCGGACGGGTCCGCCGCGATTAGCGCTGGCGGAAACCCACTCCGCCAGGGTCCTAATGAGGCCCAGTATGTTAATCTGGATGGCCGAGTGTCTGCTTAACACATTGTAGGTAAACCAATTCAGGGCTGTGCCAGAGAATCTCATCCTGTTGACAAGAAGGGAGAGGGGGCATACGACGCCCGTATCCATGATTCGGAGGGCATCATCTTCCACCTGGATGGTGGCTGTCGCGATGCTACACTTGGGAGGTGGGGGAGGCCCTGCCTGATAGTCATTTAGATGTGTTGATTTTTGATTCTGGCGGGTAGTTGTGTAGCAACTACTTTTTGCAATATTTTGCGAGTAAACGGGAGGCTTGTAATGGGCTGCTAGTTGGTCAGGTCGTCTGGGTCTAGGGTCTTTGTTTTCAGGGTGTCTGGGGGGCATTAATGATGCAGAGGAGTGTATTGAGCCCATCAAATGTTGGAGGCAGGGATAATATAGTCAAGTAGATTAAAGGGTCGCAATTGTTTTTCGGATGTCTGGGCGAGAGAGAGGAGACAATTCGTTCCAATGGGGCAGTGTGTGTGCTTGGATGCTCGGGGGCTAATGCTGTGTGAGGTTGAGTCAATTATCAGTCAGATCATGTCTATTTTTTCGAAAAGTGTAGTTGATTCTGTCCCATTATTCCTGAGTTGGAGATGGAAGGTTGGTGAGCACTCCAGGGTTACTTTTTTATACCGTCATTTCTCTGGGGCTCTGATTGAGTATTTGTAGGAGGTGAGCACTGGGGTGCCCCAAAGGAAGGATGGTTCGGTCTTAGCACAGCTGGTTTTTAGGGGGGCATGAGTGTCCACCAGTTTCATAGGAAAGTGTTTTACTATTTCTAGGAGGACCAGGGTATTCCCTGTGGTGGGGAAGTCTGCCAAGTGTTCTTCTAGCTCATTGCAGGAGAGTCAGTGGGTGTTTAGATCTTTGTGGGCTGTAGTCCAGTGGGCTTCCGATACAGGTATAGCGCCGTGGTCAGTGCAGTTGAGTGGGATAGGATCTGCGCAGGTGACAAGGGTATTGATGTAAAGACTAAGTCCAGGGTGTTGCCTTTGTTGTGCATGGGGAAGAGGCCAATTTGCTGAAGACCTGGACTGGGAGAGAGACAGCAGTGAGCTGCCTGCACAGCGAGCCAGCAGAACGAACAAGCAGTGCCAAACAGCACAGAACAAGGGACAGTAGGCCAGCCTTCCTGACAATGCGAATCAGGTCCCTCAGTAGTTCAGTGACTTCCGTGCCCCATTTGAAATGGACATAGAGACTGCCCTCCTTTGCAAACCGGCATGAGCATAGTCCATAAAGCCCCTGATAATAACTGGGACATACATTGTTTTTCAGGGAACCAGAATGTCCTATGCACAGTAGACACATATACAAAAAAGGGGTGTTTTATATATGTGTGTTCATCTGTAGCAACTTCCCTGGGGAAACGAAAGCCAGCGGTTGGCTGGGGAACTAGGTGAGGTAGAGCCAATGTAAAGGGAAGGTGGTGAGTAAAAGGGGAAACAGGAAACAGAAAGTGTGTGTGTGATTTGGGTGAGGTCAAAGGTGGAGAAGGAGGACCTAGTGACCAATTGGAGGAAGGACAGTTTAGAAGAATGGAGGAGAATTGCTGATGGACTGGACATGGTGAGGCATTGATTGGTGGGAGAAGGTGATGTGGTTTGAGTATGCGTTCAAGATGTATGAGTGATGGGGAGAGTGGAGGTGACTGAGGAAACGAAAGGAGAGTGTATGAGATAAAAGGTGTGGGTGGGAAGTAGTAGTATGGCAAGGCTGTATTAGAAGTAATGTAGAGGAGCAGTTGGATGCATTTTCCCTAACTCCTGCCCCCTTACCACCGTCATTCTGGAAACTCAGAAGACGGGCCCTGTGTAAGATTCCAAGTGTTATGCCTACACCTCAGTGAGTACATGAGAGACCATATGCACTCAGACAGCCGTACAGAATGTACCCTTGCACTGAAAGTGTGGGAGGAAGCCGTTTGGAAGGATGTCAGCATGCACCGTTGGACACCATGGCGCACTGAGTGAAATCTGATGTGGGCAGAGTGATGTCATAAAGAATATATACTAAGTCATGCCGAAACGATATGAACATTCAGAAGAGTGATGGTGTACCTGTGATGATGTAACTGAAGTGACAAGAGAAACATATATGAAAAGATAAAGTAATCATGCATGCAAAAGAAGATAAAGTAACTAGCTGACCAATAAATGTCAATATGCAGCAACGCAAGGTCGATGAGACACATAGAAGAGTGCTAATGAAGAATAGATAACGTGGCAAGGACGGACATTATTGGAAAATGGACGCCGGCTCGTGCAAAGATTCCTCTCAACTACCTCAGAAAAAGACCAGGGTTGAAGAGTCAGGAGACACTGGAAGAACAGCTTTGTGTGCAAAACAAAGAGGAGTCGGTGTTGGCTTGGGATCAAGGAGGTTATTTTTAAGGAATAGCTGACAAGCATACTGGGAGGCAGACAAATGAGTCATGGACATGGGACATATTTCTCTAAGATTAAAGAAGAAGAAAACATTTGCAAGAGCTAAGTATTGGACAATTAAAAGTGTATAACGTCTATGCAAGATAGAGTGAGCAAGCCTCTAGAGGCCAAGAAGAGCAATGACAACCAGGATAATTAAATTAAATAGCAGTAAATAAAAGACTGAAATGGACAAATTTGTGGTCACTTCACATGTGACCCAGAAGCCTAAAACAAGGGTAGTCACTATGCCTCAAATGTAGATAGTGATGTGCTTTCAGGTTTTGTACGATCGGACCGAACAAAAAAGGTCCGACCGTACAAAAGGTCCGACCGTACAAAATGACCGAAAAATGCTACCACCAAAGGTTCGAACACCAAAAATTCAAAACTTTGGTGGTAGCATTGCAGGTAAAAAAAAAAGGCTGCCGGAGCTGCGGGGGTGTCCCCAACAACACCCCACTCCGTATACTGTGTGGCATAGTGAGCGGGGTGTTGCCGGGGACACCCCTGAAGCATACCAGCAACAAAAAAAAAAGTGGTGTCCCCCGCAACACCTTGCTCACGATACTTAACAGTATAGGGAGCCAGGGTTGCGAGGGACACCCCTGCAGCCCCCGTAGTATGTCAGTGTGTATGCATGAGAAAGGTGCAAACTTTTGGTATTTCGCACCTTTCTCGTGCGAACATTCCGGCCGCGGCAAAATCGGCCGCGGCCGGATCACTTAGAATCGTGCTTTCATGCCTTTAAATGTCCTAGACCCGAGAACAAGCTACAACGTAAACTACAGACGGGACACTTTGAGTCATGACCGGGCTGAGGAGAGATGATGGATTAATTGGGAATGCAGGGAGTAATCTGATGTGACTCGAGCACCTGGGTTTCGTTTTCCTTACGTGCTGCTAGCCGAGCCGAAAGTCCAAGGTTGGGTGAGAATGCCAACCAATCAGTGAGTCTACGGGGCAACCTGCAATGGAATGTTGCATAGACCAATCCGCTGCCATTTTGTTTGCTATAATCAGTATTAGATGTATGTTGAGGTAGTTTAAGGGTTGCTTTACAGATAAGAGACACCCAATTAAGTACTAACCCGTACAACTTCTATAAGTAGATATGTTCCCCTAATCCAATCCCTTCCACTAGTCGGTTTTATGGTTTGCCAAGTAGGATGACATCATGGATGACGCATATTGCGGTATAAGACCCCTCTGTAATCAAGTTTGTGTGTGAGTGTGCAAGCATCAGTCCGATGTCTGCCAGATGACTCTGGTTTATTAAACTGAGAATACAGTAGTACTTTGCCATATTCCTTGAGTCTGTCAGGTCATTTGGTCTGAGATCTTTGTTGGTAATTCCATCTAGCACAAGAGATGCTTCAAGGTGCTAGCACACAGTAGTGATGGGAAGAGGGGTACTCTGGAGAGGGGTGTTGTATTTTGAAGAGGGGTGTAGTAGTGTGGAGAGGGGTTCAGTAGTGATGTGGAGAGTGGAGCACTAGTGGTGTGGAGAGGGGTGCAGCAGGGGTATGGAGTGGGGTACAGCAGTGGTGTGGAGAGTGGAACACTAGTGGTGTGGCAAGGGGTTCAGTAGTGGTGTGGAGAGTGGAGCACTAGTGGTGTGGAGAGGGGTGCAGCAGTGGTGTGGAGAGGGGTGCAGCAGTGGTATGGAGTGGGGTACAGCAGTGGTGTGAAGAGTGGAGCACTAGTGGTGTGGAGAGGGGTTCAGTAGTGGTGTGGAGAGTGGAGCACTAGTGGTGTGGAGAGTGGAGCACTAGTGGTGTGGAGAGGGGTGCAACAGTGATGTGGAGAGGGGTGCAGCAGTGGTGTGGAGAGGGGTGCAGCAGTGGTGAGGGGGTAGGGTACTATAGAGCAAGATTGGAGGCTGGAGGTAGGTAGAGATGAGAGGGACATTGGACGGAATAACGTGTGAGGGAGAGATGAGGGGTGGAATAGTGGGGCGAGGAGGAGAGTGGGAGGAAGAAAGAGAGAGTGACAGAGAGATAGGGAGAGAAACACCGGGGCATTGGAAGGAAAGGACCAAGTAGCACCATCCGGACGTTATAGCACTTTGGAGAACTTGGGTTAGGGACCATCTAAATTGTTCTTAGAGGGAGTTAGAAAGCAAAGGCATTTGCCTTTAGGCCATCCCTGTCAGATTGTCATCATTAGACAGCAGGGGATACCAATTTCTAGTGACAGTCATGGAGTTGAGGGAGGCTTCGTTTAGGGAGGGAATGGCACACGCTAGTTGAGAAAGCGAGAGAGAGAGACAGAAAGAGAGACAGTCTTTAGTGAGGCCCTTTCCTAATCTACAAATAAAAACCCTTGAATGGTCTTCCAGAGTTGGTGTGTTTTTGAGGCATTCTATAACAGCTATCATATGGACAGTACCCACTGAGCATGCCTCTGCCCACCCAAGCCACCGAGAATGCCCATTGAACATGGCCTACAGCAGAATCCTCTTGGCGCTTCTGCCCTCCTGGCACTTGCCATGGCCACATGGCACCCAAAGCCACCTGAAGTAGCCACTGGACATGTCGAGTGACATTGGGCATTGACAAGTTCATCTCCCCTGCCCCAAACATTTCTATATTGGCCACTGGGATGGCTTTCTGTTATGCCCGTGCCACCACCAAGCCATAGCCAGTGGCCACTTAACTCCCCCCACGCCCCACGGAAGCTACCTGAAGTGTGCACGGCTTGTAGTCATGGACATTGGTCATTGTGCCTGGGTCTCTGGCAATGTTTTGGGCCCCCATCAGGCACCCACAATGCATTTAAAGACAGAGTTTGCAGTTGGCGAGCAATCTTTAAGTTAGAGTGCAACTTTGTTTGCAAAACTGGTATAATTTGGCGTTTTACAAGATACATGTTTATGGGCGCTTGAGCAATGCAACAGTCCGACCTACAGCTTTTTTATGGCTTGAGTGGATTATTTGAGTAGTATTGTCCCCAGGCTATGCCTTGTCCCCCCCAGAATGTTTATTTCTCCTACGCCCCTGCTCACAGCGCTGCACCCTGATGACGTCTTCCCTGGACCCAGGGGCTAGTGCTGGCAGCATGACGTCAGCACTACAGCCACCTGGTAAAGGTAAACTTCGTTTGGAATGTTGTAGTACAGGGTCATGCGTGATCTTCATTCCTGTAGACCCTTGCACAGCCCAGGGGACCCAGGAAGTACGCACTGGGCAACACAGGGGGGCCAGGGGGAGCGAACGCCCCCTTTGCTCCCCCCCTAGCTCCGCCGCTGCCTGTGGGGGTTAGAAGTGAGATAGCTCAGGGGGTAATGCCGCCTATGGGACAAAGCTTTGATGCTGCCTTCATCCTTTTCGGCTGGGCCTCTCCTTCCCCCAAGTGAGGCCACTCCAGGCCTCTTCCTGTATGTCCCCATCAGCATCTTACCTACCTGCCCTTTCTCCCCAACCCCCCCCCCCCCCCACCATCCATGCACATCTAGCTAGAAGGAAAGGAAAGGAAAGGAAAGGAAAGGAAAGGAAAGGAAAGGAAAGGAAAGGAAAGGAAAGGAAAAAGGAAAGGAAAGGAAGATGCAGCCGAATATACGCCGAGCAGAAGTCAAGCAGGATAGTTACAGGTAGAGCGCAGGGGGTTAAGAAAAGAGCGGATCCCTGGGCAAGAGCAGAGAAACAAGGGCAGTAATCGTGAACTCGGTAGCAAGGAAGGGAAGGCGAAGGGAAGGAAAGTGAAAGGGAAGGGCAAGAGAAGGGAAGGAAAGAGGAAGGGAAGGGAAGGGAAGTAAAGGGGAAGGAAAGGGGAAGGGAAGAGGAAGGAAAGGAAAGGAAATGGAAGGAAAGGAGAGGGCAAGCGAAGGAAAGGGACAAGCAAAGGGGGAGGAAGGGAAGGGAAGTGGAAGGGAATGAAAGGGGAAAGTAAGGGAAAGGGCAAGGGGAAGGGAAGGAGCGTGGAAGGGAAGGGGAAGGAAACGAAAGGGGAAAGGAAGGGAAGGGAAGTGGAAGGGAAGGGGAAGGACAGGAAGGGGAAGGGAAAGGAAGGGAAAGGGAAATGGAAGGGAAGGGGAAAGGAAAGGGGAAGGGCAAGGGGAAGGGAAGGGGCAGGGAAGGGAAGGAAAGAATGAAAGGGCAATGGAATGGAAGGAAAGGGGAAAGGAAAGGGGAGGGAAGGGAAAAGAGGGAAGGCAGGGGAAGGGAAGGGAGAGGAAAGTAAAGGAAAGAAAGGAAAGGAAACTCCATGCCTATGCTTAAGTCAAGCACAGAGTTCCTACAGGTGGCATTAAAATGATGTTCAGAAGCAAACACTCATTTCCCTCCCCGGCCCCACATTTCAGAGGTCTGTTCCTGCCCTACAGGTGCAAGCATGGAATGGATCATAGAGAAGTTAAAATGGCAAAGAGTAAATCTGAATGCACAAGTGCATCAAGAAACCTGTGAAAGGATACCCAAAGCCATAAAAGAGTGAGAACTAAAACTGTGTGACAGGCACACACTGTTTCACTGCTGTAAAAGTGTCCTGTAAAGCTATCCATTCAGCCACCTTTACAGAAGCTGCTCGCTGCTAAGCAGGCGAATGGCACCCCGGCTGGGTTTATCATGTGTCTTTGATGACGACGTTCTGCTGCACGGTCAGCACTACCAGGAGAACCGCCTGCAAAGGATGCTACACACTGCATAACTCTGATGCTTAAAAGTAATCTTACATTCATTATATTTGTTGCGGTTTATTACACGGCACACGCAAGCCTGGGAACTCCTTCTCCTACAATGAATGTGGCACACAATAAAACGCTGTTTATTTTTAATATACTACGGATTCTTTTTGAGTAGGCCTCCAACACATCTTGCACCCGACCTCCACAAACACCCCATGTCACAATGGACTAGGAACCAGGCCGCTGTGTATCAATAAAATATTTATTAATTTATTGTTTGATGTCAAAGGAAAATCCAACAATTACAACAGCCACCAATGTTGTGGCAACACAAAATGCAATATTCTCCACAAAACAACCAGGTTAAGATATACTTTCACAGTTACTTCCTTTTTTTAATGGCAGAACAGAAAAAGAACAATTCAACACAATGATAGCTTTTATGGTTAAGCACTCCCCCCTTCGACACTCAACCCCTCCAAACATCAACTGAACTTGACTCCTTTGAATGGAAGGCAGTGGCAGGGAGTAGGAATACAGGGGGAAATCAGTTTTGGGGGTGTGCCCACAGAAACAAAATGGGGAATGAACAAAGCAGGGGAAAATCCGTTTTTGGAGCACTAATGGAAGAATTTTTATTTAATGATTTCTCACAACGACTAGGGGAAAGAGTTGGAAAACAAGGAATTTGCTTGCTTGTGTTTAGAAAGACAGGCAGAGATTTTAGGGACTACTAATCAGCACACAAGGGGGGCATTGATTTTTAGAATATACAACACATGGGCAATGGAAAGGGAATGCAAATGGAAAATCCTTTTGACCACACAATAGGGAAAGAGGAACAGAAACGGAAATCAGCTTTTGGGATGTTAAGCTTAATTTCAATGGAAAAGAAAATGCAAATGGAATTCGTTTTTTACTGAGGCTGCAAATGACAGGTAGGATCTGGGCAAGGGGTTAGCTCATGAAAGGAACATCGGTTTTGGGTTAGGGCAGCAAATGCAAAGAGGAATGACAGTGGCAAATGGAAATTCGTTTATCAGGGCCAAATTTAAACACAGGGACAACTTCATTTCTCAGATCACAATAGGATTTATTGTTTATAACAATAACTTTATTACTATACAAATGTACAAAAAACCACTGGGAAAAAGATTGCTGGTTTGGAATTGCACCAATCCTGATCCCTGTGAAATTCAATGGTGGAATGAATTGATTTACTTACAAAAATACACTAGGGATTTACACAGACAAATGAGGTGTTTTTCAATGGGGATTTGCTAACATACACAGGCAAACAAGAAGTTCTTCTATGGGGAGATGACTGAACTACATGGGCAAATAAAGGATTCTTCAATGGGAAGATGACTCAAATGCACTGGCAATTGGAGTTTTTAATGGGGAATTTTAAATGGGGAAATGTTGGATGCAATGCTACAAGAATGAAGGGCGTATGCAATTTAGGGCTGGGGTTATTATTACCTACATAGCAAGCCTTTGTTTAAGGTGCAGGAAATCCAGCTGCATCTCAGGACACTTTGGACAGATAGGTCAGGGGTCTGGTCACTCCACTCTCAAAGATGGTAAGTTTCAACAGCCTTCTCTCTGTCCTCCTTTTTGTGTCCCCCCCCCCTGGTTTTTGTGTGTCCCCTGTCCTAGTGCAGTCCCCCTTAAATAGCCAAAAAGACATCACCAATTTTACAATCTAGGGGTAAGTACCCTGCAATAATCCCGGCCACTAGGATTGGACAGTTACTCTCCCTCTCTCTCTCTCTCTCTCCACCCCCAGTCAGGATTGGTTTAGGGGTTTGGAGCAATATTTGTCTATTCCCATTTGTCATCATCCTTTGTTCTTCTTTTAACTTTTTGGCAGAAACTAGTTACGTATCACAACTTCATAATTGTACTAGCAACTGCCATACTGAACATATTTTCTGTTTTAGCTGATCATAGGGAATTAGATAAGCCGACCGCCAAATCCACACGAGGTAGCAGGGCCATGTGGCACATTTTTGTCGTTTTCTTTTTTTAAAAATTTGTATCTGGTTTATACTAAATAAACCTTTACAAAATCAAATAAAAACATGTAGAAAGCTTAAAACAATATGCTATACACCAAATATTTAGCCATTCTAAAACAATTTACAATTTCATTATGAGTATTTAACATTTTCCTCTAAGGAACCAGAAAGAACAGATAACCTAAAAGACATCATTTTCATTCAAATAAATACACAGATCAAATGGGGCTTCTGCTAAATTTTGCATATTTACATCAAAACGGAAGACAAGGAAGACAAGAAAGCAGAAAAGCAGAAAACACTGCGCTATGCATTCATGTCGATACTGAGATCAAGTCAAGATTCTTTACAATACTAGTTTTGTATTCTGTAGGTGACAGGCCACACACTTCAATTAAGAAGTTTACCACAGCCAATTTTAGGGCATTTACCTTCCCATGCAGCATGTACCACCATAAAGTTTTAGACAGCACCCTCGAGGTATCGTGGACAAATTTACAAAAGTAAAGTAAATAAGTCGCCGAGGTGCAATTTTTTCACAATAGAGGAGTACGTTTTCAAGTTATTCCGTCTTGTTTTCACAGTAGCAGAAGCAGCAGGGGAATTTTTGTCATTTTCATAAAATGCACAACAGTTATGAAGATGTAAGTTATTCAGCATATCCCTAATTTCATTTTCCACCTTTTCACCAACTCTCACATTTGTAACATGTTCAGATCAGCCAGAAACCTAGTCTAACTGGCAATTACAGTACCTGGTGTCACAAGTAGATGCATTTTATACCCCCAAAACCACCCAGAAATTACATAAAAAATGGTATTAAAATTAAATCAATCCACAGTGTGGTTGCTGCGCAAAATGCCTAAATGAAATGAGTCTTTAAAATTAATTGTAAGTGCTCCTGTTCAGCAAATGGGATGGCTGCTTCATCCCGCACAGCCATCAGTCCCCCTGGGCCAGCCTGTGACCAGAGGTTTCTATGAGTTAGTGTGTGCTCTTTGAAGTGGATGCAACAAGGAATCACACCTTTTAGTCATGCTCCAGCCAAGGATGGCTTTCTCTTGAAGTCCCTGCTTTCCTAGTCACCAGGTCTGGAGGATACTGAATTTTGACACCTTTAGCAGCACCGAATTTTATTGCGGGTCATAAGACGGGAGATGTGACATCCAGCTGCAAATGAAGTTTTCCTTTGTGAAGTTTTGCCCTCAGCCAGAAACAGGTTTTTTCCTGAAGACAAGTGTCTCTTCAAAAGCCACTGGAGTTTTGTGGATGAAACATAATATACATGGTTTTGGTCAACCCAGACATCATGTTTTGCTTTCCTGACATTTTTCTGTGAGCAGTTATATATTTTTTCCATATTTTGATAATGATAGGTAGGCCCCTTTCCATATTGCTCTTTAACTTTACATGAAACAAAAGCAAAAGCCAGGCTGTTTATGTTGCAGTGTTTAAATGCCGCTTTTCATGTGAAAGGGATTTCTGTTTGGGTCCCTAAAATGCAACCGACATATTTTAAATACAAGGTAGGAATTTAACTGTGAAAAAGTACTTCAAATGACAGCAGGACATCTATATCTATACCCACACACCTCAAAATGTTCCTATGTATTGTACAGTCCAATCAAGTCTATGCAGTTGACAAACATTTTAAATTACCTTAAACACAAGCTGGTAAGAACCATAGCCCAAACCACACCCACAGGTAATATTGTGCTGGAACGCCTGATCCATTTCTCAATTTTACTCTTGAAGTGTTGGGTATTTTGAACAATTGCACAAACAGCAATGATGTAAACAGTAAGTACCACTTCATTTGTTATGAAAGGTTTGTACTGGGGCCCTAGGATTGGAACCGACCTTGCTAAGCTCTGTTTATTGTTGTGATGCCCCTATTGTTGATGCAAGGTCACAGGGTATATTTTGAGGTGAAGCCCAAACCTCCATTATTGTATGATAGGGGTTTTCCCCCTGGATACCTCGCAGTTTGTTGTTTTTTTCAGAAAATAGATTTTCCACGCTGTTTTGTGTTTGGTGATAAGTGCAGGATTTTATCCATAAGATTAGTTTTGTTGTGGGCTCATGGTCCCAGTTAAGATCAGCCGACATGTGTTTCGACCTGTGGTTCTTTATCAAGGCTAGTGGTGGTGGTTTCTTGCCCCATGTGGGGTTCTGCATTGTTATTTTTGGTCTGTCCTGTATGTGACAGCTGGGCTCCTCATAGGCCCGTGTATTCGGTGTCTAGTGGCTTTTATACATCCTCGGTCGTGTGGCCTTGATAAAAACCCATGGGTCGAAACACGTGTTGGCTAACCTTAACTGGGACCATGAGCCCACACCAAAAGAAATCTTATGAATAAAATCCTGCACTTATCACCAAACGCAAAACAGCATGCAAAATCTATTCTCTGAAAAAACAACAAACTGCAAGGTATCCAGGGAAAAAACCCTATCTTGTTATAAAGGGTGTCTGTGTGTGGGAAGCAACAGCATTCCTTGTACCTGCACAAAGCAAAGGTTCAGGGTTGCCCTTATCCATTGCTCCACTATAAATGCACAGCGAAAGATTCTAAGAACCTTCTCCAAATGTCTTTACTGAGGTGTTTATGCCCAGAGTTGACAAACGTCACGTGTGATTTTGCCATATTTTAATGGCATTCCAGCCCAAGGGATTGGAGGTACATCGGCTGCAGCAGGTAACTTGCCTTATTTCCATGTTGCCCCCTGTTAACACCAGAGCTGTAACCATGAGAGGGGGGTTGAGTTCTTTTTATTCAACATTTGTATAAGATGTGCCTGTACCACTTGCATATATTTCACAGAGCGGAGGCTGCTCGCTTTCCTCAGCTGGATCCCTCCTCTGGAAGAGCCCCCCCTCCTTCTGCATCGTGAGCAGGACCTTCTGAAGTTCTAAAAGCACTTCAAGACTTTCCTCTTTTCCTCCTCCTTCCCTTCTTCCTTCCTCTGCTAATCACACAGTAGCTGTGATTGGTGTCTTGGACTCTTATGCATCCTCGGGGCCCCTGACCACACACACCCAATCTCCCCAGCATCTTTATTCCTCAGCACTTGCCTCGGCACACCCTCCGTACTGGAGATTTGTGCTTTCCACCCAACGCAGCTCCTGGCCGCATAGCACTTACCATACCTTACACTTCATCTGTGGCTCACCCTTCCAGCACGGACACCACAGCACTTACCCCACTGCCCTCTTCCTTACTGCACTTGCACGTTCTGAATACTCACAAGGGATAGTAGGTTTGGACGTCCCTTTCCCCTCTGTATTTTTTGTATTTAAATGTACTGCAATTCCATGTTCTCTCCCTGCTGCCCTGTGGGTGCTTTGAAACAGAATTAATTTCCTGTATAAGCGCCTAACAAGCAAATATTAAATAAATAAATATGTAAACTCTACCATTAGACAAGACCGAATGTGAAATGTAGTTATGTTGCATTCATATAACAGACCAGTCTAGGTCCTTCTCAGAGTGACAGCAGGCAATTTGTGGGAGAAACCAGATATTAGCATTGAAACCAAAATTCCTAATTCCAACCTTTATTTCTTTTTACATTTATAGAGCGCACCTAACCCTCAGGCATCTGGGCGCTTGTGCTTAAGAAATCGGTTAAATTGCAACCTTCTTTCACCCGTGTACAGTTGGAAGACCGTTTATGTTCTAATCGCTTCCTCTCAAAGATTGATTTCAAAACCTAACCAAAAGTAGACAGTACTTACAGACAGACAGACTTAGTAGACAGTAG
The DNA here is from genome assembly GCF_040938575.1 of Ambystoma mexicanum. Taxonomy (NCBI): domain Eukaryota; kingdom Metazoa; phylum Chordata; class Amphibia; order Caudata; family Ambystomatidae; genus Ambystoma; species Ambystoma mexicanum. The sequence continues at coordinate 13,454,288 of NC_090939.1, forward strand.
TGCAAAAGTGTAACAATTACCTCGAGTGCACTCAACACTACAACACACTACCTTCTCCAAACCGTGGGCAGTAGAGATCTGAAAACACTCTTTCAACTACCATAACATAGAAGGTGACAGGCTTGAACTAATAGAGAGGAAGCAATACCTTTCTTTTTTGTTTAAATATTTTTCAACAAATTCATTGGCCTACAAGGCTGATTTGAAACATACAGCAATATGTTCAATATAAGTTTCTTATACTAGAAGCAAACTTTCCAATGCAGATTGATAATGTTTGAAAGGCCTAATATGCAGAACCAAACAAGATACATCTTAATGCATAAATGCAACGTTTCAAAATAAACTGATAGATGTATACAATATATATTATAAAAGTTAAAAACAGATAGGACAGACAAGACGGGCAGTAACAGAAGGGGGGAAGGGGACATTATTTACGTGCTGTTACACATTAAGGACTAGGTAATATATTGTCTGAATACTCAATGAACGACGTCCATTTCAGTTCATCTTTGCTTTGTGGGAGTGGGGATGAAGCGTTACCTTTCTCCATTCTATGGGTGTTACACATAGAATTCCACCCTATTTTACAGTGCAGGCGTTTACGATCTTTCCAATTAGAAGTTATAGTTTGGATAGCTATTACGATAAAGAGATCAAACAAAAAACTTTTATTCTTATCCATTGCAGGTTGAATAGCTGAGCTGCCTAGATACAGAAAAGAAATGCAAAGTTCTTGTTGTAAGTGAAACGTGGATTTTAGCGTACGCCATGCTGCTTCCCAGAATGTTTTTACATGAATACAATCAAAAACTAGATGTTTGAAAGAACCTTTCGTACATGAGCAGCTCCAGCAATTTTCATCTTGTGAAAAACCACCTTTGAAAAGGATAAATGGAGTGATAAAGGCTCGGTGGTGAAAGAAGTATAGAGTTTGGAACAGACTTGCCGATACAATAGCTTTAGAAATTGCTTTCCATATCAAAGGCCACTTCACATGGGAATCCAGTAGTGAGCAATCTAGTTTCCATTTGAATTGACTTTTCCATGGAACTTTATCTTCTGGCACAGATATATCTATTTTATAAAACATTGAAGCAGTGAAATTTTGGTTAAACATATGTTGCATTTTGTTGTCTTGATACGTATTATCATTATGTATCAACAAATTATAATTTACCACAATCGCATCAAACAAATTTATATATTGGCACGTACAAATCAGAGGAATATGGTGTCTGATTGACATCTCATTGAAAGTGACAGGTATCCCCTCAACAAAGAGTTGCTCCACATATTGAAAGCCACAAGAGAGCCATGGTTTGCAGCATATCGTTTTATTGTTAATTTTGATCAGAGAATTCATCCAAATATATGGGGATACAAATTGGGATATTTTGGGGATAGATGGGAGTAGGTATGCTCTGAGATAAATAATGGTAGTATTAATACTACTGCTGGTAATTAATTTATTGGTCCTTTTAATGTATGGGCAATCCACTAGGATATGGGGGAAAACCATTGCTCTCTCAAAAAGGAGCCAATTTGGTGGGTTCAAAATAGTGGGGACAAACTATAGCTGAGCCTGACGTAAAAAAAAACACGCTATGTGGTATTTTCTTTTAATCAGGAAAACGTACTCCACCATCTGTCTTAGGGGTTTTAAGTATATATAATGAAATTCTGTGTTTCTTCTTTCCCCATAGGAATTTAAGAATATATGAGTCAAGGAAGTTAAAGCTCTTGCAGGAAGGGAACTAGTGAGCATATATAACCAATAAAGTACAATTGGAGCAATCAACAATTTGATAGATTCCAACCTTCCCCACCATGACAAAAACAAAGGAGACCATTAGCTAGTAAGATCTTTGACTCTAGCAAGGACACTTGCAGTATTTTGTTTTATAGTATCTTTAATAGAGGAAATTATTATAATACCTAGATAATTGATACCTGTGGGACACCATTTAATTCCAAGATTCGAACAGTGATGTTTGGTGCAGTGTATGCTCTGTGGCAGAACCTCTGATTTATCAATGTTAAGTTTGTAGCCGGAGGCTAAGGGAAATTGTGTGATAGTGCTGAGTAAATGATTCAGGCAAGAGTATGTGACATTTAAAATAAGTAAAACATCTGCATAAGCATCAGTTTTGACGTGAGTGTGGTCATGGTGAATTCCAACAATATTTTGGTCTTGTCTAATTGCTTCTAGGAATGGTTCCAGGTCTAGGATAAAAAGAAGGGGGTACAGGTGGGGAGTCTTGGCTGGTACCTCAGCAAAGAGGAAAAGATGAAGCTATATGTCCATTTACAAAAACTGCTGTTTTGGGGTTGGAATATAGTACTTTGGCCATCAAAATAAACGGGTCAGGGATACCATGCCTTTGAAGAGCTTTAAACATAAAATTCCACTCTACCCTATCAAAAGCTTTCTCGGCATCAAGTGCTACAGCAGTGTAAGGATTTGTGGATGTTAAGGACCTTTGTGAAAAGTCTAATATTTGCTGAAGACAATCTCCCCTTGACATATCCTACCTGATTACTCTTAATTAAGTTTGGAAGAAAATGATTGAATCTATTGGCTTTGATTTTGGCTATAACTTTACAGTCAGTATTGATTAGGGAAATGAGTCTATAGTTTTGGACTAATTCGGGGTCTTTATTTGGTTTAGGAAAGACAATCAGAATTGCTTCTGAAAATGATCCCATGGCTTTTTCATTGGGAATAAAGGAAGAATAGAGTTAATGAAGTCTAGGAACCAAAAGATCATTAAATTAAGCAAAAAAGTCTATCGGGAATCCATCTGGTCCTGGGGCTTTTCCTTTTTTAAGATCTTTTATGGCTTTATATATTTCATTAGCAGGTATGGGAGCATTTAATGTTTGGAAATTAGTGGTAGTATATGAGGAGACGGCAGATGCAATTACGTCTGTACTGTGGGGCCTCAGGACATTTTCTACGGGATTGCCCTATAAAACCATCCAAAAAAGTAGTCGGAGTTGCTGATAAAAATCAAACAGAGCCTGATTCGGGAAACGACCACGCCCGACAAGCGTAGAGGCCAGCTTGACGAGCTTGAAGAAGGATACTCAGACCTCGCACTTCATCATACCAATGGTCCTTGTGGATCCAAGGCAGCCATCACGTATGCACGCAGTAAGGGCATACATTGATAGCGGGGCCATAGGAAACTATGAGGACCACGAATTGGCTACTAGGATGAATCTACCTCTCTGCAAAAAGGCCACTTCGGATGTCATCACCACAGTCGATGGAACTGAAATTGCCTCTGGGCCTGTAACTCATTCCACCGCAGAGATGACATTACTGGGTCAAGATGGGCATCGAGAGACTATTGTGTTTGATTTAATCAAAGCACTGCAGTTCCAAATAATACTGGGGATACCTTGGTTGGAAACACATAATCCTTGTATTGATTGGCGAGAGAAGAGAATAACCTTCCCGGATTGTGCACATACTTGTTACCCGGAAAAACCCTTGAACCAAGGCCTGGCCGCAGTTGCTACTCCAGTTGTGCAGTTACCTCAGGAATATCAAGAATTCCAGGATGTTTTCCAAAACGAACAGGCCAACACCTTACCACCTCACAGATCTTACGATTGTCAAATCGATCTCATACCCGGTGCACAACCTCCATGTAGTAGGATCTACGCCCTTACGGAACCTGAAAACCTTCACCTGCGACAATACTTGGACCAATACCTTGCTAATGGCTTCATTCGTCCATCCAAGTCCCCTGCATCTTCAGCTTTGTTCTTCGTGCCTAAAAAGGAAGGTGACCTCAGAACGTGCATAGACTACCGCGCATTAAATCAGATCACGGTTAAGAACAGATACCCATTGCCTCTGATCCCCGAATTACTAGACCAAGTAAAGGACGCTTGCATCTACACTAAATTAGATCTTCGAGGGGCATATCATCTGGTACGCGTAAAGAAAGGCGACGAATAGAAGACTGCCTTTCGCACTAAGTACGGGTTATTCGAATACCACGTGATGCCCTTCGGGTTGTGCAATGCACCAGCAGCAATCCAGTATATTATGAACGATGTCCTTCGTGAACTCATTGACGTCTGTGTTATTGTATTCATAGACGATATTCTAGTGTACTCCTCCTCAGAATCAGACCATGTGAAGCACGTTTGTGCAGTCCTTGAGAAACTACGCCAGCACAAGTTATATGCAAAATTGGAAAAATGCGTTTTTCATGCTACGGAAGTTGAATTCCTTGGATTTATCCTGACTCCAAAAGGAGTCCGAATGACTCTCGAAAGTTAGACGCAATTCTCAAGTGGCCATCACCCAGTTCAGTTAATCACCCAGTTCAGTTAAAGGGGTATAAAGCCTGCTCGGATTTGCTAATTTCTACCGCACATTCAATCCGGATTTCTCACATGTTGTACACACTATCACAGCACTTTTGCGAAAAAACAAACGCTTCTTGTGGACCGAAGAAGCTGAAAAGGCCTTCCAAAAGCTGAAAGCGAAATTCACGTCTGCACCTGTCTTAAAGCATCCACGCCCTGACCTTCCATACAAAGTTGAAACTGATGCATCCAGTTTAGCCATGGGAGCTGTCCTGTCCCAGAAGGATCCTGAAACCGGTCAACTTCACCCAGTAGCATTTTGGTCCAGAAAGTTCTCAGCACCCAAATTAAACTATGTGGTTACCGATAAAGAGTTATTAACCATCAAATCCGCCTTCAAGGCTTGGCGGCATTATCTTCTCCGTGCCAGGCACACCATTACTGTAATCACCGATCACAGAAACCTGCAGTATTTAAAAACAGCCAAGGCCCAATCGTCCAAGGCCCAATCGTCGCGCCAACTTCGATGGGCATTGTTCTTTGCCGAGTTCGATTTCGTGATCACTTATCGACCAGGCTGTAAAAATGGCAAGGCAGATGCCTTATCCCGAATAAGGATGGGAGAAGCATATGCAAACCCGGAACCGGTGCCTATAATTTCAGAACAACAAATTCTTGGCATAACGACTCTACAGACACTAAAGGATATTCAAGTAAAGATCCAACAACTCTTCGATCCAACAGCCCTGGTGGACTGGGTGAAGAAAGGCCCGAACTACTCAGTCATCAATGACCTACCTTATTATCAAGAGCGACTATTTCTACCACACAAGGAACTACAAGAACTAGTCATCTCCAATTATCATGACACTCTGATGGAAGGACACCCAGGTATCGCAAAAACTGAAGCTAAAATTAAGAGACAATTCTGGTGGCCCACCTGGCGAAAAGACATAAAGTCATTTGTAATGTCTTGTGGCATTTGCGCCCAAAACAAAAGTCAGAAGAAAAGACCAGCTGGCCTTTTACAACCTTTGGATATTCCACCTACACCATGGCACACCTTATCTTTAGACTTTATTACAGATGTACCTCCATGTAATGGATTTAACACCATTCTAGTTATTGTGGATCTTTTTTCCAAGATGGCCCACTTTATTCCTTTAAAGGGATTACCTTCTGCTTCAATTCTGGCCAAGGAGTTCCTCGAAAACATTGTTCGAATACACGGATTTCCTTCCGTATTGGTCTCTGACCGAGGTAGTCAATTCATTTCACATTTTTGGAAGAAATGTTGTCAACTGGCGCAAATCGACGTGAGGTTATCAACCAGTCACCATCCCCAGACCGATGGTCAGACGGAGAGGACCAACCAGACCCTTGAACAGTACCTACGTTGCATGCTACACCAGACCGAAAGTAATTGGAAAGATATTTTATGGATTTCCGAGTATGCATACAATAACTCTGTACATTCAGGAACCGGACAAAGCCCCTTTTATACCATATATGGACATCACCCTCGAACCTCAGAACTAGATTTGTCTCAGCATTTAGAAATGCCTGCAGTTAGTCATTTGCATTCTACTATTACAAAAGCCTTTAAAGATGCAACAGAACATTTGAAACAAGCAAAAGAGAAATATTAGAAAAATGCTGATCAACATAGAAGTGAAACTCCACAATACCAGATTGGGGATCAAGTTTGGCTGGCTACAAAACACATACCTCTGAAGGGAACTTGGACTTTTAACCCTAGATATTTGGGACCTTACACTATTAAGGCCATTATCAACCCGGTAGCCGTCGAATTGGAATTACCCTCTAATATGCGCATTCATCCTGTCTTTCATGTTTCACTTTTAAAACCAGTTCAACCAGGAACAAGATTAACCAAACCACCCGACCCCATCTTGATAGATGGAGAACCTGAATTCGAGGTAAAAAATATCCAGGACTCCAAGATGGTTGAATCAAAACATTTTTATTTAATCGATTGGAAGGGCTACGTACCACAAGAAAGGTCATGGGAACCTAGTGACCACGTCCATGCACCTCGGTTGGTGAAAAGATTCCATCGGAACTTCCCAGACAAACCAGGGGCCAGGGGAAGAACAACTTTAGGAGGGGCCTTGGGGGGGAGTGCTGTCATGATGCCTACCCCCAGGCATCCGGACCAAGTCCATCAGCCCCGGGAGCAGGCATCTAGACATTTAATAAAACCTCAGCAGTCCCGGCTAGGGGCTATCTGGTTCAGTCCTGGCGCCTTAGGCGCCAGGCTCATAGTAGGAATCAGTCCTGGCGCCTAAGGCGCCAGGCTCATAGTCATTACTTACCTCAGGCAGACCATGCTGCAAATGACTCCAATCCAACATGAAGCCTGAAAGGGACTATTTTTTTACAGGGACTATTTTTTACTCGGGTGTGGTTCTAGGGACGTCTTACCTGGGACTACTTTTGAGGCTATTTAAACCACACCCAACCAGCAACACACGCTTCGCGTTATTCTGCATCCAGCAGCGTAACACTCACCGTGCTTTCAGCCTGCATCCAGTCTTCTGCCACGCCCGCCTCGAATCCGGAGCTCCTAAAACAAAGAGGAAAGAAAAGGACAAGGTTAGAAAACTAACTTATTTCTATTCCTCATCTGATTCTGGATCCATCTCGTCTCCGGACCTGTAAAGAACATCATTTCTGCACGCGCCGCACCTCCAGCTGCAGCGCCGCGTCATACTCACCAGTCTTCACAGCATCCTTCGGGTCGGCGCTGCCTCCATCATTTCTTCGCCGAACTTCGGCACCTAGGAGACAAAAGAAAACCACAAGGTGAGCCACGGGAACAAACAAATATAATTCTTACCACCATAGACTTACCTGATTTACCACCGGAGGCATCCTTTTGTGACTCTCCATATTTTCACGTGCCGCATCTGTAAAGAGAGACAAAACAACAGGTTTTCCTCGTGCAACATTTACCGGACAGCGCCGGGTAATACAGACTCTTACCTGAGCGCCACCAGCTGCCACAAGAGCATCTTTTCACGAGCCAGCTGCAAGACAAGAAAGGAAAGGGGGAACAAGAGTGAACATCGGACATATTGAACTCTATGAACTTAATACTTACTGGTCCTCACCAGGAACCTCAGAGTCAATACTCTCCGGAACTCTCCCGAGCCTTCAAACCAGTGAAGTAACTGGAATCGACGCGCCCCTGCAAATCCACGCAGGATGGATAGCTCATCTTTCAAGAATATAAGGTGAGATTGCTCTGAGGGCATTTCGGAGGTGAGTAGTTGGGGAGGATTGTGGGGGTGCCATCACTTGAATCCACAAGTGGCTAAATCCATCCCTCCACTTGCAGGAGAATATTTCTACGGATTAAGCAGACAAGATTAGGAGGGCAGATCCAGTCAGTCATCGCTGCACTACGCATCACGTGGGTGGAGACCGCAGCTGTCCGGGACCGACCGACGCCCTTGTGGGAGCCAGGTGAGCGTAACAGCTACGCATTAGGTGACCATTCCGGATCAGCGCTAAGCCACGCCCCCAACCAATACCTTCCTAATCCCTGCAACCGTAAAAATGTCCTTATAATGTTATGGATCCAAAATGGGAGGAAAATATGGGGGCAAATGGGCATAGTTTCGACAACGCGGACAGAGTTTGTTGAAGGGGCAGACTGTGGTGAAGGTGCAGAATCTGGCAGAGGTGGAGTAAAGTTGGCGGAGCGCATGCACTTATTTGAGCCTAGGGCAGCAGGAAGCCTAAATATGGCACTGGAGCCACTGCAGAGGTGAGACAGTAAAGAAGGGTGATAGAGAGGGTGTGGGAGGGGGGATATGGCTGACGACCTGGTTGAGAGGAAGACTGGCATACTGTTGCCATTTAGCAGGCTCCTTGGCAGTGTGGGGAGAAGGCACCATGTCGAGAGCCCGGTCGTCCGCTTGACGAGTGCCAGAGTGCTCCAGGGTTGAGATGGGTTTGGGGAATTTCCCCCCACTCTTCCAGCTCTTCCATGCGACTACCTGGAAATCAGGCAAGTCAGGACCTTGAGGGGGGCAAAGAATCTTAGTTTCAATTTCGGGGAAATTCAAAACTTAATATGCAGAGAGCAAGCCAGACTTTGACTCCCTTGTGAATTGGGACGCAGCCTCCTCTTTCAACCTTGGCTTCAGAAGGTGCCAATGTGCCACAGTCTCCTTCATGAAATCCTGGCAACAAGAAAAGCTGCCACACTGGAACCTCCGGCGGACGACAAGAGAAGCCACCCCACTGGAACCTCTGGCAGGCAACAAGAGAAGCCGTCCCACTGGAACCTCTGGTGGGCGACAAGAGAAGCAGCCCCACTGGAACCTCTGGCGGGCGTCAAGAGAAGCTGCCCCACTGGAACCTCTGACGGGCGACAAAAGAAACTGTCCCACTGGAACCTCTGGCAGATGACAAGAGAAGTGCCTCACTGGAACCTCTGGTGGACAACAAGAGAAGCCGTCCCACTGGAACCTCTGGCGGGTGACAAGAAAAGCCGCCCCACTGGAACCTCTGGCGGGCGACAAGAGAAGCAGCCCCACTGGACCCTCTGGCGGGTGACAAGAGAAGCTGCCCCACTGGAACCTCTAGCAGGTGACAAGAGAAGCTGTCCCACTGGAACCTCTGGCAGACTACAAGAGAAGTGCCTCACTGGAACCTCTGGTGGACAACAAGAGAAGCCATCCCACTGGAACCTCTGGCGGGTGACAAGAGAAGCTGTCCCACTGGAACCTCTGGTGGACGACGAGAGAAGCCGCCCCACTGGAACCTCTGAGGGACGACAAGAGAAGCGTCCCACCGGACCCTCTGGAGGTTGACAAGAGAAGTACCCCACTGCAACCTGTGGCAGGTGACAAGAGAAGCTGTCCACTGGAACCTCTGGCGGACGACAAGAGAAGTGCCTCACTGGAACCTCTGGCAGACGACAAGAGAAGCTGACCGACTGGAACCTCTGGCAGGTGACAAGAGAAGCTGTCCCACAGGAACCTCTAGCGGATGACAAGAGAAGTGCCTCACTGGAACCTCTTGCAGACGACAAGAGAAGTTCCTCACTGGAACCTCTGGCGAACGACAAGAGAAGCCACCCCACTGGAACCTCTGGCGGGTGACAAGAGAAGCTGTCCCACTGGAACATCTGGCAGGCGACAAGAGAAGCTGTCCCACTGGAACCTCTGGTGGATGACAAGAGAAGCGCCCCACTGGAACCTCTTGTGGACGACAAGAGAAGCCACCCCACTGGAACCTCTGACGGACGACAAGAGAAGCCGTCCCACTGGACCCTCTGGCGGGTGACAAGAGAAGCGCCCTGCTGCAACCTCTGGTGGGCGACAAGAGAAACTGTCCCACTGGAAGCTCTGGCGGACAACAAGAGAAGTGCCTCACTGGAACCTCTGGTGGACGACAAGAGAAGCCACCTCACTAGAACCTATGGCGGGCAACAAGAGAAGTGGTCCCACTGGAACCTCTGGCGGGCAACAAGAGAAGCTGTCCCACTGGAACCTCTGGCAGACGTCAAGGAAGAGCCCCACTGGATCCTCTGGCGGACAACAAGAGAAGCCGCCCCACTGGAACCTCTGACGGACGACAAGAGAAGCCATCCCACTGGAACCTCTGGCGGGCAAAAAGAGTAGCCGTTCCACTGGACCCTCTGGCAGGCGACAAGAGAAGCTGTCCCACTGGACCCTCTGGCGGGTGACAAGAGAAGCCGTCCCACTGGACCCTCTGGCGGGTGACAAGAGAAGCCGTCCCACTGGACCAGCTGGCGGGCGACAAGAGAACCCATCCCACTGGAACCTCTGGGGGGTGACAAGAAAAGCCGTCCCACTGGAACCTCTGGCGGCGACAAGTGAACCCGCCCCACTGGAACCTCTGGCAGGCAACAAGAGAAGCCGCCCCACTGGAACCTCTGGCGGGTGACAAGAAAAGCCGCCCCACTGGAACCTCCGGCGGACGACAAGAGAAGCCACCCCACTGGAACCTCTGGCAGGCAACAAGAGAAGCCGCCCCACTGGAACCTCTGGCGGGTGACGAGAAAAGCCGCCCCACTGGAACCTCTGGTGGGCGACAAGAGAAGCAGCCCCACTGGAACCTCTTGCAGGCGACAAGAGAAGCTGCCCCACTGGAACCTCTGACGGGCGACAAGAGAAGCTGTCCTACTGGAACCTCTGGTAGACGACAAGAGAAGTGCCTCACTGGAACCTCTGGTGGACGACAAGAGAAGCCGTCCCACTGGAACCTCTGGCGGGTGACAATAAAAGACACCCCACTGGAACCTCTGGCAGGTGACAAGAGAAGCAGCCCACTGGAACCTCTGGCGGGCGACAAGAGAAGTTGCCCCACTGGAACCTCTGACGGGCGACAAGAGAAACTGTCCCACTGGAACCTCTGGCAGACAACAAGAGAAGTGCCTCACTGGAACCTCTTGTGGACGACAAGAGAAGCCATCCCACTGGAACCTCTGGCGGGTGACAATAAAAGCCGCCCCACTGGAACCTCTGGCAGGTGACAAGAGAAGCAGCCCCACTGGAACCTCTGGCAGGTGACAAGAGAAGCAGCCCCACTGGAACTCTGGCAGGCGACAAGAGAAGCTGTCCCATTGGAACCTCTGGCGGGTGACAAGAAAAGCCGCCCCACTGGAACCTCCGGCTGAAGACAAGGGAAGCCACCCCACTGGAACCTCTGAGGGACGACAAGAGAAGCGTCCCACCGGACCCTCTGGCGGTTGACAAGAGAAGTGCCCCACTGCAACCTGTGGCAGGTGACAAGAGAAGCTGTCCACTGGAACCTCTGGCGGATGACAAGAGAAGTGCCCCACTGCAACCTGTGGCAGGTGACAAGAGAAGCTGTCCACTGGAACCTCTGGCGGATGACAAGAGAAGTGCCTCACTGGAACCTCTGGCAGACGACAAGAGAAGTGCCTCACTGGAACCTCTGGCAAACGACAAGAGAAGCCACCCCACTGGAACCTCTGGCGGGTGACAAGAGAAGCTGTCCCACTGGAACATCTGGCAGGCGACAAGAGAAGCTGTCCCACTGGAACCTCTGGTGGACGACAAGAGAAGCGCCCCACTGGAACCTCTGGTGGACGACAAGAGAAGCTGTCCCACTGGAACCTCTGGCGGGTGACAAGAAAAGCCACCCCACCGGAACCTCCGGCGGACAACAAGAGAAGCCACCCCACTGGAACCTCTGGCAGGCAACAAGAGAAGCCGCCCCAGTGGAACCTCTGGCGGGTGACAAGAAAAGCCACCCCACTGGAACATCTGGCGGACGACAAGAGAAGCCACCCCACTGGAACCTCTGGCGGGTGACAAGAGAAGCAGCCCCACTGGAACCTCTGGTGGGTGACAAGAGAAGGTGCCCCACTGGAACCTCTGGCAGGCGACAAGAGAAGCTGTCCCACTGGAACCTCTGGCAGACGACAAGAGAAGTGCCTCACTGGAACCTCTGGTGGACGACAAGAGAAGCCGTCCCACTGGAACCTCTGGCGGGTGACAAGAGAAGCTGTCCCACTGTAACCTCTGGCGTATGACAAGATAAGTGCCCCACTGGAACCTCTGAGGGACGACAAGAGAAGCGTCCCACCGGACCCTCTGGCGGTTGACAAGAGAAGTCCCCCACTGCAACCTGTGCGGGTGACAAGAGAAGCTGTCCACTGGAACCTCTGGCTGACGACAAGAGAAGTGCCTCACTGGAACCTCTGGCAGACGACAAGAGAAGCTGACCCACTGGAACCTCTGGCAGGTGACAAGAGAAGCTGTCCCACAGGAACCTCTGGCGGATGACAAGAGAAGTGCCTCACTGGAACCTCTGTCAGACGACAAGAGAAGTGCCTCACTGAAACCTCTGGTGAACGACAAGAGAAGCCACCCCACTGGAACCTCTGGCGGGTGACAAGAGAAGCTGTCCCACTGGAACATCTGGCGGGCGACAAGAGAAGATGTCCCACTGGAACCTCTGGTGGATGACAAGAGAAGCGCCCCACTGGAACCTCTGGTGGACGACAAGAGAAGCCGCCCCACTGGAACCTCTGACGGACGACAAGAGAAGCCGTCCCACTGGACCCTCTGGTGGGTGACAAGAGAAGCGCCCTGCTGCAACCTCTGGCGGGTGACAAGAGAAGCTGTCCCACTGGAAGCTCTGGCGGACAATGGAAGACTGCTTTTCGCACTAAGTATGGGTTATTCGAATACCAGGTGATGCACTACAGGTTTTGCAATGCACCAGCAGCCTCCCAGTATTTTCTGAACGATGTCCTTCGTGAACCCATTGACACCTGTGTTGTTGTATACATAGACGATATTCTAGTGTACTCCTCTTCAGAATCAGACCATGTGAAGCACGTTCGTGCAGTCCTTGAGAAACTACGCCAGCACAAGTTATATGCAAAATTGGAAAAATGCGTTTTTCATGCTACGAAAGTTGAATTCCTTGGATTTATCCTGACTCCAAAAGGAGTCCGAATGGACTCTTGAAAGATGGACGCAATCCTCAAGTGGCCATCACCCAGTTCAGTTAAAGGGGTACAAAGCATGCTCGGATTTGCTAACTTCTACCGCAGATTCATTCTGGATTTCTCACATGTTGTACACCTTATCACAGCACTTTTGCGAAAAAACAAACGCTTCTTGTGGACAGAAGAAGCTGAAAAGGCCTTCCAAGAGCTGAAAGCGAAATTCACGTCTGCACCTGTCTTAAAGCATCCACGCCCCGAACTTCCATACATAGTTGAAACTGATGCATCCAGTTTAGCCATGGGAGCTGTCCTGTCCCAGAAGGATCCTGAAACCGGTCAACTTCACCCAGTAGCATTTTGGTCCAGAAAGTTCTCGGCACCCGAGTTAAACTATGCGGTTACTGATAAAGAATTATTAGCCATCAAATCCACCTTCAAGGCTTGGCGGCATTATCTTCTCGGTGCCAGGCATACCATTACGGTAATCACCGATCACCGGAACTTGCAGTATTTAAAAACAGCCAAGGCCCAATCGTTGCGTCAACTTCGATGGGCATTGTTCTTTGCTGAGTTCGATTTCGTGATCACTTATCGACCAGGTTGTAAAAATGGCAAGGCAGATGCCTTATCCCGAATAGGGATGGGAGAAGCATATGCAAACCCGGAACCGGTGCCTATAATTTCAGAACAACAAATTCTTGGCATAACGACTCTACAGACACTAAAGGATATTCAAGTAAAGATCCAACAACTCTTCGATCCAACAGCCCTGGTGGACTGGGTGAAGAAAGGCCCGAACTACTCAGTCATCAATGACCTACCTTATTATCAAGAGCGACTATTTCTACCACACAAGGAACTACAAGAACTAGTCATCTCCAATTATCATGACACTCTGATGGAAGGACACCCAGGTATCGCAAAAACTGAAGCTAAAATTAAGAGACAATTCTGGTGGCCCACCTGGCGAAAAGACATAAAGTCATTTGTAATGTCTTGTGGCATTTGCGCCCAAAACAAAAGTCAGAAGAAAAGACCAGCTGGCCTTTTACAACCTTTGGATATTCCACCTACACCATGGCACACCTTATCTTTAGACTTTATTACAGATGTACCTCCATGTAATGGATTTAACACCATTCTAGTTATTGTGGATCTTTTTTCCAAGATGGCCCACTTTATTCCTTTAAAGGGATTACCTTCTGCTTCAATTCTGGCCAAGGAGTTCCTCGAAAACATTGTTCGAATACACGGATTTCCTTCCGTATTGGTCTCTGACCGAGGTAGTCAATTCATTTCACATTTTTGGAAGAAATGTTGTCAACTGGCGCAAATCGACGTGAGGTTATCAACCAGTCACCATCCCCAGACCGATGGTCAGACGGAGAGGACCAACCAGACCCTTGAACAGTACCTACGTTGCATGCTACACCAGACCGAAAGTAATTGGAAAGATATTTTATGGATTTCCGAGTATGCATACAATAACTCTGTACATTCAGGAACCGGACAAAGCCCCTTTTATACCATATATGGACATCACCCTCGAACCTCAGAACTAGATTTGTCTCAGCATTTAGAAATGCCTGCAGTTAGTCATTTGCATTCTACTATTACAAAAGCCTTTAAAGATGCAACAGAACATTTGAAACAAGCAAAAGAGAAATATTAGAAAAATGCTGATCAACATAGAAGTGAAACTCCACAATACCAGATTGGGGATCAAGTTTGGCTGGCTACAAAACACATACCTCTGAAGGGAACTTGGACTTTTAACCCTAGATATTTGGGACCTTACACTATTAAGGCCATTATCAACCCGGTAGCCGTCGAATTGGAATTACCCTCTAATATGCGCATTCATCCTGTCTTTCATGTTTCACTTTTAAAACCAGTTCAACCAGGAACAAGATTAACCAAACCACCCGACCCCATCTTGATAGATGGAGAACCTGAATTCGAGGTAAAAAATATCCAGGACTCCAAGATCGTTAAATCAAAACATTTTTATTTAATCGATTGGAAGGGCTACGTACCACAAGAAAGGTCATGGGAACCTAGTGACCACGTCCATGCACCTCGGTTGGTGAAAAGATTCCATCGGAACTTCCCAGACAAACCAGGGGCCAGGGGAAGAACAACTTTAGGAGGGGCCTTGGGGGGGAGTGCTGTCATGATGCCTACCCCCAGGCATCCGGACCAAGTCCATCAGCCCCGGGAGCAGGCATCTAGACATTTAGTAAAACCTCAGCAGCCCCGGATAGGGGCTATCTGGTTCAGTCCTGGCGCCCTAGGCGCCAGGCTCATAGTAGGAATCAGTCCTGGCGCCTAAGGCGCCAGGCTCATAGTCATTACTTACCTCAGGCAGACCATGCTGCAAATGACTCCAATCCAACATGAAGCCTGAAAGGGACTATTTTTCTACAGGGACTATTTTTTACTCGGGTGTGGTTCTAGGGACTTCTTACCTGGGACTACTTTTGAGGCTATTTAAACCACACCCAACCAGCAACACACGCTTCGCGTTATTCTGCATCCAGCAGCGTAACACTCACCGTGCCTGCAGCCTACATCCAGTCTTCTGCCATGCCCGCCTCGAATCCGGAGCTCCTAAAACAAAGAGGAAAGAAAAGGACAAGGTTAGAAAACTAACTTATTTCTATTCCTCATCTGATTCTGGATCCATCTCGTCTCCGGACCTGTAAAGAACATCATTTCTGCACGCGCCGCACCTCCAGCTGCAGCGCCGCGTCATACTCACCAGTCTTCACAGCATCCTTCGGGTCGGCGCTGCCTCCATCATTTCTTCGCCGAACTTCGGCACCTAGGAGACAAAAGAAAACCACAAGGTGAGCCACGGGAACAAACAAATATAATTCTTACCACCATAGAATTACCTGATTTACCACCGGAGGCATCCTTTTGTGACTCTCCATATTTTCACGTGCCGCATCTGTAAAGAGAGACAAAACAACAGGTTTTCCTCGTGCAACATTTACCGGACAGCGCCGGGTAATACAGACTCTTACCTGAGCGCCACCAGCTGCCACAAGAGCATCTTTTCACGAGCCAGCTGCAAGACAAGAAAGGAAAGGGGGAACAAGAGTGAACATCGGACATATTGAACTCTATGAACTTAATACTTACTGGTCCTCACCAGGAACCTCAGAGTCAATACTCTCCAGAACTCTCCCGAGCCTTCAAACCAGTGAAGTAACTGGAATCGACGCGCCCCTGCAAATCCACGCAGGATGGATAGCTCATCTTTCAAGAATATAAGGTGAGATTGCTCTGAGGGCATTTCGGAGGTGAGTAGTTGGGGAGGATTGTGGGGGTGCCATCACTTGAATCCACAAGTGGCTAAATCCATCTCTCCACTTGCAGGAGAATATTTCTACGGATTAAGCAGACAAGATTAGGAGGGCAGATCCAGTCAGTCATCGCTGCACTACGCATCACGTGGGTGGAGACCGCAGCTGTCCGGGACCGACCGACGCCCTTGTGGGAGCCAGGTGAGCGTAACAGCTACGCATTAGGTGACCATTCCGGATCAGCGCTAAGCCACGCCCCCAACCAATACCTTCCTAATCCCTGCAACCGTAAAAATGTCCTTATAATGTTATGGATCCAAAATGGGAGGAAAATATGGGGGCAAATGGGCATAGTTTCGACAACGCGGACAGAGTTTGTTGAAGGGGCAGACTGTGGTGAAGGTGCAGAATCTGGCAGAGGTGGAGTAAAGTTGGCAGAGCGCATGCACTTATTTGAGCCTAGGGCAGCAGGAAGCCTAAATATGGCACTGGAGCCACTGCAGAGGTGAGACAGTAAAGAAGGGTGATAGAGAGGGTGTGGGAGGGGGGATATGGCTGACGACCTGGTTGAGAGGAAGACTGGCATACTGTTGCCATTTAGCAGGCTCCTTGGCAGTGTGGGGAGAAGGCACCATGTCGAGAGCCCGGTCGTCCGCTTGACGAGTGCCAGAGTGCTCCAGGGTTGAGATGGGTTTGGGGAATTTCCCCCCACTCTTCCAGCTCTTCCATGCGACTACCTGGAAATCAGGCAAGTCAGGACCTTGAGGGGGGCAAAGAATCTTAGTTTCAATTTCAGGGAAATTCAAAACTTAATATGCAGAGAGCAAGCCAGACTTTGACTCCCTTGTGAATTGGGACGCAGCCTCCTCTTTCAACCTTGGCTTCAGAAGGTGCCAATGTGCCACAGTCTCCTTCATGAAATCCTGGCAACAAGAAAAGCTGCCACACTGGAACCTCCGGCGGACGACAAGAGAAGCCGTCCCACTGGAACCTCTGGCAGATGACAAGAGAAGTGCCTCACTGGAACCTCTGGTGGACAACAAGAGAAGCCGTCCCACTGGAACCTCTGGCGGGTGACAAGAAAAGCCGCCCCACTGGAACCTCTGGCGGGCGACAAGAGAAGCAGCCCCACTGGACCCTCTGGCGGGTGACAAGAGAAGCTGCCCCACTGGAACCTCTAGCAGGCGACAAGAGAAGCTGTCCCACTGGAACCTCTGGCAGACTACAAGAGAAGTGCCTCACTGGAACCTCTGGTGGACGACAAGAGAAGCCATCCCACTGGAACCTCTGGCGGGTGACAAGAGAAGCTGTCCCAACGGAACCTCTGGTGGACGACGAGAGAAGCCGCCCCACTGGAACCTCTGAGGGACGACAAGAGAAGCGTCCCATCGGACCCTCTGGAGGTTGACAAGAGAAGTACCCCACTGCAACCTGTGGCGGGTGACAAGAGAAGCTGTCCACTGGAACCTCTGGCGGACTACAAGAGAAGTGCCTCACTGGAACCTCTGGCAGACGACAAGAGAAGCTGACCGACTGGAACCTCTGGCAGGTGACAAGAGAAGCTGTCCCACAGGAACCTCTAGCGGATGACAAGAGAAGTGCCTCACTGGAACCTCTGGCAGACGACAAGAGAAGTTCCTCACTGGAACCTCTGGCGAACGACAAGAGAAGCCACCCCACTGGAACCTCTAGCGGGTGACAAGAGAAGCTGTCCCACTGGAACATCTGGCAGGCGACAAGAGGAGCTGTCCCACTGGAACCTCTGGTGGATGACAAGAGAAGCGCCCCACTGGAACCTCTTGTGGACGACAAGAGAAGCCACCCCACTGGAACCTCTGACGGACGACAAGAGAAGCCGTCCCACTGGACCCTCTGGCAGGTGACAAGAGAAGCGTCCTGCTGCAACCTCTGGTGGGCGACAAGAGAAACTGTCCCACTGGAAGCTCTGGCGGACAACAAGAGAAGTGCCTCACTGGAACCTCTGGTGGACGACAAGAGAAGCCACCTCACTTGAACCTCTGGCGGGCAACAAGAGAAGTGGTCCCACTGGAACCTTTAGCGGGCAACAAGAGAAGCTGTCCCACTGGAACCTCTGGCGGACGTCAAGGAAGAGCCCCACTGGATCCTCTGGTGGACAACAAGAGAAGCCGCCCCACTGGAACCTCTGACGGATGACAAGAGAAGCCATCCCACTGGAACCTCTGGCGGGCAAAAAGAGTAGCCGTCCCACTGGACCCTCTGGCAGGCGACAAGAGAAGCTGTCCCACTGGACCCTCTGGCGGGTGACAAGAGAAGCCGTCCCACTGGACTCTCTGGCGGGCGACAAGATAAGCTGTCCCACTGGACCCTCTGGCAGGCGACAAGAGAAGCCGTCCCACTGGACCCTCTGGCGGGTGACAAGAGAAGCCGTCCCACTGGACCAGCTGGCTGGCGACAAGAGAACCCGTCCCACTGGAACCTCTGGGGGGTGACAAGAAAAGCCGTCCCACTGGAACCTCTGGCGGCGACAAGTGAAGCCGCCCCACTGGAACCTCTGGCAGGCAACAAGAGAAGCCGCCCCACTGGAACCTCTGGCGGGTGACAAGAAAAGCCGCCCCACTGGAACCTCCGGCGGACGACAAGAGAAGCCACCCCACTGGAACCTCTGGCAGGCAACAAGAGAAGCCGTCCCACTGGAACCTCTGGTGGGCGACAAGAGAAGCAGCCCCACTGGAACCTCTGGCGGGCGACAAGAGAAGCTGCCCCACTGGAACCTCTGACGGGCGACAAAAGAAACTGTCCCACTGGAACCTCTGGCAGATGACAAGAGAAGTGCCTCACTGGAACCTCTGGTGGACAACAAGAGAAGCCGTCCCACTGGAACCTCTGGCGGGTGACAAGAAAAGCCGCCCCACTGGAACCTCTGGCGGGCGACAAGAGAAGCAGCCCCACTGGACCCTCTGGCGGGTGACAAGAGAAGCTGCCCCACTGGAACCTCTAGCAGGTGACAAGAGAAGCTGTCCCACTGGAACCTCTGGCAGACTACAAGAGAAGTGCCTCACTGGAACCTCTGGTGGACGACAAGAGAAGCCATCCCACTGGAACCTCTGGCGGGTGACAAGAGAAGCTGTCCCACTGGAACCTCTGGTGGACGACGAGAGAAGCCGCCCCACTGGAACCTCTGAGGGACGACAAGAGAAGCGTCCCACCGGACCCTCTGGAGGTTGACAAGAGAAGTACCCCACTGCAACCTGTGGCAGGTGACAAGAGAAGCTGTCCACTGGAACCTCTGGCGGACGACAAGAGAAGTGCCTCACTGGAACCTCTGGCAGACGACAAGAGAAGCTGACCGACTGGAACCTCTGGCAGGTGACAAGAGAAGCTGTCCCACAGGAACCTCTAGCGGATGACAAGAGAAGTGCCTCACTGGAACCTCTTGCAGACGACAAGAGAAGTTCCTCACTGGAACCTCTGGCGAACGACAAGAGAAGCCACCCCACTGGAACCTCTGGCGGGTGACAAGAGAAGCTGTCCCACTGGAACATCTGGCAGGCGACAAGAGAAGCTGTCCCACTGGAACCTCTGGTGGATGACAAGAGAAGCGCCCCACTGGAACCTCTTGTGGACGACAAGAGAAGCCACCCCACTGGAACCTCTGACGGACGACAAGAGAAGCCGTCCCACTGGACCCTCTGGCGGGTGACAAGAGAAGCGCCCTGCTGCAACCTCTGGTGGGCGACAAGAGAAACTGTCCCACTGGAAGCTCTGGCGGACAACAAGAGAAGTGCCTCACTGGAACCTCTGGTGGACGACAAGAGAAGCCACCTCACTGGAACCTATGGCGGGCAACAAGAGAAGTGGTCCCACTGGAACCTCTGGCGGGCAACAAGAGAAGCTGTCCCACTGGAACCTCTGGCAGACGTCAAGGAAGAGCCCCACTGGATCCTCTGGCGGACAACAAGAGAAGCCGCCCCACTGGAACCTCTGACGGACGACAAGAGAAGCCATCCCACTGGAACCTCTGGCGGGCAAAAAGAGTAGCCGTTCCACTGGACCCTCTGGCAGGCGACAAGAGAAGCTGTCCCACTGGACCCTCTGGCGGGTGACAAGAGAAGCCGTCCCACTGGACCCTCTGGCGGGTGACAAGAGAAGCCGTCCCACTGGACCAGCTGGCGGGCGACAAGAGAACCCATCCCACTGGAACCTCTGGGGGGTGACAAGAAAAGCCGTCCCACTGGAACCTCTGGCGGCGACAAGTGAACCCGCCCCACTGGAACCTCTGGCAGGCAACAAGAGAAGCCGCCCCACTGGAACCTCTGGCGGGTGACAAGAAAAGCCGCCCCACTGGAACCTCCGGCGGACGACAAGAGAAGCCACCCCACTGGAACCTCTGGCAGGCAACAAGAGAAGCCGCCCCACTGGAACCTCTGGCGGGTGACGAGAAAAGCCGCCCCACTGGAACCTCTGGTGGGCGACAAGAGAAGCAGCCCCACTGGAACCTCTTGCAGGCGACAAGAGAAGCTGCCCCACTGGAACCTCTGACGGGCGACAAGAGAAGCTGTCCTACTGGAACCTCTGGTAGACGACAAGAGAAGTGCCTCACTGGAACCTCTGGTGGACGACAAGAGAAGCCGTCCCACTGGAACCTCTGGCGGGTGACAATAAAAGACACCCCACTGGAACCTCTGGCAGGTGACAAGAGAAGCAGCCCACTGGAACCTCTGGCGGGCGACAAGAGAAGTTGCCCCACTGGAACCTCTGACGGGCGACAAGAGAAACTGTCCCACTGGAACCTCTGGCAGACAACAAGAGAAGTGCCTCACTGGAACTTCTTGTGGACGACAAGAGAAGCCATCCCACTGGAACCTCTGGCGGGTGACAATAAAAGCCGCCCCACTGGAACCTCTGGCAGGTGACAAGAGAAGCAGCCCCACTGGAACCTCTGGCAGGTGACAAGAGAAGCAGCCCCACTGGAACTCTGGCAGGCGACAAGAGAAGCTGTCCCATTGGAACCTCTGGCGGGTGACAAGAAAAGCCGCCCCACTGGAACCTCCGGCTGAAGACAAGGGAAGCCACCCCACTGGAACCTCTGAGGGACGACAAGAGAAGCGTCCCACCGGACCCTCTGGCGGTTGACAAGAGAAGTGCCCCACTGCAACCTGTGGCAGGTGACAAGAGAAGCTGTCCACTGGAACCTCTGGCGGATGACAAGAGAAGTGCCCCACTGCAACCTGTGGCAGGTGACAAGAGAAGCTGTCCACTGGAACCTCTGGCGGATGACAAGAGAAGTGCCTCACTGGAACCTCTGGCAGACGACAAGAGAAGTGCCTCACTGGAACCTCTGGCAAACGACAAGAGAAGCCACCCCACTGGAACCTCTGGCGGGTGACAAGAGAAGCTGTCCCACTGGAACATCTGGCAGGCGACAAGAGAAGCTGTCCCACTGGAACCTCTGGTGGACGACAAGAGAAGCGCCCCACTGGAACCTCTGGTGGACGACAAGAGAAGCTGTCCCACTGGAACCTCTGGCGGGTGACAAGAAAAGCCACCCCACCGGAACCTCCAGCGGACAACAAGAGAAGCCACCCCACTGGAACCTCTGGCAGGCAACAAGAGAAGCCGCCCCAGTGGAACCTCTGGCGGGTGACAAGAAAAGCCACCCCACTGGAACATCTGGCGGACGACAAGAGAAGCCACCCCACTGGAACCTCTGGCGGGTGACAAGAGAAGCAGCCCCACTGGAACCTCTGGTGGGTGACAAGAGAAGGTGCCCCACTGGAACCTCTGGCAGGCGACAAGAGAAGCTGTCCCACTGGAACCTCTGGCAGACGACAAGAGAAGTGCCTCACTGGAACCTCTGGTGGACGACAAGAGAAGCCGTCCCACTGGAACCTCTGGCGGGTGACAAGAGAAGCTGTCCCACTGTAACCTCTGGCGTATGACAAGATAAGTGCCCCACTGGAACCTCTGAGGGACGACAAGAGAAGCGTCCCACCGGACCCTCTGGCGGTTGACAAGAGAAGTCCCCCACTGCAACCTGTGCGGGTGACAAGAGAAGCTGTCCACTGGAACCTCTGGCTGACGACAAGAGAAGTGCCTCACTGGAACCTCTGGCAGACGACAAGAGAAGCTGACCCACTGGAACCTCTGGCAGGTGACAAGAGAAGCTGTCCCACAGGAACCTCTGGCGGATGACAAGAGAAGTGCCTCACTGGAACCTCTGTCAGACGACAAGAGAAGTGCCTCACTGAAACCTCTGGTGAACGACAAGAGAAGCCACCCCACTGGAACCTCTGGCGGGTGACAAGAGAAGCTGTCCCACTGGAACATCTGGCGGGCGACAAGAGAAGATGTCCCACTGGAACCTCTGGTGGATGACAAGAGAAGCGCCCCACTGGAACCTCTGGTGGACGACAAGAGAAGCCGCCCCACTGGAACCTCTGACGGACGACAAGAGAAGCCGTCCCACTGGACCCTCTGGTGGGTGACAAGAGAAGCGCCCTGCTGCAACCTCTGGCGGGTGACAAGAGAAGCTGTCCCACTGGAAGCTCTGGCGGACAATGGAAGACTGCTTTTCGCACTAAGTATGGGTTATTCGAATACCAGGTGATGCATTACAGGTTTTGCAATGCACCAGCAGCCTCCCAGTATTTTCTGAACGATGTCCTTCGTGAACCCATTGACACCTGTGTTGTTGTATACATAGACGATATTCTAGTGTACTCCTCTTCAGAATCAGACCATGTGAAGCACGTTCGTGCAGTCCTTGAGAAACTACGCCAGCACAAGTTATATGCAAAATTGGAAAAATGCGTTTTTCATGCTACGAAAGTTGAATTCCTTGGATTTATCCTGACTCCAAAAGGAGTCCGAATGGACTCTTGAAAGATGGACGCAATCCTCAAGTGGCCATCACCCAGTTCAGTTAAAGGGGTACAAAGCATGCTCGGATTTGCTAACTTCTACCGCAGATTCATTCTGGATTTCTCACATGTTGTACACCTTATCACAGCACTTTTGCGAAAAAACAAACGCTTCTTGTGGACAGAAGAAGCTGAAAAGGCCTTCCAAGAGCTGAAAGCGAAATTCACGTCTGCACCTGTCTTAAAGCATCCACGCCCCGAACTTCCATACATAGTTGAAACTGATGCATCCAGTTTAGCCATGGGAGCTGTCCTGTCCCAGAAGGATCCTGAAACCGGTCAACTTCACCCAGTAGCATTTTGGTCCAGAAAGTTCTCGGCACCCGAGTTAAACTATGCGGTTACTGATAAAGAATTATTAGCCATCAAATCCACCTTCAAGGCTTGGCGGCATTATCTTCTTGGTGCCAGGCATACCATTACGGTAATCACCGATCACCGGAACTTGCAGTATTTAAAAACAGCCAAGGCCCAATCGTTGCGTCAACTTCGATGGGCATTGTTCTTTGCTGAGTTCGATTTCGTGATCACTTATCGACCAGGTTGTAAAAATGGCAAGGCAGATGCCTTATCCCGAATAGGGATGGGAGAAGCATATGCAAACCCGGAACCGGTGCCTATAATTTCAGAACAACAAATTCTTGGCATAACGACTCTACAGACACTAAAGGATATTCAAGTAAAGATCCAACAACTCTTCGATCCAACAGCCCTGGTGGACTGGGTGAAGAAAGGCCCGAACTACTCAGTCATCAATGACCTACCTTATTATCAAGAGCGACTATTTCTACCACACAAGGAACTACAAGAACTAGTCATCTCCAATTATCATGACACTCTGATGGAAGGACACCCAGGTATCGCAAAAACTGAAGCTAAAATTAAGAGACAATTCTGGTGGCCCACCTGGCGAAAAGACATAAAGTCATTTGTAATGTCTTGTGGCATTTGCGCCCAAAACAAAAGTCAGAAGAAAAGACCAGCTGGCCTTTTACAACCTTTGGATATTCCACCTACACCATGGCACACCTTATCTTTAGACTTTATTACAGATGTACCTCCATGTAATGGATTTAACACCATTCTAGTTATTGTGGATCTTTTTTCCAAGATGGCCCACTTTATTCCTTTAAAGGGATTACCTTCTGCTTCAATTCTGGCCAAGGAGTTCCTCGAAAACATTGTTCGAATACACGGATTTCCTTCCGTATTGGTCTCTGACCGAGGTAGTCAATTCATTTCACATTTTTGGAAGAAATGTTGTCAACTGGCGCAAATCGACGTGAGGTTATCAACCAGTCACCATCCCCAGACCGATGGTCAGACGGAGAGGACCAACCAGACCCTTGAACAGTACCTACGTTGCATGCTACACCAGACCGAAAGTAATTGGAAAGATATTTTATGGATTTCCGAGTATGCATACAATAACTCTGTACATTCAGGAACCGGACAAAGCCCCTTTTATACCATATATGGACATCACCCTCGAACCTCAGAACTAGATTTGTCTCAGCATTTAGAAATGCCTGCAGTTAGTCATTTGCATTCTACTATTACAAAAGCCTTTAAAGATGCAACAGAACATTTGAAACAAGCAAAAGAGAAATATTAGAAAAATGCTGATCAACATAGAAGTGAAACTCCACAATACCAGATTGGGGATCAAGTTTGGCTGGCTAAAAAAAACACATACCTCTGAAGGGAACTTGGACTTTTAACCCTAGATATTTGGGACCTTACACTATTAAGGCCATTATCAACCCGGTAGCCGTCGAATTGGAATTACCCTCTAATATGCGCATTCATCCTGTCTTTCATGTTTCACTTTTAAAACCAGTTCAACCAGGAACAAGATTAACCAAACCACCCGACCCCATCTTGATAGATGGAGAACCTGAATTCGAGGTAAAAAATATCCAGGACTCCAAGATCGTTAAATCAAAACATTTTTATTTAATCGATTGGAAGGGCTACGTACCACAAGAAAGGTCATGGGAACCTAGTGACCACGTCCATGCACCTCGGTTGGTGAAAAGATTCCATCGGAACTTCCCAGACAAACCAGGGGCCAGGGGAAGAACAACTTTAGGAGGGGCCTTGGGGGGAGTGCTGTCATGATGCCTACCCCCAGGCATCCGGACCAAGTCCATCAGCCCCGGGAGCAGGCATCTAGACATTTAGTAAAACCTCAGCAGCCCCGGATAGGGGCTATCTGGTTCAGTCCTGGCGCCCTAGGCGCCAGGCTCATAGTAGGAATCAGTCCTGGCGCCTAAGGCGCCAGGCTCATAGTCATTACTTACCTCAGGCAGACCATGCTGCAAATGACTCCAATCCAACATGAAGCCTGAAAGGGACTATTTTTCTACAGGGACTATTTTTTACTCGGGTGTGGTTCTAGGGACTTCTTACCTGGGACTACTTTTGAGGCTATTTAAACCACACCCAACCAGCAACACACGCTTCGCGTTATTCTGCATCCAGCAGCGTAACACTCACCGTGCCTGCAGCCTACATCCAGTCTTCTGCCATGCCCGCCTCGAATCCGGAGCTCCTAAAACAAAGAGGGAAGAAAGGGACAAGGTTAGAAAACTAACTTATTTCTATTCCTCATCTGATTCTGGATCCATCTCGTCTCCGGACC
This sequence comes from Ambystoma mexicanum, assembly GCF_040938575.1. Lineage (NCBI taxonomy): Eukaryota > Metazoa > Chordata > Amphibia > Caudata > Ambystomatidae > Ambystoma > Ambystoma mexicanum. The sequence goes on from NC_090939.1 coordinate 13,479,959, forward strand.
TGTAAAGAACATCATTTCTGCACGCGCCGCACCTCCAGCTGCAGCGCCGCGTCATACTCACCAGTCTTCACAGCATCCTTCGGGTCGGCGCTGCCTCCATCATTTCTTCGCCGAACTTCGGCACCTAGGAGACAAAAGAAAACCACAAGGTGAGCCACGGGAACAAACAAATATAATTCTTACCACCATAGAATTACCTGATTTACCACCGGAGGCATCCTTTTGTGACTCTCCATATTTTCACGTGCCGCATCTGTAAAGAGAGACAAAACA